>NW_024870771.1:10940000-12140000 GCF_019054845.1 Dipodomys spectabilis
TGTGTGTGTGTGTGTGTATGTGTATGTGTGTGCTTTTTAAAAAAATCTCTTTTGACCTTTTGATCCTTTCTTTTCTTTTTTCTCTCTTTTTTACTTTTTCTTTTTTCACTCTTTCTTTCTTTCTTTTTTGCGTGACTTAATTGTGGTTCTGCTCATCCCCATATATACCAGTAGTTGCTTATTAGACCTTATCCCCCATTGTGTGCATACTTAATCCAGAAATGTGTTACTTAATTCATAACCTCTTAGGCTTAACTTCTTTAATAGTAGTATTAGCTCTTTATACCTATATAATTTTCAAGTATTCCAATTTTAAGAAATTTTATTTTTTATTTTTTCCTTTTTAATCTTTGCCCTCCTCTCATCCTATTCTTTTCTTCTCTCAATATCACTTTTTTGTACTTACGTAATTTTTAAGTGTTTCATTTTTTAAATTTAAATTTTTGTTTTTCCATTATTTTCTTGTTTATTTAATCTCTCTCCTATCATGCTGTCCAAACCATTTCTCTCTCTGAGTTTAGGACTTGGTTAAATTCACTCTCGTTTTACCTCTCCACATCCCTCTAATCCTATTTTCCCCCACAATTTGCCCTAAATTGAATAATATCTGGTTTGCAGAATCTCTCTTTGGTATTCTTAGCCCATTAATCCATAGTTGTTTGATATTGAATAGATTGTATCTGTTGAACTAAAGTGTATCTGAAGCTATTTTGCTATTTTGACTGCGCAACTCTGGTTGATGCTTGCATTAAAAAAGTGTTCTAGCAAAAAATTGGAGTTACTTTCATACCAAATGGGCAGAACAAGCTGGAGAAACACAAGAAAAATGGCAAGTCCGGGTAGCTCATCTCTCATTCATGATAATCAGGTGACAGAACAGTTAATCCAGAGGAGAGTTCCCAAAAAGTTCCAAAAACACTACTGATAAACATGGTAAATGAAAAGATTGAAAACCTGCAAAGGACTCAGTGTGAGCATGATAGGAGCGAGAGGAGGAAAACCAAATCTTAATACAGGAATCTCATTAGCATGAGGAAGCTACTCAAAAATTAATACAGGAATTTCATGAGTATGCTGAGAAAAGTCAAAGATTAATATAGGAATTGCATGAGCAGGCTGAGAACAGTCAAAGAGAAATATAGGAATTGTGTGAGCAGGCTGAAAACAGTCATAGAGAAATACAGGAATTGCAGGCACATGAAGAAGCTAATCAAAGAGTGGTACAAAAATTGTGTGAGTGGGATGAGAATAGACAAAGATCAATAGAGGCATTCATGGAATCCATAAACAGACAGTGAAGGAATCCAGGGAGAGCACAAAGGGAATGCTGAATGAAGCCTGACAGAAGGAAAGGGAGTCCAAGGAAAACATAACCAATCAACTAAGTGATTTGAGAATAAACACTGAACACCAAATTAAGGAAGTAAAGAAGTTCATACAAGATCTAAAATAAAGCTCCAACAAAGAATTGGAAGGCATCAAAACTGACAAATTTAATGGAAAGGAAATAAAAAACAAAGTAGAAAATCTTGACAATAGTTTAGACCATGCAGAAGTTCAAATCTCTGGGATTGAAGACATCCTAGATAATAAAGAAAAAGAACATACAACTATCCAAGACAAATCCAAGAAATACGATAGATCTATTCAACATTTGGAAGACACAATCAGAAGGCCTAAACTGAGGATAATTGGTGTAGAGGAGCACCTAAGATAGAATTTAAGGGTCTAGGAAATGTATTTAACAGGATCCTAGCAGTGAACTTCCCATACATGTAGAAAGAGAAGCCTATTCAGATACAAGAAGCTTTTAGAACCCCAAATAGTCCAGACCAGAACAGGACATCTCATCATCACATTGTAATCCACACAGGATCAATTCAGACCAAGGAAAGGATCCTTAAAGCTGTCCATATAAAGGAAAATCAATTAGAATCACCTCCGTTTTCTCAGCAGAGAGAATTAAAGCAAGAAGAGCCTGGAATGATGTATACCATGCCTTAAAGACAGAAACTTCCAACCAAGAATACTGTATTCAGTTAAACTCTCCTTCATAACTGAAGGTCAAAAAAAACCCCAAAAAACCTTCCATAGGAAAGAAAAACTGAAACAATATATGTCCACCAAACTAGCCCTACAAAAGATACTTAAAGATGTCCTACACATAGAAAACCAACAAGAGCACAATAAAGGCAAAGAAGCTACACCCAAACTGAGAATTCAAGAACCATAGGAAGAACCCAGTTGTTGCAGCCCTCCAGAAATTGAATAACATGCCAGGAACTTCCAAATACCACTCAGTCCAACTCTCAACATTAATGGACTTAACTCTCCAATTAAGCGACATAGACTGTCTAGTTGGATTAAAAGGAAAGATCCTTCTATCTGCTGCCTTCAAGAGTCACACTTTGCCCATAAACATAAATATATTTTGAAAGTGAAAGGCTGGAATAAAATCTACTAAGCAAACAGCCCCCATAAACAGGGAGAGTTTCAATCCTAATTTCAGATAAAATAGACTTCAAATTAAAATTAGTGAGAAGACATAGGTAAGTTGCTACATGCTATTTAAGAATCTCTCCTTCAGGAGGATATTACAATTCTAAATATCAATTCACCAAACAACAAAGCACCCAAATTTATGCAAGAAACACTACTTTCCCTCAAATCTCACATAGATCCAAAGATATTAATTGTTGGGGACTTTAACACATCACTAACCCCACTAGATAGATCAACTCGGCAAAACTCAACAGAGAAACTACAGATGGAAATAACTGCATAGATCAACTAGATTTAACAAACATCTACCAAATATTTCACCCAGCAGGATCAGAATACATGTTTTTCTCAGCAGTACATAGAAAAATTTCCAAAATAGACCACATTTTTGTCACAAAGCGAACGTCCAAATTCAGAAATATTGAAGTTATGCCCTGAATTCTCTCAGAACAAAAGAAAAGAAAATTAGAATTCAACACCAAATGCCACCAAATAAATTCCTATAACACATGGAGACTGAACAACACACTTGAATCACCAGTGGGTAATGGAAGAGATTAGAAAGGAAATTCAAATGTTCATGATATTCAACAAAACTGAACACACAAACTATCAGCAACTCTGGGACACAAAAAAGGCAGTACTCAGAGGCACATTTATACTTCTAACTTCCTACAGCAACAAATTGGAGAGATCTGAAAACAACAATTTAATAAGATATCTGAACCACCTTGAAAAAGAGCAGCAAGCTAAACACCAATGATGAAAAGTAGATGAAAAGAAATAATTAAAATTAAATCAGAATTAAATGAATTAGAATCCAAAAAAAAAAAAAAAAACATAGAAAGAATCAACAAAACAAAGATTTGGTTCTTCAAAAAAATCAACAAAATTGACAGACCCTTAGCATATCTTATCAGAAAAGAAGAGAACACACTCAAATAAACAAATTCAGAGACTAGAATGGAAACCTCATGACAGAAACAACCAAGATTTAGAACATTAAAAGGAAATACTTCTCAAACCTTTATGCTAATAAGTTTGAGAACCTGGAAGAAATGGACCTTTTCCTAGCAAAGTTCAACTTGCTAAAATTAAACCACGATGAGTTAAATCAACTTCACAGGCCCATATTAAGCATTAAAATAGAAACAGCAATAAGAGACCTTCTATGTAAGAAAAGACTAGGACCAGATGGATTTACAGTTGAATTCTACAAGGCCTCTAAAGCAGAACTCACACCAATAGTCCTCCAACTCTTCAACAAAATTGAAAGAGAAAGTTCACTACTGAACTCTTTCTATGACACCATCATAACCCTCTTCCCAAAACCAGGCAAGGACTCATCAAAGAAACAGACCTATGACCCATTTCTTTGATGAACATCGACACAAAACATCTCAACAAAACTTTGGCCAATTGAATTCAACAATTCATCCAAAAATTCATACACCATGATCAAACAGGATTCATTTCAGGAATGTATAGCTGGTTGAATATAGGCAAAACAGTTAAGTTAATATAATTAATCACATCAGCAAGAGCAAGGATAAGAATCACATGTTTATCTCAATAGATGCAGAAAAAGAATTTGACAAGATCCAACATCCTTTTATGAGAAGGTTCTGGAAAAACTAGGAATCCATGGAACATGCCTCAATACAATAAAAGCTGCATATGACAAACCTTACAGCCAGGATTACACTCAATGGCGAAAAACTAAAGCCATTTCCTTTAAACTCAGGAACCAAACAAGGATGTACAATCTCTTCACTTCTCTTCCCTTTTCTTCTACAGCAATAAGAAAAGATGCAAACATAAAGGGGATCCAAATAGGGAAAGATGAAGTAAATCTCTCTATCTTTGCAGATGACATTATCTTGTATTTAAAGAATCCCACGAACTCCACTCCCAAATTACTCGAGCTGATTTGAAACTTTGGCAATGTAGCAGGGCATAAAATTAACCCTCAAAATTCAATGGTTTTTCTGTATGCCAACCTATTCCATTCATAATAGCCCCATAAAAAATAAAATACCTAGGAATTAACCAAAGAAGTAAAGGAACTCTATGACAAAAACTTTAAAAACCTGAGAAAGGAAATCAAAACAAAACTTAGAAAGTGGAAAAACCCAAATAATGCCAAGAAATTTAACCTTCGTATAATTGGAGTGGATGAAGGTGAGGAATTTCAGAGCAAGGGAATGCAATACCTATTCAACAAGATAATCGGTGAAAATTTTCCCCACCTCAAAAAAGAACATCTTACCTACATAACAGAAGCATATAGAACACCCAACAAGCAAGATCCCAGGAGAAACACTTCTAGACACATTATAGTAAAAATGATAGATCTGAATAATAAGGAAACAATCTTGCATGCAGCAAAAATGAAGAAGGAGCTATACTACAATGGGAAAAAATTAGAATCAAATTAGTAATCAAAACAGCGTGGTACTGGCATAAGAAGAGACCTCAGGACCAATGGAACAGAATTGAAAACCCAGAAATTAACACACAAAGCTATAGCCACCTAATCTATGATAATGGGGCTAAAAAAATAAAATGTAAGAAAGACCACCTCTTCGGTAAATGGTGCTGACTAAATTGGTTAATTACTTGTAGAAAACTAAAGCTAGATACTTATATATAATCCTGCACCAGCATCAACTCCAAATGTATCAAAGACCTTGGAGTCAAAGCAGACACCTATGGGGCTGGGAAGGTGGCTCAGTGGTAGAGCACTTGCATGCATGATGGCCTGAGTTCGATTCCTCAGCAATACAGAAGCAAAAAGAAAAAACCTGGAAGTGGCGCTGTGGCTCATGTGGTAGAGTGCTAGCCTTGAGCTGAAGAGCTAAGGGACAGTGCCCAGGCCCAGAGTTCTGGCCCCAGGACCGGATCCCCACCCCCCAAAAAAAGCAGACACCTGAAAAAATTATAGAATAGAATAGGGTAAACTTTAGATCTCCTTGTCACAGGCCGAAATTTTCATAACAGAGACCAGGAAACTCAACAAATCAAAGAAATTTTGGACAAATGGGATTTAATGAAGCTGGAGAGCTTCTGCACAGCAAAGGACATAGCTAGCAAGATCAATAGAAAGCCCATGGATTAGGACAAGATCTTCAATAGCCATACAATGGACAAGTGTCTCATCTAAAATATACTTGAACTCAAAAACTATTTTTCCCAACAACAAATTCTCAAAGAAATAACTGCCCGATAAATAAGTGGGCTAAAGACTTAAAGAGAAACTTCTCTGAAGAGTAGAGAAGAATGGCCAATAGACACATGAAGAAATGCTCAACCTCTCTAGCCATAAAAGAAATGCAAGTCATAGTCCTATGGTTTCCCTTATTTGCAATATCTAGTATATGTCTGAGTCAAGCAGAAAAGATCAGATAAGGTGATGTTAGGGAAATGAACCCTATGATATATATTCAAATGTGTTCTTTTTTCTTTCATGCAATTGTTTCTAACACATTTATAAGATTATTTCTTTGTTGCTTTGTATGTCCCTCCCCTACAGTATAACCCCTGCTTTCACTGTATTTGATGTTGGTATAATATATTTGATGTCGGTATAATTTGTGGAGGGGAAGGGGAAAAACAAATCGTTTAAATAGGGATACAGGTGGACCCATTGCAACAATGAGATGTACAAGTCATTATGTCAAAAAATGAACTTTACAACTTTGGTGCGGGGAGGATTGGGTGGGGGTTTGGGGGAGGATGGGAAGGGATGGGAAGGGGAAACAAAGGAGGAGGCTACAATGCTTAATAAGAAATGTACTCATTTTCTTGCCCATGTAATTGTAACCCTCTGTACAGAATTTTCACAATAAAATAATAAAAAATAAATGCAAATCAAAGTAACATTGAGATTCCACCTCACCCCAGTTAGAATGGGTATAATCAAGAAATCTAATAACAACATATGCTAGAGGAGATGTGGACAGAAGGGAACCCTACTGCATTTTTGGGGGGAGTGTAAACTTGTTCAGTCCCTTTGAAAAGTAGTATGGAGGTTCCTCAAAAGACTCCACATTGAGCTCCCCTATGACCCAGCAATCTCACTTTTGGGCATTTACCCAAATGATCACAAACAAGACCATACTAAAACTACCAGCACAACCATGTTTATTGCAGCATTATTTACCATAGCTAAGATATGGAACCAACCCAGATGCCCCTCAGTAGATGAATGGATTAAGAAAATGTGGTATATATACACAATGGAATTCTATGCTTCCATCAGAAAGAATGACATTGCCTCATTTTTTAGGAAATGGAAAGACTTGGAAAAAATTATATTAAGTGAAGTAAGCCAGGCCCAAAGAAACATAGGTCCCATAGTTTCCCTTATTTGCAATAGCTATTACCTGTCTGGGACAAGCAGAAAAGCTCAGATAAGATGACGTTAAGCAAAATGAACCTCAAGATAGGGACACAAGTGTTTTTTTGTTTTGTTTTGTGTTGTGTTGTGTTGTTTTTGTCCTTGCTATTGTTTCTAAAGTATTTATAAGGTACCATGTGATTTCTTTGTTGCTTTGTATGTCCCTCCCCCATGGCCTAACCCCTGTTTTCACTGTATTTGATGTTGATATAATTTGGGGAAGGGAAAGGAAAAAAACAAAATGTTTAAATAGGGATAACGTTTGACCCATTGCAACAATGAGATGTACAAGACGGTATATCAAAAAATGAACTTTACAATTTAGGCAGGGATGGTGGTGGGAGTAGGGGTAGTGGGGTGCAGTTGAGGAGGTGGGAGGATTTGGATGGTAGGGGAAAAAGAAAGAAAGAGGCAACAATGCTTTATAAGAAATGTACTCATTACCTTGCTCATGTAACTGTAACCCCTCTGTACAGAATTTTCGCAATAAAAAACTTAGTAAAAGATAGCAAAACAAAACAAAAGCAAAACAACAACAACAACAACAACAAAAAACGAAATTGAGATTCTACCTCACCCCATTTAGAATGGCTATAATCAAGAATTCTACTAACAACAGATGCTGGAGAGGATGTGGACAGAAGGGAACCTTACTGCATTGTTGGTGGGAGTGCAAACTTGTTCAACGACTTTGGAAAGCAGTATGGAGAAGTTCCTCAAAAGACTCCACATAGAGCTCCCCTATAACCCAGAAATCCCACTTACAATAAATAAATAAATAAATAAAATTACAACAGCCAGGAAGGATAGCTCGTGCCTGTAATGTCTGCTTGTAATACTAGATATTTGGAAAGTGAAATCAGGAAGACCATGTTTCAGGGTTAAAATGTTGGACTGGCAACAAGTTCACAAAACTTCATTTTAAACAATAAAGACATATACTTGTTTTCCTAACTGTAAATGAAATGGAAATATGAATATCATTATCCAGGTCAGTTCAGCATGAGCAAGATCTAAAGGAAGGAAAGCTGAAGACATGGCTCAAGCGATAAAATCCTGTCCAATAGTTACAATAAATAAAGAAATAATGCAATAATTAAGTAATGAAATAAGTAATTAAATGATAAACTCTCTAACACCCAATAAAGTAATAAAAAGTTACCAGGTAACAAGGAATAAAATGGGGGGTGCAAAGTTGTGAATGAGTTCTAAGTGTATTATTAAGGGTTATTTATTCCAATTCATGTTCAGTTTTAACAAGGAATAAAACGGGGGGTGTAAAGTTGTGAATGAGTTCTAAGTGCATTATTAAGTGTTATTTATTCAAATTCATGTTCAGTTTTTTCAAATACTGATGACCAAGTAAAATTTTTCAGCCAAAGAACTGTCATATGTCTGACTAATAATTTTTGTGTTTATGTTTTGTTTCATGTAGATAATTTTATCTCTCCAGATCAATAGAGGCTTTTTCTATAATTTTATGTGATTTAGAATACAATTGTTCTCTAGTAGGGAGTTGGGGAAGTGGGGAGGAAAGGAATGGTAGGGGAAAAATAAAGGAGGGTATAACAATGCTCCATAGGAAAGGGACTTACTACCTTGCTCATGTAACTGTAACCCCTCTGTACAGTTTCTTTACAATAAAAGTATATATTATAAAAAATACAATTGATCCCTATTTTCTACTGGTTTTTATGAACAATGAAGAAAATAACTGATGTTTCTATGCTACTCCATATCTATATTAAATAACTCACTATTGTATATAAAAAAACTTGGTCAACAGAATGTTTTATTTCTGGTGGTTTATTGACAGTACATTCTAATGACAATTTCACCTTCTCTCCTAATATTTATACTTCTTTTTTTGCTTAATACCATTAACTACAATCTTAAATTTAATATTGAGATTTTAGCATATAAATCTTCTCTAAAACATTTTAAGAATATTGACCAATATTTTAAGAATTTTAAAAATTGTTTTAATAATTTTATTGAGTATTTGGAAGTAAGCTTGTGTGTTTTAGGTTAGCAGTTTTGGATTGTGTCATTTTACCTTCACAGAATAAAGACAGTACATTTTTATTGATTTGGATATTAAATGTAAAGTGAATGAGGAAATTCCTGGTATGTTGGAGAGCAGTTAAAAACATGGAAGCGATTTCATTCTTGAAATACTAATAATAAGCTCTGTAAAGCCAACAGAAGATGATTCAGTTGTATTAATTGTATTAACAGTCAATTCCAATGGCCAGGTGTCTGCCTTTTCTTATATGACAATTGCAGTGTACAAATGTATTGATTTATACAAATCATCCATTTATGTAGATTTTCAAACTTACCTAAATGTATTAGTACTTTTCATAATCATATACCCCGTGTATAGTCAAAACATTTTTTATACCTACACATGTAAATTGTACCTTTTTTTCCTACCACTATGGGAGCTTGAAATCAGGATTTCACATTTCCCCAGTTTGTTTGTTCATGTCAAATAGTATATCATTTGAGCTGTGCTTTCAACCTTTTTTTTCTAGCTAATGGAGATAGAGATTTGTGGAGTTTGCTACATGGGTTGGCTTTAAACCATCAATCCTCCACGACTTAGTTTCCTAAATAGTAGGATTATAAGTGTGAGCCACCAGTTTAAATTTTATCTTATCTCAATTATTTTTTTTACCATATTTTCATATTTGACAAATTTTAAACTATGCTTTTAAAATGTAAGGTCATATTTTCGAAGGCTTTTTAAATTTTGTTTTGTCATTTTTAAGTAGTTGTCCAAAGGAGGTAACATTTAAAAAAAACAACAAAAATAATTTATGACTAAAGTGCAGTTTGACTAGTGTCCCCCCCCTCCAATATTCTCACCTCATTTTGATCAACCCTTTCCTTACTTTCCTTAATTTTTGGTATATAAAATGAATTCTAGGCTTCATTCTCCCTTCCTTCCATACTTCATGACTTGTAAAATCGTCATTATTGAGGATATTCACTTTCAGCTCTGCCAGAATAAGTGACATGACAATACTTTCTCCAAAGTTTACATTCTAAAAAGTGAAAAACTAAACACTGATGTGTTTTAGTGTGTGTGTTTGTGTGTGTGTGTGTGTGTGTGTATGCTTGTTTTTCTTTGGGGAAAGAATCCATAAGAAAACTGCAGTGATAAGAAAATTTACCAGCTTAAATTCTGGACAGTTCAGTCAGTCAGTGAACTCACAATATACATTTTGCTCACATGAAGCAGAAGCTGCTGAAGCTATAAAGTAACAGGACCTTAATGTCCTGTGGTATTTTTTATGAAGTGCTCAAGGAACAGTACAGAGTAAGTAACTTGAGAGCAAGAATCTCCTGGGGCTTCATCATTACATAATAAAGAAAAATTGATGCAGAAGAAATAATAAAGGCAAAGTATTTTTCTAGTATTACTAGCTCATCTTAAAGTTAATTTGTCTAGAAGAATAATAGAAACAATAGTCTAGGTTATTTCAGGGTATGGATATCTGTAATAATGAGGAGTTAAGACTATTATAATAACTTGGACCTCTGTAACAACATTATCTCATTATGAAGGGTGGTTTATACTACAAAAACTTATTTCTCATAATTTTGACATCTAGAAAATCAAAACCAAAAGAGTTCTTGATCTTGTTTGCTATACTAGCTCCCCTTGGTTGGTAGATACCTGTATTCTCCTTGAAAGGAAGAAAGAAGGAAGGGAATGAATAACTGATATCTGTGTCAGTGATGGCATGAAGGATGGTAGGGAGGACTTTGGAGTGGCCAGTTATAAGGTCTGTTCACTACAAGTGAAGTGATGTGATATTCTTGGCTAAACTTGGAAGAAAAATAGGAAAAAACATTCTACCTTCTCAATACTGTTTTCAACGTTCCATTTCTAGTAATTGACATCAGGTAGGCAAAAAACCAATTAGGACACAAATTGCTGAATTACCTGTCAAATTTCATGTAAACCTGCAATATTCACCAAGATACAGTAAATTCTAGGCAATGAAACACATAATAATTACATTTTTAGAATCAAGTCATACAAAATGCCTTGACAATTTTCAATGCAATTAATTTGAGACAATATAGAAATATAATTTGAAACTTATATTGTCTGAAAATAGAGTTTAGAGGCTGGTTCATATTTCTACTAATGTACAATAAATGGGTAAAAGCTTTAAAAAATAAATGTATTTCCTGAACTGCATAAAAATAAAATTGCATGTCAAGCCTGGTGACTCACAACTGAAATCTAACTCACTGAGTAGATGGAGAAGAGGAGGATCAAAATATGAGCCCAGCCCAGCCAAAAAGTTAATAACACACAATCTCAATAGTATGGGTATGGTGACTTTGTCTGAGACTTGTACTCTTAGACTAGAACTAATAAGATCCTGTGTGAAAAATAACTACAGGAAAAAGTTACTGGATGTAGGCTCACTTGATAGAGCACTTGCTCACAAGTGAGAGATTCTGAATTCAAGCTCTTATACACTAAGTAATAAAAATTAAATCAAAGAAATCAAGTTACATTAAAATATACCTTATCAAAACTTTAGTGATTCAGGTAAAAACAAATATTATATATATATATATATATATATATATATATATATATATAAACTAGCGTATATATATATATATATATATACATATATATATAGTATTAAGGAAAATGTTGGAAAGTGTATTTGAAAGCTAAAATCTAAGTATTCACATTAATAAATTCGAGAAACAAATGAACAATTTAAGGCCAAAATAATAATTGGAAGAGAATGGAATAAAAGTCAGTGAAACTAAAAACTGAAAAACAATACAGAAAATCAACAATTTAAGAATCAACTAATTGAAAATATTGATTAAATTAATAATTTTTATTTTAATACTATCTTATTATCTTGAAGTAGTTGTACAAAGAGTTGCCATTTAACAAAGCAGTTTATGACTATAGTCTTTCTTGATCAATGTTACCTCTTTTAACATTCTGACCCATCACTCCCTACCCACCCTTCCTCACCTTCTGAATTTTGTAGAGTATGCATTATGGGCTGTATTCTCCCTTTCTTCATTTCATTTTTCTACTCCTTCCCCTTGACCCTACCCCAGCTCTTTTGAATGCTCACTTCCTGGTGTTTTGTTTTGCTGAATTTGGCTTTCCCTTTCTAAGGAATTTACATTGAACTCTCCCTAGAATCTATTGTATTTTACAGCTAGTACTTTTATACACTTGCATACCACCCAATGTATTTACATACAAGTTTATAAGCTAAATCTAGCTTTCACATATAAAGGCAAAATATGCATCTTTTGTCTCTCTGGGTCTTACTTACTTCACTTAATATAATAGTTTCCACATCTTTCCATTTCTTTACAGAGTGAATATATGCTACATTTTCTTCATCCATTCATCCATTGAGGGGATCTGGGTTGTTTTGCATTTCTTGGCTATGGCAAATAGTGGTTCAATAAACATGGTTTGCTAGTGGCTTTGCTGTATCCTGGTTTGTAGTCTTTTGGGTAAATGCTCAGGAGTATAGTTACAGGATAATAGGGTAGTTCTATGTTTAATTTTTTGAGTCATTCTGCTTTCTAGAGTGACTGAAGAAGTTTACATTACTACCAACCATGTATAAGTTATTGTTTGTTTGTTTTTTGATAATGGCTATTCTAACTAAGGTGAGATGGAATCCCAAGGTTGTTTTGAATTGCATTTCCTTCATGGACAGAGGTATTTATCTTTTCCTCATGTGTCCTTTGGCCATTTTTAATTTATTTATTACTTGGGTTCTTGATTTCTTAAGGGTTTGTTTTAAATTTCTCTGTCTATTCTTAGTACTGGTCATTGTTTGATGTGTAGCTGGCAAAATTTTTCTCCCATTCTATAGGCTGTGCTTTTAGCCATGCAGAAACTTTTAAGTTGGATGCAGACTCACATATCTAGTCTTTCTTTGATTTGCAGTGCTTCTGGATCTTTACTCAGAAAGTTTGCACCAGTGCCCAAGAGACCTAATGTTTTCTCTAATCCTTCCTAAAATAGTTTCATCAAATCTTACATTGAGGTCTTTGGTCCATTTTTTGAATTGATGTGATAAGGTGATATAAAAGGATCTAGTTTTGATTTTCTTCATATGAACATCCAGTTTTGCCAGCACCATTCATTGAAAAGGATGTTCCCTTATCATTAAATGGATATGGGTATGTGTGTTTCCTTCTGGATCTTCTGTTCATTAGTCTTCAGGCCAGTTTTTGTGCCCATGACAAACGTTTTCATTACTATGGCTCTGTAACACAGTTTGAAGTTTGGTATTGTTATTTTTCCAACACTATTCTTTCTGCTAAGGATTTCTTTTGCTATTCATGGTCTTTTGTTGTTTCATATGAATATTTAGATTGCTTTCTCTTTTTTGTATATATTTTTATTGTAAAGATATTGTATAAAGGGGTTACAGTTACATGAGTAAGGTAATGAGTACTTTTCCTTTCAAGCATTGTTTTTCCTTTGTTTTCCCCTACCATCCCTTTCCTCCCTATCTCCCACCCCCCCCAGATTGCTTTCTCTACCTCATTGAAGAATGATATTGGGATTTGTATAGGTATTGCACTAAATATGTAGATTGTTTTGGGCAATATTGCCATTTTCACAATGTTGCCATTTTCACAATGTTAATTCAGAAGCCTGGAAGGTTTTCCTGTATTCTTAAATCTTCTTCAATTTCCTTCCTTAAAAATGTATTTTTCACTATAGAGGTCATTTGCATTCTTGATTAAGTTAGTTTATAAGTATTTTATATTTTTGAAGTTATGGCAAATGAAGTTGCTTTCCTGATTTCAGTCTTCATCTTGTCATTGTTGGCATTCAGAAAAACTGCTGATTTTAATGGGTTGATTTTACACCTGCTACTTTACCAAAAATTTGAGTCAGATCAAGTAGCTTGGATGAGGAGCCTATAAGTTTAAGTATGGGATCATGTCATCTGCAAAAAGGGATAGCATCAATATACGTAGAAAAAGTAGAAAATGATTGGGGAATGTTACAATGATATTTAGAGCAATAAATTTAAGTCTATAAATCTCTCATGGAATGGAGATTCCACATCTAGTACGAATCTTAGTATTCTCTAACCCAGGAAGTAAGATATTATTTACATTGGTATATTCATACATTTGTTAATAATTTTCTCTCTATATATTTTCTCCCTCAAATAGGGCCAAAAATAGTCTTTTTCATTCAAAGCTTTAAGTGCCAGAAGTCATGCCAAGCACAAGGTAGGTACTTAACACATGAGCATAGAATGTACTCAGACTTGGAAAACAAAAATGGTAGAAAGGATTCTATATTCAATGCTATCTCCTCTTTAAGAAACTTTAATTCTTTATGTCATTTTCCTTCTGGGCAATTTTGGGCATGAGAAATTGTATCATTTGAAGAAAAATAAAGCAAAGTGAAAAACTCAAAGCCTATAAATATCCTGCTTATTGATAAAGAACACATAAAGTATCAAAAAGTTTTACTTCTGGAAAGAAGTCATAAAATATTAAATAAAGCCTGAGGATTATAGCGCACTAGAACTTCTTATTGGGTTTTGTACTGCAATGTATTTGTGAGGATCCCAAGAAATGAAGGGCTATGTTGGATTTACTATTATGTTACCTGCAAATCCCCAAAGACCTTGGCATTTCTCACCTCAGATAACCCAAAATATACTTGAACACTATTATGGCTACTGTGAAATTCACATACTCACTAAAACTAGACCATTTAATATGATGAAAGGTTAAATATATTATATGTCATTTTAACATTTTAAAAGGTAATATAGAATACAATAAGTTCTTACCAATTATATTCCATTTCTGTTTTGAACAAAAATATATACATCTGTGAACTTATGAATTTTAAAGTCCTTCAAAATCATGATTTTAAAATGCCATGCAAGTTCTGAAATTCAACTAAATACCACTTTAACCTTGTGTTGTCAGAAAAGAAATAAGGGCATTCAAATTGTGTGAGAAATCAATTAAGGAGATAATGATACACTACTATTTTGAGTTTAGTGTAGCTGTAGTTAAACAACATGAATGTCACTTTGGAAGTGGCAGTAAGGTAACTTGGGAACCTGAGTCTCATTGGTCTGAATGTGATCCTGTCAATCATTGTTTCAGAAGGAGGCATGCAACTAAATTGCACCAATGAAACATGAGGCAATGTTGCAACCAGGTTTGTAGTAATGTATTTTTGGTTCACTAAATATGAAATTTTAGACAAGTTCAGTGTCTTAACTGAGACTAGGAATCTCTCTTAAAATAAGTACTTTTTTCCCCTGGTCCTGGGGCTTGAAGACAGGGCCTGGTCCATGAACCTTTTTGTGCTTAAGACTAGCACACTACACTTGAGCCACAGTGCCACTTCTAGCTTTTTCTGAGTAGTTTTTTGGAGATAAGAGTCTCATTGACTTTCTTGCCCAGAGTGGCTTTGAACTATGATTCTCAGATCTCAGCCTTCCCAGTAACTAGAATTACAAATGCCCAACTAAAATAAGTATTTTTAATGAGGAAAAAATACAGATTTTATGTGCAGTCAATAATGTACACTGAAATGCATGTACAAAGTACACGGTTTTCAGTGCACTCATCAAATAATTCTATTTCTTTTTTTATATGTATTTTATTGTAAAAATACTGTAGAGAGGGGCTACTGTTACATGAGCAAGGTAATGAGTACATTTCCTGTCGAGCATTGTTGCCTCCACCTTTATTATGCATTAATAAATTTCTTATTGGGTAGTGGAAGATAGGGTCTATATTATATAAGGTGAAACATTTTGCCTATTGAGAAAGTTCTAAAAATAAGCGCCATTTTACACTGTTTGCTGACATCCATTCATAAGCTATCAGGTGTTTTCCTTATCAGCATATTTTCATAAGGGTAAGTTAGTTGGGATCTGGTAGCCCATACCTGTAAACCTAGCTACTCAGGAGTAATCTGAGGATAGAAGTTCAAAGCCAGGCTGGACTGAAAAGTTTATGAAACTCTTAGCTTCAGTTAGCCATGAAAAAACTCAAAGTACAATTGCTGCTCAAGCGACAAAGCGTTAACCTTGAGAAGAAAACCTCAGTAATAGCCTCCAAGCCCTGAGTTCAAGCACCAGAACTGGCCCACACCCCCAAAAAAGCCATAAATGCAAGTAATAAAAAATGACTTCCTGCCTTCACAATGCTAGTGTGTTTTCTCCCCAAACATCTCAAGTTCTCTACTTTTATCACTACCAAAAAGCGAAAAGTTGTAGAAGTTGGAAATGTGCCACACCTGCAATTGCTTAGATAAAAGAGTAGGTGAACAGGAGGGAAAGATGGGAAGAGCTGTTAAGTGTAAAAATGGGAAACTGTCAAGAACATGGCAAGAAACAGCTCTTCATGTCCCGTCCTCTCCTAGTGTGTGAGACTCAGCATTCATAGTCTCTTTCTAGAATAAAATCTTCAAGTCTAATGCACTTACTTAAACTGCCTTTTTAAGTAAGTGTCCTACATTAGGTGCTTCAGTATTGAAAACAATTCTCCAGCAGTAGTCTCTGTCCTTATGTGTTCAGGGACAGTCTTCAGACCCTGAGTTTAAGCCCCAGGAATGGCACAAAAAAAGCTGATTGTTCTTTTAAGTTCACTCAATATAGCACTTGTTTCTTTTTTTAAATGTTTTTTTTCTTTTCAAAAATAAATTTTGTGATCCTTCCTGATGCAAAATATAAAATAACATAAAAATATAAAAACTATAATATAAAATTATTGCTGGAATATTGAATAAAAATTCTGATAATGAAATTTTTAAAATCTAGTCAGGGTTGTGACTTTTAGTCTTGGGTCTGAATATACTATTTGGATTCCTATCTTAATTAACACATCCTTAGTTAAAGTTTCATGATCCATAAACTTTAACTGAGGACACATAAGCTGTGTCTTTGTGCTATAGTCACTGAAAATCTACTGGAGATGAGAGTGTCCACCTTGAAGATTATCACTGGGAAAAGGAAGAAACTGCCAATTATCATAAGAATCAAAGGGAATGATTTCCAGAAATTCAAAGAAACGTTCAAGTAGAGGCTGTAAATACTATAGTCTAAGCATTCAGCACAGGTCACTCCAATTCTATTTGAACATCCTCTGGTAAAATCATGATAAGCATTTGAAAATGACTTGCACTGGTTTCTGTCTAGTGATATAGGATACTTTCTATATGTATGAAAGGGCTTTTAGGCAGCCATTGATTTTCCTCAGAAAATAAAGCCCTCTATGGAGGGCTTACATCTCCAACATTTTGGTTAACATTATGTTATTGTGGCTACATTAACATTTATTGTAGTGGGAGATAGTTAACATAGTTTTTAAATATTCAAAGGCAGAGAAAGAAAATGTCTACCTTGCATGGAGACCAAAATGTTTTAGGCATTTTCAGAGGTTATGAACAGATGGAAGAACATAGGGGACAATATGAGACAATAATGGATGGTGCACTGAATAAGTAGTATCAGAGTAAACTGTCCATATACATCCTTATATATGTATATATGCAGTGTTCTACATGAAAGATTTCTTATAGACAGGAGAAAGAGAGGGAGAAGAGAAAGAAAAACAAATGGCAAGAGATTAGATACAAGTTAGATTAAAGTCAAAAGGAGAAGAATTCCAGAAGGCTAAAATCAATTTGAATAATTTAGAAAGTTAAATCTACTGATCTTTAGGAAGAAATTTAGAAAGAGACAAAAAGAGGTATGTAAATAAATGATATAAATCATTCACTGAATAACAATAGAAACAAATTGAATTATGTGAATTATGGAGAGAGAGTTTTATAGGCTTGAGATCAGTGGTAGTCCCTTTTCAAAAATAGAATGCTATCCTTGGAGGGAAGAAAGATAAACAGTTTTATGAGGGAAAATATCATCGATGTCTATATGATAAATATGTAAAAAATATGAGAAATAGATGTTCAATATTATAGTTATTGTTTGGTTATAGATAGGTCCTTATGGTTAGGAAGACATACATAAACTATTTTCCACATCAATGATTTTGAACTATGCTGAACCTTTTATAAGAACTAAATAAAGATTGACAAATTGAATATTGAATCTATTTATGTCAGCAATGAAGTTCAAGTGAATACAATTTGCTATGTAACAAAATCTTAAAATATACCTATATAAGGGAAAACTGCAGCTTTCTCTGTTAATGTCAACAATCATGAAGAGAGGCATGTTCAAAAGAATCAATAACTGCGTCATTTACACTATTTATAACCACAGCTCCGGGTGCTGAGATACAGGTGGGCAGGCTTGATGAATAATATTCTCTATATGCTACTTTTTCCAGACTTTTGCCACATTTGTGAAAGAGACCCCAAACTTTTCAGCCAAGATAATTAACTGTAAAGCCTTCCTAAACTAGATTTAGAAATGTAAAATAACATGAAAACCCTATTGCTGGCTCTAAAACATTATGTTTTATTTAGTTATTTTAACAAAAAGCCTAAAATGTAGCTATTAATACATTTGAACATCAGGAGTATGGCATCTTGTACCTGCCTGCCTGTGGCTTGCTGGATTGTATTCTGCTTCTCTGATAGGCACTGTTGATTATAGACAGTTGATCGCAGATATATTCTCACAGGGAATGGCCTCTACTCATGAGGGGAGTGGAGAACTGTCAACCCTTAAATGATGCTCATTAAACGCTCTGTTTTAAATCAGGACTTAAAGGACTTGGGTGATAATTTAAAGGAATGCAATTTTGTGTTTATAGGTATAGTCATATTCCTTTTTACTATGATATAAAATTAAGACTGTATATGTTGTCATACAACAAGTATTTATATCAGTTTTTAAAATATCAGGCTGCAAGGCACAAACACTTCTCCTTATAATTGTTGATGGGTTTCATTTTTGCTACCACCTCTGATAAAACAAACCTCTGATACAAAACTCTTTAATGAACACAGAAGTTACTAGTTTGCTGGGACTCACATTTCATTTGCACTGTTTTTCTGCCCAGATAGATTAATTTCATGGTCATTTTTTGAAGAAAAACTGGGTTGTCTACAAGAAACTAAGGTTTATCCAATTCCCTCCATTCTCACATGGTTGACCATGAAAGTAGAGGTATAGATAGGTACTTATATTAGGGTAGGTTAGATAGGAATTTAATAACTTTGCTAAAGGGATCTGTGTATGATACTTTGAAATATGGTAGTTTGTCAGGTAGGTAAAGATGATTCAACCTGAAGGAAATTAAAGCAACATGTACACACAGTACAGCCTCTTTTACAACTTACAGGACATAGCACCAAGATTAAAGAAGGAAACCCTTAGAGTAACAACATGTGTAAGATGTAATCAGAGCAACAATCTTGGAGCCACATTTATCTAACATATGGTTGGTAATTATTGAGAATTGCTTTGGGTTCTGATGGAGAATATGAAGCAAAATCCTAAGACACTAACATCCAGAGGCAGCAATTAGAACAATATCTAAGGACAAACTTTTTACATGAAGACACAGAGGTCATGGAACAGATCCCAACTATCTTCTTATCCATGTAATATCCTGTTGCAACAGGATTCAGAAAATAGTTCTCAGCCAGCAGGAGACTCTGACTGTGATCCAGAAGCCACAGGAAATTCATCTCCAGCTGAACTGATATGAGCCAGTATCTAGATTCCTTTCCCAGAATTGGAAGACACAAAGACATGACTAAACAAAAATCTATGACATTTTCTGATTCCTAGTAACAAGCTGGCTTTCAATTTGTCTGCCATTGATCATGCTTTAATTATTTCTGTGTTTAGGCAGCACTGTAAAATGAAGTCAGACAGATTCACTTAAGATTAGACTTCAACCTAAACATTAAGCCACATGGCAGTCAGTAAATTTTGTAATCTTTTAACTCTCCCTCCCTTCCTTTATTCATGATTTCATTTTCTTGTATATTCTTATAAAATTTTAGGTAATTTTTACTGGCTATATATGCGAATAGATTAACTTGTCAATTCTATCCACAGAAATTACCATAAAAACATTGAAAACCTACTTTCTTTATCTAATTTGTATTTCCCTAAGCAAAACATTATTTTGTTTTTGTTTACTGATTCTTTAACAATTGTTTCTAGCCATGTACTTATATTTATTGTTCTTAATTTTTATTTATAATTGTTTCTAGGAAAAACTTCATAAATATGAGAATTTGCAGAGGAGGCAACAATGCTTGATAAGAAATGTTCTCATTACCTTGCTTATGTAATTGTAACCCTTCTGTACAGTATTTTCACAGTAAAAAAACTTATTAATAGAAAAAAAGGAATTTGCATTTCTGTCTTTTGCCTCTATGCCCCTAACTAACCCTCACCTGTCCATTTTCAATCCCACCTACTCTGCCAGCATAGTTAATTCATAACTCAGTGAAAATTTGGTGTTTACATTTCTTCAATCATGTAAGTACAGGTATCCTAATTCACATATTATACCATATTTGTTTTTATTACTGGTAGAATTTGTTTGGCTTTGCTGGAGTTGAGGTTTGTTGAGGTTCTAGTTTTCAATAATCTAGTTTTTGTAAGTTTATAATTAATCACCAATCACTTATTATCTCCTGTTATACCATTCTCCTATCAGTACATTCAGATATTCTTGGTTATGAATGGCTTTTATCTTTTCAATTTCAGTAACTTCTGTCCTGTTCTAGTTTCCAGTGGGTAGCTTTGATAGACAAAGTTCAGCAGCCATTCTCTGTAGTTACCCTGTAATATCTTTCTTAGGAAAGTTGCATAGCAAGTAAGATTTAACAGGATTTTGTGACTAGCATATCCTCAAACTCATTGATAGGTGTGATATCTAGGATTAGGAGACATTTAATCCAAGCTTACAATTAGTATATCTGGTCTTTCATCCTTCAGAGTTAATCTAAGAATCGTTGTTAATCTAAGAATCATTTCTTCCTCTTATTCCTTTGTATGAGACTTTGTACACACACGTGTGTATGTATTCTTGTATGTATGCACGTATATTTCTATTTTAAGTTTATTGAATTTCTTGCTTAGAGTATTCAGATATTTCACAATGTTTGGCTTGATTTTCTATTTATAAATTTCTAAGTGAATTCTATTAATATTGCTACCTTTAATTTTATGTAATAGTCCATTTCTACATTCAGAAAGGCTGGCTTGCTTTGTAGTTACCAAACAAATATGTCTGTGGTCTTCTATTTCACTGTGTATTTATACCTATAAACAAATCTCTTAGGGATTGGAGATGGCACATATATATTTAATCTACCAACTCAATTACTTTCTGAATCCTTTAACATCTTTAAAGTGAGGATGATAGTACCTAACTTTGGAAATTAAAAACATAATTTCTTTTGAATAGTATCATGAAGAAACTCTACAGTAACACATCAAACAAGTATGTTTAAAAAATCTAAGGACACAACATAGTAGAAACCAAATCAGAAAATTTCAAAAGAGAAATTAGTACTGTAGATTGTAACACTTACCTTTCTTTTAAAAAATTGAACTGAAAATAAATGGTGGTCCTCTTGTTCTTTCCCAATGCAGACCTTCTTAAGACTTATTGATTGCACTATTCTACTAATAATTTAAATTATGGCATATAGGTGACACAAGCTAGTAAGTAATTAAAAAGTTAAAGAACAGGTTTTTTAAAAGTTAGAAAGTATAATATAATATGGAAACTATAATAATATAAATGAGGCTTGTGATCCTTTTGCACAGCAATTCAATATTTGTTTGCTGACACATTTAATAGCGAACATAATCCTTCCTAATCCTCTATGATCCAGGTGTTAGAAATACCATAGAGCCAGAGATGCAAGTCTATACGTAGCAAGACAATCTCTAATGAACAATCTTAAACAAGTATACCCACAAAGGTCATGTAATATAAGTGAAAAGTAGACATAAGAAGAAACTGTCCACTCCCTAGAAGAACCAATAGGGAGTGCAGAACCAACAAGAAAATAAAGATATGAAGTGGAGGTTGTAACCAAGAGTAATTGCAGCAACAAAAGTAGAACCAAATAGATGTGTGGAGGAAAAAAGGTGAGCAAATGCATTCACTAGATTTGATGTACATTATGCAAAAGTTGAACTACATAATTTGAAGGTATGGATGAGATAAAGAAAGATGTAGGAGAATAATAGAAGGGGTGACATTGATCAAGATGTACACATAATCTGACTTAAGAAATTGAAATCTTTTGTACAACTATGTAAAAGTAAACAAATAGAATGAAGACACTGGTGACGTGGCTATACTCAAGACAAAATATACACACCTACTTGCTTTCTGGTAATTGATTAAGTGAGGACATATTATTGGGGTTTAATCTCCCATTTCTGTGTTTTGTTCTGACAGAGTCTAAATAGAATTACAATGATTTATTTGTTTTGAAGCTGTCAAATCCTTTCTTCGTATTTCATGGCCAGGTCAGCCCATTTCATTAGATATGCTATTGTTCTGGTTGTTTATTTGTGCTGGGGCTGGGGCCTTAACTCAGAGACTCATGTACTTGCAAAGCATGTCTTTGTTCAGTGCTGGCACACTACCACTTGAGTCACATTCCCACTTCAGGCTTTTGGTAGTTAATTGGAAACAGTTTTTTGGTAGTTAATTGGAAATAAGAATCTCACCTCCAGATTTGTCTGCCCAGCCTGGCTTCAAACCTTAGTCAACAAATCTCAGCCTGTTGAGAAGCTAGGAATATAGGCATGAGGCATCAGTGTCCAATTCAGTTATTGCTTTCTCAAAGAGGTGCCATTTTACTACAGACCATCAGATGCATCTTCCACAGGTGATTCCATATAAGTTGAGTATCATAAACATCTTAAAAGTAGTGTCACTAGAATTTTTCAAATTTTTTAAAATTAAAAAAATTTAAAATTAAAATTACTTCATATTATAAACAAATAGATTGAACAGATAAAATGTGAATGAATCTAGAAACTGTGGGAGTTAAATCTGAGGATACTTACAAGGATTGAAATCCAATCTACCATTCACTGGTTATATGACATTTGGCAAGTTTCTCAGCTTCCTTATAGTTCTGTCTCCTAATCCTTAAAACAGGATGATAACTACAGAGTCTAGATTTATTTTATGAAATTCAGTGAGAGAATATTAAAAAGTTTGTAATTCATTTTGTGCACTTATCAAATATTAACTGTTGTTATTGACCAAGAATATTTGCATGGTCAAAAAAAAGCACTATAAATTTGTGTTTGATTCATGACAAATGCTTCTGCATTCCTTTAACATGAGGAATAAAAGCCAATGTGTGGTAAAAATTGCATCTGCAAGTAATTATTGGTATGTATCTGGATTACAAGTGGATTTTAATAGTTTTCTTCTAGCTTGGGCTTTAGAATCTTTGTTCTAGAAAAATTATGTACAAGATTTTTAAATTTGCAAATCAGATGAATATGGATGCAGTGTTTTAAACTTACTTTGGAATTCTAGAACATTCTTCCAAATCTGGTTAAAGCTTTGGTCTCCTCAATACCATGGAAGTAAGTAAACTCCAGTATATAAAAACTATATATCTGAGATTTTTCACTAAAAAAAAAAATTAGTGGAGATGTAAAACTCAAATTAATGTCTAAAACTCTTTAAAAATAATCAAGACTGCCTCAACAACAAGGCAGACATATAATGTCATCTTTTGGTGTGATATAAGCAAAGGGATCATAGTCCAAGTCCACCCCAAAGCAAGCATGTGACCTGATGATTAAAGAACGATATGGCTTAAGTGCCTATAAAGAACAAAGCCCTGAGATCAAGCCCCAAGATCACAAATAAAGAAAATTGCAACACATTTAGAGATGAATGAGGTAAAATACGTAACAACACCATGTAGAAATGTACTAGCAGAGAGAGTAAAAACAGAGACAGGAATATATATACACATATACATATATATACATGTTATATACATGTTATATGGGAATATATATACATATATATGTTATATGTTATAACATATATACGTTATATATGTTATATATGTTATAACATATATACGTTATATATGTTATATATATGTTATAACATATAACATATATATGTATATATATATATATATATATATATATATTCCTGTCTCTGTTTTTACTTTGTTTTCCTTTGTTTTTCCCTTACCATCCATTCCCTCCCATCTCCACAACTACACTCCCGCCTTCCCCCCTGCCTACATTGTAAAGTTAGTTTTTTGACATAGCGTCTGGTACATCTCATTATTGCAATGGGTCCACCTGTATCCTTATTTAAACAATTTGTTTCATCCCTTCCCCTCCCCAAATTATACCAACATCAAATACAGGGATTATGCCATGGGGGAGGAACATAAAAAGCAACAAAAAAATCACATGGTACCTTATAAATACATTAGAAACAAGAGCAAGAAAAAAACCCACTTGTGTTCTCATTTGGGGGTTCATTTCACTTAACATCATCTTATCTGACCTTTAGGACTCACATTTTTATTTAAACAAATTATAAGAGCTGGATCAGAGACTGAATATATCAGTCAAAAATTAAAGAGAATATAATGAATTACCGAAATTTTACATAGCATAAAGAAAACAAACATTACTGAAAAAAGAGAAATGGCAAATAATATGTAGATGCAGAATAAAGAGAGTTAATAAGAAATAAACAATGATTTAAAAGATAATAGAAATAAATACTCATTTGGAAAAACAAAGCATACATAAGTACAAGTACTGTCTTTGTATACATATATAATGTATCCATACAAAACATACATACATTACATAAATATTGTCCTATTATATTAAATTTATCCTTAGGGTGTAAAATTTCAAATTTGTAAAAAGTTGAAGTAAAATCTCATTTATGCATTGAAAGGAAATACCATTTACCTAAAGAAGAAAAATAAAAACAAAAATAATAACCTGACCTACTTTTGGAAAATTAGGAGATGGTGGAAAGGGCCAGGCACCAGTGTCTCATTCCCATAATCTTAGGATTACATCATTGTTTTTCAGAAGGCTTAGAGCCAAAGATTGTGGTTCTAAGCCAGCCCTGACAGAAAAGTCCACGAGACTCTTGTTTCCAATTACTTGCCAAAATGCCAAAGGGAGAGCTGTACCTCAAGTGGTGGAGTGCTAATCTTAATCCCAGAAGTTCGGGGATAACCCTCAGGTACTGAGTTCAAGCCTCATGATGGAGAAAATAAATCCATTGGAGGATATTAAAGCATAATACCTAAACCCTTTTAACACAGCTATGTGAAGCTTTGGAAAAAAATGTTAAATTACAAACAATCCTTTGGGTGGATAAAAAAGGAATCTGAGAAATATTTTTTTATAAAGGGAAATTGTAAGCACAAATGCACAAGGGATAGGGACAAGGTACACATAGGCATAAAGGAAGAACAATTTAAAGAGGCAGAAAGTGCATGACCACTAGAGAATGAAAGAAAGAGCCCTCAGAAGAAACACATTTTGTCAGATCCATAGTCTGGGCCCTTCTAATTTAAGAACAAGGAGATAATAAAATTTCATTACCTATATCATTGAGACTGACTTTGGCGTTTTATTATCATGGTCTTTGGAGTCTACAATGCTTGATAAGAAATGTACTCATTATCTTGCCCATGTAATTGTAACCCCTCTGTTCAGTATTTTCACAATAAAAAAATTAATACAGAAAGATTTAAAGCAACATAAACTATTAAGCTGTATATGAAATGAAAAATAAATCAA
The DNA here is from genome assembly GCF_019054845.1 of Dipodomys spectabilis. Lineage (NCBI taxonomy): Eukaryota > Metazoa > Chordata > Mammalia > Rodentia > Heteromyidae > Dipodomys > Dipodomys spectabilis. The sequence continues at coordinate 10,965,699 of NW_024870771.1, forward strand.
AGGCATGTGCCAAATTTCAGTGATAAAAATTTGAGAAATATTTGTACAATGAATTCCTGCTAAGTCCCAAGAGACAGAGAGGTTCGAGAATTTTATGCGGTCAAATTGCTACAACTCAAATATTATAGATAAATATTTATGAAGATCTGAGAACTCAGACAATATGTTTTACCAACTCTTCAAAAAGTCCCTAAAGAATATAATTTAACAGGAACACAATGTGTCTAATTAGCAGCAAAAGATCTCACTGTGAAGTTTGAGTTGAATTTTACTTAGTCTAAAAAACATGCTAGTGTGAGGTATGAGTACAGAATAAGCTGTATATGTTGTAATCAACATTAGCATTGGAATGATACAACTAATAATATAGGAAAGCAGGCAGAATGGCAGAATGGGAGTATTATAAACTGTAACAATTTTCCCAAGTACAAAAGCCCTGCTGTCAAAGTATATTTTGAAGAAAAGCCAATATCATACTAAACAAAAAGTGAAAATAAAATGATTTGTGGTACAATTAGAACAAGACAAGCATATCCAGGCTCCTCATTATTGTACTGGAATTTCTAGCCAGAAATAAAGTAGGAGAATGATATTAAAAAATGAATAAATAAAAGATCCAGCAGGGTGCCTGTGGCTCATGCCTGTGGCTCATGCCCGTAATCTTAGATACTCAGGAGCCTGAGATCTGAGAATCACAGTTCAAAGCCAGCGCAGGCAGGAAAGATCTTGAGACTCTTAGCTCCAATTACACAAGAAAACTGGAAGTGGCTCTGTGGCTCACTTCATATAGTGAAGAGGTGAAGAGCTCAAGGACAGCGCCGAGGCCCAGAGTTCAAGCCCCACAACCAACAACAACAGCAACAAATAATTGAAAAAGATTCAAGTAAAGCAAAAAGAAGTTAAATTATTTCTATGTTCAAATCTGAGAATACCCCAAGATTCCACAAAAAAACCCTCCTACAGTTAATAAACGCCTCCAACAACATACTAAGATACAAAATAAACACATAAAAATCACCAGTATGTCTATATATCAACAATTAACAAACTAAGAAAAAATCAAAAAAGCAATTGCAGTTGTTTCAAAAATATGCATAAGTAAACAAGATAGTAATTTCTACAATAAAAACTATAAAAGCTTGAAGAAATTAATTGAAGACATGAGACACTTGTTGGAAAGAACTCCTATGTTCATGGATTGGCAGAATTTATATTATGAGAATATTAATACTTTTGAAATCATTCTATAGGTTCAATGCAATACCCATCAAAGTCCTGATATCACTCTTTTCAAAATCCTAAAAAGCACATGGAAGATAAAAGACTTTAAAGAGCAAAATTAATTCTAAGTGCAAAGAACAATGCTGGAGGTAACATAACACTACAGTTTACATACAAGTATAGAGTAGTAATAATAACAACAGCATGACTCAGGCATAAAAATAGACAAGGGGATTAATGTAGCAGAATTGAATACACTAAATAAAACAAATTGTTTAAATAGGGATACAAGTTGACCCATTGCAACAATGAGATGTACAAGACGCTATGTCAAAAAATGAACTTTACAATTTAGGCGGGGCGGGGGGGGGGGGGGGAGAAGTGTAGTTGTGGAGATGGGAGGAAAATAAAGAACACACAGCTACAGCCATCTGACTTTTGACAAAGGAACAACATCTATCTATCTATCTATCTATCTATCTATCTACCTATGTTAGAGAAAAAGCAGCTTCTTTAACAAAGGATGTTGAGTAAACTTTTTATCTTCTTGCATATAAGTAAAACTAGAGCACTATTTCTCACTTTGTATAAAAACCAGTTCCAATTGAACCAGAGATCTTAATAAAAGATGAAATTTCATAACTATGATAAGAAAATATAGGAAAATCTCTGGAAGGTAAAGATGCAGACATATGTTTTTAAATATGATTCAAATTGCCCAGAAAATAATTGAAATTCTTGACAAATGAAACTGCATCATATTTAAGTTTTTCTACATTGAGGTAAATAATTTCCAGCACCAAAAGTCATCCCAAATATTTGGAGTAAAACTTGGCCTCTCATTCAATGAGCAAAGGGCTTTTAACGAGAAGTACACACACCACACACATACATACATACATACATACACACACACACTCACACAGAAATAGGCAGAGAACAAGTAGTCAAATTAATGAATAGGCAAGTTAATTGAGCATACAGTTCTCAGTGGAAGTACAAATGAGTAATAAGTACATGTACAGATATATTCAGTACTCTTAGCTAGAAAGAAAATGCAAATTAAAATAGTTCTTAACATACATCCCACCCTTCAGAATGACAGTCATCACAGAAAAGAAACAGTAACTTCTAACATGGATATAGGAGAAAAGAAATCTTTTACACTGGTGGCATTATAATCCAGTTAAATCATTATGGTTTTGAACTTCCTCAAAAATATGAAAAGATACCTACTTATAAAACCACCATCCCACTCTTGGACATATATCTAAAGGAGAATAATTTACCATAGAAAGGAAAATACTTCTATAACTATGTTTATTGTAGTATTGTTCCCAATGCTCAGGCTGTGAATCAGCCCCTGTGCTCATAAAAGATGAATAGATAAAGAAGATGTGATATATAAAACTTATGTTGCCTTAGAAAGTGATCAAGTACATGATCCATAACTCTATTTCTGGCTTTGTGGTGGCTAATTGGACATAAGACTCTCAAAGATGTTCCTGTCTGGGCTGGCTTTGAACCACAGTCCTCAAAGCTCTAACTCCTGAATGGCTAGAATTATAGTCAGGAACTACTGCATGCCACAAATATGATCGTACATGTATAAATATATTATAAAAGAATCATACACATATATGTATAAATGTGTGTATGTGTATATATGTATGTACATATACATATGTATGTCATCCTTTTCTTGCTGTTGTTAGACACTCCATTTAACATACATATAGTATACATATATACATGTGTGTGTTTCACCCTTTACCTGCAGCATAGAGAAAGAGGCAATAGAATTTTTTTGTTTTAATGAAACTATATTAGGATTAATTTCAAAAAGACTAGTACAAATTTAGATGCTTATTGTAATCTCTAGAGAAACATCTAAGAGCATAACTTTAAAAAAAGTAAAATAAAATGTGGTATACATACACAATGAAATTTTACCAGTCCATTAGAATGTTTTATTGTTTGTTTTGTTTATCTTGCAGGTCATGGGGCCTGAGCTTTTATGCTCAAGGTTAGCACTTTACCACTGGAGCCACAGCTCCATTTCAAGCTTTTTTGGTTAATTGGAGTTGAAGCTCATGAACTGTCCTGCCTAGGCTGGCTTTAAACCAAATCATCAGATCTCAGCCTCTTGAGGAGTTAGGATTGCAGGTGTGAGTAAGAAAATAGAAAGACTTAGAAACAATCATATTAAGTACAGTAAATCAGACCCAGAGAAAGAAAGTTGCATATTCCTCCTCATTTGTAATAGCTAGAATTTGCCCTTAATCATAGATCAACACATTGAGTAGTCTGCAAGTGGTTACATATGTATCAACTGAAATATGGTAGACTCTAGGGGAAACTCAAATAATGTAATTTCTTAGCAGGACAAAGTCAAAGCCCAACAAAATTGGAGCTAGGAAATGAATACTTACAAGTATATGGGGTGGGGGTAAGGAAGAGGGAGAAGCTAACAAAAAGGAGTTGAGGTCAATACAGTGGGTAATTCATTGCATATACTACAAAATTAAGAAAAGTAAGGGAAGGGGTGAGTTGGAGGGTGATGAGAATGTTGGAAGAGGTGACACAGCTCAAGATGTGTTGTGTTCATAAACTGCTTTGTTAAATAGTGACTCCTTTGTGCAACTATTAATAATTAATTTTACAAGTAAATTGATACATTTAAAATATATGTATTTAACACTAAAGAATGTAATAAAGAAAGAAGCAAAGAAAGAAAATGTACAGGAAGCTTACATAGAACAATTAAGAAAATTGAAAGGTGAGAACATTTAAACCTAGTCAAGGTTAATGTATGTGGATTCTTAAATCATACTATCAACAGTTTAACCTTGAACTATACTATCAACATTTTATCCTAACACATATAGTGAGTTTAACCTAATATGAAAATATAGTATTTATGGCATACTTAAAAATGTTCTAGGATATTTCATATGATAGGCCATAAAGCAAATAAATATGAAATACTGAAGTCACAAGTCATGCTTTCTGAACACAACAGATTTCAGTTGGAAATCACTTATAAGAAAGAGTCTCCAAAATTAATTTAACATTCAGTTCATAATTTTGAAATAAGTCATGGGACAAGATAGAAATGAAAAGGTCTTTGAACTTAGTGAAAAAGTAAAAATATTATTAACATGTATGGATAACAGGTTAAAATACAGGAAAATTCACTTTTGAAAAAATATGGAAACAAACAAAATGCTTAAATAAGGATACAGATTGACCCATTGTAAGAATGAGATGTATACACACACACACACACAAACCCACACACACACTTACACACAAATAAGAAAACCCATGATATAAACTAATGCCTCAACACTTAGCTTATCTCTTACTAGAAAAAGACTATGAAATAAAATAATATTGAACTCAAAAGTGAAGAGCAAATTACAAAACCAAAAGCAGTATTCAATGAAATCAAAACAAAAAAAGTAAATGGAATCAAAGACTTGTTCTTAGAAAATATCAACAAAGTGCAGAATTATTTATTTACTGCACTGCTTGGCCAACTGTACCTCATAGGCCACATATGGTGTACAGACAATTTTCTACCAGTGTTACTGGAGTATAGCAAGATACCCTCATTTTTGTGTACTTGTGGTACTAATCAATGTCACTATTTCCTATAGAGAACATATTGAGTATAAAACTTAATATCAACTTCTTTACAGAAAGTAAGTGTAAAGACCCAATATAGATTAAGAAAGGAAAAGAGTAATTACCTTAAATATTGGAGATGAAGGATAGGATGTAGCTCATTGGTAGAGCACTTGCTTAGCATGGAAACCAAACAAACAAGCAAAAAACCCTGGGCCTGATCCTTGGCACTGCAAGAACATTATAACAAAAACATTACTGTGAAAAATTATCAACTATACAGAATATAGAAACATATGGCAACTAATTAGTCAACTTAAATAGAAAAACCTTAGGAATCAAGAATACCAAGATCAGAGGTCCTGGGTTCGATTCCTCAGTACTACATAAACAGAAAAAGCCGGAAGTGGCACTGTGGCTCAAGTGGTAGAGCCTTGAGCTGAAGAGCTGAGGGACGGTGCTCAGGCCCCACAAGCAAAAAAAAAAAGGAATACCAAGAGCAAATAAAAAACAAATAAAATAAATTGAATTAAATTGGAATGAATCCTGAAATAGAATTACAAATCCCGTTGCTTTTGTGATAAATTCTGCATAATTTTTGAACAAATAATGTTAATTCTTCACAATTTGTTAAGAAAACAGTGGTGTTCAATGCTGTACATTTTCCAGTCTTAAACCTGGCACTGAAACCAAAGACAACCAGCTCCATTGTATAACTACTTAAAGATAAAGTTTTAGTGTATATATATATACGTTAATATATAATACAGATACTGTACAGAGAGGTTACAGTTACATGAGTAATGTAATGAGTACATTTCCTATCCAGCATTGTTACCTCCTCCTTTGCTTTCCCCCTACTATCCCTTCCCTCCCACCTCCACAACTCTCTGCCCCCCCCCAAGATGTAAAGTTCTTTTTCAACACAGTGCCTTGTACATCTGATTGTTACAATGGGTCACCTGTATCCTTATTTCAGCATTTTGTTATTTCCCTTCCCCTCCCCAACTTCTCTGAGAAGGAAATAAGAATGGCCAATAGTCAAATGAAGAAATGCTAAACTTCTCTAGTCATAAAAGAAATGCAAATCTAAACAACATTGAGATACCACCTCACCCAAGTAAGAATGGCAATAATAAAGAAATCTAATAACAACAGATGCTGGAGGGCATGTGACCGGAAGGGAACCCTACTGCATTGTTGGTGGGAGTGTAAACTTGTTCAATCACTTTGGAAAGCAGTAGAGGTTCCTCAAGATAATTTTTTTTTTAGTTAAATAGGTAAGAGAATAAGAAAATACTGGAGACTGGCATCACCTATGAATATGGACACAAAGATATTTTTAAAGAATCAGATCAAACTGAATTTAACAATATACAACCAAATATGACATATCTCAATGTTAGACATGACTTTGAAAGTTGAGATATCACATGGGAATAAGAACACTAACTCAAAAGGAAATGACTCAGGAAAGCAAAGTTTACTTCTATGTAGAATGGTATGCCATCATCCAAAAATCTAGTACCCAAGCACATTGAACAGTTATGCTGCTGCCATTTATCCTTAAGACAACAGTTACTGCCTCTATTCAAAGAGTCTGAGCTCAAGTTCACATGATTGGCTAATTTGAAGAGTGTAGGGTGTCTTTTTAAATTTATTTTTATTGTAAAGATGATATGCAGAGGAGTTACAGTTACAGAGTGCATTTCTTTTTGAACAGTGTCACCTTTTCCCTAGTTTTCCCTCAATTTTCCCACTTGAATCCCCCTACCCCAAGTTTTATAGTTCATTTTCAACATAGTATCTAGTGAGAATCACTGCTGAATTAGTTCACTATTTGACCCACAACTTCTGTACTTCCCATTATCCTCACCCAAACAGACAAACTTACATACAGGATTAAAAGTACAGAAATCCAAGACAGCAGCAAAGGGAAAACCAAACATAAAAAGGAAAAAACTCACAAAAAATAAATTAAAATAAAAAAACCTCATGTTTTCATTTCTTGGAGTTCATTTTGATAAAAATCATTTTATATGATCATATACAAATTGCTATTGAGCCTTTGATTCTTTTCTAAGAATATCCTCCTTCTATCTCTGTAAATTTTTAGAGCCCTGTCTAATTTATCATGTCCAAGTGTAATTTTTTGTTTTTTACTATCCATTGTGTTTACTTGCAGATTTAAAGGCACAGTCTAATTATTTACAACTTCTGCTACTTTTTTGAACAATCTGAAGTGTCTTAATTACTCACACCTTCATCTATTTTCTTTATTTGCTGATATTGCCTTAACAGAATTATCAACAAGAGCCAAGCCACCAGGCATAAACAAGAACTTTTAAGCAACTAACCCATTTTAATTGAAAAGATGGCTTTTTATACACCAGTCACTTAACTAAAAATCAAATACTGTGATACATAAAATTAATATATTAACATTTAGAAAAAACACTTGAATATCTCAATAGAGGCAGAATAATTGACAGTAGCTCATGCCAACTTATAATTTTAAAAAACTCTTCAATATTAATTAACTGGGATAAAAATTGTTCTGTGTCTTAAATCACACAATAGAATTTGACATATTTTGGTAGGTTTGGTATAGTGAGAGCTATTTGGGGAGGCTAAAATGGAAACAATGTTTAAGCTCAGGAGTCCAAAACCATCCTAAAAAACGCTGCAAGAATTCTTTTCCAAAACAAAAGCAAAAATCAAACAGAAGGACTTTTATGGACTTTTATGCACTAAATATTGCACATTTTAAGCCAGCATTGGTCCCTTAGATTACAATGGTATTGAAAAGTTGCTGCTGCTTAATGATGTAGTAGTCCTCTTTAGCTGTTTATGTTAATAACCTGGTATTATGTAATTTATTTTTGTTAGCATATATTAGTGATAACAATAAAAATTCAGTATGTTATTTCTGTATGTGTTGTAATGAAACATTTTAATGTTGTATGTCTCATAACTTACCTGTGTGTGGTGATGAATCTATAAACAAACCAACTATGCTGTGAGTTATGTAAAAATATCAACATATACAATTATGTTTAATATGTAATATTCAATAGTAAAATGAACATGTTGTTTATTTAAAATTCAACAAATAAGCAATAACTTCTGCTTTCTTAATTATATCTATGAAAATCCAATACCTACCACTGTATCAATAATTAAACACTGTTTTTTCTCCTACACTAGTGCTATGGTTTAAATATCTGTGGTTGTTAATTCTAGTCAACATTGTGCTCAAGATTTTAGTTAAGTAATGTGAAACGAATGGAAGATTGAAGGAAAGAAAGGATTTAAGTCATAAATATATGAAAGAAAAAAATGACAATTTACAGATGATCTAAACTGTATTCAGAAAACAATAAGGAATATATCCCTAAGCTGAGGTAGGTGAGTGAGATCGTAAAGCAAATAATAGTGGAAGAATATAGGACCAGCATATTAAAAATTAAAGTGAAATGTTTTATACACAATTAATAAGCCTCACATATAAAATTAATGCAACACAAAGTCTCCAAAAAGAATATATGATAATAAAGTAGGTGAAGGGGATATAATAATTTAAAATTGATAACTATAATTTTAATAAAAGAAATATAAAATATGATCTAAGTAAATTAAACTTATTTTATGTTAATATTTGGGAATTCTAAATATTTTAAATCAGCAAACCTATACAAATCATCTACAAACATTAAATTTATATAAAATTATAACTTTTTTGGATAAATTGGTGGAGCTATTTCTAAAATATATAATGAAGTACAAAACACGTAGAATGGGCTGGGTGGCTCAGTGGTAGAGTGCTTGCCTTGCATGCATGAGGCCCTGGGTTCAATTCCTCAGTACCACATAAGCAATAAAGAAAAAAGCCAGAAGTGGCGCTGTGGCTCAAGTGGCAGAGCACTAGACTTGAGCTGAAGAGCTGAGGGACAGCACCCAGGCCCAGAGTTCAGGCCCCACGACTGGACCAAAAAAAAAAAGAAAATCATGTAGAGTAACAGAGCAATTTAGAAATAGTAAAATTGTGTTGACCTGAAACATGTAAAACCAATCAATGTAAGTAAGGCAGTATGGTCATTGTGCAAATATGCATTTTCAGTCTCTTGGTTTTGACACAGTTTCTAAAACAATGCTGTGGGAAAGAGCTGTTATTTAGTAAATGATACTGAGATAATTGAATGTACACATGCAAACATCTAATTACATCTTCTGTCCCAGAATGCACTAAAAATTGAGCGGGGTTCCAGGAGTTCACACTTGTAATCCTAGCTTTACAGGAGGCTGAGATTTGAGGATTGCAGCTCAAAGCAAGCCTGGGCAGGAAAGTCCATGAGACTCTTATTCCCACTAAACTACCAACCAACCAACAAGCAAACAAAACCGAAAGAAAAGAGAAAGTAGTGCTGAGTCTCAAGTGATAGAGTACTAGCATTGAATACTAAAGCTTTGGGACAGCGCCCAGGATAAGAGTTCAAGCCCTAGGACTGGCTCAAAAAAAAAAAAAAAAAAAAAAAAAAGTTGTGCTGGGAAGATGGCTCAGTGGTAGAGTGCTTGCCTTGCATGCATGAGGCCCTGGATTGGATTCCTCAGCACCACATAAGCAGAAAAAGCCGGAGGTGGCGCTGTGGCTCAAGTGGTAGAGCGCTATCCTTGAGCTGAAGAGCTGAGGGACAGCGCCCAGGTCCAGAATTCAGGCCCCACACCGAGGGTAGGGGGGGAAAAAGATGTTTGCAGCTGGAGCTGATAGCTCCCGACTGTTCTGAAGCTATCCCTGGCAAGAAAGTCTGAGAGAGGCTTATTTCCATTTAACCACCCGAAAGCCAGATGTTCAGTCCCAGTGTCTGCACAAAGGAACAGCACCAAAAAAATAAATTAATTAAAAAAGAACACAAACAACTCCCTAGACTTTAGGGCTTCGTGTAAGGCAGGACTAGTGGGAATATATACATTATGTCTTTTTTTTTTCTGTCCTTATCTCTTTATCTATCTCTTCTTCATTTGCAAAGCACAGGGAAGTATTCTCAAATGGACATTTCTTTTGTTCTTCCTTTCAGTTCTTTGAATATGTTATTTCTTTGACATATAGTGTGTGTGTTGAGAAATTTGAAGATAGTCCTGTGAATATTTTCTTATATATGTCAAGTTACTGTTTTCTTAAATCTTGCTTTCGCAATTCTCTGTCTCTGCTTGTTAACAATGTAATTTGAAGAACCTGTTATTGTAGACCTCTTTCCCACAACTTGAGGTCTCCTATGCTTAATACATAAAGATATGTTTCCTCTTTCCATGAAACTTCAGTCATTTCTCCTCTAAACCATTATGTGACCATTTAAATATCCATATATCATTCATAGTTTATAGTTAATTTCATGTTCCATCCTAGTTATAATCCCAAGAGTTAAAGAAGAAAATAAAGTCTCTGAAAAAAATGTAAAAACTTTACTAACTTTGGATTTGATAGAAAATTATTAGGTAAAATATCAAGAGCATGACATAAAAAAGAATCAATCAACTGGACTACATAAAATTGAATATTTTTTGTTTTTCAATAACTTCACTAGTAAAATTAAAACAGCAAGAGAGGCAGTCTTTCTAGATTGGGGAAAAGTACTTTTAAATTACATTTCTAACATGGATCCAAAGTTCATAGACTTTCAGTACCAAGAGAACAGCCCAATTAAACAAGGAACAGGAGAAATGGAGTCTATATTTCACGCACAAATACATACACACACATACAGCACATGTTTTTCATCTATATGAATTAAAAAATGTTTATTTGAAACTCTAGTGGGTTATCACGATTAATCAAATATAACTACTATAAAATGCAAGAAACAAAGAACAGAAAATAATGGTAACAATATAGGGAAACTGGAATTCTTATTCTTCTTAGAAATATTTAAAATGGAACAAGTGCATTCAATGGTATTTGGTAGTATCTTAAACAACTATCAAAAATGAATCATTCTAATGGGTAAGTAAAATTTCATTATGTATATGTGCCACATTTTCTTGACCCACTTGTCCACTGAGAGGCATATGAGCTGATTCTGTATGTTGGCTATGCTGAATAGTGCTCCATAGTTATTCTGGTGGCTTTCCTGTATCCTGGTTTGTAATCTCTTGATAAATGCCCAGAAATAAGTCAGGCCCAGAAAGAGAAAGGACATTTTTCCTTGTATGTGCAAGCTAGATTTAGATTATAATTGTGTAAGTAAATATGTTGGGTGATATGGAAGAGTATGCTAATGTGTTAACTGAAATGTGGTAGATTCAAGAGAGAACTCAAATAGTGTTATTCCTTAGAAAGGCAAAGTCAAAATTCAATAAAGTAAACACCAAGAGGTGGGTACTTGAAAGTTACTTGACCCACTGGGTCAAGGGGGAAAGGGCAGACAATATAGTAGAGAAGAATGGGTGAATGCAGTCAATAATTCAACGTATGCCCTACAAAATTAAGAAAAGGGTGGATAGTGGAAAGATGGGTAAGAAGGTTGAATGGGGTAAAATTGATAAAGATGCAATGTATTCATAAATGTCTTTGTTAACTGGAAACTCCTTTGTAAAACTAAAAGAGAGTAAATATCTAAAAATAACTATTGAAAATAAATAAGCAAGCAAATAAATAAGTTCTGTTTAGTCTAGCAATTCCACTCATAGGAATTTCTTCAAAGGTAAATGGTGGTCAGGTCCCCATAGGTCTCATCTGTAATCATCCATAATTATAGCTATATACAGAAGGCTGAGATCAAAAGGAATGTTCAAAGCCAGCATGAACAGAAATGTCTGTAAGTATCTGCTTCCAAATAATCAGCAAAAAGCAAGGCTGCAGGTTTAGCCTATTATGTAAACCTAAAACCATATAAGCACAAAGCCCTGAATTCAACCCCTGGTAATGGCAACAAATGTAAAGGTAAGGTGTCTGTACACAAAGACATGGACACAGATTCACAGCAGCTTGATTAATAGTAATCAAATGTTAGGACCAATTAGGATAACTGTCAGCTTGCAAATGGATAAAGAAAATATTGTCTAGTCATATAATGGGAAACATGTTAGTGATATAAAAGGAATCCACTAGCATAGCTATATGCTTCATTACAGATATATATTAAAATATCAAAAATGAAAGAAGTTAACCATGAATGGCAATGTAATTGTACAAATATTTGATGAAAACTGTGTAGATAAGGCATTTATAAAGACAGCAAGCAGATCAATGGGTGCCTAAATCCGGAATGAAATTAGATTTTTCAGGGGAAATGATTATGAATGACATACATTGGGTGAAGAAAATATCCTGAGTTTCAGTTTGGTATGGTCATATCAAAATAATAAGCATTGCCCTAGTATACTCTGTGCCCAGCCATGGCTCCTACTGCATTCAATGGTAACAACTCATGCCATGCAAATTACATGTTACATATAGGGTCCAGACAGTATTTTATAGCGGGACAGAGAATTAAGGATAATATGGGTTCTGATTCAAATCTTTCTCAGTCTCTATCAATACCCACAATGGCAATCAATTTTATAAACTCTCAGAAATGATATATCCTCACCTGTTAAGTGGAAATGGCAATAGTACAGAGTAAATCTTCTATAGGGTAAATGTCCCACCTTGAACCAGATAGATGCTTAGTGCACACTGGCCTCATTTCTATACTTTTATTATTGCAAATTTTCTTCATCTCTTTTCTGTGACAACCTAATCTCTTTGATAAACTGAATTTAGTGTGTTTTTCAAGACCAAATCTGTCAAAGGAGTATTGATTTCCTACGTAATTTTCTAATGTGCTTATTTTTTAGTCATCTTGTAGAAGTCACTTGGATAGTTAAAGATAGAGGACAGAAAGGACAAAGAGATGGAGAAGAAGACAAGTATTCACACCATGCTCCCATACACCTTGTGTGTGCTTTGATTTGGACCCAGTGAGTTTTCACTTCCTGCTCAGCTTAATGTCTTTGATTCAAAATTCTGTCTTTAATTCTTGGTATCTCTGGATAATAATTAACCTGTCTTCCACAGTTATACCATTGACAGTCTACGTATAATCACATACTTGACTCACAGTGCAAATGTGAAATCTAGTGTACAAGAGATGCTTTTAACTGTGTGGTATAGGATGCATATGAAACAGAGGCGTGATGTTACTCATTGGATATAGAGGTATCCTTCAGACCTTTCAGCAGGTAATTCAATCATTCAAATATGCTTCAGTACTGGGGGAGTTTTGTTTTTACACACCTTTTTATGATTGATCTTTTAAATATTTTTTGTGATGATACTGGGACTGGGACTCGGGTCCTGTGTACTGTCCCTTAGCTTTTTTAATCAAGGCTGATGTTGTACCACTTGAGTCACAGCTTCACTTAAACATTTTGCTGGTTAATTGAAAATGATCTAACAGACTTTCCTTTCTGAGTAGCTAGGATTACAGATTGAAGCCATAGGCGCACAACCATCCAATTATTTCTAAAGATAATTGTCCAGCATTCATTTATTTTTCCCCACATTATTACTATACAGAAACCCACAGTAACATGTAATTACTCAGATTCATTCCCTCAATATTATTAATGGATGATTTTCTTACATGTTATTCCTTCATAATGACAAACACCTGTATAAATATAAACACATTTAAATAAGCACATTTCACTGAAATGAGTACCACGGGGAATTGGAAATCAAGTTTGTGACACTTATCTATCTGTTTTTAAACACTACTTTGGTATTTATAATTACTTTGGGTACATTCCTTTCTAGTATAACAAATTTTAGCAAATTTAAGTATTGAGTAATATAATCCTACTTTTTAAAGAAATGGAAATAAATGCATAAACTGTCTTTAATATTTTTTTCCTTGCTACTTCTCTTTTTAGGAATTTGGTTCTTCTGCTAAGGGTGCGTGTTGCTAGCTGTCTGTGCAATAGTCTTTCACATTTTCTCATTCTGTACAGGTGGCAGGCTACAAAGGAGAGACATGAATTATACATGGGTCTATACTGGAAGAGCTCCACCTCCTTGAGTATTCACAACCACACATCTCTTATACTATACTTGGTTCCCTGTTACCTTGCCAATGAGATGGTTTTGAAATTAAACCTTTGACCCATCCACTTTACAAGTAAACCTTGCAAGTTTGGTTGTCTCAACTAATGTCTCTCTTGCTAAATAAAGGTTATAGCACTCTATACTTCCCAATCTGCAGCCCCCCCCCCCCCCACACACACACATAGTATCCTATAAGCAAAGGCATATCCAGCCAGGCTGTTTCATGTCTAATTTGTATATCATGATGAGAAATGAGAGAATCTTTGGCAGAGATCATTAATTTTATAGCTTGTGTTTGAAAAAGTAGTTCCTGGGCATTTTTTCATGTTAACACCTGAGAAATGAGTCTGCTGAAGGGGTAAAATTCAAAATCAAATTGTGTTTACCATCCCCCTCTAAATATAATTCATGGTTTAGAACTTGTCATTATGACTTATGATTAAATATTTTCCTGAGGTTGGATTTGATGTTTGTTGAATACCTTTGTGGCTATAGATTCTTATATGCATTTAAGCATTTAGTTTTCTGCAGAATTTTGATATTCAAAGTGGAATTATTACAAACCATATTGGCAGGGACAATCACTCTTTGAATTAACTAGTTATGAGTATTTTGTGTTGTAACAAAATTTTCAGAAAACATATTGATTTGGTGAGAAGAGTAGCTAAAAGAATCCAAGGGTTATATAATGCTATCCATTTGTTTTTATAGTTAAGGAAAACAAAATCTGAAAAGTGAAACTATGCAAAGACAAACAAAAACTATTTTAGCCCTACCTCCAACACCATGCTTGGTATACAAGTTGCCTTTGGTTTATTTATTCTGTAATGAAAGAGCTTCTAGACTTTCCTCTTCTCCTATTTTGTTGATTGGACTATTAGTGAGTCAATGACAATGTTTGTGAATAGAAGCTAAGTTCCCATTCCAATATGCTGGTAAAGGAGCAGACTTGGAGCAAGCTTAGTGAAGACCCTTCTCTCTAAAGAACATCATCCTATAGTTTGGTCCACAGACCTGTGGGCCTGCTTGCTATCACAGAAATTTTCATAACATGTAGAGATGTTATTATATTTTTCTATCATTTTTGGTCACTTTTCCTCAAGATGCAAATCGATTTGCCACATGAACATACCACCTGTTTTCAAAATGATAATTAAATAATAAAGAAAAGACAAATGATAAGGTTTAACTATTGGGAGAGGAGGCATAGGACATTGAAGATTTTGAGAACACTCGGGAAAATAGAGCATATATAGAGGATTTCAACACTGATAACAATTCATCCTAGAGGAGTTGAAAAGAGTTGAGAACAGAGGCAATTCTCATCTGGGAGAGGCTCTTTGTGATATCAATAGGCAGAGAATGCCACCTTGGACATGGAGCAAAGTTGAGAAGGTGTAATTAATCACAGCTATCAGATGCCTTTCTCCTATCAAACCCCCTGCAGAAGCACAGAAAGAATTCCCATAGAAGGGCACCTGGCTATGAGCCCTAGACAACTGGTATTTAATATTAAAGACACAGCTTTGGAATTACAGATTGGAAGTATAATAGAGTTGTTGTGACTACCTCACTTAATTAAGGAAATTATTCAAGCAAATAGACCATCTACATGTACATCCTCACAGTAAGTCATGCATCCACTTCAGATACTGCACTGTAAGGTCAGGCCTGCTTTAGAACAAAGGAAACTTGTGATATTTCCTTACATGCTCAGTGATGAATTGGTATCTCTAGGAGGCCAGCAAACATTTGAAAAATGAGACATAACAAATAGAACTCCCAAAAAAGAAAATTTGTATAAACAAAATTCATACACTCAAAACAGTATTTGAGGGATTGAAAAGAAGTTAAAGGGAAAAAAATCCTTCTATAAAATTAAATTTATTAGCTGAGTGCTGGTGGCTCATGCTTGTAATCCTAGCTCCTCAGAAAGCTGAGATCTAAGGAGCACTGTTTAATACCAGCACCACCAGGAAAATCCATGAGATTTTATCTTCAATTATTCATCAGAAAACCAGAAGTGGCTCAAGTGGTAGAGTGCTAGCCTTGAGCAAAAGTAGTTCAAGCATAGCACCTAAGCCCAGAGTTCAAGCCCCAGAACCAGAAAAAGAAATTGAATTTATTCACTAATAAATGAAAACAAGGCATATCCCAGCCAAAAAATGTATCATTAGACAGAATATCTCCTTGAAAGCAAAACAGATGAGTCCCATAATTTACCTTTATGGAAGTTGCATAACTGTTTATAAATAGACAATAGACAATAAAGAAAGTAGTAAACATATTGGCCATAGCAGGCCTCACCTACAATCCCAGCAACGTAGGATGCAGAGACAAGTGTTCCAGGTAGACTAGGACAAAGTTAACACTAAACCCTCTCTGAGAAATAAACTAAAGCAAAATAACTGAGGGCATAGCTTACCTTATAATTCCAAAGTCCAGGGTTCAGAACCTGCTACCACAAATAATAAAAAAGAAATCAGTAATATATAAATATATATTATATAATATATAACATATTGCATATCTTATATATAGCTATATATATAATTTAAAGTTGGGGTAAATACTAAACTAATGAAGCAAGTTGGAGATCTATAACATTGCAAGCAACAAGGTTGGCTTTCCCATTTTTTACTGCGGCAGAAAATATATAAATTCATGAAATATCAAGTAATTCTGACGAATCAGGCTTTTCATATAAACTAGAATCAAATCACATAATGTAGGCAACTTATTCTGTCACCATTGTATGTTGTCTTTATTAGCACATGCCTCAGGAAATCTAACAGGTAATATGGAGCAGATTTAGCACAACTCCAACTAAAAAGATAGAAGTAGCCGGTGCTGGTGGCTCACACCTATAATCCTAGCTATTCAGGAGGCTGAGATTTGAAGATTGCAGTTCAAAGCCAGCCCTGGCAGGAAAGACCTCTTATCTCCAATGAACCACTCAAGAAACTGGAAGTGGTGCTGTGGCTCAAGTGGTAGAGCACTAGCCTTGAGGGGAAGAGCTGAGGGACAGTGCTCAGGCCCAGAGTTTAAGCCCCATCACACACACACACACACACACACACACACACACACACACACACACACCTTTCTCTCTCTCTATAGAGACATATATGTATATGTATGTATATATGTATATATATGTATGTATAATTTATATACATACATATGTATATATACATACATATATATACATATGTACATATAGGAAGATGGGAAAAATATCACCCACTTGCTCATTTATTTTACAGATATATTATTTCAACTGCTTGCATTCATTAAGAATGAAACATGTTTTCCCAGCTACCAATACTATCAAGTTATGATCTAATCATCTTGGCAAGTCATAATATTCATATATCAGTAATTGCTATGACTTTAGAGAGAAAAAGTCCACAAAGCCAGATAAGATTATATATATGAACTTAATTTACACATTCTATAGTGCATGCACATTTCAAAACAATATAATGTATGGGATACACGCATGAATATATGTGTATGAATACAAACTAAATAGTAAATTAAGAAAAAGAGAAAAATATGTTATATATGGTAATAATTAAGAGGGTTCAGGAAGACATGGTGTCTGAATCTTACCATCTTTAATCTAAATCTACTTTTAACCTAAGGAACAGGGAAGAAAATATTTGAGTGCATGCATATTTATTAGCATCACATATGAATATAAAGAAACATAAACAAATAAAATAGCATATTGTCTTAGCCATCTTACAAAGCTAGTGTACTAAAAGCATTTCTTCAAAATTTTTTAGCTCTTTCAAAACCATGTTAACATTTAGCAACTGGAAAAAATGAGCCCTTTAGTTGTTGCAAATAAACGAATGGAATGGACTTGATTATGGGTTTCATCTAGTCTAGAGATAGTAAGAGATGCTGCCAACTAAATGTATCAACCTAGTCAGAGGTTAAGCACCTTTAACCCCAGGTACTCAGATGCTTGAGTTTAGGGTTAAGGAGAATTGCTTGAGTTGAGATGTTCAGGACTTCTGTGGGCTTTGTACTAAGTACTGAAAAGCGGAATAGTTATTGGGCTCAGGTGGTATAACATATGATTGGCATAACAAGTCCTTGGTAAAATCCCTAGCACCAAATTAAACAAATAAAAATTAAATAAATAAGTAAACCAGGGGTAAGAGAATAAGAATGCTAAGGAAGTTACAAATAATGGCTCCCTCTAGGAAATCAACTGCTTCTGCTTGCTGGGTGGTAGTAATAAAAGTAATTGAGAGAAGGTTGGAGTACTGGACACACATACATGAAATAATGTGTTGAAAACTTCAAAAAATTAGCATATAAAAACTGACAGATAAGCATATAAAAAATTTCTGGTGTAGGTGACTAGTGGGAGGGGTAGGTAGGTAAATGAAGAAAGTGAAATAAAATGAACATGATGCATATACTCAAAATACCTTATGTATATAAGTAAAAATGGTTAAAATTGGTTTGAGAAGGGGATACCAGGGAATGAGGTAGAATGATGAAGTGGCTGAATCTGATGAAGGTGCAATGTATACATAGAGACTTGCCAAAATGAACCCCTGAACAACTAACTTATGTTCATTAAAATGTAAACAAAAAGGAAAGACTGTGAGGACAGAATATCAAATGAGATAGTCAGACTTTTGAAGAAAATGGTGGCTGTGTGGCTATAAGGGAATGGGAGATTTCTTTTTTTATTTTTTTATTGTGAAAATACCATATAGAGGGGTTACAATTACATGGAAAAGGTAATGAGTACATTTCCTATCAAGCATTGTTGCCTACTTCTTTGTTTCCCTTTCCCATCCCTTCCCATCTCCCCCCCACCCCCAGCCAAAGTTGTAAAGTTCGTTTTTCGACGTATCGACTTGTACTTGTCATTGTTGCAATGGGTCCACCTGTATCCCTATTTAAACAATTTGTTTTTGCCCTTCCCCTCCAAAAATTATACCAACATAAAATACAATGAAAGCAGGAGTTATACCGTGGGGGAGGGACATAGAAAACAACAAAGAAATCATCTTATAAATTTCTGAAAGCAGAGAAGATGTCAAAGATAAGTTCTGACATTTGAGCCTAAATTCAACAGTCAAAGAAAAAAAAGTGATACAAGGTAGCAAAGATAGGCAAGCATAGAGTGAGAAGCCATTTTTTAAAGACTATAATTAATTTTGCTTATCCTGAATGATAGGGGTGTGTGTGTGTGTGTGTGTGTGTGTGTGTGTGTGTGTGTGTGTGTGTTCTTTTACATTAGAGATGCTGAAGCTTGGAAAATACAGTAGATAGAGAAAGTATAGTGTAAGATAAAGGCAAATTCAAATATTAGTTTCTTACATGGACATCATAGAACTGATGCATGGGATTTATTGGATAACGTGATACAAATAGCTCTGGAATAAATTGGTCAATTTTGTGAAATCTACTCTATGAGAGATGATGGGAGGAAATTAAAATTAGATTAAAAATAGCCTCATTCCTACTTTGTCGTTCCAGTGCCAAAAGATATTTTGGAACAAAGATGCTGACTCAGAGGATATGGGTAGAACCTGAGTTTCTGCATGTGTGCTGTTTCTGGTCATCAGAAGAATGAACATGCTGGCCATAGGGGTATTTTGAATACAAGCATTAGGAGACTATTTTTCAGAGACTGATAAAGTGAGGGCCTGAGCTAAAGACCATAGCTGTTGACAATCCTCTAGTTGACTTTTTTTTTAATTTAATTTAATTTTATTTGTGAACATACTGTACAGAGGGGTTACAATTACATGGGCAGGATAATGCGTACATTTCTTACCAAGCATTGCAGCCTCCTCCTTTGGTTTACCCTTCATATCCCTTCCCAGCCTCCCCCCCTCCCCCCCTAATCCCAATCCTTCTCCTTCCCCCCTCTTCCCCCCCCACCCCCGCACCGACGTTGTAAAGCTCGTTTTGGACATGACAACTTGTACTTCTCATTGTTGCAACAGTTCCACCTGTATCCTTAAACAATTGGTTTTTCCCCATCTCCTCCACAAGTTATACTGACATCAAATATAGTGAAAGCAGGGGTTATACTGTGGGGGAGGGACATACAAAGCAACAAAGAGATAATCTTATAAATGCGTTAGAAACACATGCATGAAAGAAAACAACATTAAAATACATATCTAACTTTTTAACCAGGTGGTTTCCTGATGAGTTACGTTCCCAATAGGCCATCTACAAGAATTTCCTATATACTGGTATGACCTGTAACCTTGTAGGCACATTCACATAGTCCTGTATCTTCAAAATTGCATTTCTTCCTGAATCAGGATATATTCTATTGGACTGCTTTTACATATAAGCTCCTGTTTCAATTACAAATGAGTCCTGAGTAAAGCTATATATCCAACTGACTTTTTCTAAGGGGAATACAAATCACAACCCAAGTAGAGTACACCTTTGGCAATGCACAAAATAATAAATTTCTTTTCCTAGCTAGAGATGCTGTGCAAATTAAAGGTGTAGCTTAAAAACCTATGTTTAAACATTAATGCAGCAAGACTACTGCTTCCTGTCTTCTCACACTGATTCTCGGATCCATACTTGTCAACTACAGGATTTTCTTATTTTCCTTTTCATTCTTGTTGCTTGCACTTATAATTCAATTTGATCATTGATGTTAGCTAAAAAGTAAAAGAGTTTTCATTTTCTAAACCTAGGACTATAGCAAACAAGGTTTATGCAAAATTTTGTTTTTTCAGATAGGCCAATCTGATCTTTCAATTGAACTTTTCTTCATTAACTGTCAACCACTGAACATGTTATTATCCAAGAGCAATGCAATTCTAAGAGCTGAGATTCAGTTGTGAAATATTTTCTCTGCTTTGCTTATGATTCTTATTTCTTCCTGCATGACTTTTATTCTTTCTTATTTCTTGAACACATTTCTAGTCTTATTTGGAAGACTGGCTAATTAAAAATACTTTTCAAACATTTTCAATACTTTTTAGATGCCTAAATCTAAAGACTAAATAAATATGAAGTATTTGTGTACCATTGACACACATCATTAGTTATTCTTTTTATAATACTCATGAGCCAATTATTTTAATCTACAAGTAAGTTTACTATGCTTTCACAATCCTGAGACAAGAAACAAATCTTCAAAAACAAAACCAAAAACATTGTGTCCTAACTCATCACAAGCAAGAGCTCCAGGGTCATGGGTTTCTTTCCTTCTTACCCCACTACATTCCCCTGAGAACAAGCAGAGGTATGCTGACTATGCGGTGAGTTCAGCTACAGCTGACCAGCCTTAGCTTAGGTAATCTGACATTTAATACTATGTTCTTCAAAGCTGATTAAACTCTCTCCATAAGGTGACACAAATTCCTCATGCTGGACAGTAACCTATCCTCTCTTCTACAGTTGGACACTCTTCATTTCCACTCTGCAAACGTCCTGAACAGATCATTCAGAATACATGCATCTTCGGAGCCTTTATTCACTAGAATGTAGAAATACAAGTGAACCATTGTCTCCCATACCTCTAACCAAATTTCTGTAATAGGAGAAATAAGATGACAATATTGAGATGAATAATAGAAAAAAGGTTATTTTTAAATTTTCATTTGCCTTAATGAAATGCCACCACTACGTTTGTCAGAGAGTAGTGTTTAAAGAGCTTTGGAGTTTGAGAGTCATGCATTTAATTGTGAGTCAGCATGGCTAGTTGGATTATTTTTGGACAATTGACTTTACTTGTCTAAACCTCAGGTACCACGAATCTAAGGAAGAGAAAAGGGTAGTTTGAATCTCCCAGACTAATGCCTGCAATATAGTAGGCTCTGCTAAGTGTGTTTACCGCTCCTTCTTGCCATGCTTCCTCTGCTTTCTTCTACAGATCACTTAACCAATTCCAATCTGACATAGAAAGAACTCCAAGTCTACTGGTTCCTGTCATTTTATTCCTGGATGAGTAATCACAAAAAAGAGGAAAAATGATATATAACGTGGGATGGTAGTTTTAGATGGTTAAAAAACAAATATGTTGGACTGTAAACCTTATTGCAAAATAATTTTAAGGGAATAATTGTTATTAGATGTTCCTCTACTTTCAGAGTTATTCTCAGGCAACAAGTCTAGCCTTCCCAAAACAATACAAGCTATGAGATCATGTATTCCTTGAATCCAACTCTGGTCCCTAGTTTATTAACTCAGGAAATTCTCAAAATTGGATGTGTTTACTTTTCTTTTTATTCAATGGCCTTTGTATTTACTGGTTGGCCAAGTTGTAGGGATTAAATGAGAGAACATAAGTAAAAGACTCAGTGTATCAAAGAGTACAATTTTCTATTGATCTTGCTAGTTATGTCCTTTGCCATGCAGAAGCTCTGCAATTTCATGCAATCCCATTTGTCTAACGTTTCTTTGATTTGTTGAGTTTCTGAGTCTATTTTAAGAAAATTTTGGCCTGTGCCAAGTTGACCTCGGGTTTCTTCTATTCCATCCTGTAATGATTTCAGAGTGTCTGCTTTGACTCCGAGGTCTTTGATCCATTTGGAGTTGATTATGGTGCAGGGTGTTTTTCCCTTCTATTTTTTTTAGCTCCCTTATCAAAGATTAGATGATTATAGGTCTGTGGGTTCATTTCTTGGGTTTCAATTCTATTCCATTGGTCCTGAGGCCTGTTCTTGTGCCACTACCAAGCTGTTTTGATTACTATGGCTTTGTAATAGAGTTTGAAATTTGGTATTTTTATTCCTCCAGCGCTGTTCTTTCTGTTGAGGATTGTTTTGGCTATCCGGAGTCTTTTATTGTTCCATATGAATTTTTGGATTGCCTCTTCTATTTCCTTGAAGAATGAGGCTGAAATATTGATAGGTATTGCATTGAATTTGTACATAGCCTTAGGAAGTATTGCATTTTCACAATGTAGATCCTTCCAATCCAGGAGCGGATTGGAAGAAGATCTTCACTAGCCAGCCATACAACAGACGAGGGTCTCATATCTAAAATATAGCTGGGACTCAAAAAATTAAATCCCCTTACAATAAATCCTCAAAGAAACAACTGTCTCATAAATAAGCGAGTTAAAGACTTACAGAGAAACTTCTCTGAAGAAGAAAGAAGGATGACCAATAGACACATGAAGAAATGCTCAACCTCCCTAGCCATAAAAGAAATGCAAATCAAAACAACATTAAGATACCACCTCACCCCAGTTAGAATGGCTATATTCAAGAACTCTAATAACAACAAATGCTGGAGGGGATGTGGACAGAAGGGAACCCTACTACTGCATTGTTGGTAGGAGTGTAAACTTGTTCAACCACTTTGGAAAGTAGTATGGAGGTTCCTCAAAAGACTCCACATAGAGCTCCCCTATGACCCAGCAATCCTACATCTGGGCATTTACCCAAATGATCACAAACAAGACCATACTAAAGTTACCAGCACAACTATGTTTATCACAGCATTATTTACCATAGCTAAGATATGGAACCAACCCAGATGCCCCTCAGTAGATGAATGGATCAAAAAATGTGGTATATATACACAATGGAATTCTATGCCATCAGAAAGAATGACATTGCCCCATTTGTTAGGAAATGGAAAGACGGAAAAAATTATATTAAGTGAAGTAAGCCAAGCCCAAAGAAACATAGGTCCCATGGTTTCCCTTATTTGCAATAGCTAGTACATTTATGAGACAAGCAGAAATGGTCAGCCAAGTTGATGTTAGGTGATATAAACCCCAAGATAAGGACTCAAATGTTTTTTTTTTCTTGTTATTGTTTCTAGCATATTTATAAGATATTTCTTTGTTGCTTTGTAATTCCCCCCCCCCATGGTATAACCCCTGTTTTCACTGTATTTGATGTATGTATAATTTGTGGAGGGGAATTTGGACCCATTGCAACAATGAGATGTACAAGATATTATGTTGAAAAATGAACTTTACAACTTTGGCGTGGCACGGAGGGGGGGGCAGGGGGGGCGGGTGAGAAGGAGGAAATGGGAAGGGTTGGTAAGGGGAAACAAAGGAGGAGGCAACAATACTTGATATGAAATGTACTCATTACTTTGCCCATATAATGGAAATCCCTCTGTATGGTATTTTCATAATAATTTTTTTTCTACTGTTTCTTTGTCCCTCTTATGAGAAAAGTGTCTTTTCTATCAATGTATGGTTTTCTCTTTCTCTGTTATGGGAGAGAACAATTTTTCTCAAAGTTCCTTTTTGACCATGGGGCTTGGCTCTTGTAAATTATATTTTAATTACATACATCCTTTTCCTGAGCACTTTAATTAAAATATCTTCTTAGCAGCTTCTTGAATTTTAATTCCACCCTGTTAATTAAGCCATATCCCTTTATAGACTGTGAATCTGAGCTCAACCAATGTCAGCAGAGGAGCAGGGCCTTTTAGGTTATGGATAAAAAGGGAGCAGCCTACCTTCTCTGTGTGCTTCCTTGCCAGATTTTTGCCAGTGGCACACCCTTCTACAGAAGTGAATGTTGGCTTGCCGAGTTCTTTTTGAGTTGGTGTCTTTATTCCTACATGATACTCCAACATCCTGAGCTATTTCTAACACTGTGTTCACCACTTTTAGCACTAAATCATCTGATAAGTATGTAAGGAATTTTTGACAATGTTTAAGAAGCATCTCATTTGGTCTTTTTCTTTACAAGTATTATCCTGATTTATGCCCCTTACTTTTTGAACTCTGAGATTAATAAAACTATAGTAAAACCATAGTAAGCATGACCACTTTACCCACAATCATCCTGAAATAAACCTATCTTAGTCCAATGGTAATGCACCACCATGGCCATTTGGCTGTTATTTTGAGTAGGTTCCATTAAATACTTACTGGAATTATAGCTTCCAAAAGTGGTCGGTATTTACCCTTTCTTATAAGCTTAGCATTCCCTGTTAAAGGTAGAGTCTATGAGCTCTTCTCTGTGAGAACTTTGTGACTGCTCTAACTCTTGGGGCAGTCCAAAACTAGCTCATAAAATAAGTATAGTTTGTCCTGGTCCTTTATCTCCTGAATTATCTGCCTTCAAGAGAAATCACCACTATTTATGTGGTGAAAAGGCCAACCCATAGAGCAAGACTTGATTTATAGCATTCCAAATAATATGAACTTACTAAGATTTCCAAAATGAAGGAATTTTCTTTTATTTAGAAATAAAATACATTTCCTTCCATGATGTAAAGGTATATTTTGATATTCTATCAGAATAAGAAAATCAGACACAAATTGGAATGACTACACAGCATAATCAGAGCATTATTAGAAATTTCACATAGGTTATATACATATTTTCTTACTAGGTTTGATCTAATATAATAAAATATTAATAAAATTATCTATAGTTACTTCTGGTCAGTGGTGGCTCACAACTAAAATCCTAGCTTTTCAGGAGGCTGAGATCTGAGGATCATTCTTCAAAACCAGACTTTGAAGAAAAGTTGGTGAAACTCTTATTTCTAATTAGCCACCCAAAAGCCAGAAGTAGAGGGTGGCTCAAGTGTAAATAAAATTCCAGTCTTGAGCAAAAAAGCTAAATGACAAATTCTAGGCCCTTAATATGAGGTTTAAGTCTCTAAATGAACACACACACACAATATGTATACATATATACATACATACATATACATATATATACTATATTTATATATACAATTATAGCTATGTTTTCCTTAATCTTATAAAAATATAACTCAGTGTTCCAAGATTGAAATAAGTTTTTGTTTTAATATCCATTTAGACGCTTAAGTTATGGACAAAGCATGCTGAATTTACTAATGATTTTGTGTATTTTTAAAGTATCTTGAAGCATTAAAGTATTCCGTAGTAGAGGATATGACTCGCATGAATTGTGTCTGCTATCATTAGGCTATGATTTCAAACCTCAGTGCTGTGCCTTCAAAAATTCAATGCTACCTTCATGAGTTTTAAATCTCCTTATTTTGGTGTTGTAGTAAAAGTCAAAGCCTCAACTAGGCATCCCTCATATATATTAAAGTTTTATCTGACTGACATATGGAAAACTTTACATTGAAAAGAGTTTGCTGAGAAAATCTGGTGAAATTATAGAAAACAATTTTCAAACAAATTTTAAAACTGAATAGTACCTGTCAGGGAAGGCTATTATTTTGATGTATCAAAGAAGAGTGAGTACACAATCATTTTTCAAGGAGACATTTGAATAGCCAATCTTCTGTATGAAATCTTTTTCTTCCTCTTGATATAGGGAAGTGGATAAATAATGAGATTATTTCCAAATAAAAACTCCAGATAAGAGCTTCCTAAGCAGTATGGCTAATCAGGAACAGCAAAGTATGTTGTGAGGATTTGACCACTGCATTCTTCAAGCCACTGTATTTGTGTCTGGAAAATTTTTTGTATGAAAAGCCATAGGAAGATTATAAAGAAGGCTGTTAGGTAGATTTGGAAAAAAATCATATTAAGTGAATTAAGCCAGACCCAAAGAAACATAGGTGTCATGGTTTCCCTTGTTTGTAATAATTAGTATATGTCTAGGATAATCCTAGCAGATGAGCAAAATTGCTCAATAGCTACATACTTATGACCACATAAGATGATGCTAGGCAAAATGAACTCCAAGACATGAACACAAGTGGTTTTTCTTTGTGGTTGTTGTTTTTAATGTACTATGTGATTTCTTGTTTCTTTTGTATGCTTTTCTCCTATAGTTTATGCCCTGTTGTCACTGCATTTGATTTTGGTACCCTGGGTAATATATATACGTTTATCTGAATTAAGGAAGGGAAGAGGAACAACAGAATGGTGAGACAAGGGACAAAGGGGTAACAATGCCCAGTCATACTCACAAGACAATATGTTGGAAATGATCTGTATAATTTGGAGGCGTTGGGGGTGGGGAGGGAACGTGAGAGAACAATGAGAGAGGAGGTAACAAGTTCAACAAGAAATGTACTTATTGCCTTACTTTTGTAACTGTTACCCCTGTGTACATCACCTTGACAATAAAAAATAAAAAAGAAGGCTATTAGGAGTTGGGCCCTGGTGATTCATACCTATAATCTAGTTACTAAACAGTTTGAGATCTGAGATATCAAAGTTTGGGGCCAACCAAGGCAAAAAAAAAAAATCTGGCAGATTCAATCTCAAAATGAACTTAGAAAGATTGACTTATAGTCCAACAAAATCAATAATAGGAATCTGGTACTCAAAAGTCTGGGGTGGGGTTAAGGAAAGATGAGTAGGTAAATGAAGAGAGGAAGGGGGTAGAATGCAGATTCAATGTATTCCCTACAAAAATTGAGAAAATGAGGAAAGGAGTGGTATGGGAGGGATTGGAGAAAATGATGAAAGAGGTGATATCAATCAAGATTCATTGTATTCAATCAACTGATTTGTTGAATAGTGTCTTCTTTGAACAACTACTTAAAGATAATAAAATTATAATTAAAAGGAAAATGAAAAGCTTGGCTGAAGTTATGGATGGTAAGCCAAGTAAGTGAAATGAATGTAGTATCTTAAGTGCAAACCACCATACCAACAAGTGTATCAAATTATTTCCCTTCAAGTTAAAGAAATAATATCTGACCCATGCTATTGTTTTCTAACATAAAATATAAAAGCAAATGTATTTGTTATAAGAATTTCATGTATTTATAATAATGAAAATTACTGAAGATAATTTATCTAGATTTTATTTAAACTACTTATTTACATAATTAATTAATTGTTTATCAGTTTGTTTATTACACATATTGATTCCCAATGTATTTAAGAAAATGTATGAGGATATACTAAACCTGCATGTCTATGTAAAAGACAGAACTAGCACTAACTATATTTAAGCTTATAGTATCCTTAAAAATAATTTATGAAGAAAAAATATAGACAGTTTGTTCACTCATTTGTTCTGTGGATTAAACACTTTGATTAAGCACTTTGTTTATGTTGTGAATGAGCTTTACCATGGAAGACCTCCTCAAATCCACCCTGCTTTCTTGTGATTAAGATTAGCCATGGACAACTCATCCAAAAAATCTAAATTCTATTAGATAGAGCCTCTGAATTCAGTCTGGCTTGAAAAATATTTATGGATTGAATGACTAAAACATCTGATCTACAGTCAGAGGATTAATAGACGCTTGTTCAGCCAGTAGGCTTTCTGGTGAGATCCTCTCAGAGAGTGAGTTAGGTTGCATTTAACTTGTCTTTGTTATTAATGATATAGAGAAGAGGATAAACAAAGAGAGCAGGCAGTAGCACGTTGGATAGAATTGCATGCCAATCTAATTCAATGAGAGCCTGGACGCAGCTGGAAATCCATAATGTATCCAAGAGACAACAAAACAGTTTCACCAGAAAACAAGATGTAATAAAAAACATTTTTCGAGATAATTGGAAGAAAGTAAAAACATTAGATCAATTTAATTAAGAATTCAATGGCTAGGTTCATATTATAGCTGTGACTTTAATATAGTAGAATAGTCTAGAATATCACTAAAGATATACTTCTCTTTTGCTGCACTTAATCATTGAATGTGGGTTAGTGTTAGTGTTTATTCGAAGTGTTTACTTATATGACTGCATATGTACCCATTTGTACATATAGCAAGAGTACATATATAAGACATATTTATAGTAAGTATATATATATATATATATATATATATATAATTCAATTCTCTCTGGAAGCAGATGTAAATTAAAGATAACAGGATAGAGACATAGCAAAATGGCATCTTCTTCATAAATTGTTTTAAGGATTCTATCAGCTTAAATATTGTTAGCGCTCATTCTGCCTTTCATGTAAACCTAAAGGTCAATTGTATCTTCATATTCTCAAATAAATTTAAAATCAATGTGTATGTAAGCAGTCATTTTTTTCACAAATCCACAAGCTTGCAGTACTACAACCCATTTCAGAATTGCCTTCTATATGGTCATCATTTTTTCACTCTCTGGTTTATAAGATAGTGTTCATGATGTCACCATGAACAGTAAATGAGAAAATAGAGGAAAAGAATAGGAGACTATATAGAAAAATAGTTCTTTTGGAAAGGTGCTTGAGCTTCACTTAACATTAGGGCTGATTTCTCAGCCTAACATTAGGCTGGTGGCTCAGACTGGAGCCACCAATCAATATAACAGAGCCAGTTTATTGACTCCTACTATAATAGACTTCAGAAAGGTATATAACAAATAACAAAATACTAAAAGTATCAAGAGGCTGCCAAGTTGGTCATAGATCCACCAAATAGTGTTGACTTCAGCTACAGTAATTACATTAAAACATTCTTGGAACACATATAGCCAAGTATCAAATCACAGACTCTCAGAATGGGAAGGGAGATTAGTTCATCTATATTATCCCTCAAACTAAGTGCATAAATTCCAAATAAGTAGCCATGTAACCTCTTATTGCATACTTGCAGTGATGGGGAATTCACTGACTCACCAGGTACTTCATCCTATTTCAAGACAACTTTAATTATTGGAAATCCGTTCTTCTATTAAGTCCAAATCTAGCATGTAATAATTTCCACTTATAGACATTAGTTCTTGTTCCAAGGGCTACAGAACAATGCAAGAATGAAAGAAAGAGGGATAATTTCTCCTTAATAAAGGCTACTAAATATTTGAAGAGAACAATTATATCAACCTATGTCTTGGTCACAAGCTAAGTAATATGCTTTCTTTGTTGTATTCCAACTCTTCTTTTTGTATGCCCTCAGCTTTCCCTTTACTTTCTTGGGCTCTCTATTTCTCACCTTCAGTTTCTCTTGAGCTTTAAGAATCTTATTCAGTATTTAATCTTCTGCTTCTCTAAATGGGATACAATTAACCCAAAGTAAAGTGGTACTATCACCATCTGGTCCTGGACACTAATTTTATTCTCTTGCCAAATACAGCACTGACTTTTCTGGAAGTGGCTGTTGATATATGCTTAATCAATGGCTGATCACTTACATGAGATATTTTTGGGCCACTTGTCCTCTCAAGCCTCTTTTTCATTCAGAGATCATCAATGGCTTAATAAGCCTTAGGCTAAAACTGTAATTTCTCACTTCGGAGTCCTATGGTGGGAGATACACAGTGATTTAAAATTGATTATGTCAAGGCATGAATCCTTGTTTTAAAATTATTGACTGAAAAAGCATTGAGACTAGCAAAGTACTATAATTTTGTATAACAAAGGGAAGACTACTAGGAAAAAGCAGATCTAAAGAAAAACACACGACTAACTCATCTATTTTCCTATAGTTGCTCCTAAGAAATGTGTGATGAGGTACACAATGTCACTTTTGGAGGCAATCGGACCTGGCTTTGGAACCTTTCTTATGTTCTTATGTCCTCACTTTACAGTAATGGTAAAACTTCTCTAATTCTCAATTCCTTCCTTTATCAATGTTAGGAAATTCTAGTATCTGCTTCAATGGTTAACAATGAGAGTTCAATGGTATAATGCACTTCACTGATGAGCATAATAACCAGTAAAGATCTGTGTATAGTCTTTCCTTCCCACGCCTTCCCCCAATAGTAGGATACAAGATAATTACTTACTTCTATAGAAAACGATTAAATAACTCCAATGACACTTATTTCAAACCTGTCAGGGGGCATAGTTAAATGAACAGTGAATTAAAGGTAAATAGTAACTTTTGCCTGTTTCATCCTCAGCTCAAACTATCCATTGCTAATGTGTCTTCATCACTTATAACTCAATATCCAGGAGTGTTGGGGAAAGGTAAAGAAGACAGTCAGTAATGAGATAGTCAGGCATCATCTGGAAGTCATCTTTTCAAGATCACCTCCGTCTACTTAGGAAATTGGGGGGCCACTAAGTAAGTGAGACTATTTGGAAACAATTATCTGGTCCCTTTGGGAGTAGTATCCAGTCAGATTTGAAATTTTTATCCACTAGTGTGAGCCACACTCAAGCAGAACCCTTCTATGTGACAGGGAGGAAATTTTCAATTCAACACCAGAAGATTGACACAAAGGACAGCAGAGATTAATGTTTGAGAAAGATTAAAAAAATAATTTCCTAAAAAGCAATGGTAAGTGGCAGGCCACAAGACACATGCAAACAATGGGCAATTGCTAGAATATGGATGGCAATCAGCCAAGAGCCATGGAGAGTTAGGTGTGATGAAAGATGAAGATTTCAGGATGAGAAGAAAGGCATGAGGAGATTATGCCACTCCCAAAGGACAATTTCCAGTACAGAAGGTCAAGGGACTGTTGGAGAAATAATGAAGTTATATATCTCAGTCCTTGATTCTTATAATAGACTACTGCATGCAATAATAAAAAGTAGTGAAAGTGATAGAGATTACTAGGAAAGGAATATATTCCCAATAGCCTGAAAAGGGATTATCTCTAGGATGAGCATGAAAATTATTTTACTCTTGTACACGTTTTTATGAAAGTGTAACAGACACAGGCCTTGAGTCTCTTTCCATGATCAGACCTTGGTACACTGTTCTAAAGCTGGTGCAGATTTACTGAATTACATTTGATCTCTACGGCAAGGTTTGCTGGGCTGGATAGATTAATTAAAAATCGATTCTTTCAACAACTATTTGTTGACTCACATTAGAGTAGAATCAAGGCTTTGATTAGATGGTGAAGTACTCAAATATATATATATATATATATATATATATATATGTTTGTGCATATATATATATGTGTGTGTATATATACATACATATATATATATATATATATATATATATATATATATTTGAGATCCATGACTTTGACAGGCTGCCTAGGCTGATCACCTTTAAGTTGGAAAGCTTATTTATAGTGTTTTCTCTCCAAGACCTTATCCTCATTTCCGTTTTACGTTTACTTTGAATTTCCCCATAGCTCATGGTTACCTGCTAGCTATTAAATCCATAACACTCCCACTGAGCTATGATTTCTCTTATGGAATGTGGTGTTCTCCATGAGTCCTAAGAGATACATACAGCAAAAACAAAAACTCGTAAATTCCTTCTCATGTTAGTAATGTCCACAGCAATATAGTCAATTAATTTTGTGTCTCCTGTTGTAAAGATACTTTACTTTTTATGATCTAGGAATGCTGGGATTGTACCATTAGGCATAAGTGGGCTAGATAGAATTGCCATAATTATCACAGTCACATTATATACAAATAATTAAGCTAATGGTTAGATCTGAGTAGGTACAACAGGAGAGGAGTGATCTCTCCATTAGTGCCTAAAGGAGCCACAACAGAGCCACCATCTTTTCCTCTTTTGGTTGGTTCAGTTCTTTATGTTATTGTGAGTCCTGTTTACTTGACTTGCTTTATAGAAACTCGGCTTGCTTTTTTCTTTCATTTTTATTTACTTACTGTCAAATAGTCTTATTGCTTTATGTCCAGCTGTTGATCTTGTAGTTACTATTTGCCACAAATAAAGTAGTTGATAATATATACTGTTTTATGAATGAGAAGGGTTTATAAAATATTCTGTTAAAGACTGAGTATAAATTATCATGTCAATCATAGTTTGAGATTCTATTTTGAAATTGGACTCTTCTGGAACTCAATTATGTCATTTTACTTAGTGCTTTAAAAGTCGGCTGTGAATTTATGAATTTCTTTCAAGAGTTTTTCTGTTAGATTTCTCAGATGAGATATCATGGAATGTGGGACTCTGTAGTGTTTGTGTGAGCATATATGCACACACAATCACAGAAATATATACACGATCTAGAAAAGGATAATACTGCAGTAATAAGCCTGCTCTAAATTCTATTGAAAGCCTCTGTACTGATTAGCTGTAACACACTGGACAGTTGATGTAACATTTCTGAACCTCTGTTTCCTGGACTATAAACTTCCTCAGGTTTATTTTTCCAGCACTGAGCCTAACAAAGAGTTTATCATGTAGTCCTAATACTGGAATGTATGTGTATAATGAATTTAGCATAAAGCTGAATAGAGGTGTTATTAAAAAGTAGAGATGATTTTATAGCTATTACTGTTATATGTAACCTCACACTGAAAGTCACATATAATGTTCCAGAATCTGATAGCTACAGGAGTGATATGAGGTTAACTACAGGATTCTCACACAAATAGTGGAGGTGCTGTGTCTCTAGATCAGAACAACCTTTGTAGGTCACCTTTGATAACTTGCTGGTGATAACAGGGACAAAGTTTCACTGCTTTTGCAGGAAACTTACAGTAATTGTTTAATTAAACAGGAGTTATTATTATGTCTTCCAGAGCCTATCACACACCTGACAGCTTATTCCACATTCCACTTCAATCCATCCCTGGATCAATACTACATATTTGTGCTTATTAACTGGATTATCATTATGCTAGATAGCCAGCCTTATTTTCAGTATTCCCTTGGCATTTTGTTTTGTTTTCTTTCTCTCTTTTTTTGAGGTGTGCATATCTTATCATTGCGGAGCTTATCCAAAACAATGAATTTAGAAATAGGAAAAACACATCTGTGTTGCACTCTTAGTAAATACAGGAGGATGGGATATTTGCTGCAGAGGCTGCTCGGCTGATGGGGAGAGTCTATATATTATGCTGTCAGTGAAGGACTTGGAGCTGACAATCACTAAACAAGCTCTCTGCAAAAGCAGACCCTGGAGATAAACAGGAAGGGGACAGTGCTATTAAGCAATTGTCATCTGTGTCCAATTCTAAGAATTAGGATCAGAGTTTAACTTAAATAGATAGATAGGTTGTTCTGCCTTGGCCATGATTCAAGACCATACTTCTGAGAAAAAGTGCTTAGGAGAAGCAAAAGGAGAGGAAATCATTTTAAGAATTTTGTGATTGCTTTTTGGTATGATTTTCCAACTGGTCAATGTTGGTTTCTACCTTAGATTCTTATTGGATTAAGAATCTAATAGTTGAGCAAATTCACCTAAGATTTACTTTTAAAGCATACATATACCCTCCAAATAGAGGAACAAATAGAAATGTTCAAGTACTGTTTGACACAGCTTAAGAAAATCTTATGTGCCTTAGACTTAGATATCCTCAGGCTGTATACCTGTTAGAACTCAAGCCTACGTCCTCATCTAAATGAAATATCACTGATTTTCCGTTCTGGGTGTTTTTGTTGGCTCAGGCTCATCAGTTCTTTGCAAGACAGCTCTCATATACTTGATATTTTCAGATAGCCTGAGATTTTTAAGGAAGAAAAAAAGCCATTAAAATTAAACTCAAAAGCTCCTGGTCCTCCTGGTGAAATTCTGACTGTATAAATCCTTTGCCTGTTCTAGACCATGTGGAATAAGCTCAGAGTATTGAATTTATTCCATGTAAATTACTGTCAAACAAATTTTTGAAAATGGATTCAGGTCAAAGGAAAAAGAAGAGAAAAGTAGGTGATGGTCACCCATGCTTGTAATCTTAGATACTCAAAAAGCTGAAATCTGAGGATTGTAGGGAAGTCTATGAGACTCTTATCTCCAATTAATCACCAAAATTCTGGAATTGAAGCTGTGGCTGAAGTGGAAGAACACTAGCCTTGGGCTACAAAGGTAAAAGATACTGTCCAGGCCTTGAGTTGAAGCCCTAGTGCTGGCACAGAAATGTTGGGAGGGTGGGTGGGGGGAGAGGGAAGTGGAGAATATAGAACCAAAACAGAGATCCTCAAAGTAATGGAGAATGTTAAAGGATAATTGCACTACAGCATGACAAGAAATGCTGCTTACTAACATGTTACAACCAACATATGTGTGAATAACATACTACACAAAATGTAGGCATGACTATTGAAAATTTACACATGAAGAAATACATAGCTGATTCTGACCTATTTGTTAAAAAAAATCCCCTTAAGCTGGTTTCACTTTCTTAAAATAGTGGTTAGTGTGTTAATAAAATCTCCTAACACTCCGAGTTTTAAAAACAAATCAGATTCAGAGCATAAAAATATGTCTTCACTTAAGGCATGCTGTTTTTCACTGAAGCGTTGTTTTATTTATACGCTGAATGTACTCTGATGGTGCTTTGGTGAACTTGATACCCCTCTACATTTGGAGGAACTGAAAGAATGTTTTCCAAAGAGACCTAGCCACTTACACTCCTACCAGTAAACTAGGTTTGCTTCCTGCCTTTGTGCTGAACACTTGTCATTGTATTAGTGATTATATTACCCCAGATACAAAGAGTTGCTCTTAAATTTGATTCACATTTCCTTAATGGCTAATAATAACAATCATCTTTTCATGCACTTATTGTGCATTGAAATATTGTCTTCACAGAAAGTTCTATTCAGATTATTGGCACTTATAAAATATGGTTAGTTATCTGTTTATTATTGCATTGAAGATTCTTTTAGCATATCAGATATATGGTTAGCAGATATGTGCTCCTGTTCTGTAGCTTATCCTTTTCCATTTACAGAAATATTATTTTCAAAGCAAATAGCTTAAACTTACACCTGGGATATTCTAATGAGTTTTTATGTAAGATATGAGTTTTTTAAATGGGTAAACAGGGCAACAATATTTGTTAATAGTACTATTCTGTCAATCTTGGTAACCTTGTTGAGAATCACTTGACTAGATGTATTTTTTATTTCTAAATTTCACTTATATTAATTAAAATATAATTATATATCATATATATGGATGTATGATATAATATATATAATATGTATGTAGTCTGCCTTTATCACACATGGTTTTTTTACCCAGCCATTAGTGTGCTTTCATATTGAAAAGAGTAAGAAATGATTGTTAATAGGCACAATGTTGTGGTGGATGGCAAACTATCCCTGAATGTCATGAATATTCTAAAACCATTAAATTTTGCCTTTGAGATGTGTGCATTGTATGGTTTGTAATATATATGCCAATAAAGATGGTCAAAAAGAAAAATAAAACATTTCTTAGTGATGCTGGATCATATTTAATTTGATATAAGTATTTGCAGGTAGAGAGACAGGAAAGAAAAGAGATTCCAGACATTGAACAAGTAATATAAATGTAGAATAACTTGAAAACACATCAAGTGTTTAGGCCCTCAAGAAGTTGCTATTATTAAATATTATAATAGCGCATGCGGCTCATGCTTGTCCAGTGAAGAAAAATATCCACTGAGAATCATATTCTAATAAAAAATTCACAATTTAATTATGTTCTCTGTTTAAAAAAATCAACTCATTGCCACCTTTTCATGAACAAATTTAAACACATGCATTTATCAGGTGGTTGTTTCTTTGAGGATTTGTTGTTGGGGGATTTAATTTTTTGAGTTCTAAGTATATTTTAGATATGAGACTCTTGTCCATTGTATGGCTAGTGAAGATCTTCTCCCAATCCGTGGGCTTTCTATTGATCTTGCTAACTATGTCCTTTGCCATGCAGAAGCTCTGCAGCTTCATGCAATCCCATTTGTCCAACCTTTCTTTAATTTGTTGTGTTTCTGGGTCTTTATTAAGAAAATTTTGACCTGTGCCACGGAGACCTAGGTTTCTCCTATTCCATCCTGTAATGTTTTCAGTGCTTTGACTTTGAGGTCTTTGATTCATTTGGAGTTGATTCTGATGCAGGGTGATATATGGGGATCTACCTTTAGTTTTCCACAGGTGTATAGCCAATTTTTACAGGACCATTTACTGAAGAAGATGTCTTTTTTGCATCCTAAATTTTTAGCTTCCTAATTGAAGATTAGGTGGCTATAGGTCTGTAGGTTCATTTCTGGGTCTTTGGTTCTATTCCATTCATCCTCAGGTCTGTTTAATAAATGGGATAAAGACTTAAAGAGAGACTTCTCTGAAGAGGAAATAAGAGTAGCCAATAGACACATGAAGAAATGATCAACTGCTCTAGCAGTAAAAAGAATGCAAATCAAAACAACATTGAGATTCCACCTCAACCCAGTAAGAATGCTATAATCAAGAAATGTAGCCAGGTGCTGGAGGCTCATGCCTGTAATCCTAAATAATCAGGAAGCTGAGATCTGAGGATCATAGTTCAAAGCCAGCCTGGACATTAAACTGTGTGAGGCTCTTATCTCCAATAAACTACTAGAAAACTGGAAGTGATGCTTTGGCTCTACAGGTAGAGTGCTCTTGAGCTGAAGAGTGCAGGGACAGTGCCCAGGCCCAGAGTTCAAGCCTCACGACCAGTTTAAAAAAAAAAAGGGAGTCCAGAGGAAGATGGCAGAGGAGAAGGTGGAGGCTAAACAAGCTCTCCCATAGAAAGCACTTTTAGTGTTTCAGTGAATAGTCCTAGGCTAGAGAATCACACATTGTGTGCTATCACAGTACAGAGAGTTTGACCAGAGAGGGAAAATTCAGGCAGCTTGATTGGAGCACTTGCCAGTGTCTGCTACTGCAGTGGTGGCAGCTGTGGTCACAGCCACAATAACAGCAGAGAGAGCCCGGGACAAAGGCGCCAGATGTGGTTTGCTAGCAGATTCTACTCAGTGCCAGCAAGAACTGACAAGAAGCAGAAATCTTCATCTTGCTGATCGCATACCATGAACGACCCAGAAATCAAGAGTCTGAAGTGAGTACCCCAAGACAACCTCACTCGTTCTCAGGGAGCAGCGGTGGGAAGGTGGCCCCTTCCCCACTACCTGAGAAGAACTCCATCTTTGATACTGACAAAGGCCTGGCTAGAGTAGCTAGCTCCTACTCAGGCCTTGGAAGAAAACAATAGGAGGCATTCAACAGGTCACAGGAACCTGACTTGACCTCTCACTTACATCCAGGGGAAAGTTGCACTTCCCAGGAAGAGGAAGCTATGTCCCCAGAGGAGTGACGTTCTTCACTGGGTAAACAAACCCAGAGGCTGTCCCCCCTCCACTGCAGCCTAGGCTGCAGACTCCACCATAGGAGGAATAAAAGATAAACAATTGAAATTCAGTAAACATAAATCCTGAGAATGGCTCCAGGCTGGGCTCTGTGAGTGTCTCAGGGGCTAGCCCCTCAGGGAAAAGCTACTGATTGCTGATAGGCTTCAGCTCTACCCACAACCTAACTTCACCACAGCAATTCCAGGCTAGAGGAAACAGTCATCTCCCTATTTTGTGATACTCAAAGCAGATCTCCCTCCCACTGAAGTAGCCTGGGAGAAGGATCACAAAGTCCTGGGTAAGACAGAGCTTCGTTCTGCCTACTCAAACAAACTGACTTAAGAAACCAATCAAGCCACAGGAAAACTAAACACCACAAGCAAACCAAAGAATCCACCTAGAGAATGGTTACAGGCACAGGGGAGATACAAGATTCCTCCCCCCCCCAAAAAAAAAAAATCAAAGAACTCTTTTTTCTACATAATGAAAAAAAAATTTAATTATTTTCTTACACAATTTTTACTGTATGTGTGTGTTTAATCTCTTTTAACCTTTTGATTTTTTTGCATGACTTAATTCTGTTCTGCTCATCTCCAGATATATACCCATCATTGACTATTAGAACTTATCCTTTATTGTGTGCATACTTAATTTAAGTATTCCATTTTTAAATATTTTATTCATTTCTTTTCCTTTTTCTTTTTCATCTATGGCTTCCTCTCATTCTATCCTATTCTTCTATCAGTATTATTTCCTTATACGTACATAATTTTTAGGTTTCATTTTTAAAATTTAAATATTTGTTTTTCAT
This sequence comes from Dipodomys spectabilis, assembly GCF_019054845.1. Classification (NCBI taxonomy): domain Eukaryota; kingdom Metazoa; phylum Chordata; class Mammalia; order Rodentia; family Heteromyidae; genus Dipodomys; species Dipodomys spectabilis. Next base: position 11,004,238 of record NW_024870771.1, read on the forward strand.
TTTTTCTTGTTTCTTTATCTCTCTCCTTTCATTCTGATATATCATATCCTCTGTGAAATTAGAGTTTGGTTAAATCCACTCTTTCCTTTTACCTCTCCACATTCCTCTAATCCTATTTTTCCCCACAGTTCTCCCTAAACCTATTAATTTCTGGTCTGCTGAATCCCTCTTTGACTTCCTTAGCCCATTAATCCATAGTTATTTGATGTTGAATTGGATTGTATCTGTTGAAATAGATTTTATCTGCAGCCATTTTGACTGTGTCAAACAATCTGTGCAACTACAGGACTCTGGTTGATGCTTGTCTTAAAGTAGTGTTCTAGCATGAAATTTGTGATACCAATGGGGCAGAACAAGCTGGAAAAAACACGAGAAAAATGGCAGGTCCAGGTATCTCAAATCCCACTCATGATAATCAGGTGATAGAACAGTTAATGAATAATCCATAAGAGAGTTCCCAAAAAGCTCTATAAACACTACTGGTAAACATGGTGAATGAAAAGATTGAAAGCCTGCAAAGGACTCAGTGTGAGCGTGATAAGGAGTGAGACGAGGCTAACCAAAGTTTAATACAGGAACTTCATGAGTATAATGAGGCTAAACAAAAATTAATACAGGAATCTAGTGCTTGTGAGGAAGCTAATCAAAGATTAAGACATGAATTGTGTGAGCAGGATGAGAATAGATAAAGATCAATGCAGGCATTTGTAGAATCCATAGACAGCTGAAGAACTCCAGTGAGGCCATAAAGGGAATTATGAATGGAGCCTATCAGAAGGAAAAGGAGTCCAAGGAAACCATAACCAATCAAGTAAGGGACTTAAAAATAAACACTGAACACCAAATTAAGGAAGCAAAGAAGTTCATACAAGATCTAAAGCAAAACTCAAACAAAAAATTTGAAGCCATCAAAGCCAACCAATTAGAAGGAAAGGAAGTAATAAAACAAAGTAGAAAGTCTTGACTGTAGGTTAGACCATGCAGAAGATCGAATCTCTGGGATTGAAGACACCCTAGATATTATAGAGAAAGAACATACAACTATCCAAGACAAATCCAACAAACATGATGGATCTATTCAACATTTAGAAGACACCATCAGAAGGCCTAATCTGAGGATAATGGGTGTACTGGAGCACTTAGAGACAGAAGTTAATGGTCTAGAAAATTTATTCAACAGGATCCTAGCAAAGAACTTTCCAAATATGCAAAAAGATAGGCATATTCAGATACAAGAAGCTTTAAGAACCCCAAATAGACCAGACCAGAACAGGACATACCATCATCACGTTATAATCCACACACAGACCAAGGAAAGGATCCTTAAAGTTCTCAAGGGGAAAATATCAATCTCCTATAAAGGGAAACCAATTAAAATATCCTCAGATTTCTCAGCAGAGACAAAGCTAGAAGAGCCTGGAATGATGTATGGCATGCCCTAAAGACAAACAACTATCAACCAAGAATACTGTAGCCAGCTAAACACTCCTTCATAATGGAAGGCCAAATAAAAACGTTCCAAGGCAAAGAAAAACTGAAACAATATATACTCACCAAGTCAGCCCTACAAAAGATATTTAAAGATGTCCTACTCATAGAACACCAACAAGAGCACAATAAAGGCCAAGAAACTGCACCCAAACTGAGAATCCAAGAACCATAGGAAGAACCCAGTTGTCACAGCCAAGAAGGTGGATAACATGGCAGGAACTACCAAACACCATTCAGTTCTATCTCTCAATATTAATGAACTTAACTCTCCAATTAAGTGACATAGACTGTGTAGATCCTTCTACTGTTGCCTTCCAGAGTCACAACATGCCCACAAAAATAAACACATTCTGAAAGTGAAAGGCAGGAGTAAAATCTACCAAGCAAACAGCCCCCATATGTAGGCAGGTGTTGCAATCCTAATATCAGATAAAATAGACTTCAAATTAAAATTAGTGAAAAGAGATAAAGAAGGTCGCTACATACTAATTAAGGGATCTCTCATTCAGGAGGATATTATAATTCTGAATATCTATTCACCAAACAATGAAGCACCCAAATTTATCCATAAAACACTACTTTCCCTTATATATCACATAGATCCAAAGTCATTAATTGTTGGGGACTTTAACACACCACTATCCCTACTAGATAGATCAACTTGGCAAACACTCAACAGAGAAACCGCAGATTTAAGCAACTGCATAGATCAACTAGATTTAACAGTCATTTACCAAATATTGCACCCAGCAGCATCAGAATACACTTTCTTCTCATCAGCACAAGGAACATTTTCCAAAATACACCACATTTCAGGTCACAGAGCAAATTTGTCCAAATTCAGAAACAATCTCTGCATTCTCTCAGAACACAAGGGAATAAAATTAGAATTCAACACCAAACACCACTAAAGATAGTCTCGTAACATGGAAGCCGAACAACACACTGTTGACTCACCAGTGGGTCATGGAAAAGATTAGAAAGAAAATTCAAATATTCATAACATTCAACAAAAATGAACACACAAATTACCAGCTTGTCTGGGACAGAGCAAAGGCAGTACTCAGAGGTAAGTTTATAGCTCTGAGGTCCTACATTAACAAATTGCAGAGAACTGAAACCAACAATTTAATGAGGCACCTAAAGCTCTTTGAAAAAGAGCAACAAGCTCAACTCCAATCCAGTAGACTGAAAGAAATAATTAAAATTAAATCAGAATTGAATGAATTAGAATACAAAAAAACATAAAAAGAATCAACAAAACAGAGAGTTAGTTCTTCAAAAAAAATTCAAAAATGGACAGACACTTAGCAAATCTTACCAGAAAAAAGAGAACACACCCAAATAAACAAACTTAGAGATGAGAATGGATATATCACCACAGAAACAGCCAATATTCAGAACATTATAAGAGAATACTTCTCAAACCTTTCTGCTAATAAGTTTGAGAAACTGGAAGAAATGGACCTTTTCCTAGCAAAGATCGACATGCAGAAACTAAACCAACATGAGTTAAACCAACTTAACAGACTCATATCAAGCATCAAAATAGAAATAGCAATGAAATACCTTCCTTCCAAGAAAAGTCCAGGATGGATTTACAACAGAATTCTACAAGGTCTTCAAAGCAGAACTTACACCAATATTCCTCCAACTACTCAATGAAATTCAAAGAGAAAGTTCACTATCGAATTTTTTCTATGAACCCATCATAATCTCATCTCAAAACCAAGCAGGGACTCCTCAAAGAAAGAGAACTATAGACCCATTTCTTTGATGAACATCAAAACAAAACTTCTCAACAAAATTTGGCCAATCAAATTCACTAATTCATCAAAAAAAAATCATACACTACAATCAAGCAGAATTGATTTCAGGGATGCACAGCTGGTTCAATGTATGCAAATCAATTTGTATAATTCAACACATCAAAAATAGCAAGGATAAGAGCCCCATGATTATCTCAATTGATGCAGAAAAAGTATTTGACAAGATCCAACACCCCTTTATGATGAACGCACAAGAAAAACTAAGAATCCATGGAACATTACCCAATACAATAAAATACAATACAAACCTACAGCATTATATTTAATGTTGAAAAACTAAAGCCATTTCTTCTTAACTCAGGAACGAGACAAGGATGTCCACTCTGTCCACTTCTCTTCAATTTAGTATTAGAATGCTTACCTATGGCAAAAGGGAAAGATGTAAAACTCTCCCTCATTGCAGATGACATGATCTTAAAGAATCCCACTGATTCCACTCCCTAATAGCCGAGCTGATTTGAAACTTTGGCTAAGTAGCAGGATATAAAATTAATCCTCAAAAATCAATGGCTTTTCTGTATGCCAACAATGAGAAGAGGGTGGCTGAAATCAGGAAAGCAACTGCTTTTGTAATTGCTGCACAAAAAATAAAATACCTAGGACTTAACTAAAGAAATGAAGGACCTCTAACGATGAAAACTTTAAAAACCTGATTAAGGAAATCATAAAAGAACTTCAGTAGTGGAAAAAAATTCCCATGTTCCTTGATGAGAAGGATCAACAGTGTGAAAAAGGCAATACCTCCAAAGGCTATCTACAAATTCAACGTGAGACATATTCTAAACTCCTTCTTTAATGAAATAGTGGAAGCAATCCAAAAATTCACATGGAGCATTAAAAGACCCTGAATAGCAAAAACATTCCTTAATGAAAGTACAGTGTTGGAGGAATATCAACACCCAATTTCAAACTCCACTACAAAGCCATAGTAATTAAAACCCCTTAATACCAGCTCAAGAATAGACATGAAGACCAATGGAACAGAACTGAAAAACCTAGAAATGAACTCCAAGACCCACAGCCACCTAATCTTCGATAAGGGAGCTAAAAAAATAGAATGCAAGAAAGACAAGCTCTTCAGTTAATGGTGCTGGCAAAATTGGTTTAACACTTGTAGAAAACTAAAGCTAGATCCTTATACATCACCCTGCACTAGAATGAACCCCAAATGGATCAAAGACCTCAGAGTCAAAGCAGACACTTTACAGGAATAAATGGGAGAAACCCTAGGTCTCCTTGGCACAAGCTGAAATTTTCTTAATAGAGACCCAGAAACAAATCAAAGAAAGGTTGGACAAATGGGATTGCATGAAGCTGCAGAGCTTCTGTAGGGCAAAGGACTTAGCTAGCAAGATCAATAGAAAGCCCGCGGATTAGGAGAAGATCTTCACTAGCCATACAGTGGACAAGGTTCTCATATCTAAAACATACTTGGAACTCAAAAAATTAAATCTCCCAACAACAAATCCTCAAAGAAACAACTGCTCGATAAATACTTACAGACTAGACTTATAGAGAACTTATAAACTTTTAAAGAAGACTTATAGAGAAGACTTACAGAGACTTATAGAGATATTTCTCTGAAGAGGAAATAAGAATGGCCAATAGACACACGAAAAAATGTTCAACCTCTCTAGCCATAAAATAAATGCAAATCAAACCAACACTGAGATTCCACCTCACCCTAGTTAGAATCAAGAACTCTAATAACAACAGAAGCTAGAGTGGATATGGCCAGAAGGGAACCCTATTGCATTGTTGGTGGGAGTGTAAATTTGTTCAACCACCTTGGAAAGTAGTATGGAGGTTCCTCAAAAGACTCTACATAGAGCTCCCCTATAACCCAGCAGTCCCACTTTTGGGAATTTACCTGAATAATCACAAAGGAGACCATAATAAAACTACCAGCACAACTAGGTTCATTGCATCATTATTTACCAAAGCTATGATATGGAACCAGCCCAGATGACCCTCAATAGATGAACGGATCAAGAAAATGTAGTATATATACACAATGGAATTCTATGCCTCCATCAGAAAGACTGCCATTTCCCCATTTGTTAGGAAATGAAAAGACTTGAAAAAAATTATATCAAGTGAAGTAAGCCAGGCCCAAAGAAACATAGGTCCTATAGTTTCCCTTATTTTCAATAATTAGTATGTATCTGAGACAATCAGAAAAGGTCAGATAATATGATGTTAAGTGAAATGAACCCCAAGATAAGCGTTTTTTTCTTTCTTGCTATTGTTTCTAACATATTTATAAGGGACCACGTGATTGTTTTTTGTTGCTTTGTATGTCCTTCTCACACAGTATAACCCCTGTTTTCACTGTATTTGATGTTGGTATAATTTGGGGAGCAGAAGGAAAAAAACTAATTGTTTAAATAGGGATACAGGTGGGCCCATTTAAACTATGAGATGTGCAACATGCTATGTCGAAAAACTTTACAATTTAGGTGTGGGGGTGATGGTGGTGTGGGGAATGTAGTTGTGGAGATGAGGGAAGGGATGTTAGGGGAAACAAAGGAGTAGGCAACAATGCTTGATAAGAAATGTACTCATTACCTTGCTCATGTGATTATAACCCCTCTCTACCGTATTTTCACAATAAAAAAAATTAGAAAATAGGACACAAACAAACACAAAATGAAAATGTGATACACACACACACATACAAACATAGTGGAATTCTATGCCTCCCTCAGAAAGAATGGCATTGTCCCACTTGTTAGGAAATGGAAAGTCTTGAAAAATATTATATTAAGTGAAATATGCCAGGCCCAAAGAAACATAGGTCCTATGGTTTCCCTTATTCGCAATAATTAGTACATGTGTAGGACAAGCAGAAAAGTAAAAAGCTATGTACAAATGACCATATAAGATGATAAGCTAAATAAACCCCAAGATAGGGACACAGATATCTTTTTTATTTCTATTTTTTCTATTGTATTTATAATGTACGATGTGATTGTTTTTCCTTTGTAAGTTCCTCCCCCATGGAAACTCCTGTTTTCACTATATGTGATGTCAGTGGCCTGCATCTTTTTTTTTTTTTTTGGCCTGCATCTTGTATATACACTTCTCTAATTCAGGGAGGTGAAGGAAAAAAACAAAATGCCTAAATAAGGATACAGGTTGACCTATTGTAACAATGAGATGTACAAGACATCATGTTGAAAATGAAGTTTACAACTTCTGGGAGGGGTGGAGGAGTGTAGTTGTGGAGTTGGGAGGGAAGTGATGTTAGGGGGAAACAAAAGAGGAGACACCAATTCTCAGTAGGAAATTTACACATTACCTTGCTCATGTAACTGTAACCCCTCATACAGCATTTTTACAATAAATACTGTAAAACAAAGAGAAAGAAAGAAAGAAAGAAAGAAGGAAGGAAGGAAGGAAGGAAGGAAGGAAGGAAGGAAGGAAGGAAGGAAGGAAGGAAGGAAGGAAGGAAGGAAGGAAGGAAGGAAGGAAGGAAGGGAGAAAGGAAGGAAGGAAGGAAGGAAGGAAGAAAGGAAAAGAAATTTAATAACAGATGCTGGAGGGGTATGTGGCCAAAAGGGAACCTACTGCATTGTTGGTAGGAATGTAAATTTGTTCAACCCCTTTGGAAAGCAGAATGGAGGTTCCTCAAAAGACTACACATAGAGGTCCCTTATGAACCAGCAATCCCACCGTTAGGCATTTACCCAAATGATCACAAACAAGGCCATACTAAAGCTCCTAGCACAATACAACTATGTTTATTGCTGCATTATTCACCATAGCTAAGGTATATGTTATATTATATATAATGGAATTCCATGCCTCCATTAGAAAGAATGATACCACCCCATTTGTTAAGAAATGGAAAGACTTGGAAAAAATTACATAAAGTGAAGTAAGCTAGACTCAAAAAAATAGGTCCCATGGTTTCTCTTATCTTCAATAACTAATATATGTCTAGGAGAAGCAGAAGAGGTCAGAATCTCTGTACATATGACAATATAACCTGATTCTAAGCTAAATGAACCCCAAGATAGGGACACAGGAGGTTTTTTATCTTTGTTGCTATTCTTCTTAATGTACTTACAATGTACTTATGTGATATTTTTTGTTTCTTTTTCATGTTCTTCCCCCATGCTACAACTCCTGTTTTTACTATATTTGATTCAGGTTCCCTGAATCTTGTATATACATTTTTCTAATTTAGGGAGGAGAAGGGAAACAACAAAATGTTGAAATAGGGATACAGAACGACTCATTGTAACAATGAGATGTACAAGACAGTATTTTGAAAATGAAATTTACAACTAATCAGAGTGTAGGGGTTGGGAAAGGAGAGTGAGGAGTTGCGGAGGTTGGGAAGAAAGGGATGGTAGGGGAAATATAAAGGACAGTGTAACAATGCTCAATAGGAAATGGACTCATTACCTTGCTCATGTAATAGTAACCCCTCTGTACAGTTTCTTTGCAATAAAAATATATATTAAAAAAGGAAAAACATATAGAATAAATGAAACTAAGGGGCTAGGAAGGTGGCTCAGTGGTAGAGCGCTTGCCTTGCATGCCTGAGGCCCTGGGTTCGATTCCTCAGCACCACATAAGAAAAAAGAAAAAAGCCAGAAGTGGCGCTGTGGCTCAAGTGGTAGAGCACTAGCCTTGAGCTGAAGAGCTGAGGGACAGCGCCCAGGCCCAGATTTCAAGCCCCTGACCGGACCCCACCACCAAATAAAAGCAAACTAAAGGGACATAAAAAAGAAATTGCTCTGTAATATGCATATGCTAATAAAATATTTGTTCATTATTAACTTTAAATCTTACAGTGTTGTATAGTAATATATAATATTACACCATTTACTAATATATAATGTCATAGTAATTTTAAAAATAATATTTCATTTTTAAACATGAATAGCTTATAATATTTTAAAACTATTTGGAAGCAAAATATTTAAAAATGTAAAACAAATCATATGCAATAATCATAATGTTTTCTCCCTTTCCAAATAATCAAGTTAGGCTTTTACAAGTTACAAAATGAAAAGGAAATAAGGAAAGTAGCTGATTTCTATTTTAGTTTGTGTTTGTTTGCTTCTTTGTTCATTTGTTTTGTTTGAGGAAATGTGGACTCGTGTGCCTTAATAAAGATTCTACGACATTTTTTTCTAGAGTAGTGAGAAAATGATTCTGTAGGAAGCATAAGTCTGAATTGTCTCTTAGCCATACAAGTATGGAATAGCATAAACAAATAAATAAGCCATAGTTTATTGATTCCAGTTCCTATCCCAATTTATCATTGCATTGGAATAGAAATGCTGTTACTGCTGATGCTTTCCTCAGTTGCTAGTGGGCAATTAACCAAATGATATGGCTTCCTCTGTCTGGTCATGGGAAAACTTAGTTATATATCTTTATAATGCCAGGATTTTCATTAATTCCTACTTATATCATGCATTTATTAATTCTCTGTGATGAAAAATTTTTCCTCTTCTTTCAAAATATTTGGGATTCTTAAACATGTAAGGAGAATTTGGAGCTGGAACTATGGAGGAGAATCCTAGGATATCCATATAGACTGGAAGAACCACAGCACAAACCTCAGCCTGTGGCATACTAGGTGGAGAAATTGTAAGGACAAGATGATTTCTTTGTTGCTTTGTATGTCCCTCCCTCGTGGTATGAGCCCTGCTTTCACTGTATGTGATGTTGATATAATTTGGAGAGGGGAAGGGAAAAAACAAATTGTTTAAATAGGGTTATAGGTGGACCCATTACAACAATGAGATGTGCAAGACATTATGTCAAAAAATGAACTTTACAACTTTGGTGGGGGAGGGGGAGAAAGGGATGGGAAGGGGAAACAAAAGAGGAGGCAACAATGCTTGATAAGAAATGTACTCACTATCTTGCCCATGTAATTGTAAACCCTCTGTATGGTATTTTCACAATTAAAAAAAAAAAGAAATTGTAAGGACAGGTGGATTTAGCAAAGAGAAAACCAGCAAGAGTCTCAATTAGATTAGAAAAACAGAAGAAAGATTGTATTTTAGAAGTCAGAGGAAGTGTTTGATTTTAGAAAGAAGAAGTGATCAACTTGGTTAAATTTTGCTGAAATTTAAAATAAGATGAAAACTGGACTAATCACTGCATATTGCACTATGTAAGCAATTAGTAACCTTGACCAAAGCAGAAATTTCTCAATGGCAGAGGCAGAGACAAAATATAAAATAAAAGGATTCAACCAAAATAAGAGGTGAGGAAGTAAAGTTATAAAACATAACTCTTGCAGTTTTAAGATAAAGAGATGATGAAAATCAGAGGGTAGAGTGACAGAAATAGATGTTTAATAGATGTTAAATAAGTTTTTCATAAATTTATTAAAAGAAAAATGTTAGAAATGAAAGAAAAATAATGCTGCATTGAACATAGTTGTGTTGGTAGCTTTACTATGGCCTGGTTTGTGTTCATTTGAGTAAGTCTCAGGAATGGGATTGTTGGATAATAGGGTAGTTAAAGAAGTTAAAGCTGATTTAAGGAAATGGAAAAACCTCCCTTGCTCCTAGATTGATAAGATTAATAAAAATGTCAATGTACAAAGCTATGTACAAGTTCACTGCAATGCCCAACAAAATTCCAACAGCATTCCTCAATGATATAGTGAAAGCAATGAAAAACAAATGATATAGACTAATAGAAGACCCTGAATAGCAAAAACAATCCTTAGTAACAAGAACAGTTCTGGGGTAATACCAAACTTCCAACTCTATTACCAAGCCACAGTAATAAAAACAGCTTGGAACTGGCACAAGAATATAATGAATAGAAGAGAAAACCAAGAATTGAGCCCACAGAGCTGTAACCACCAAATATTAGATAAGGGAGCCAAAAACCAGAATGGAAGAAAGCCTCTTCAACAAATTCTGCTAGCAGAATTGTCTATGCATATGCAGAAAACTGAAGCTAGATCCTTATATAGCACCCTGCACCAGAATCAATTCCATATGAAGCAAAGACCTCAATAATAACGGCAGGTACTTCAAAAATGTTACAGAAAGGGATGCGGAAACACTAGGGCCTGTAGGCATGGGTCAAAACTTTATAAGATACGATGTTGAGAAAGAACTTTACAACTTGGAGGAGGGTGGAGGAGTCGGAGAGGTAGAGGGAAGGGATGGTAGGGGAAAAACAATGGAGGGGGTAATAATCTTCAATAAGAAATGTACTCATTACCTTACTCATGTAACTGTAACCCCTCTGTACAGTATCTTTACAATAAAATACATATTAAAATAGTAATAAAAACTTCCTTAGTAAAAAGGTAGAATCACAATAAATCAAGAAAGAATGGTAAATGAGGTTGCATCAAACTGAAGAGTTTCTGCATGGCAAAGGACACAGCTAGTAAGATAAATAGAAAACTCACAGAATGGGAGAAGATTTTTACTAGCTATGCATTAGACAAGGGTCTCATATCTAAAATATACTTAGAGTTCAAAAAAGTAACCCCCCCAAAACAAATCCTCCAAGAAACAGCAATCCAGTTAATAAATGGGCTAAAGATGTAAAGAAAGATTTCTCAGAAGAAGAAATAAAAGGAAGAAATAAGAATGGTCAACAGACAAATGAGATGTTCAACTTCTCTGGACATAACAGAAATGCAAATCAAAACAACTTTGAGATTGTACCTCACCATAGTTAGAATGGCCTTTATCAAGAAAGCTACTAATAACAGATGTAGTCAGGGATATGGCCAAAAGGACACTACTACACTGTTGGTGGGAATGTGAGCTTGTTCAACCACTCTGGAAAGCAGTATGAAGCTCCTTAAAAGACTACACATAGAGCTCCCTTATGACACAGACATTTCACTTCTAAGCATTTATTCAATTTACCACAAACAAGGCCAAACTATAGTGACCAGCACAACCATGTTTTTTGAAGCATTGTTTACTATAGCCAAGATATGGAATCGACCCAGAAGCCCCTCAGTGGACAAACTGATCAAGAAAATGCTGCTATCAGAAAAAATAATAGAAAAACTTGGAAAAACTTATATTATGCAATTTAAGCCAGACCCAAAGAAACACAAGTTGCATAGTTTCTCTCATTTGTAATAATTAGAACCTGACTATCAATCTACAAGCAAACACAATGGATGATTAGAGACAAAAACATTTCACTTGTGCATGATAAATTAAACTGGACTCTAAACATTCACACAGTGAGACCCAAGAAGATCATAAAGTCTTAGTAGCTATGTGCATGTGATCATATATAATGATGTTTATAAAATGTACTCTAAGAAACAAGAGATTTTCTGTTTTATTCTTTGTGATTTTCCCCATTTGTCACTGTACTTTTTTTTGTCTTTTATGTAAGTTTATCTGTTTTGGTGAAAATAAGGAGGAACACAAAAATAGTGGGGAAAAGAATGAACTAATTCAGCGGTAATACTCTCTAGATACTATGTTGAAAATGAACTATGTAACTTGTTGGGGAGCGGGTCTGGAGGGAAAAATGGGGAAATAAGGAAGGAAGTGGTGACACTGTTCAAAAAGAAATATACTCATTGCCTGACCTACATAATTGTAACCTCTATGTACATCACTTTTACAATGAAATTAAATTAAAAGAAATAATAAAAGATAAAAGACTTATACATATAAAATGGCTACTTTTGGAGGAAGAATAAACATTTAAATGTATACTTTCCTGGCAATGGATTGTATCATAAATTACTCAAGGAGAGTTTTTCATTTTTCCATTGTCTAAGGAAAGAAATATTTGGTATGAGATGAATATAGGTCAATAACTGGCTATTTAAAAGGTTCAGGCATGCAGCATGGAGGCCATTGAAAATAGAATGGCCTCCAGCAGGGGCTTACCTAACTCCTAAGTCAGCCATTCTTATGGATCAGCCCCTCTCCCACCTAAGTAAAGCACTGAGATTTTCCTAATTCCTAGGGACCTTTTTGCCAGGATGGGAGTGGGAGAAACTCCCTCAGGCCTCACCTTGGCACTCATTTAAAAGTGAAAGAAGTTTCAGACCAATGTGGACGTTTCTGGCTGGGGGTGAATGAGTACCTACTGCCTGCTCTCCTAACCAATCATAAACACAACTTGCTCAAGTCCAGTCATGGCAGTCAGAAGTGTGTCCATCTTCTGTGATGAGCATGTTCTCCAGCTGCCAGGATCAGATGCTGTGCAGGTACCATCCGCAGTCTAACTTTATGAATACTTCAAGGCAGGAAACTGAACAGGTCTCGAGGAGCAGCCAGAGATAATAGGAGTGATTTGTTGAATGGTAACTTCTTTATACAACTACTTAAAGCTAATAAAAATGTATTTTAAAAAAGAGGAATTATCCATCTCTGAACTCAACCACATGACCAAAGACAATGACTAGGACTGTCACCCATTCTAATACATTTTAATACTCCTTCAGGGGATGGCTACCAGGGGTTCCACTCATTTTCTACCTTCTGAGGGAAGCTTTACATGTTCATGTGTACTTGATGAGGGAGAATCCAGTTTCCAAATCTGTATTTTATTTCAGGCCTTAGAAAGATTAGAAAAGAGACACAGTGTGAGTCTCTCCCTGTCATCTGTCTGATGTGGATCTCATATTTAACCCCTTTCTGTTCTGTCCTTTCTGTAGATATGATTGTTCTCTTAACTCCAGTACAGGATCTGAAGTGTGAACTTTAATTATTGAGTCTCTCTTATCCTGTGCCTGTCTATTTCTTTCTATAGAGTTTGTACCTGATAAAAATATGAGTTGGAGGCATTGTATAACTGCCATGTGTGTGTTTGTATATGTATTTATGTATGCATTTGTGTGTGTTGGATTTCCACATGGAGATGTGTTTGTGTTTATGCATTTATAATACTGTGTGTGTTTGTGTATACTTTTATGCATATGACTGTGTTTTTGTGTTTATTCCTTTATGTATGCATATGTGTGTTTATCCATGTGTGTTTGTATGTGTGAGGGGCTATGTGTTTATGAGGAGGTACAACGTGGAGGTACACTGCTGTGGTCCTCACAGCTCAAGGATGATGTCTGGCCATCTGCTAAACATCCATATTTAGCAGCCTTACCTCCAGCTCTCAGGCTGTTTAGATTCTTCTTCAACCTGGCAGGATGTGCTCTTCCTTACTCTTGGTTCTCTTCTCCTACTACATAGTAGCTGGTAGTGAGAACATTGAGGCTGAGTACCCTGCAGTCCAATATGAGACAACTCTATGGACAAATTTTGCATTTCTGAGCTCCTACTAGTCTGGCTATGGGTTGTGGGCCTGCATTATGATTCCCTTTGTTCTTCCTAAGTCTGGTCCCAAGGAACAACATCTCTTCTTCCCACACACATATACGTTTTGTCTTCCCTGGGAATACACAATGTGTGATGAGGAAAAAGAATATGGTATTGGTATATTACCTATGTGTCTTTACAGGAAGGTGACTATTACTATGCAGTCTTAATTTTCTTTTTTAAATTTTATTTTATTGTAAAGATGTTGTACAGAGGTGTTACAGTAACCTGAGTAAGGTAATGAGTACATTTCTTGTCCAGTATTGTTACCCCCTTCTTTGTTGTTCTTCCACTATCCCTTCCTTCCCTCACCTCCCTCTTCCTCTTATATTTCATTTTGTTTAGATAAGTAAACTTCTTTTACAATGGTGTAAACTCTTACATCTTTTCTTCCAGGGTATATTGGGATTTCTGTGCGAGTTATAGGTGGTATTATGGACTCAAAGTCTATAATAGGGATCAAGCCTGCTTGATAAATTAGAAACAGTAAAACACAACAGACAAAGGGAGGAGAAGATGAAAAATCTTGTTCTTCCCTGGTAGGGTGAGTGGAAGAGTCAGACAGGAAAGATCATATGGAGAACAGATGCTGCCTACTGCAGGGAAGAAACAGACTAAAGTCATAATAATCCAATAGCTTATGCATGGTAAGAATGCAACAATTGATGGCTACTTATTGTTTTCTATTGCTTTCATTATGAGAATTAGAGGTGTGAAAGAACACAATGCAAGCAAGCTCCATCTGCTCTGTATCTATGCCCCAGTCAGGTCTCTTTCCCATTAAAACTGCTTAGCCTCAGTAGTTAAAAATAATAAATGGATCAATGGTTTATAATTTTCTGTGAAGTTTTTACACAAATACAAAACTGGAGAAATAAGAAAAGTAAATTAGGAATGATAATAACAGTAATGAGATAATGAGCATATGAGGATTAGTCATGACTCATTCCTATAATTGCAGCACAGATCAGAATTGATTCAGCCCATCTCTGAGGAGGCATGTGAAGAAACAGAGATGATGGCTGTGAATACCAAACTGATTTCAAAGGCGTTAAGATAAACTCAGACAAAAGCTGGAAAAATATTGAATTTTAAATAAATGCTTAAGGAATGAAATTCATGAAAGAATCTTGCTCCTTGTATAGATCACTGGGTCTGCCCAAAAGAAATGTTCTTGTATTAATATACACAATATCTCTTCTCCTTGGAAACACCAAGCAGCCTTTCGCCTATGGAGTGATTTTTGCTGGTGTTTTCAGGGAAGTACTTTCCAGGATCTATTTCTTCTTAAGCTAAAGTCATAATCAGTATCAAGAGAAGTTTCTTCGACAGTATTTATCAAAGGCTTTTATTTTAGAAGTGATGATATAGTCCAAGGGAGATAAATTGGCTTCAAGTGACAAAGATAGTAGAACCAGAATAAGCTCAGGTCTGAATTCTAGGCCTGATACTTTATAATAACTCAAGCTGCAACGTATCATTTGATTGCAACCAAGACATGTTTCCACTTGTCTATTATAGATAACAACATTCTCTTTGTTTGAAATAGAGGTATAAAGTAATTTAGTTGTATAATGATAAACTGACTCAGGCAGAGGAAGAACAAAGCCCATCTGTGATACAAATGTTCACGAATGTGTTCATTATGTACATTTTTAAGCTAAAAAATGACATTACTGGACAGCAAACATCTTCCATAGTATTAAACTCAGCCCATAGTATTCTTCTATATATCTCTTATCTTCCTGGATTCTTAGCAAGCACCAAGAAAGCATTTTTGTAGGTTACAGTTAATTAGAAAAAATTAAAAAGTCACATGCTAAAATAAATCAGTAGTAATGACTCTGTAACATGAATTGTTTCTGACATTCTCAGTAAGCAGGAGGAAGGATTGAAAGCAATCTGCATCTTTAGAAACTAGAATATAGGTATGCTAGAGAACCCTGTCTCCATTTGAACTTTATAATCTGAGATATGAGTAAGCTGTATATTAGTATAAGCTGAAGACAATTTTCATCACACAATAGAGACTTCCTATTTTTCCCTTTAGTGGATGAGAAAGCCAGAAGTCTGTATACACAGCTTAATGGCAATGTGAGAATAAGAATTCCATCTACTGACTTCTAAACACTTTCAAATACTCTGCCCTGTACTGATTTATATAGATTTTTATTTCCATAATTAGTACTAGATTTATCTTAAACCCATTTTCCCTTCTAGAAATTTAAGGGACTGGATTATACTTATTTCTCTATAAGGATCTTATGAACTCTGCCTGTCTTTACAAATTGAGTCTGTCTCCAGCATTCCCTATTGAGTTCTACTCTGACACTGTTGCATTCCTTCCTTCAAATCTGTGTCTTCAGATTTACCCATAAAATATTTATTAAACGCTAACATTCAAAGTGTTCAGTCTAATGTAAAAGTCAAGACAATAACAACTAAAACAAGGAATATAATTATGTATGAAAGAGACAGATATGCTGGAGTAAACTTTTGTGATGGACAGTAAAATATATAAATAAAATATATTGACAATAAAGTATATTGAGGCTAGTCTGGATCATGGAGGGAGATAAGGAGTTTGTCAAGAGGTTGAAGAGTAATTAAGAGGAAAAGATAGTATCTGCATATAAGCCATATTCTTTCTACTCATGAATCAATAGGCTTACTGTCTCTCAAGGATAGTGCTCTTTTCCTCCCAAACCCGAAAAATAGAACCAATAAGCATAAGGAATATCAACTTCCAAGACTTGATTTTTCTATTGATAAAATCAAAGTCCAACCCTTGATCTCTAAGAACCAGCCTGAATCTACTCTTTCTTATCCTACAAAAGCTCCAGTGAGTAAGTATGTAAAAAAAAAAAATCCTTTAGTGAGTTTGTGGATCTTAGAGTAGTGGCAACATAATAAATTAGACTATAAGACATTTATAGTAAAAGTAGATAACTCTTCTTTTACTTTTCCTTATAGGAAAAACAAAGGTGAGCTTTTAAGCAGTAATCAATTGTGTCAAAAGTGAGAATTTGCCTCAGGGCAAGTTAGGTAAGACACAAAGAGACCAATTTGCCCATGATTTTTGGCTATGGAAGTGTGTATGTATGTGATACATTGGCTAAGATGATAAAATATAGAAATGCAGTATGAGTTATATATTTGCTAATAATAACAAAAGGAATTTTGTTAGGAGCAGAACAACAATGTGCTAAAAATGATGATGGGTGGTAAAGTAATAATTATAAGGAAAGTCATAAGTGATAGATTTTTTTCCTGATCAGCCAAGTGCTACCAAAAAATGCGTATTGAGAATAATTAGCAAAAATAAGACTGGAAAAGGCAATCAAAACAAGTGCTGTAAGCAAATATGTCAATGTGAGAAGAAAGCTTACCATAAATATAATATTGAAAAATCTTTTGGGGTTATTGGACCTATATTGATAATGTCTGTGTAACCACGGTTTGCTTTGGCTTGAGATTTATTGGGAAAGAGAGTTTCTTACTTGATTTTCTTCCTACAGATTCAAGTGGAAGACACACATTAGGTTGAACCTGCATATATATAAACAATGTATATAGAAATATAAGATTTCACATACTTCTGGTGAAGTGTGCCAAATACAAAAATATCCAAAAAAAACCCTATTGTATCATGAGTCAGTGAAAAGTTTGTCCAAAAAGTATTATCTAAGGGAATGGTTAAGATGAGTGACACACTAAATTGTGCCAAGCATGGTAGGGTAAAAAACTGAGTTTCTCATTGAACTCATTTGTAATTGAATGGGTCACTATCTTTAAGCGAGGTCTTTATTGAATAACTGTGTCTGGTTTAGTCTTCAGAATGAACTGAGAGGCTTTTTGAGTCAAACAAAGTTCTTCATGGCATAAAGAGATTGAGGGAGTTAGGAATATCTTTATTTGTGATTTAACAAAATTATACAATGGGCGTGCTAATTAAACTTGAATTTTTAAGAAATATTGTAGATGGACACATCAACTGTGAAAAGGTGGTTATTGTAATATTTACTGAAATAATCTTTTAAGAACAAACTCTGAAAGAAATGGAAAGACTTGGAAAAATTATATTAAGTGAAGCCAGACCCAAAGAAACATAGACTGCATGGTCTCCCAAATCTGTAATAACTAGAATATGTCTAGGATATTCTTAGCAGTGGATCCCAATAGGTCAATAGCTATGGGCATATGACCATATAAAATGAAGCTTAGCCAGGTACTGATGGCTCACACCTGTAGCTACTCAGGAGGCTGCGATCTGAGGATCATGATTCAAAGACAGTTCAAGCCGGAGAGTCTTATTTCCAATTAACCACCAGAAAACCAGATGTGGTGCTATGGCTCAACTGATAGAGTGCTTGCCTTGAGCTGAAGAGCTGAAGGACAGTAACTAGGTCCAGAGTTCAAACCCATGACTGACAGAAAAAAAAAAAGATGTTTTTTGAAATGAACTCCAAGAAATGGAAACAAGAAGATATTTTAGTGTACTGTTTGCCGTTACTTTTTTTCTTCCTTCCTTCCTTCCTTCCTTCCTTCCTTCCCATATTTTCTTTCTTTCTTTCTCTTTCTTTCTTCCTTCGTTCCTTCGTTCCTTCGTTCCTTCGTTCCTTCCTTCCTTCCTTCCTTCCTTCCTTCCTTCCTTCCTTTCTTCCTTTCTTTCTTTCTTTCTTTCTTTCTTTCTTTCTTTCTTTCTTTCTTTCTTTCTTTCTTTCTTTCTTTCATCTCCCCCTCATTTTGGATTATTCCCTGTTGTCACTGTTTTAGATTTCTTTACCCTTTGTGTTGTTTATTTGATATGGGGAAGGGAAGGGGAATCATAGAAAGAGTAGGACAAAGGGTGAACCAATGCAACAGTGATACTCACTAGATGCTAATTGGAAATGAACTTTACAACTTTGATGAGAGTTGTGGGGGAGGGAGAGGGAATAAGAGAAAATGAGAGGGAGGTAACATTGTTCAAAAAGATATGTACTCACTACCTTACTTGTATAACTGAACCCCTATGTACATCACCTTTACAATAAAATTTTTAAAAAGAACAAACTTTGGAGAAACTTAGAATTGCAAATTTTAAAATAGTAAAAGCTTTTTAAGAGATCATTTCCTCTTCTATGACCTTCTCTTTGCAAGAATTTAACTGAGATTCTAGCTTCATCTTGGAACTTTGCTCCTTGAGAAATTTTGTCATGATTTCCAACCTCCAAATGTGCATGCATGCCACATTGCATTATCTAAGAATATTTTTCCATCTCATTATAGCAGAAAGAGTGTCTTAGCATGCAATTTTCTATATAGAATTATCCCTCTGACTCAGTCTACCTCCTACTAGATTGTTAAATCTATAATGACAACGACTATGACAGTTTAGTTCCTTGCTATTGAATAGAAAAAATGAGCAAAGAATACTTTTTGCATTAAGAGTAAATGACAGAAATGCAGTCTTCAAAACTGTTTTTTTCACTTTCAGTGACAGAATGGCTGCTGATTTTCAAGACAGAATTAGAGGAGAAGAATGGGAATGGGACAGCATGAAGGCACAGAGCCTAATGTGTCTCCCCAAGTGCAATATTATTTCTGAATATACACTTTTCATATTGTCATGAGTTGTCAACTTGCAAAATTCTGAGTAACTTGATTTTTTGGTATTTGTGTTGATTCTGATGAGTAGTGGAATGAGGCAGTGCCTCCCACACCAGATTGTACATAAAATATTTAATTAAATCTTCATCTTCTGGGCATACATGTAAGGGAAAGAGAGATGGGAGAGGAGGAGGTGAGGAAGAAAAATAGGTGAGTACAGAAAAGAAGGGGAAGCAGCAATTGATCAATAGATATTTGAGAGTTTGGCCCTCTTCAAATCAAGCAGCTAGTAGCCAGGCAAACTCACATCTGGACCTTGATCTTCTAACAGAACTATTTTACTGTTTCCAAAGAAGAAAAGTGCAATAATAATATTTATTCAAATTGGAATGATTACTTTGGAATGATTGAGTAAAATGGGAAAATTACCAATTCCCAGTAACTACTAGAATGTGGTTGGGCACCAGCACAGAGACAAATAAAATGATTTGAACCATGGGTCCATCTCAGTCATGAAAACTCTGCAGTCCCCTCCCATGGGTTTGGAGACCACAGTCCCAGGACTTCTTCCTAGCACCAACCATAATACCAAGAGCTCCCAATCTGTGGCAATGATCTCTCCCATTCTTTTTCTCTAGGTGAATGCAAAACAAAGCAACAACATCAACAACAACCAATCATTTCTTTATAATGGTTGGATTTCCCTTTTGGGCCCAGTCTTAATTTTCCTGATAGATCTGTGTTCCTGTAGGAAAACTTCTATCTTCTAAGCTTTTGCTGCTTAAGTCATCTCAGGGAACATCCAGAAGGCTTCAATTTAGTGAGGAGAAAGAGGAGGATCTGACAGGTTAAGTGATCCAACTAGTTTGTCAAGTTAAGGAATTCCAAAGACTTTGTCTCAATAGTCTCAAAGCCAGAGTAGGGTATCAGGTCTCATGGTTCTAGGGCAATAGCCACTTCCTGTCATTCCATCTTCTTTAAACAAAAGCTCTGTTTCTTTTGGTTTATCATTAGGTCCAGAAGGAAGCACTTAAGTGTGAATAGGGCTCTGAATCACATTGTATTATGAGCAAGCCAAAGAAAGGTTTTTCAAAGTAGCTATAGTGAGAGTGTTCCATAATGGGTTGATTAACAACGGCAGGAAGCCCCAAGTACTTAGCTGCTTTTGATTGCCTCCAACCTTGAAATGGAAGTTCTCTTTAGCTGATAATTAGCTACACCCTTAGCATGGAAGTAAACTTTTCAAAAAAAATGTAAAGTTTACTTCCATGCTGAGTGTGTAGCTAAGTAGCATAGCACTTGCCTGATTTGAAGCATAAGACTCTGGGTTCAGCTTTCCTGTGCTAAAAACTGTAGCCCATTTCCATGTCATTACAAATAGCAGGTATGAGGGATAGAGGAGTGAGCAAGAAAGGATGGGGAAAAAGACAAATAATACTTCATTTCTGGGGTATTCATCACCTTTGTGACAAGTAACTACCTGCCTGGGGCACTAAAGGAAATGTATTTGTTCACTGGCATCCCCCTCACTAGCCTAGGTGAACACACCACTGATGTACAAGGCCAGTGACAAACTAGTTCCTGTGGACCTACCTGAGACTCCCCAAATGGGGAGTGAGATATCCATGGGACAGGTCTACTCTGGCTCCATTCCCATCTTGCACTAAGTCTACTTTGTTTCAGAATCTCTAAGTAGATAGCCAGCCACAAACAGTGTAAGCCTCCTCAGTAAAGATGAACAGAAAAAAACAAAATCCCTACTGTTGCATATAGATCAGAGGATGAAATGATTTGTCATCTTTCCTTCCCACTCTAAATTCGAAAATCCTTTCTTTCAGCTATCCTACTTGGCTCCAATGATACAATGAGTTAGATTTATATTTTCTAGAAATCCTACCCCTGTTATTTGAGACTTTGTTATTTGATACTCTTCCATGCTATCCACCTGACCAGAAGCATCAGAAATCAGTTTGGTGATCAAGATTGTGAAGTGAATACCACTATATCTACAACATGAAGCAACAATGCTACACAATGCTTATTGGGGTCAATTACCTTTACAAATCAAGTTATTCACCCTGTGACTTCTGTTCCACTGGCATGAGGAGCCCAAGGGTTTTCACACATTACCCAAAGCTTCAAAGAATGTTTCTTTACTATACATTTATATCGTCTTCCCACCACTTCACAAGAAACAAGTCTGTAACTACAGAGCCCAAGATAATCAAGAAAATGAAAATAACTTTCATATACATTTCATCATGAATAGTGATGAGAGTTGCTTGTTGCTGCATTTTTTTGTAGAAACTGGCTTCGGGAGACACAACAAAGTACAGTTTCTATTTCTTCAGCTTATGCATTTTGAAGATAGATCACCTGTACTACTGCCCACTGAGCTGAATCCTTATCTCTGACTTTAATAGGCCATTCTTTTAGTGAGAAAGAGATAATTCCAACTTCATAGCCATTGGCTATACTGGGTACCTGTATCTAGTATGACCTGTATCATGAGAGCCTGCCTGCTTGCCTGCCTTCCTTCCTTCCTTCCTTCTTCCCTCTCTCCCTCCCTTCCTCTGTTTAGTCTCTCTTTCCTCCCTCCCTCCTTCCCTCCCTCTTTTCCTCCTTTCCTTCTTTTTTTTTAATTTTTGATGATAACAAATACCTTTATCTTAGACACCATGCTTAAACATGTAACAACTCACTGGGCTCCTAAAAACCTTTGTGCAAGACCTCAAATTGTTGTGAAGTTTACCATTCTCTTTCTAGCACATGCGTGTCTTGCTTAAGTTTTTAAAGTACTGGTTATATTACTCGAATAACCTCATTAACTTTATATTGGCTATATATTTGATGTGCAGGATATTTTAGAGATTATAATGGTGAGTGCCTTAGTGTTTTCATGCTGCTACAGCAAAATTGTTACTTACTTAGATCTCTTAAAAACAGAATTTATTTCAGTTTTGGATGTTTGAAGTCCATGATCAAGATACTGGCACACATAGTGTCTGCTAAAAAAATGTTTCTGAGAGAGAACCAAATCCTAACCACTAGACCACCAGGGAGCTCTAAAGACTTAAAGAGAAACTTCTCTGAAAAGGAAATAAGAATGGCCAATAGACACATGAAGAAATGCACAACCTCTCTACATAAAAGAAATGAAGATCAGGGGCTAGGAAGTTGGCTCAGTGGTAGAGCGCTTGCCTTGCATGCCTGAAGCCCTGGGTTTGATTCCTCAGCACCACATAAGCAAAAAGAAAAAAGCCGGAAGTGGCGCTTTGGGTCAAGTGGTAGAGCGCTAGCCTTGAGCTGAAGAGCTGAGGGACAGCGCCCAAGCTCAGAGTTCAGGCCCCACGACCGGACCCAAAAAACAAAAAGAAAAAAAAAAGAAATGCACATCAAAACAACATTGTGATTGCACTTCATCCAAGTTAGAATGGCTATAATCAAGAACAACAAATGCTAGAGTGGATGTGGCCAGAAGGGAACCCTACTGCATTGTTGGTGGGAGTGAAAACTTGTTCAACCCCTTCGGAAAGCAGTATGGAGGTTCCTCAAAAGACTCCACATAGAGCTCCCCTATGACCCAGCAATCCCACTTTTGGGCATTTTCTCAAATGATCACAAACAAGACCATACTAAAGCTACCAGCACAACTATGTTTATTGCAGCATTATTTACCAAGCTAAGATATGGAACCAACCCAGATGCGCCTCAGTTGATGAATGGATCAAGAAAATGTATATATACAATGGAATTTCATGCTTCCATTAAAAAGAATGACCTCACGGCATTTGTTAGGAAATGGAAAAACTTGGAAAAAATTATATTAAGTGAAGTAAGCCAGGCCCAAAGAAACATAGGTCCTATGGTTTCCCTTATTTTCAATAACTAATATCTGTCTGGGACAAGCAGAAAAGATCAAAAGCTATGTACATATGAACAGATAATATGAAATTAAAGGAAATGAGCCCCAAGATACGGACACAAGTGTTTTTTTTTTCTTTTTTTCTATTGTTTGTAACATATTTATAAGGTACCATGTGATTTCTTTGTTGCTTTGTGTGTCCCTCCTCCACGGTATAACACGTTTTCACTGTATTTGATGTCTGTATAATTTGGGGAGGGGATGGGAAAAAACATAATGTTTAAATAGGGATACAGGTTGATCCATTGTAACAATGAGATGTACAAGACACTTTGTTGATAAATGAACTTTACAATTTAGGTGGGGGGGGTAGTTGTAGAGGTGGAAGGGATTGGATGGTGGGGGAAAAACAAAGGAGTAGGCAACAATGCTTGATAAGAAATGTACTCTTTACATTGCTCATGGAACTGTAACCCCTCTGTACAGTATTTTCACAATAAAAAACTTGTGAATAAAGAGGACATGGTAGACAAATAAAGAGAAGATGAGGGAAAGCATACATTCAATGTATATTCTACAAAATTAAGAAAAGTGAGGATGAGAATGTTGAAAGCAGTGACAACAATCAAGACACATTGTATTCATAAACTGCTTCATTTAATGACAACTCTTTTGTACAACTATTTAAAGAAAATAAAAATAAAAAATAAATAGTATAAGCTCCAAAATCATCAACCCCACCTCTCAAAATGTATTCCCCAGTCTTCCTCTCCTGTTCTAACCCATTTGATTCTTATTCCTTGTAATTAATATATTCTATAGATGCTGAGTTCTTCCTTTTCCTCCTCCTCCTCCTCCTTCTCCTCCTCCGCATCTGCTCCTTCTTCTCCTCCTTCTCCTCCTCCTTCTCTATCTCTTCCTCCTCCTCCTCCTCCTCCTCTTACTTCCCCCCTACTCCTCTTCCTAGATATTGAATTGTATGTCCTATTTGCATTGTGTTGAACATGGCCCTGTTAGTCAGTATGGTAGCAATGAAGGAGCTGAAGGTGTAAGGTGCAGATAAGATTTGAAAGGCATAAACATGATGGAATATGCCATGAGAAAATCTGGGGTAAAAGTGATATAAGTCAAACAAATTGAAGAACAAAACCAGGGCAATGTTGTGCCTGGTAGAATTGGGTAAGAGCAAAGGTGGGTAGCATGAATGGAAAAAAAATCAATTAGGAAGAGGGAGGTGGGAAGTGAAACTAGAGAACTCACATATCCTCACCAGCCCTTCGTGAGGAATTATCTTACACTCTTTTCTATCCTGGAAATATCATAGATTGGTCATAGAAATGTACTCCTCACAATTCTGTTGCTTGGGAAGTCCAAGATGAAGACAGATTCAGCGTTTTGTGAAGATCTATCTTCCAGTTTCTTGTAAGTCTTTAAACAGGGAGATTAGAGAGTCTCCCTAAGGTATGGAATAAAAATGCACTCCATGCTTGAGATAAGGACTCAGATATTGAAGACTCCCTGTCTTCACTGTCATGTAAAATTTCTGCATATTCCAGTTAGTACGGAGGCAGACAACTAGAAGACCATGGCCCGAAGCCACCTTAGGCAAAATGTTCATGAGACTCCAATGTCAACAGACAAGACAGGTGACACTGTAGTAGCATGTACCTGTTGTCTCTGCTGTGCAGAGAAAGACTTCGCAGTCCAGGCCATCCCTAGACAACCAAACATAAGACCCTATTTGAAATTAACTAGAGCATAAAAGGTCTTATTGTGTGGTTCAATTGGTAAAATACTTCCCTAGGAAGTAGACAAACATAAAGCCTCAGGTTCAAACAATAGTACCATCAAAACAAACAAACAGAAAAAAGAATTGCAGTATATAAACTGTTGTGTGGTATATAAACACTCAGTATGTTGCAGGCATAATGTATCATTATCTTCAATTCATAGCAAAGGAAACTTAAAACAACTTTAAATTGTTTGGGTAAGGGCACTACATTCAGCACAGTATTCTATCCAAAGAAACCAATATGGCATTCTTTGTAATTCACATCCCAAACTCGTGATCACAGTTTTTATCCCAGCCCATGCTGCATAAAGTGATGTCAAGTAGACAGAGGTGAGACCTGACAATACCTCATCCCTTTATTTCCTTCCCCAGTATTTCCCTCTATATCTTTAGTATTTCATCTTTCCAGCTCTCTTCCTCCCCACCCCAGTACAATGCATAGCAATTACATAGTTTATTATTATACACTAACATAAGCTCACATGCTTAATGTTTCCCTAGCCATACATGAGCTCCAGGAAAGCATCCTACTTTGCATCCTACTCTATTACTAGGGTCAAGAAGAATGCCAGGAGCACAGTAGGCATGTCACACCTATCAAATAAATTGACAATGAGTACATCCTTGACAACTTTTTAAAATGGTATCAGATACATGCTAAGAGATCAAGAAATGATAGTCAGTGTTACTGTTAATTGTAGTATAATTAATTACTCGATCTCCCCAACTATTTAAATCTGGACATAATGAAAAATGTATCCAGCTCATGTATGTGAGGTAATATAGGAAAGGTAGCCTGTTCACATTGAAGGACCAAGCCATAGCTTCTTCTCTTGCTATTATTACTTTGTCAACTTAATAAGAATTAAATTGTGTATGATGACTTTACTTATATTGAGAGAAACTTGCTCCATTTAGTTTAATCAGGGCTGTGTGAATTCGCAGCTGTATTTTCCTCTCATCATTTTATGCTGCATTTTTTATTCATTATTATCCATTAAATGCAACTATCATGGTTTAGCTGCAAGGTTTTTTTATAAATGTCATCACAAAAACAACTGCATTTTCTCACACATGCACACACGCATTCCAGAGCCAATAGGATTAATATTGAATGAACAAGGGGGTCTCAAGATTCTTCTAAAAAGTGAAAGATTCTTGAAAAACACTCAAGACATCAGGCCTCTGCCTCCTTGTGATTAAAGAATGAGAGAGTTCAATGTTCCTTTCAGCTCTAGAGCCCCACTTAGACATTCTGAACATCTTAGGACATGGTTAGTTCTGCACCTCACCACAGTGTTCTGTTAGCTGAATTATGTTCAAGAAGGACTCAAACTTGTTTACCTTAAGGACATATAGTCCCAGAAATAAATAAGACTTCCATTCCTCTCATTAGTCAAAATAGAATGATCTGAAATTATTCCAGATGTGTTTAAAACACAGTAACACCTAAATTTATATAAATTTTATCAATCCTAAGTAAATTCTGCCTTTGACTCTTCCTGACTGATTTGTATATAAAACTGAACTTTCCTCTGCTGGATACTCATTTTCACAACTTTAAGAATGATTATATTTTGTAGCATCAATATGAAAATACAAAGAAGATTGTAAAGAGCATATGGTCTATACTGTAATTCAAGATATTTAATGTGATGGTACAACATGTGCATTGTATTTAAAATAATATTTATTAGTGTCTATAATATAATATACTAGGAACCATGCTGAGCTCACTCTATTAACTGTGTCATTGTCAACACTATTTCAAATACAAAGTCTTCATACACTTATTTTCTAGCTGTTGGCTTGTAGAAAGAGCACAGAGAACTTGTTCAATCCAAGAAGTGACATAAATGAAGTCCTTTTCACACTCCATGCAAGAGGAACTGTAATATCTAGCATTTACAGAGGAGCCAGAGAGCACATCTGGGAAGATTCTAGATTGGAAAGTGATTGACATAAAAGGTAGGAACTCTTGGAAGTGGTGCTGTGGCTCAAGCGGTAGAGCACTTGCCTTGAGCTGAAGAGCTGAGGGACAGCGACAAGGCCCAGAGTTCAAGCCCTATAACCGACCAAAAAAAAAAAAAAAAAAAAAAGGGTAGGAACTCTGAGACCAGCTCAGACACTAGTAAGTCTATGGTGATATTTTGTCAGAGAGGTTAAAAAAAACTTAGGAAGTAAAAGAACACAATTCATGCTTACAGAGCATTTTCTGATAATACACTAATGTTACAAGCATAATATGACATAATATGGCCCACTGACTCTAAGACAACCTATAACACTGGTAAATCCAGTGGAGGGATGCTCTCTGCCTCCTGTAACCACCATCATAAGTAGGTCCATGCCCTGTCTGTGACAACACCAGGCCCACATGCAAAATAGAAATAAACAGGGATCTAATTGGTTTATACATCCTGTTTGATATATTACTTAAGGTTATAAAACATTATATTTACTGGATGCAGTGGATCACAGATGTAACCATAGTTACTCTGAAGGCAGAGATCAGGATGATAAAAGTTTGAGGCCAGAATGGACAAAATATTCTAAGAGACCATCTTAATTAATAACAATCTGTCAATATGGTTTGAACCTATCACCCAGACATGTGGAAAGTATAAATAGGAGGATCATGAAACAGGCCAGACAATACATAAATAGGATAGCTTACAAGAAAATAACTTTAGGGGCTGGGAAAGTGGCTCAGTGGTAGAGCGCTTGCCTTGCATGCATGAGGCCCTGAGTTCTATTCCTCAGCACCACATAAGCGCTAGCCTTGAGCTGATGAGCTGAGGGACAGCGCCCAGGCCCAGAGTTCAGACCCCATGACCGCACCCAAAAGAAATAATAATAACTTTATTAAAAAAAGATAGTGGCGTGGCTTAAGTGGTAGAGTTCCTGCCTAGAAAAATAAGGCCCTAAATTCAAACCCAAGTATAGCACCTTCCAAAAAGTAATTGG
Organism: Dipodomys spectabilis; assembly: GCF_019054845.1. Lineage (NCBI taxonomy): Eukaryota > Metazoa > Chordata > Mammalia > Rodentia > Heteromyidae > Dipodomys > Dipodomys spectabilis. The sequence continues at coordinate 11,032,069 of NW_024870771.1, forward strand.
ATTTGAAATACTTTTCATTGAAAAGGTTCTGAATAATGTATTCCTATTCTTTATGGCAAAAACAGGAGATATAAGATTGCTAAATAAACACTTTGGAAAAATCTTATCCACAAATTATTTTCCTATATGTATAGCAATACGATTCTGAGAAGTTGATGGGAGTGAGTGTGTGGTATTTGTTTACAGAGAAAGAGAGACAAAGCCAATAAACAGACTCATTATCTCTTTAAGAGAAAGCTTGGAGCATAAGTGATCTTTACTGAACTGTATTTGTTGAAGTAATTGCCTGCTGTGTCTTAAAATGAAATTATTTTATCCATTTTCAATTTTTGTGTTTATCTCAAGTGTATAGAGGACATGTATTTCTATGTGCCCCCATGTCATTCTATGTTGAAATCTTCCTACATGTCATTTTGACTATTTGCTTATTTGACTATCTTCTCCATCTATCTTGATGCCTGAGGCATGGAATTAGTTATTTTTGACTGCCCAAAGTTTTGCCTACATCTGAGAATGAGGCAAGGGGTAGTTTTATATAATAAGTCAGAACCAATGAGGGCCAATCAAAAGAAGGGACAAGACTGTGAGGAGCAATCCAGTAAAGGAATAAGAGACATAAATAATGGGAAATATGTTTTTGGCCTCCAAACCATTATGGTTGATTTTTGTGATTCTGTCCATATCTTTTTTCAGTTTCTCTAACCAAAAATATTTTGACCCTGGCACCAGTGGCTCACATTTATAGTCTTAGCTACATAGGAAACAGAGGTCTGAGGATCTTACTGTAAAATTAGTCTGGGTAAGAAAAATTCATGAACTCTTTGATCCATTTAGCCAGCAAAAAAACAGAAGTGGAGGTGTTGTTCCAAAAGTAGCATGCTAGACTTGAATGCAAACATAAAAGAGAGTATCCTGGCTCCCTGAGTTGAAGCCCGAGTGTGAACACACACACACACACACAAACACACACACATGCACACACACACATGCACATACATACATGCACACACACATGCAAAGAGTTTTGAAATGGTGGTGTTAAAGCTAAGTGAGAATCTCGGCATAGCATGCATGAAACTATGAGTGTCATCCTAAGCGCCACATAAAAAAGAAACATAGTTGAGGAACTTTAACACAGTTTGTATTATGAAAGCAATACATGTTTCTTTTCTAAATATAAGATCACAGTGAAATGCTAAATATGATATTAAATGCAAACTCACTACCTGTCACTACCATACAACCATAGAAAAACAGTGTTTCAACTAACTGAGAATAGTTCGCATGTGGTGAATAAAGTCACACATCATTACAACTATCTAGATTTGCCAAACACTTATTTAAAAGTCATTTACTGGGCTAGGGTTGGTTAGTTCAGTAGTATAACACTTGCTTATCATATAAAAGAACTTGTGTTTTATCTCTTGTAGAGTATGTACTGCAAAGATCAGTTCAATAATTCTTTATTGTGAGTTCCGGGAAGATGGCGGAGGAGAAGCTGGAATCTGAACAAGCTCTTGCATAGAAAACAGTTTCAGAGTTCCAGTGAACAGTCCCAAGCCAGGGAATCACACCAAGTGTGCCATCACAGGACAGAGAGTTAGTCAAGAGAGGGGAAGCCAAGCAGACACATCTGACCGCCTGCCAGCAGCTACCGCTGCGGTGGCAGGGTCGCGGCCGCGACCACGGCTGCGGGGGCATACCTGAGACACAGTCCGGGACAAAGGAGCAAGATGCAGCAGACAAGGGGAGTCTACTCAACACCAGCAAGAACCGACAAGGAGCGGACAAATTCATCCTGCACTTTGCAGACCAGAGACCACCCAGGATCCAAGACTCGGCATGAGTAGAAGCCCGACTTCCTCACTCCTTCTCAGGGAGCAGAGGAGGGAAGGCCACCCCTCCCCCCTCCAGCACCGGTGATCTCCATCTTGGATACCGACAAAGCTCGGAGGAGCGGCTAGCTCCAGCTCAGGCCTTGGAATAAAACGAGTCATTTAGCAGGTCACAAGAACTTAACGGCGAAGTGACCTCACAGACTCAGTTCCATCCAGGGAAAAGTCACCCAGCTCTGGTACCAGCTATTGGAGTGGCTCTCCTCACCGGGTAACCAGAGCCAGAGGCTGCCCCTCCCTCTAGCAGCCACCACAATCAATTGAAAAACAGAAACCCTGAGAATGGCTCCAGGCTGGGTGCTGTGAGTTTTTTTCACAAAATAGCCCCAGGGAAAAGCTACTGTTTGTTGAAAGGCCTCAACTCTACCCAGAACCTAGCCTCATGACTGAATCCCGCTCTTTTGTGATTCTCAAAGCAGATCACCCTCCCAGTAAACTAACCTGGGAGGGGGATTTCAAAATCTTGGGTAAAGCAGAGCATTTTTCTGCCTGTTCCAACAAACTGACTTAAGAAACCAATCAAGCCACAGGACCTCAAGCTGACCAGAGACTCCAACCAGACTCTGGTTACAGACAAAAGGGAGATACAGGACTCTTCCCACACCTCCCCCAAAAAAAAAAAAAAATCAAAGAACTTTTTTTTTCTTCTTCTTCTTCTTTTCTTTTTTTCTTTTTTTGTTTTGTTTTTTTTTTTTTCGTTTTTTGTTACCTTATATATAAAAAAATTTTCTTCCTTTTCTAAAACTTTTATTAATCTTTAATTTTTGCCTCTTCTGAAAAAATAATTGTTTTCCAGTAACTTATTTTTTTCTCCTCTTATAATTTTTATTTTAGGAATATGTGAATGTGTGTTTTCCTTTCTTTTCTTGTCTCCTTTCTCTTTTTCTTTCATTCTTAATTATCTTTTTGTTTTTTGTCTAGCTCTACTGAACTTCTGATCTTTTCTTCTCACTTTCCTATCCTTTCCACCTTTTCCTCTTTTGTTCTTCTTTATGTGACTTAACTCTTGTCCTGCACATCCTCAGATAAACCCGTAGTTAACTAGCAGACCCTATCCCCCATTGTATACACACTTAATCCACAAACTTATTACTCAATTCAAAACCTCTGAGACTTAAATTCATTAATAGCAGTACTACCTCTTTATACCTATATAATATTTTAAGCATTTTTTTAAAGTTTTTCACATTTCCTCTATGTCCCTCCCTTTCTCTCAACATATTCACATTCCTCTCTAAATAGATGGTCTTTTAATCTCTATAATAACATTAATTTTTACGTTTCTATTTTTTTTTTCTGGTCTCTTTTCATTCCCCTTTCCCTGTCTTCTTTTTCTCTCTCTCTCTACTTGCATCCTACCCAACCTATTTCCTGCATTGTGATTAGGACATAGTTAACTCTCCCTGTGCCTCCCCACACCAATCTAGTCCTATTTTTTACCCACATCTCTCCCTAACCCTAATAATTTCTGGTTTTCCAAATTCTTCTCTGCGGTTCGAAGTCCTTTAACATGTAGTTGTTTGATGTCGAATAGATGTATCTGTTGAACTAGATTGTATCTGTAGACTATTGACTGTACAAATGCAAACTTTGGTTGATGGTTGCCTTAAGATAGTGTTCTAGCACAAAACTGGTGCTATCTTCATCTCAAATGGGCAGAGTAAGCCAGAAAAACACAAGAAAAATGGCAAATTCGGGTACCTCAATTCCCAATCTTGATAATCAGGGGTTAGAACTGATAATGAATAATCCAGAGGAGAGTTCCCAAATAGCTCTACAAACACTGCTGGCAAACATGATAAATGAGAAGTTTGACAACGTACAAAGGACTCTGTATGAGCGTGATAGGGAGAGAGAGGAGGCATCCCAGAAGTTTATACAGGAATATCATAAGCGTGAGGAAGCTACACAAAAACTGATACAGGATTTGCGTGAACAACTTGAGAATACTCAAAGAGAAAGGGAGGAATGGCGTGAGCAGGCTGAGAACACTCACAGAGAACTGCAGGAATCCCATGAACGGGAGGAAGCCAATCAAAGAGTAATACAGGAATTGTGAGACCAGGTAGAGAACACACAAAGATCACTAAAGGCATTCATGGAATCCATTAACAAAGAGCTGAAGGAAGTCAGGGAGACCACAAAGGGAATGCTGAATGGAACCCAACAGAAGGAATGGGAGCCCAAAGAAACCATAACCAATCAACTAAGTGATTTGAGGGCAAACACTGAACACCAAATTAAGGAAGTAAAGAAATTCATACAAGACCTAAAACAGAGCTTCAACAAAGAACTTGAAGCCATCAAGGCTGACGAACTAGAAGGAAAAGAGATAAAAAACAAAGTAGAGAGTCTTGACAGCAGGTTAGACCATGCAGAAGATCGAATCTCAGGGATTGAAGACAGCCTAGATATTATAGAGAAAGAACATACAACCATCCAAGACAAGTCCAAGAAATATGATAGATCTATCCAACACCTGGAAGACACCATCAGAAGGCCTAATCTAAGAATAATGGGTGTAGAGGAGATCCTAGAAACAGAAGTTAATGGTCTAGGAAATTTGTTTAACAGGATCCTAGCAGAGAACTTCCCAAACATGCAAAAAGATAGGCCTGTCCAGATACAAGAAGCCTTTAGAACCCCAAATAGACCAGACCAGAATAGGACATCCCACCGCCACATTATAATCCACACAGGATCAACTCAGAACAAGGAAAAGATCCTTAAAGCTGTCAAGGAGAAAAGGGTAATCACCGATAAAGGGAAAACAATTAGAATCACCTCAGATTTCTCAGCAGAGACAATCAAAGCAAGAAGAGCCTGGAATGATGTATGCCATGCCATAAAAACAAACAACTATCAACCAAGAATACTGTACCCAGCTAAACTCTCCTTCATAACTGAAGACCAAATAAAAACCTTCCATAGCAAAGAAAAATTGAAACAATACATCTCCACCAAACCAGCCCTACAAAAGATTCTTAAAGATGTCCTACACATAGAAAACCAACAAGACCGCAATAAAGGCCAAGAAACTGCACCCAAACTGAGAATCCAAGAACCATAGGAAGAACCCAGTTTTCGCAGCCCCCAAGAAGGTAGATAACATGGCAGGAACTCCCAAATACCTCTCAGTCCTATCTCTTAATGTTAACGGACTGAACTCTCCAATTAAGCGACATAGACTGTCTAGTTGGATTAAAAAACAAGACCCTTCTATCTGCTGCCTGCAGGAGTCACATCTTGCCCGTAAAAACAAACACATTTTCAATGTTAAAGGCTGGAACAAAATCTACCAAGCAAACGGACCCCATAAACAGGCGGGAGTTGCAATCCTAATATCAGATAAAATAGACTTCAAATTAAAATTCGTGAGAAGAGATAAAGAAGGTCACTACATACTAATTAAAGGATCTCTCCTTCAGGAGGATATTACAATTCTAAATATCTATTCGCCAAACAATGGAGCACCCAAATTTATCAAAGAAACACTACTTTCCCTCAAATCCCATATAGATCCAAAGACATTAATTGTTGGGGATTTTAACACACCACTCTCCCCACTAGATAGATCAACTCGGCAAAACTCAACACAGAAACCGCAGATCTAAACAGCTGCATAGATCAACTAGACTTAACAGACATCTACCGAACATTTCACCCAGCAGCATCAGAATACACGTTTTTCTCAGCAGCACATGGAACGTTTTCTAACATAGACCACATTTTAGGCCACAAAGAAAACTTGTCTAAATTCAGAAACATTGAAGTTATACCTTGCATTCTCTCTGACCACAAGGGAATAAAATTAGAACTCAACACCAAAAGCCACCAAAGAAAGTCCGGTATCACATGGAGGCTGAACAACACACTGCTGAATCAAGAGTGGGTCATGGAAGAGATTAGAAAGGAAATTCAAATGTTCATGCTATTCAACAAAAATGAACACACAAATTACCAGCTCCTCTGGGACACAGCAAAGGCAGTACTCAGAGGCAAGTTTATAGCTCTGAGCTCCTACATCAACAAATTGGAGAGATCTGAAACTAACAATTTAATGACACATCTAAACCTCCTTGAAAAAGAGCAGCAAGATAAACCCCAATCCAGTAGACGGAAAGAAATAATCAAAATTAAATCAGAATTAAATGAATTAGAATCCAAAAAAACTATAGAAAGTATCAACAAAACAGAGTTGGTTCTTCGAAAAACTTAACAAAATTGACAGACCCTTAGCAAATCTTATCAGAAAAAGAAGAGAACACACCCAAATTAATAAACTCAGAGATGAGAATGGAAACATCACCACGGAAACAACCAAGATTCAGAACATTATAAGGGAATACTTCTCAAAACTTTATGCTAATAAGTTTGAGAACTTGACAGAAATGGACCTCTTCCTAGCAAATATTGACATGCCAAAACTAAACCAAGATGAGGTAAACTATCTTAACAGGCCCATATCAAGCATTGAAATAGAAACAGCAATAAGAGACCTCCCAGCTAAGAAAAGTCCAGGACCAGATGGTTTTACAGCGGAATTTTACAAGGCCTTCAAAGCAGAGCTCACACCAATTCTCCTCCAACTCTTCAATGAAATTGAAAGAGAAAGCTCACTACCGAACACATTCTATGAAGCCATCATAACCCTCATCCCAAAACCAGGCAGGGACTCATCAAAGAAAGAGAACTATAGACTCATTTCTTTGATGAACATTGATGCAAAACTTCTCAACAAAATTTTGGCCAACCGACTTCAACAATTCATCCAAAAAATCATACACCACGATCAAACAGGATTCATTTCAGGGATGCAAAGCTGGTTCAATATACGCAAATCTATTAATATTATTCATCACATCAACAGGAGCAAGAATAAGAACCACATGGTTATCTCAATAGACGCAGAAAAAGCATTCGACAAGATCCAACACCCCTTTATGATGAAGGTTTTGGAAAAATTAGGAATCCATGGAACATTCCTCAATACAATAAAGGCTGTATATGACAAACCTACAGCCAGCATTATGCTCAATGGTGAAAAACTAAAGCCATTTCCCCTTAACTCAGGAATAAGACAAGGATGCCCACTCTCTCCACTTCTCTTCAATCTAGTATTAGAATGCCTAGCTACAGCAATAAGACAAGATGCAGACATAAAGGGAATCCAAATAGGGAAAGAAGAAATAAAACTCTCCCTCTTTGCAGATGACATGATCTTATATTTAAAGAATCCCATAGACTCCACCCCCAAATTACTCAAGCTGATTAAAAACTTTGGCAAAGTAGCAGGTTATAAAATTAACCCCCAAAAATCAATGGCTTTTCTGTATGCCAACAATGAGAAAAGTGTGGCTGAAATTAGGAAAGCAACTCCATTTGTAATAGCCCCACAAAAAATAAAATACCTAGGAATTAACTAAAGAAGTGAAGGACCTCTATGATGAAAACTTTAAAATCTTGAAAAAGGAAATCAACACAGAACTTAAAAAATGGCAAAACCTCCCATGCTCCTGGATTGGAAAGATTAACATCGTGAAAATGGCAATACTTCCCAAGGCTATCCACAAATTCAACGCAATACCTATCAAAATTCCACCCTCATTCTTCAAGGAAATAGAAGAGGCAATCCAAAAATTCATATGGAACAATAAAAGACCCCGAATAGCAAAAACGCTCCTCAACGGAAAGAACACTGCTGGAGGAATATCAATATCAAATCTCAAACTCTACAATAAAGCCATAGTAATCAAAACAGCTTGGTATTGGCATAAGAACAGACCTCAGGACCAATGGAATAGAATTGAAAACCCAGAAATGAACCTACAGACCTATAGCCATCTAATCTTCGATAAGGGCGCTAAAACAATAGAATGGAAGACAGACAGCCTCTTCAGTAAATGGTGCTGGCAAAACTGGTTAACTACATGTAGAAAACTAAAGCTAGATCCTTATATATCACCCTGCACCAGAATCAACTCCAAATGGATCAAAGACCTTGAACTCAAAGCAGACACTCTGAAAACATTACAGGATGGAATAGGAGAAACTCTGGGTCTCCTTGGCTCAGGCCGAAATTTTCTGAATAGAGACCCGGAAACACAACAAATCAAAGAAAGTTTGGACAAATGGGATTGCATAAGGTTGCAGAGCTTCTGCAGGGCAAATGACATAGCTAGCAAGATCAATAGAAAGCCCACGGATTGGGAGAAGATCTTTACTAGCCATACAACGGACAAGGGTCTCATATCTAAAATATACTTGGAACTCAAAAAATTAAACCACCCAACAACAAATCCTCAAAGAAACAACTGCCCAATAAGTAAGTTGGCGAAAGACTTAAAGAGAAGCTTCTCTGAAGAAGAAAGAAGGATGGCCAATAGACACATGAAGAAATGTTCAACATCCCTAGCCATAATAGAAATGCAAATCAAAACAACACTGAGGTATCACCTCACTCCAGTTAGAACAGCAAAAATCAAGAACTCTAACAACAACAGATGCTGGAGGGGATGTGGACAGAAAGGAACCTTACTTCATTGTTGGTGGGAATGTAAACTTGTTCAACCACTTTGGAAAGCAGTATGGAGGTTCCTCAAAAGACTTCACATAGAACTCCCCTATGACCCATCAATCCCACTTTTGGGCATTTACCCTAATGTTTACAAAAAAGACCACACTAAAGCTACCAGCACAACTATGTTTATTGCAGCATTATTTACCATAGCTAAGATATGGACCAACCCAGATGCCCCTCAGTAGATGAATGGATCAAGAAAATGTGGTATATATACACAATGGAATTCTATGCCTCCATCAGAAAGAATGACATTTCCCCATTTGTTAGGAAATGGAAAGGCTTGGAAAAAATTATATTAAGTGAAGTAAGCCAGGCCCAAAGAAACATAGGTCCCATGGTTTCCCTTATTTGCAATATCTAGTATAGGTATGAGTCAAGCGGAAAAAGTCAGAGAATGTGATGTTAGGAAAACAAACCCTCAAATATGTATTTTAATGTTTTTGTTTCTTTCATGCATGTGTTTCTAACGCATTTATAAGATTATTTCTTTGTTGCTTTGTATGTCCCTCCCCCACAGTGTAACCCCCGCTTTCACTATATTTGATGTCAGTATAACATGTGGAGGAGACGGGGATAAACACGTCGTTTAAGGATTCAGGTGGACCTGTTGCAACAATGAGAAGTACAAAATCTCATGTCAAAACCAGCTTTACAATGTCGGTGTGGGGGGGGAGGGGGGGTATGATTGGGTGGGGGGGAGGGGGGAGGCTGGGAAGGGAGGTGAAGGGTAAACAAAGGAGGAGGCTGCAATGCTTGGTAAGAAATGTATGCATTATCCTGCCCATGTAATTGTAACCCCTCTGTACAGTATGTTCTCAAATAAAATAAAATAAAATTAAAAAAAAAATAATTCTTTATTGTTTACTATGCACTGTGGATGGAAATGCCTCTTTTAGTCATCCAGATGGTAGCTGTATTTGAAATCTACTTATGTGCACTATGATCATAGATTGAAATTAATGTACTTAATCACCAAACCATGATCTCATGTTATTAAAGACGGTGACAAAGCTGGCAGATTTTCTCTTCCTGTTTGGCCGCTGAGGTTTTAGATGCTGTTGAAGGGAGATATGCATGAAGGTGAGAATGTTGTAGGTGCTGACTTCTCTATACTTCATCTGTAGATGCTGCAACTGCTAATACTTTGCCCACAAGAGTATGAAGCCAGTGGCAATGTTTTTCACTCTCTCCACCTTCACTTTGGCCCTAAAGAATAGAAACAGATGTATCACAGTTTTCAGTCCCCTGAATCCACTCATAATATTTCTTCATCAAGCCTCCCTAATAATTTTTCCTATTCTGAAATTGATTCTTTTGTTTTCTTTGTCCTGTCGTCCCATTGATTCTTCACTTCATGGAACAGTTCTTGACCACTGAAAAGGAAAGAAAAAAGTGATTTTTTTTTCTATTAGAGACACAATTTATTCTTGCTTCACCAATATAAATTTTCCCATCCAATGTTTGGTTCACAAAATCGATTAGATTTCATTGACTGGATGGTTCCCAGTTAGGTGATTTCAGTGGATGTTGTAGAATATATACAGTAACACTGATATTGCTAGAAGAAAATGAAATTCATCAGTTTAAAAGTAACAGGTAGTCAGGAGGCTGAGATCTGAGGATCATGGTTCAAAGCCAGCCCAGGCAGGAAAGTTCATGAAACTCTTGTCTCCAGTAAACTGCCAGAAAACCAGAAAGGGCTTCAGTCATGCACTGAGCACATCTACCAAGTGCTGAGGTCTGCTCTGTGTATAAGGAAGCCAAATCCAGTGTTGCATTTTGTTTTGAAGGTAGTAATGACAAATCGAACACAATTTTCTGCTGTTTACTCTATGGTGAGTGACTGATTTGGAATTTAGACATTAAATATTTCAGCAAATTTTTAAGTGGGAAAGATTGAAAATGTATAAACTCTATATCCTGTAGTTTTATTATCAACAAACTTAGATTCTTATGAAATATGGTAAGAGAAACTGGGTACCATATGTCTAGCTTCCATTGATTTCCATAGTCCATACATCATCACTGATCATCTGTGGGAGAAGAGATTCTTTTCTCCTTGTCATAATGTATCTGAATTGTCCCAGTTTTATGTTATTTCTGCCCATGACATTTTCCTTCACCTCCCCCTCTTCTTCCCGCTCCTCCTGCTGAAGTCATAGGGGAGAGAAGGGATAGTAGGGAAAATACAAAGGAGGGGGTAACAATCTTTGACAAGAAATGCACTCATTAGCTCACTCAGGTAACTGTAACTCCTCTGTACAACATTTTTACAATAAAATAAAAATTTTAAAAAGAAATTTTCCTTCACATAAAAAACGTGATATAGAACAACTACAAAATTGAAAATAAATTTTCAGGAATTAGGAACTATGCCATGAGGGCTAGAAATTGTCTCAAAATAACCAGGATTTGTAAGCAAGGAATCCTCTCTGAACTTCTCAACACACCATGGATGAGTAAAATTCCATTATGTATATATACCACATTTTCTTGATATTGCCTCATTTGCAAGAAATATAGAAAAGTTATTTTGTGTAAGTCAGACTGAGAGACAAAAGCTGTGTGTTTTCTCTCATGTATGGAAGCTAGAATTAGTTTATAAAGACATAACTAAATAAGTTGGGTTGTATGCAAGTGTATTAACTGGAAACAGTAAATTCAGGGGAGAACACAGCACAGTGTAATTCTTTACAAAGGCAAAATAAAAGTTCAACAAAATAAACACCAAGAAGCCAGTAGTTGAAAAGGGTGGGTTGAGGTTAAGGAGAGATGATCTGTCAAATGAAGAAAATAAGTAGGGAGAGTGCAGCCAAAATCCAATGTATATCCTTCAAAATTAAGAAGAGTAGAGGGGGTGGATTGGGAGGGATGAATGAGAATGTTGAAAGTAGTGACATCAATCAAGATGCACTGTTAAATGGCAACACCTTTGTACAACTATTTAAGATAATTTTAAAGGGGGAAAAGACATTATGGATTGGATTGGCTTTATACTTCTAATCTGTGTTATCTTTCCTTAAAATCTGGATTGATGTAGTTACAACATTTCTCTGCTTCATTCTACGAAGCTGCTTAATCAGAAAGTTGTGTGTGTGTGTGTGTGTGTGTGTGTGTGTGTGTGTGTGTGTGTGCACGTGCGTGCATGCCAGAAATTTAAAGTAGATAAGACATATGGTGGTTATTTCTTGATATTCCTGGCTATAAGCCTTCAGTGAGAGTTACTCTTTAATATTTTTATCACCATGGGTTTTCATGGAATTTAACAGGGAATGTTGCTGGTCTTTAGGCCTAGAACTTGGTAGGTACTCTATAAATATTTCTTTTTTTTTTTTTAATTTTATTTTATTTTATTTGAGAACATACTGTACAGAGGGGTTACAATTACATGGGCAGGATAATGCCTACATTATAAATATTTCTTAAATAGAGTCATTTTATGAGATTAAAAACACTGCCCACTATGAGGCTCTTGAGAAAACATTTTTGGGGCTCCCATAGGATGGACAAATTAATTCTATATTTAGAATTTCTTCAGAGTTTATGATAGAATATATTTAAAATACTGATTTAAGTTGGGCAACAGTGGCTCACTTCTATACACCTAACTTCTCAGGAGATTGAGATCAGGAGGTTCTTGTTTGGAGGCCATTCTGGGAAATAAATTTCAGTATACTATGTCCGCAATGTAACAAGAAAAAATAAGAGCTAGAATCATGTCTTATATGTTACTGTGCTGGCGTAATAAACTTGAGACCCTCAGTTCAAACCTCAGTATCAACAACAACAACAATTTTAATTTGTGTGAAAGACAGAACACTGGAGCTTTATACCTCTTGCTTGGGATTATGAAATCAGTTTATATTGGTTCTGCCCAAGGACTGATTCATGATTCTAATCTTTGCTAAATGGGAAGAAGAAAATATTTATAAATGAGCCAGCAAAATAAACTCCTGAATGGTGAGGGATGGAGGAGATAAAATTCAAAATATCCAATGACCAGAGGACTTAAGTACGATTAGAGGGAACAGAGGAGTAGAATAACAATAACAAAATAACTCACTGAAACTAAGTATTCTGACAAGGCAAATGACCTGACAGCTGGCTCTATTCCAGTATTCCCATTTTTAGTTGGGCAGTTCAAGATGAAATAACAGAAACCCACTTACACAAGGAATCATCCGTCACTAGATACATTGGAATTCCACCAAGTCATACTCGCCTAAACATGAGTTGCAATGTATGTGTCTTGACTTGCTGTGTAAGTCTACCAATACTGTCTAACCCTGCTGCTGTCACTACTGTGGAGGCCTTACTCCATGCCTCTCAACTTTTGTGTACTTTACAATCATGGTACCCATTCTCTGCACCTGTAACCAAATGATCATTTGTTAGGAAAATTAAAATGTTCACTCTCATGAAAGAGTTCTTCATAATCCTGCATTGTATAACTTCTTCAGACTCCCCTGCTCCCCATCACTTTATCAGGCCATGTTTCCACAGCAAGCCCCAAACTTTCTCAACAGAAAGACTCCAGAACCTTACTTCCTACATTCTTCTGTGCTGTGTTGCCAGATGGCACATTATCTTAGGTACCAGGTATCTATTCCCATCTTTGCTCTTCATTTTTCTTTTCTGTGTCCAGCACTCTTATTCTCAGGAGATGCATGGGAGTTCCCATTCCAAATCTCACCCTCTGGCATAGCCCATTCTTTCTTGATCACTACAGTGGAAACTGTTCCTCCTAGTTGTTCACCCATATGACCTCTCCGTGTGAGTCTTCCTTATTACAGTCAGTCTAGCATCCTTTAAAAACAGTCAGGTAGTCACATTCTGTAAGGAGTCAAATTTATATGACAGTAAAAATAGTTTTTAAATCAATTGCCTTAATGAGTTGCACATGGAAAATTGAGATGCATTTGAAAGGGCATGCCAAGGTGCCGTGTGTGATGAAAAGCAGATATGAGGTGCTTAAATCTGAGAGCAGAGAGGGCAAATGTGACTGAACAGCAAGAGCAGAACAAAGAGATAAGTTACTATCCACTGAGTGAAATATTGGCAAAGGAAGAGGGATCTTTATTGGAAAAGTAAATGCAAAATGGATAGCTCCATCATAGTTATGAGAGTATTTGCAAGAGAAAAGCACTGAAACAAAAGATGTAGAAGTATGCATGTGGTTGACAATCTTCTCTGGCCATGGCTTACTGTTGATGCCTGAGGGTCCTGATATAGGGACCTTAGGGAAGTAGGGGTTAGAGGGCACAGAGTCGAAGGGCACAGTCTCCTTACAGAGATGGTGCTTTGAATGGGAAGAGAGTTTCCACTCTTGTCTTCCCTTGATAAACTTCTTTCTGGAAATGGGCCTACGTCATAACAGGAACTTCCAGGGAGATATATTCATTGTTACTTTAAGATTTTTTATTAGCATGTATTAATTGTATAAGAGGAATTTCATCATGACATCGCCACAAAAGCATACAATGCACCCTGATCAATCTCACACCCTTCATTATTCTCTCTCATTCTATTCCCTCTTTTACAACAGTTTCAGCAGTAATCAATGTTCTATTATCATACAAAGTACATTTACAATATTCATCCTTATTTGCCCTCTGCATTTATCCTCCTCATTCCCCCTGCTATCCCACACAGAGAACCTGTTTTGCTTTCCCTTCATGCACTATGTTTTTGTGTGTGTTAAATGTACCAAAGATATCTCTTATAAAACATATTCATTTTATTCAGGATAGCCTCTTCTATTATTCTTTCTTCATTAATCCTCCTCCCCTTAATTCCCTATAGTACAATTTTTTTTCTGTAACGTTCTTATGCAATCTCTCCTTTCTTCCTCATTCCCTAAACAGTCCCATAGTTCCAATATGCATGTTTGCCTATGTGTGTGTATATGTATGGTGGTATGTGTGCGAGAGTTATTTTTAAAAGATTTTTATTAATATATATTAGTTTAATTGTGACACTGCCACAAAAGCTTACAATGCACCCAATCAATCTTCATCACTCTAAATTACACACATGTGCTATGTGTATGTGTATGTATACACACATGCATGTGTGTGCATAGATCTTCATAAATATATACCCATATATAAGGATTTATGTCATTGTTAATATTATTTTTGATGTGCTTTTTGTTTTATTTGGTGTATTTTTGTTGTTTTTGCTAGTTGGCTTGGTTTTAACTCAGCAAGAAGACAAGAACTTCTGCAAACATGGACAGGTTGATAGTAAACATCAAAGAACAAACTTCACTTAATTTACCATATCTTCTTTCCTAATCAGTGTTATTGTTTCATAGCCTGGTCTTTATTCATCCATATGCCTACACTTTCCTTTAACTTTGAACTATATGAGTGCAAGACTTATGTTAAGGACTATGAGTATCAAGTCCCATCCAGGTATCTATCTTGCATTTTACAATATTACTTGTATTTAATAATGACATTATAATTTGCAACAAGGGCATGCATCACTTACATTACTACCTTACTTTGTAGTTTATTTTGTAGAGTATCAAAAGTATAACAGCCTTTTACAAAATCACCAATTGACCCAGCTGTGACTGAAGTTCGTGTGTTCTGGTATTAGGAATAATGCCCTCACCTCTTTATTCTCTTCTCTGGAGTAACTCAGACCTGAAACATGAGCTTCTCTGACCGCACTTCAACCTGACATAACTTGGCATAACTGATCATCTGACTCCTGAGTCAGATTTAAGCCCTCTGTGACTTAGCTGCAATGTGGACCATGGTTAATAGCAGGGGAACGAATAAAGAGAAAGCAACAAAATCTCCATTCCCACAGTGACAAGATTTTTTATTTGAACAACTTTTATTTTTTGCTTCTAGGAAGTTTTCTTTCTGCCGGCAATATGTTTCTTGCCTTTTTGTTATTATCTTTAAGTAGTTATACAAAGAAGTTGCCACTTAACAAAGTAGTGTATAAGAACAATATATCTTGATCAATGTTTTAATTTATTCATAATCATTTTAATATCATTACCCTTTATTTTGCAGGTGTTTGGGCTAATTCTTATTTTAATTGCTTAAAATAAATTCAGCCGGTGCTGGTGGCTCACACCTGTAATCCTAGCTACTCAGGAGGCTGAGATCTGAGGATCGGGGTTCAAAGCCAGCCCGGGCAGGAAAGTCCATGAAACTCTTATCTCTAATAAACAACCAGAAAACCGGAAATGGTGTTGTAGTTCAAGTGGTACAGCACTAGCCTTGAGCTGAAGAGCTGAGTGACAGTGCTCAGGCCCAGAGTTCAAGGGCCCCGACAGACAAATACAAAATTAAAAAAAATAAATTCAATGTCCAAGCATTGTAAAACTTCTTCAGGCTGCATGTAGTGGTGTAAGTATGTCATCCAAGCAATCCAGAGTCTGAGACAGGAAACTGAAGCAAAAGGAATGCAAGTTTGAAGCTAGCCGAGCTTCATAGCATAGACCACCCACTCTTGGCTACATAGCAAGACAATATCTCACAAACAAAATTTTTTAAAGGTATTTTCTCTCTGAAATTCCAAATAATCTAAATTTTTATGTAATTAACCTTAATGATACTCTTATCTGTGGAAGCTCAAATTTCTTAATCAGATGCTGTGGTATTTTGATGTAATTTATATACATCCTCTCATATGTTGCACTCATCTTCAGAATACTTCTCATACACAACAATGTTAGTAATGTTAGTAGATAGTGTTATGACAAAGGAATATGGAAATAAATTCAGAGGCAATCTGGGGCAAATATTTTTACCTGGAGACCAGTCTATTTCTTTACCTCTAGAAAAAACATTTTTTCATTGCTAATTCTCACCTTTCAAATGTGGATTCAATGGTAGCTATGTTCCTCAAAGGAGGACATCTGGAGAGAATAAAGACACACAATGCTATGGGATACACGTGTGTAGTCTTCTAGAGTAATAGTCACTGTAATATAACATTAGGGCAATTCTTTTTTTTTATTTTTCTATATACCTTTTTTTTATTGTAAAAATGCTTCACAGAGGGGTTACAGTTACATGAGTAAGGTAATGAATATATTTCCTATCAAGCATTGTTACATCCTCCTTTGTTTTTCCCCTACCATCTCTTCCCTCCCCACCTCTGCAAGTCCTCCCTCCCTCCCCCTGAAATTGTTAAGTTCATTTTCAACAAAGTTACTTGTACATCTCATTGTTGCAATGGGTCAACCTGTATCTTTATTTAAGCATTTGATTATATCCCTTCCTCTCCCCAAATTATAAAAATGTATATACAAGATGCAGGACACTGAAATCAGGTACAGTGACAACAGGGGGTGTACCATGGGGGAAGAACATACGAAAGGAGCAAGAGAAATACATAGTGCATTATAAATATGTTAAATACAATAGCAAGAAAGAAAAAAAACAAACACATGTGTCCCTGCCTTGGGGTTCATTTCACTTAACATCATCTTATATGATCATGTGTACATAGCTTTTGGCTTTTTTTGCTTGTCCTAGACATGTACTAGTTATTGCAAATAAGGGAAACCATGGGACTTATGTTTTTGGGCCTGGCTTAATTCACTTAGTATAATTTTTTTCCAAGTCTTTCCATTTCCTAACAAATGGGGCAATGTCATTCTTTCTGATGGCATAGAATTCCATTGTGTGTGTGTGTGTGTGTGTGTGTGTGTGTGTGTGTGTGTGTGTGTATGTGTGTGTGTGTGTGTGTATCACATTTTCTTGATCCATTCATCTACTGAAGGGCATCTGGGTGGGTTCCATATCTTAGCTATGGTGAATAATGCTGCAAAAAACATGGTTGTGCTAGTAGCTTTGGCATGACCTTGTTTATGATTGTTTGGGTAAATGCCCAAAAGAGGGATTGCTGGGTCATAGGGCAGCTCTATGTGGAGTCTTTTGAGGAAGAGGAACCTCCATACTGTTTTCCAAAGTGTTGAACAAGTTTACACTCCCACCAACAATGAAGTAAGGTTCTCTTTTGGCCACATCCCCTCCAGCATCTGTTGTTACTAGATTTCTTTATAGCCATTCCATCTGGGGTAAGGTGAAATCTCAATGTTGTCTGATTTGCATTTCTTTTATGGCTAGAGAAGATCAATATTTCTTCATGTGTCTAATGGCCATTCTTACTTCCTCTTCAGAGAAGTCTCTCTTTAAGTCTTTAGCCTACTTATTTTTCAGGCACTTGTTTCTTTGAGGATTTGCTGTTGGGAGATTTAATTTTTGAGTTTTAAGTATATTTTAGATATGAGACCCTTGTCCATTTTATGGCTAGTGAAGATCTTCTCCCAATCTGTGGGCTTTCTATTGATCTCACTAGCTATTTCTTTTGCCATGCAGAAGCTCTGCCATTTCATGCAATCCCATATGTCCAACCTTTCTTTGATTTGTTGTTTCTGGGTCTCTATTAAGAAAATTTTGACCTGTGCTAAGGACACCTAATGTTTCTCCTATTACTTCCTGTTATGTTTTCA
The DNA here is from genome assembly GCF_019054845.1 of Dipodomys spectabilis. NCBI lineage: Eukaryota > Metazoa > Chordata > Mammalia > Rodentia > Heteromyidae > Dipodomys > Dipodomys spectabilis. The sequence continues at coordinate 11,050,034 of NW_024870771.1, forward strand.
GGGTGTCTGCTTTGATTCCGAGGTCTTGATCCATTTGGAGTTGTTTCTGGTGCAGGGTGATAAATACGGATCTAGGTTTAGTTTTCTACAGGTTTTTTTTACCAATTTTGATATCACCATTTACTGATGAGGCTGTCTTTCTTCCATTCTATTTCTTTAGCTCCCTTGTCAAAAATTAGGTGGCTATAGGTCTGTGGGTTCATTTCCTATGCCATTGGTCCTCAGGTCTGTTCTTGTACCAGTACCAAGGTGTTTATATTATTATGGCTTTGTAGTAGAGTTTGAAATTTGGAATTGACATTCCTCCAGTACTGTTCTTTCTGCTAAGAATTGCTTTTGCTATTTGGGATCTTTTATTGTTCCATATGAAATTTTGGATTGCTTCTTCTATTTCATTGAGGAATGAGGTTGGGATATTGATAGGAATCACACTGAATTTGTATATAGCCTTTGGTAGTATTACCATTTTCACTATATTACTCCTTCCCATAAAAGAGCATGGGACGTTTTTCCACATTTTTAGTTCTGCTATAATGTGTTTTTTCAGGTTTTTAAAGTTTTTGTCATACAGGTCATTCACCTCTTTAGTTAAGTGAATTCCTAGGTATTTTATTTCTTGTGAGGCTACTAAGAAAGAGGTTGCCTTTCTAATTTTAGCAGTGCTCTTCTCATTATTGGCATACAGAAAAGCCATTGATTTCTGAGCTTTACTTTTATACCCTGCTAATTTACCAAAGTTTCCGATGAGCTCAAGTAACATAGGAATGGAGTACATGTGGTTCTTTAAATACAAGATCATGTCATCTACAAATGTCATTTTTTCCAATTTGGATCCCGTTTATGTTTGCATCTTGTCTTATTGCCCTAGCTAGGCATTCCAAGTTGAAGGGAAGTGGAGAGAGCAGAAATCCTTGTCTTGTTCCTGAATTTAGAGGAAATGGCTTTGATATTTTGTCATTAAGTACAATGTTAGCTGTATGTTTGTCATACACAGTCCTCATTATATTGAGGAATTTTCCTTGGATTCCTAGTTTTTCCAGAGCTTTCATCATAAAGAGGTGTTGGATCTTGTCAATGTAGTTTCTGCATATATTGAGATAATCATGTCGTTCTTATCCTTGCTCTCATTGATGTGATGAATTATATGAATTGATTTGGACGTATTGGACCAGCTTTGCATCCCTGAAATAAATCCTGTTTGATCGTGGTGTATAATTTTTTTATGAGTTGTTGAAATCGATTGGCCAAAATTTTTGTTGAGAAGTTTTGTGTCAATGTTCATCAAAGAAATGGTTATATAATTTTTTCCTCGATGAGACTTTGCCTGAATTTGGGATGAGGGTTATGATGGCTTCATAGAAAGAATTTAGTAGGGAATTTTCGCTTTCAATTTCATTGAAGAATGGGAGGAGTATTGGTGTGAGTTCTGCTTTGAAGACTTTGTAAAATTCAGCTGTAAATCCATGCAGTCCTGGGCTTTTCCTGGGTGGGAGGTCTCTTATTGCTGTTCCTATTTCGATGCTTGATATGGGTCAGTTAAGTTGGTTTAAATCATCTTGGTTTCATCTGGGCATGTCATTATTTGCTAGAAATTCATCTATATCTTTCAGATTCTCAAACTTATTAGCATAAAGGTTTGAGAAGTATCCCCTTTTTATTTTCTGAATCTTGGCTGTTTCTGTAGTGATGTTTCCATTCTCATCTCTGAGTTTGTTTATTTGGGTGTGTTCTCTTTTTTCTGATAAGATTTGCTAAGGATCTGTCAATTTTGTTAATGTTTTCGAAGAACCAACTCCTCATTTTATAGATTGTTTCTATAGGATTTTTGGATTCTAATTCATTTAATTCTGATTTAATTTTAATTATTTCTTTCAGTCTACTGGATTGGGATTTAGCTTGTTGCTCTTTTTCAAGGAGCTTTAGGTGCCTCATTAAATTGTTGGTTTCAGATCTCTCCAATTTGTTAATATAGGACCTCAGAGCTATAAATTTGCCTCAAGTACTGTATTTGCTGTGTCCCAGAGAAGATGATAGTTTGTTTGTTCATTTTTGTTAAATATCACGAACATTTGAATTTCCTTTCTATTCTCTTCCTGACCCACTGGTGGTGCAACAGTGTGTTGTTCAGCCTCCAGGTGTACAGGATTTCCTTTTGTTGGCTTTTGGTGTTGAGTTCTAATTTTATTCCCTTGTGGTCTGAGAGAATGCAGGGCATAATTTCAATTTCTGAATTTGGACAAATTTGCTGTATGACCTACAATGTGGTCTATTTTGGAGAATGTTCCATGTGTTGCTGAGAAGAACGTGTATTCTGAAGTTGCTGGATGAAATATTTGGTAGATGTTTGTTAAGTCTATTTGGTCTATGCAGTTGTTTAGGTCTGAAGTTTCTCTGTTGAGTTTTTGTCAGGTTGACCTATCCAGTGGGGATAGTGGTGTGTTAAAGTACCCAACAATTAATGTCTTTGGATCAATGTGTGATTTTAGGGAAAGTAGTGTTTCTTGGATAAAGTTGGGTGCTTCGTTATTTGGTGAATAGGTATTTGGAATTGTAGTATCCTCCTGAAGAAGAGATCCCTTAATTAGTATATAATAAACTTTATCTTTTCCAGGGCAATTCTTTTAGTTTTGACTTTAAAATGATTGTACTATATAAGCACCCCTAAATCAACAGAATTGGTGTCTTAACTCCTGAGAAAGCAGAGGCAACTCTGTAACTATGTTCTTGTAACTATGTTTTTGTAACTATGTTTATTGCAGCATTATTTACCATAGCTAAGATGCCCCTCCATTTACCAGTGGATCAATAAAATGTGGTGTAGCAGCTAGGAATGTGGCTTAGTGGTAGAGGGTCTAGCATTCATGAAGCTATGGGTTCGATTCCTCAGTACTACATAAATAGTAAAGGTCTGAAATGGAACTATGTATCATGTTGTAGAATGCTAGTCTTGAGCAAAATCCAAAATTAGGGACAGGGCCCAGGCCCTGAGTTCAAGCCTAGGATTGGCAAAAAAGAAAGAAAGAAAGAAAGAAAGAAAGAAAGAAAGAAAGAAAGAAAGAAAGAAAGAAAGAAAGAAAGAAAGAAAGAAAGAAAGAAAGAAAGAAAGAAAGAAAGAAAGAAAGAAAGAAAGAAAGAAAATAAGAGAAAACATGGTATATATACACAATGGAATTCTATGCTTCCATGAGAAAGACATCGCCCATTCCAAGAAGGACTTGGAAAAATTATCATATTAACTTAAGTAAGCCAATGGTTTCCCTCATTTGTAATGATTAGTATTCACTTGGGATAGTCCTAGCAGAGGGTCACCATAGCCCAACAGCTATGTACATATGACCATATGAAGTGAGGCTAATAAAAATGAATTCCATGATGTGTAAACAAGATTTTCTTCTTCTTCATCTTTTTTTTTTTGTCGGTCATAGGGCTTGATGTCTGGACTTGAGTTCTGTCATTGTGCTCTTCAGCTCAAGGCAAGCACTCTACCACTTGAGGCATAGCGCCGCTTCCGGTTTTCTAGTGCTTTATTGCAGATGAGAGTCTCACAGAGTTTCCTTCCCCAGGCTGGCTTTAAACCATGACCCTCGATCTCAGTCTCCTGAGTAGCTAAGATTACAGGAGAAAGCCACTAGTGCCCGGCTTATCTTCTTCTTCTTCTTCTTCTTCTTTTTTTTTTTAGTGTACTGTGTGAAGTTATTTCTTTTTTCTTTATTTTGTTTTTCCTCTGATTCTCTTTGTCTTGTATATAAGTTTACCTGATTTGGGAATCACAGAAACACTGAGATGGTTGGACAAAGGGTAAATCAATGCAACAATACTCATTATATACTATGTTGGAAGTGAAATTTACAACTGGGAGGGAGAAGGCACTGTGTGGAGAAATGGGAGGAAAGGAGCAAGGGAGTAACAATGTTCAAAATGAAACGTACTCCTAAGCCGGGCGCTGGTGGCTCACGCCTGTAATCCTAGCTACTCAGGAGGTTGAGATCTGAGGATCGCGGTTCAAAGCCAGCCCGGGCAGGAGAGACCGTGAGACTCCTATCTCCAATAAACCACCAGAAAACCGGAAGTGGCACTGTAGCTTAAGTGGTAGAGCACTCGCCTTGAGCTGAAGAGCTGAGGGACAGCGCCCAGGGCCAGAGTTCAAGCTCCACGACCAGACACCCCCCCAAAAAAAGAAACGTACTCATTACCTTACTTATATAACCATAACCCCTCTGTATAGTAACCTTGAAAATAAAATTAAAAAAAAAACTTGTAGGTGGAATAAATGGTTGTAAAACCTGATTTGTGTTTTTGCCTATTGTAATGGTTTTTGTTTCTCAAGGTAAGCATTTTTTTTAATTAAAAGAAACACCCGCTCTGTAAAACAAAATAAAATCTTTACATATATGTTATAATAGACTAGAAATATTAATATTATATTTCTGGTATTTGGGAAACTGCTTAATATTTTATCCTGAGACCCCTGAATAATGTGCAGAAACAAAGGAGAATCATTAACGTAATCCACTCCAGCTTCCACAACTCCACATAAGTTGCCAGTTAACAGCTGCTATCACTCCTGGAGCAGTTACAGGAAAGGTTGATGATTTTATTACAAAAATGTATGTTCTTCTTCCTTGAAATTTTGAAAATGCAGTCAAGCAAAATCCAGAGGCAGGATTATAGTGTAGATAAAATTTGGCACCCTGTGCTTTTGCTATGTCCCAATACAGATGAACGTTTTTGTACATAATTAAGTATCCTTAGTAAGTTGCATCCAAAATGGTTATGCATTATTCTGTTGAAGTGTTACTTAATAATTTACTTAATCATTCCTTCAGTTATGAGATTTTCATTAAATAAGATATTTTTTGCTAAAAACAACCTTTGCATAAGTATTTTATTAAGGCTTGATATTTGGTATTTCCTCTGACGTTTCGAACAATTCCTAGAACAAACAATAACTTTATTAATTTTTTTCTTTAAGGATGATTTGCATGTGTGTTCCTTTTAATGCAAACAGGGATTCATGTAAAGACACTTGTAGATCAGCCAGGTTAACTATGTGTCTCCCTTCATGGATGAGATCTACTGAATGCTTTCTTCGCACTGCCTGGGAGAGGCACAAGAATGAAGTACGTTTTTTCCCTGGTCCTGGGCCTTGAAGTCAGGGCCTGGGATCTGCCCCTGAGCCTCTCTGTGCTCAAGGCTAGTACTCTACCACTTGAGCCACAGTACCACTTCCGGCTTTTTCTGTTTTTGTGGTAATGAGGAATCCAACCCACAGTTTCATGCGTGCTAGGCAAACACTCTGCCACTAAGCCATATTCTCAACACAGAATGAAATTCTTATAGATAATCATGTGAGTTTCAACCACATTGTTGCAATTTTAGGACAAATGCCACCTTCAATTTCAAGAAATCAAATAACACATTCATGGCATACTCACAGTTTATAAAGAGGAAATATGTATATCAAAATCAGGACAAGGAATGGATTGACAAGGCAGGCTCTAGGCTGAGCCTAATGACTGATTAATGAAAGAAGTCATTTTGCATAAACTCAAAACTTGAGGGCTTCCTGGACAAGGAAGAAAGTGGGAAGACAGATAATTCAAACAGAGGAGAAGAATATGATACAAGATAAAAGTCCTTAAAACAATAATAATCATGAACAAATAAAATTACTAAGTAATTGATTGCAACAAAAAATGAAGTCATACAATTCAAAGCATATTCTATAAAATTAAGAAAATTGAGGAAAGGCGTTGAGTTGGGAGGAATGGGAGAAAATGAAGAAAGGGGTGACATCAATAAAATGAGTTGTATTCTTCAACTGCCTTTTTGAATTGAAAGTTCTAGGTACAACTAGTTAACGATAATTTTTTTTTTAAGTAGAGAAGAGGCAGAGAAGGTGTGACTACCCAGTAAAGTTTAGGAGACACATTTGACCAATATTGAATTCACTGCCCAAGAGCTAAATCTGTGTGTTAGTTTCATGATAATTCTCTTTATTTCCTTTTCTTTGTTTTCTGATGTTATTCAAGTTTAAGGGATACACAAAAACCTAAAATATATGCATATTAATGGGAAACTATTTTGCTTCATGAATACATGATGTAATGTGGAAACCAGGCTAAATATCTCTCTCCCCTAAAGCATGTATGTGCTCTTCATCATGAAAACATCCCAGTGTTTTCTTCCAGTTCATTCTGTCTCTTTCTAGATTTCTTCTTGTATTTTTCTTCTGTATCAATCCTTTAGTCATTACCATAGGTCTAGATCAACATTTAAAGTTAGGCAATGGAAGAAGAAGAAGAGTTAATCTTTCCCTCAAAAACATCATAGTCCTTTGAAGAACACAAAGAGACACATATATGATAATTACTCAATACCATAGATAAAGTTTCAAATATGCCCACAAAACAGGGATAAGGGGCAACAATCTGTTGGGGGGGGGGGGGAAGACCAGAAGCTTTAAATAAGAAATGAAATAAAGAAGTCACAATGAATTGTCAGGGCTACAGAGGGGTAAAACAAGACAGAAAAATTCTGAGAAAACAGATTTGAGAGCTCCACACACAGACACACACACATACAGACACACAGACACACACACACACATACACACACAAAAGAACTTAGGCTGAAAATAATCACAGATAAAGTTGGTAACATTTTATGGACATATCATTATCTGTCAGGATCTGTCACAAGCATAACATATTTGATAGCATAATTTTTCTCAAGCTATCAATCACAACTACTTTTCCTTTTCTGTGGTTTAACCTGTTGTGATTTGATCAATACCTCATATGGCAAGACCAATTTGTGCCACTTGCAACTTTGTACACAAATTGATAACATCCAAATAAGTCTCTGAGCACTACAACAGGACACGTCACACATCCATTGATCACACACATGATAGTGCCAAATTACAATAAGATAAGTAAATGCTCCCACTCAATGTCTGTAAAGTTTTGAACTCGTACCTAGACATTCTCTACAAACACAACTGCCTAGTGGAAATGTGAACTGAGACTTTACAAGATGATCATTTCTGAGGGATTCACATTTTGTATGATGCTCTTTAACACATTTCTGCTCCTTTTGTTGTTGTTGTTGTTGGTCATGGGACTTGAACTCTGGGCCAGGGTGCTGTCCCTGAGCTCTTTGGCTCAAGGCAAGCACTCTATCATTTGAGCCACAGCACCACTTCTGTATTTCTGGTGGTTTATTAGAGAGATAAGAGTCTCATGGATGTTCCTGCCCAGGCAGGCTTTGACCGGAGATCCTCAGATCTCAGCCTTCTAAGTGGCTAGCATTACAGGGTGAGCCACCAGTGCCTGGCACATTTATGATATTTTTAACACAAGGATCTTTCCATTTTCACTTTTTCCTGGGTCCTGGCAACAATGTTGCATGTGGTCCTGGCAACAGATCTCAATCTGAGAAGCCAGGATTAGAAAATTTATTTCTCACATACACTCTGAAACACAAACTGCCTTTGCCTCCACTGGAGAGGACCATGAGGCATAAGGTAATTACAGTTAATATACCCACAGAGGAAACATATCTGAAGCTCAAGCACTCAACAACATGCAATGACAGGCAAATTTTGAGCACTTTTTATATCCTCAATGTTGTTCAGCAGAAAAAATATTCCATTATCCTTCACAACCCATTGTGTGGCTCCTGCGGCACATGTGATGGACTGTGTACTCCAGGCCTTGCTGAAGGTGGAATGAAAGGGAACTGTCCTGGTAAAGTCACTTCTCATTTTTGAAGTCCCAATTGATGAATTTCCTGAGTATTTGGAATCAATCCTGTTAGAGTTCTAAGTGATGCTGAGACACTTTTCTCAACTCCATTTACACCCAATCCCAGTGCATGGCTGAAGTGATGCAAGCTCATTGAAATGTTTGTGCATGCTGCTGCCTCAGAACAGAGGCTGGTACTGGAGGATGCAATCTGAGGTGGCTGATGATAAAACAGTACACCTCAACTGCATGGTAAGGAAGATCCATGCACAGCCATGGTGGTTCCACCTGAAGTGGCCTGAATTCGAGGAGATGAGCAATCATTTCCTATTCTCACAATACTGGGACATGGGTGGTAATATGAACTATAAATCTCTTCACTCCTAGATGTTCACAATCCAGATTACATACTACACAACTATTCTTTCCCTGATTGATAGCCTCCCAGTAAGTTCCATGTCTGCTCATAGCACCTCTAGTCAGAATCTGTGGCTAGCTTTCAGTAGCCCATACTGACTTAGTCAGAGACTGAATGCGAAAATGACATAAACTTGATATTTTAAAGCAAAATACAGCCCCAAAGAGTGAGGTGCTATGAGTTGGATATGAAATAAAGTATGGCTTTCACAAATATCATAAACACTGGAATAAAAGTAGGGTTAATTATTCATTTTAAAATTAAATATTAATTACTGAAATTAATAACAATCTTACATTTATGAAAGGCAAGAGCCTATTCGAATTTAGAAGCTGAGTTAATATATAGAACATAAAATCATTAATTAAGCCATGAAATTAATGAAATATATACATCCTTAGCCAGCAAGAAAAATGGTTTGCGGAAATTTCTCCTTAGCATCCATAATGAAGAGAATTTTAGGAAGACACTAATAGTTGGGCTGTTCTCTGCTCTCAGTGCATGCTGTTGTGATGTATGCCTTCTGTGTCTTTGTCTCAGGTACCTCCAAATCTCTGCCTTGTTGCTTGTCCTCTTTTTATCATTTATTTATAGTTCGATATGAATCCTGCTGAAGACATTCTCTAATCGGGGGATGGAGAGTGGAGAAGATAGCATGAATAAAGAGAATATCACTGACTTCTATAATCACACTGAACAGACCAGAAAGTCAAGATACTAGACTAAAGAAGACTGCCACACTATCCACACTTTAATAAGCTGCATATTGCACATAGCATTGCACATGTATAAGTAACCTTAGGTGTTAAGCACTTCTAGATATTAATGCTGCATGGGTCAGGACAGGCCAGTGTGTGTCAGGAATCAATGGTTCAGTAAGTGGAACACTGTTAGGCTTTCGTGTCAGTACTCAGGGCTTAGATATGTCCTTTAGCTTTTTTTGGTCCTGAAATGCCCTGCCATGGCCTCCTGGGAATGTAGTAGAAATAGAATAGCCTTTCCCAAAGTTAAGACGGGGCAGAAAAGATAAGAAAGTGTGGCTGCCTAATCAGAAAAGTAGCATCACAGTCCTCACGTTTACTAGATAGAAAGCACACATGCAAAGGACCCTGACTCAGACAAGTAGCTCCAAGTAGGTAGAATTAACAATGGAAGCACAGACATGTTGACTGACTCCCTTCAGACCTTTTCTTTTCTCTTCAAATCAGAGGCAATCGAGGCAAGCCAAGAATGATGATAAGTGTAAGGGCTTCAATCACCCACTTTAAATATGAAATCTATTTTAAAATATCATTTAATTATCTCCAGTGGTAATGAAATTCTATGTATCTATTTGTATTTCTATGAGTAGTGAATTGTGCCTTTGGGATTTATTTTAAATAGGAATACATTGTTAATATCACATTAACTTTTGTTCATATGAAAACATGCCACATTTGCCAGTAACTTTGCCCCTTTAAAACTAGTGGGCACAAAGTCCAGAAACTGTAAGTTTGGGAAGTGCATCTTCCCATATCTGTAGGACATAGGTCTTTAAGGGACAGAGATGACAGCCACAGAGACACTGAAATAAAATGCCACCCTTGAGCATAAACACTGGGCATATTTATCCAGGAATGATTTTTACTTCAAAAATGTTTCTGTGTAGTTGGTGATTTGCTCATAAGAGTAAGTTAGAAGCAGTGAAGTAGCTTACATAAAGAGAAGCAGAGAACAAAGCCAGAAGCAGCTACAGTGGCTAACCCAAACAGGCCTAGGATGGCCTCACCATGTAGAAGAAGGGATGTGAAGATGGCTCTCTTCTTGGGCCAAAGTTTTGTGCATACTGATATTTGCTCCAGTCCCTTGGGAGGTAATGTCCCTAGAGACAGCTTGCAGGCAGAAATCAGTCCATGTTTGGAGAATCTTGGATTGGCTGGAGGTACCTCCAAATTGTACACTACTTTCCTCAACTATAAACATTTAACTATTGCATTTAGTCAGTATTGTATAAATTTTCTTCCTTGGATTTCATTACCAATGATTTTTAATTTTTTTCTCATTGTATAAGGAACACACTAGAGCTAGAATTAGTAAGTAACTTAGACAGTCATAAAGTTTAAAACTGGAGGAATTTGACTTCCAAACCTAATGTCTTATTATATTCCTGCTCTTCCTCAATTCTATTGGATTTCGTTTTCATTTATTTTTTATCTTTTTCTTTCTTCCATGCTTCCTTTTTCCTTCTGTTCCTCCCTTCTTTTGCCTTCCTTCCCCCCTCTCCCTCTTGCCCTCTCTTCTTTCCTTCTCCTTCCTTCCTCCCTTCCTCCATTCCTCCATCCCTCCCTTCCTCCCTTGCTTTCTTCTTCTTAATCACAGGTGGAAACTAGTCCAGGAAAAATGTCTGTAAGACTACCCTTCAAATAATTAGCAAAAGACAGGAATGGAAGTGTTCGAGTAGTAGAGTGCCAGTCAAGTTAGCACAAACACTAAGTTCAAATCCTAGTATTGCAAAAGCAAATGAAAAACAACAGCAAAAATAATGTATCACATTTATTTGTCATCGTCAATTGCTGACCGTGTGTTCTAAGTTTTTTATAGATAAAAGAATCAATGAAATACTAGTACTAGTCTTCTTATAAAATGAGAAAAATAAATAAAAATCATTGGCAATCAAATACAAGGAAGAAAGTTTATATGATACTGACTAAATGCAATAGTTAAATGTTAATAGTTGTGGCTTGGCTAAAAAGAAGAAACAGTTCAGGAGAAACAAGGGAATCCTAAGTGAGAATAGGGAGAGACATTTTCTGAAGGAAAGCCAATCTGGTTATGTACCGAGGCTTGAGATGTGAAAGAAAGAAACAAGACAAGCTGCAAGCCACTGGTTAAGAGTCACCTCATCTACAGGGACTCTGCTGTGGTTCTTCACTGGAATCACAGGAGAATGTTAAATAAACCTCCTACAGCCCTCCTAACTCAGGAGAGCCTCAGTGAACCGGTCTGGGTGAAGGGAGAGCTCTGGGGTGTTATTTCAGTTGCCTGTTGACCCCACTGTGAAGCAACATCTTCTTAGTGTCCTATCAGCAGGTCCTATGATTATGAAATCTCATTGAATATACCCTCATTATTTCCTCGCTCACATTCCCATTCCCTGACTTTCAACACACCAGTCAGTTTTCCTTTTTTCTTTTCTTTCTCTTTTGTTTTCTTCTTTTGTGGGCTGAGAATCAAACCAAAGTCTTCAAGTGTATGAGAGACATACTCTCCCTCTAAGCCACACATCCACTTTCTTCACTGTGCTTTCTCTTGTGGTCCTCTGATGCTTGTCACAGAGTGTGACTCATCAACACGCATAGGGGTGAGCATTTCCTTCATCCTTGCTTTATCTTCTCCAGGGACCACACAGAATCAGCTCACATGGTGACCATTCGATGTGGGCCTGTTCTGTTCTTTAGTTAAGACTGCATGACCCTAAGGACAGAAACAGAGCCTAGGCCTTGCGTCAGCCTGAGTGGTAAAAGAGCAGGAATCACATGTGAATGCAAGAGGACCTAGAGCATGAAACAAGAAATTGAATGTGGTTCATTTCGCTTAACGTCAACTTATATGTACATAGCTTTTGACCTTTTCTGCTTGTCCTAGACATACACTAGTTATTACAAATAAGGGAACCCATGGGACCTATGTTTGTTTGGGTCTGGTTTACTTCACTTAATATAATTTTTTCCAAGTCTTTCCATTTCCTAACAAAGTGGGACAATGTCATTCTGATGGAAGCATAGAATTCCATTGTATTATTTTTTTCTTCCTTGCTATTGCTTCTAATGTATTTATAATGTACTATGTAATATTTTTTGTTTCTTTGTATGTTCCTTCCCCACGGTATAACCCCTGTTTTCATTGCATTTGGTTCCGGTGCCCTGAATCTTGTATATACACTTCTTTAATTTGGGGAGGGGAAGGGGGAAAAAGTGCTTAAATAGGGATACAAGTTGAACCATTGTAACAATGAGATGTACCAGACACTATGTTGAAAACACACTTTACAACTTAGGCTGGGGTCAGGGGAGTAGTTGTGGAGGTGGGAGGGAAGGGGTGGTAAGGGAAAAACATAGGAGGAGGCAACATACTCAATAGGAAATGTACTCATCTGGCTCATGTAACCCCTCTGTACAGTATTTTTACAATAAAAAGCATACATAAAAGAAATTGAATGTGTTTATATAAAATGGCACAGGCATGTGTATCATACAAACCATGATGAGCATAAGCATTGAGGTAGTATTTGTCATTCTCCCTCCCCTAATCTCCAGCCTTCACTGGATTTAACTCTGCATTAAAGAAGGTTTTTTTTTTTTTATATAAATCAGATAAGATGTTGACTTTCCTCTCTTATGTCCAGACATTCTCTTTTTCTTTCGTTTTTTATTGTGAAAATACCGTACAGAGGGGTTACAATTACATGAACAAGGTAACGAGCACAAGGTAACGAGGTATCAAGCATTGTTGCCTCCTCCTTTTTTTCCCCTTCCCATCCCTTCCCACCAACCCCCCACCCCCTGCCAAAGTTATAAAGTTTTTTTTTGATATAATGTCTTGTATCTAAGACATACAATATTAGGATAAGAGTGATTATTCGTTCAAGAATAGAACATTTTAATATAATGAATGCTCAATAAAACTGTTACTGCCACTGAGAGACTCCATCCCTTTCTGAGGGCGAAATGTAGTCTGAAGTGACTGGCTGGTGGAACAGTCTGATATCTTGTAAGATAGATATGATATGCATAACTTGATGAGCAAGGAAAGCATAGCCAGCAGCCTAAGTCTTCCCTTAGGACAGACTCAGTTCTTTTTAACACTTAAGAAAGTGTAATTTCCCACCACCTGGGTAGAGCAGGTATTCTAAAGTCTATGACTCTAGGGGTCATTAGCTATGTATTGTATTTCACCTCCTATAAAGGTGGGAACACAGAGATTCAGGGAGAGAGACTGGGGAGATTATTCTATTGGAATTAGGGCTCATCCTCTATGTTATCCATTTAATGTAACTTAACAAGTTCTGACTTTACCTGGGAGCAAGGACACAAGTGGTGTCTGGTTCTATCATCTAATTTCCTGACGTGACTGGAACAATGGCAGAAAAGGTGAACATATTCTTGTAATAAACACTCAGTATAAGCTAAACAAATGCAGACAGTTTTGAATGTTATCTTCTGTGACATAAAGAAAAGCTAACAATCAACTGAAATGCCTTATGATTTTCTTTCAACTCTTCTGTCAACCTCTTCTCTTGTTCAGAAATATTTGCAGATCATGGCAATTGTGTGTATGTGTGTTTGTGTTCATACATGCACAAGTGCATGTGCACTTAGCACCTATTCATTGAAAACATACTTGTGTAACTTAAAATCAAAACCAAAGTCTTTATCAGTTGTTTTACTCTCCCTGGGAACAAAGGTTTGTGTACATGGAGCTGACATTGCCTAGCCGAGAGGAATGATAGAGAATATTGTGGCTCCCAGACAAAATTTGTTTCTTTCTGCTGGCCTAGGGTACTAGCTTCCCTCTGGCCTAAGCTAACACAAAGACAACATAAATATTGATGAATAGTTAGGTGGTAGCTGCTAATTTTATGCCTATGGGAATGAGTTAGAAGGTATAGAGAATGGAAGTGGAAAGGCCATAAAGACATGCTGTACCTGGAAACTTATTTTCTTATAGAAGATAATGATAATAAAAAAGTGACTGTGGAACCAACCCAGATGCTCATGAGTAGATGAATGAATCAAAAAAAATATATATATATAATGTAATATATATATATATATATATATATGAATGAATTTATGCTTTCATCAGAAAGAATGACACTACCCCATATTTAAAGAAATGGAATGACTTGGAAAAAGTCATATTAAGTGAAGTAAGCTAGGTCCAAAGAAACATAGGTTCCATGGTTTCCCTTATTTGTAATTATTAGACTATGTCTAGGATAACCTTAGCACGTGAGCAGAATTGCTCAATAGCTATGTACTTATGACCATATAAGATGATGCTAAATGAAATGAACTCCAAGACATGGACACAGAGATTTTTCTTCGTTGTTGTTGTTTCTAAGTACTTCATGATTTCTTTTTTCATTTGTGTCTTTTCACCCCTATGGCTTATTCCTTGTTGCCACTACATTTGATCTTGGTACCCTGGTTATTGTATATACAGTTGTTCTAAATTAGGAAAGGGAAGGGAAACAAAATTAGTGGGACAAAGGACAAAGGAGGAACCAATGTAACAGTGATACCCACAAGACACTATGTTGGAAAGGATCTGTGCAACTTGGGGGGTGGGAAGAAAGTGAAAGAAAAATGAGCGAGGGAGTAACAAGTTCCACAAGAAATGTACTCACTCCCTTACTTATGTAACTGTAACCCCTATGTACATCACCTTGATAATAAAATTAAAGTTAAAAATAAAAAAATAAAGCCGGGCGCCGGTGGCTCTCGCCTGTAATCCTAGCTACTTAGGAGACTGAGATCTGGGGATCGCGGCTCAAAGCAAGGCCGGGCAGGAAAGTCAGTGAAACTCTTATCTCCAATAAACCACTAGAAAACAGGAAGTGGTGCTGTGGCTCAAGTGGTAGAGCGCTTGCCTTGAGCTAAAGAGCTCAGGAACAGTGCCCAAGCCCAGAGTTCAAGCCCCACAACCGACCAAGAAAAAATAAAAAAGTAAAAAATAAAAAATAAAAAGAGACTGTGTCCACTGAACATTTTCGCCAGCCATGCAGAAAAAGCAACTCACTTTGCTCTATCCTCCCATCTAGTTTGGTATTGTTGTTATGACTAGAAGAGATTTATGAGATGGATCATCTAGTCCCATTTCTGTAAGAAGTTTTCAAGCCAATGGAGAATAAAAGAGCCATGAACTATATTACAACCATTGGTTTGACAGATACTGCCTTCCTTTTGACAAATGACTCAACTTAAATCCAAGTCTTATTATTAAATCCACTATAAAACCTGGATAAAATTATATAAATATTACTAATATTAGTAATAATCTTTAACTTAAGTGTTACTATAAACATTAAATGAAACAGTTTAAACAAATATGCTGGTATCAGGTCTACCTATAATAAACATGCAATATGAATTTTTTTAGTAAAAGCATTGCTATATTTTATCATAGGTATGTTCTACTGCAGTGTGTATTACAGAAAAAATAGCAGTTGAATCAAGACTATAATGAGTTGCAACAAATCATGTGGTTCAGCTAAAAGGGGGCTGAGATCCGCATCTCATCTGTTATTCATTTAGTGTTGCTTTAACCACTTCACAGAGCAAGGATTTGTGGCTATTTTATGACTTAATTCAAGTCTCATGCTTAGTGACCTAGGTCTTTCTCTTTCTTGTCTGTCAATCAATATGTTGCTAAATATTTAATGACTTCTGAGGGTATGACAAACTACTGAAAGTCTTTGAAAAGACAAATTATTTAATTGGATATATATAAAAGAATACCATTGTTAAACAGCATATCATCATTGCGTTGT
This sequence comes from Dipodomys spectabilis, assembly GCF_019054845.1. Lineage (NCBI taxonomy): Eukaryota > Metazoa > Chordata > Mammalia > Rodentia > Heteromyidae > Dipodomys > Dipodomys spectabilis. Next base: position 11,065,731 of record NW_024870771.1, read on the forward strand.
AACTCATACCAGCACAATATGATGATACATGTATCATACTAAGGAACGCTCTCCTTACAACAAGAAAACCTTAGTTCTGCCTAGATATTTTAACAGATGTCTGTTTTTCCAAATTTACATAGTTTTAAACAAGGCATGGGATCTATAAAGAAACAGTTGGAGGCCACCTGTAATGGGACCTAGAACCTTATTTCAGACAATAAATATGCCCTGAAGGTAGAAATTTACCCTCTAATTTTCCATAGTCAAGACAGTCTATGAAGAGAAGCTTGTTCTACATGTTGAATGTTGAAGACAAGTAAACAGCAAGATGTTTCTACTTACAACATCAACATTCTCTTCTGTTGGAATAAATATGATGCAGTTTCCTTTTGGTTTCCTTTATCTGTTTAAACCACAATTTTGCCTTTTTATAACTTCCAAGAAGCTCCTAGTGAGGTCATCTTATCTTTTACAATATTACATACTCAGGATTCATAGTTCTAAGTCATATTCTTAGCTAAAAAGATGATATTTTGGCTTCATTCTGAATGCCTCTCTTTCTCTTACTAGTCTTAACTTGTTTTGGATTCAATGAATTCTTCAATATGAGCATGTATAATGAAAAGCCTTGGAAATAGAATATTGCCTAGAATATTCAATATATCAAGAGAAAAGTACTTCAAAATTTATGTCCCCCAAGGATATTGATTTTATTGGAAATGGAAGATGCTTACAGAAATATTGTTGAGTTCAGCTCCTTGGGAATTTTTTTTCCACAGCAGCTACACTCAATTCCATATACCTGAATTTCCTTAACTCAACATTCCTCAAGTTTCCTGCCTGTTGGACTCAAGTAAACTAGAAATAACAATTGTGTTACAAGAACTTTACCAAAAGTAGACATCTGTGAATGAAGAAATGTTACCTAACTTTAAATGCATTTCTTGCACAGAAAAATATTTGTATGAGAGCTTGCTTACTTTACAACATGAGTTTATGACCAGTGAAAACCTATCTTTTCAAAGTGCAGTGCTGATTGCATACGTGCTCTGAGTCTTTCCCCTCCATGCTGTATTCCAGGTTTTTCAGCCAGTAACTATTACTTTGGATATAGATAGACTGGTGATGACAGAAAGAATCTGAAATGGATTAAGGAGATGCACACACATGACTCATATAAAAAGAGTCTCTACCAGGGGAGAGAAAGAGATGATAAATACCTCATTTCTCCCAGGGCCTGTGGGTAGCTGGTAATCTGAAAATAGACTAGCCTTGTTTAATAGAGACAGTCCAACATAGCTGTAAAGAGATAGGAAGGGAAAGCTAGCCTTTTGCTTTTCCTTCCAGGTCTCTGGAATTCAACAAGCCATATAAAGCTTGCCTTATCTCATCCCACAACTCAGGACAGTTTTTAATGCTGCATTTATCACCCTTAAAACAATAAGACATAATTTCCCAAAGACTACATACTAAAAAGAAATGAAGCATTTTAGCTTCTGCCCAGGCTGAATGCAGATAGGAGTGCAGGGGCAGGTAAGGGACAGGTATATGGAATGGAATACTTGTCTCCGGAAGCTCATTATTTGAGATTTCTCTCTGTAGAATGCTAGCATTTTGGTAATTCGGGTCTGGAAGTGCTGACATTTCCAAAGATTACTAAAGAGTAAAATGAGAATTCCTTAAGAGAAAAACAAAAGCACAGCAATATCATTGTTCTGTTTTTTTTATGTTGTCTTTATAGATAGATAGATAGAGATCTCTATCTATTTAAATACCTCTATCTAAATCTCTATCTGTCTATATTTATCTATCTATATAGATCTATATCACAGTGATCCTTCCCTGGCTCAGCTTATTTATGCACAGGGTGTTGGGAAGTGCATGACCTGACTTCTTTGCTATTTCAGTCATGAATAGAAATATGTTGGTTCCCCATGATTGAAGAGTGAAGTCTCTATCTTCAGATGTCTAAGTGACAGGTTGAACACAGGTCTGTAGGAAGGGGAGGAGAGAGGAAGAGTGTGAGAGAAGTAGCAGGCTGTAGTGGTCCCATAAGAAACATCCAAGATATAGTTTTCTTATTTTTAGAAGGAAGGCAAGAAAAAAAGGAAAATGCATAGAGAGGAGTGAACAGATGAAAGCAAGGAGGACAAAAATGCTTGCAAAGAGACTGACCTGCTCCCCTTGGTACTGGAACATCTTAGTTAGAACCCACCCCAGTTTAGGACATCTGAGTTAGAACTCATCCTCAGAGTAGGGCTGTGTGTGAGTCACTGGACGAGCAATGTCTGCCCTGCCATAGAATTCTCTGCACACTTGCTCTTAATTCACCAACATGTTGCAACAACTGCAGACCAGTGGAAACTTAACAAGAAAGGTAAGTTACCTTGCAAATGTCACAAGGTGTGTGGTTTGATCATGAATGAGAGAGGAAGAAATGAATGTCCTATGAACATTAGATGTCAATATTCTTCCCCTTTCCTGCCCTTCTCTCCTCTTACTGCATAGATAATGGTTTTAAAGTTAAATTGAAAAGATATAAATGATATAGATATAAGTATTAATATATAGAAACACACATAGGTGCAAACATAGAGTATTCCAAGTTAGAGTATCATATTTAAGTTACAATTCATCATGTTAACAAATCACGTGAAGAACCAAAATACCATACAACAGTCCACGCAATATCCACCATTTTTGGTTTTAAATTCATGGTTCCCTATTAACAACAAATATAATCTGTTGTTCTACATGCCTGTAACTTATCTTAATGCATGTATTTAAGGGATTGCAGGTGTATTTGGTTAGCATAGACATACACGGTTTAAATTTGAAATATATGAGATACTGACATTTTGCTCTGACTTACTGTTTTATCAGAAGATAAAGTGTGAACTCAGAAAACCCTATTGATAACAAAAGATTTAAGTTGAGAGGCCAGATATTTTAATTGCGTTAATACATGTTGCTTGCAATTGTAGAATTTTAGCATACCACATACAATAGATACAGAAAAAGCAGTACCATATGGGTTTTCCATAGAGAGTGGCAGGAGACATGATCCTGCTAGGCAGGTGTATAAGTGATATGGTCTCCATGCATCTGCAATGAAACATTTCCAGAACTGATATGAGAAGGAAATGCTTATACAGAATATGTATTCATATCTCCTTTCATGCTACAGCCATCAGGAAAGTAAATTCAATGAGGAAGGAAAACATTCGATGAAATCATAGCGAAAGGGCAGCTTATTGTCTGAGACAAATTTCCCTAGAAGGACACACAAACCATCATCCTGGCATGATGGCACACACCTCCAATCCCAAGCTACTATTGAGGCAGAGGCAGAAGAAATTAGAATGAAATCATCAAGAACCTACCCCAAAGTAGACCAGGAGGCATGGCTTGAGGTTCTCACACAAAATAGAAAAGGCTTCAACCAATCAGAGTAAGAGACAGTATAAGACTGTGGAGAATAGTATTGACATCTGCTATGGTGCATAGTTTTCCTAAAGTTAGTGTGTTGTATGAACTTGGTCAATAATGCATTGATGCTGATGAATCACTGGGCATTTAAGACGAGGTGTGTTGGGTGCTGGTGGCTCATGCTTATATTCCTAGTTACTCAGGAGGCTGAGGATTACAGTGGAAAGCTGGCCCTGGCAGAAAAGTCCATGACACTCTGACTCCAATAAAGTACTCTGGAATAGCCAGCGGAAGTGCTGTGGCTCACATGGTAGAGTGCTAGCTTTGAGGACAAAGAGGCTCAGGGACAGTGCACAGGCCCTGAGTTCAAGTCCCAGGACCGACATAAAGAAGAAGTGGAGTCAACTCAAAGGTATATAATTTGTTTTGAAACACTGTCCTCAAAATGGTTTTGCATAAGTTTCATGGGACTCTGTTTAGTTTGCAAATGAGTATGGATATACAAAAGCCAACCTGTCTCTTCCCTGGCTCTCTGGATTCCAGACTTCCTATGGGATCTCCCCTTTCTGCATGTCATAGGTTCCTCCTCCTGCATCTAACAATGACATTGTTTATACTTTAATTTTCTGGTTGTCATCAGAATTGGCACCATATCTTGGAAATTCTAGAATTGCCAGCTAAATTAATATCCCTTCTTCATAAAGTTCTCAGCTTCTAGTAATTTGTTATAGTAAAAAAAATGGCCTAAAAACCTAAACCTAGTGAAACTAAACTCATGTTAATATCATGAGAAATAACCCAAAAAGATCAGAACACAAAAGTAATTGCTTGTTACTCTCTATTCCTTAGGGAAGAAACACTAGAAATTTGACATTTGTAACCATACAGTTTGCAGATAATATCGGTGAGTTATCTAATCTGAAATATACAAACAAGGATTTCCATTGTTTTCTTTCTAGGGTACATTTACCCCTCTGTAAATATAAATCCCTTGCATATATAAATCCATAAATGTATTGCTATTAAATACCATAATATTTGCATATATTCCAGACACATCCTCTTTTATAATTGAAACCATCTCTAGATTATTTGTAACATGCACTACAGTGAAAATACTTTGGAATCCGGGGGCAATGACCAGAAAAAAACTGTCAGTACATATTCAGGACAGGTAAAATTATTTTTGAAAATATTTTTTATCTGAAGTTGATTGTATCCAAGGATGTAGGAATTGCTGTTATGTTACGCTAGCTGCAGTGAGCCTTTTGATAGTCTTTGATAGCATTAGACATGGATGGTTGAATTTAGTAGATCACCTTTAACTACCAGAGTTAATCATCTTCTCCCTAGGGTAGTAAAACCCAGGAGTCAACCTTGTTCACAAAATTGAACTTAAACAATTGCATTTAGCAGAATACGTGTTATGTCTCCAGGCTTCTCTAGAAAAGATTTTCTAAATCCTATTGTAATGTCTGTCTGTAAAATGTAAAATTGAGACCAAAAAATATCCTAAACATTAAATGTCCTTTGACAGAAATAGCTAATTGACCAAATGCTCTAGAATATATTGCTAGATTTATACCCATGTCTTTCTTGTGATCCTGAGCATATTGTTTAGGCTGAAAGCTTCTGCTTCTCCTGTATGAACATTTGTTATTTCTGACCACATGAATTTGCCAGAGTAAACAGGCTGATTATATCAATGCCTGACATGCTTTACATCATGTCCTCTTCTTCACTGATTATCTTGCCTGTTACTATGAATTGTGTTTTTAAAACAGGAAAGAAACTCAGATGCTAAAAGACTAGTGCCTGAGTAACAATTTTATTTTTATTTCTGATCATGTAAATCTTACTAATTATTTGGTAAATCTGACCACACAAAATCATGTGCCCATTGGGTGTTTGGTTTTCCTCCTGTGATGTTACTAAATGTCTGTCTACTGCTCATGCATTGTTCTTGTAATGATCTGGGCTGCCCAGCTCCTCCTTTTCTCTTATTCATGTCAAGTTCCAGATCTCTGCTGGTGTTTATCTACATTAGGAGAAAAAAAGAGGTATCTGCAGTTCAGATGTCTTCCTAAAATCAAATTACTTCCTTTTTTTCCAAAAATAATGATGAAATTCCTCTTACTTAAATATTGTTACCAAAGAGGTCTGGCTTTTAATACTAGTTATAACTTTGGCAATTCTTAGCTAAGCACTGTATTATAAATTTTGCTTATTTGAATGAATATTATTGCAATTAATGAATTAAATGAAGTCAATACTTTTTCTAATATTATCCAAACACCATCATGAACATTCAACTCTGTCTTCCACAGTTGTTGAGACAATATTCAATGTTTAGATGCTATGAGATATTAATTTTAAAATGTTAAAATATATAATATTTATTTCTGAATTAATGGTAATGGATGTCTGGTCAAGACACAAGACAGAAGATACCATTTTTAATGCATGAGAAAAACAACTAGAAATCAAAACAAGAGATCCTCATTTTTTTTTAGTGTATTTGAAATGGACACAACTGAAAATAAGTCCTAATTAAAGATAGGCTAAAGCAGAACAGAAAAGTGCAAGGAACGATTGATGGATCTAAAAGACTTTTGGCTGCATATATACATACGTATGTATTTTTTTAATGCAATAAATGTGAATTTTCAAAATGGCTAGACATAGTAATCTGTCAATCATAGGAAAACATCTCACAGCTTGTACACTAGATATTAACTCTAACATTGACGTTCATCATGGGGAACCACACTAAGCTGACAAGGGAGGGCATACTGCTCAGTACTCTCATACTTTTTCAAGTAGTGTTGGGAGTCAGAGCTGCTTCTCACGACTTTACTTTGATGAGGTACAGTTTCCTAAGGCATTCTTTCCCTACCACTGCATCCAGGTATGGTCCCAATGAAATAGTCAGGGGCTGGGACTTTGATATCACCAAGCATCAAGATGCAAGACTTTGGGAGTGCATAGAGTTGGAAGGAAGCACTTTGAATGGGAACTCTGAGATAGCAGTATTCCTTGCTGAAAGAGACTAAAACAGTTTCTCTAAAGTCCTATGAAAATTAAATGTCATGTAAAAAATAACACTTCCAGTATAACATTGAAACCCAAACCCATGGCACCTGGGATTATACACAGCTTTTAGTCACCAGGAGGTAGACAAGAATCTCCAAACCAAAACTTTAACACAAGACCCTGCTCTGTGAGTAATGAAAACTTTGGAGCAACCAGCACACTAAAGAACTCTCTATAAGTTCAGGAGTATTAATATATGCAGATAACTAAATCTTAAATTTAATGAGCCCACAAAGAACATTTTCAAACCACTCAGGTGATCAAAGAAAACCAAATGAAGAATGTTACACTCAAGAATTTATACTCCAAACAACATAAGCCACAAAATCAAATTGAAAGAGAAAAATGACTCAAAGGAACATCAGCTCCATGGTTTTCCTCATCTGTAATCATCAGTAAATATCCAGGATCGTCCTAGCCGATGAGCAGAATAGCTCAATAGCTATATATATATGAACATATAAGATGATGCTAAGCAAAATTAAATTCAAGACATAGAAACAAGAGGTTTTTCTTTCTTCTTGTTGTTTTTAATATATGTTATGGTCTTTTTTTCTTTTGTATTTTTCCTATGGTTTATCCTCTGTTGTCACTGTCTTTGATTTTGGTACCCTGGGTGTTGTATATATATTTCTCTGAATTATGGAAGGGAAGAGGAACAACAAAACTGAGAGACAAAACACCAGGGAGAATTAACGCAACAGGATATCCACAAGACAATATATTGGAAATGAACTATACAACGTGGTGGGAGGGGGTGGTAGAATTGGAGGGGAAGGATAGATAGGAGAAAAATGAGGTAGAAGTTACTCACTACCTTACATATCTAACTATAATCCCTCTTTGCCTCACCTTGACAATAAAATTAAATTAAAATAAACAAGGAGATAGATGATAGATAGATTTACACATATATGCTTTAAATTTATTCAATAAATTTTAAAAGAGAAGAAATTAAAGTAAAAGGATACCATAGGATATATACATTAGAACTTCCATTAAAGCAAAATGTAATTGTTCCCAGTACGGATTTTAAAGAATTCAACACCAGAATAAACATGGAAGAATTTAATTGAGAGACAGGAAGGAAGGAAGGATAATAGAATAAGATACATTGTATTCACAGAAAGTACATGAGGACAAACAGAAAATGAAGGAATAACACAAAGATGATGGCTGAGACTTCCTATGTTCAATGAAAGATCTAAACCTGTGTGTAATAGGAGTGTGCCAAAACCTTAGTAAGATGAATAAGATTAAATCCATACCTATAAATTTATTCTGAAACAATAGAGCATTAAATATTGGGCTGAGATGGAAGAAGGAAAGATTTTGAATAATACAAACTTTGTACAAAGTTGAGGGAAAATAGCCATAGATTTAGATATATGCAAGTTAATATGCTCATTCAATTTAAAGTAAAATATCATTGTGATATGATCCAGTAGTCTTTCATCTGGGCACATACTCAAGGAGCATGAACTCACCACCTCAGAACGTATTTGTGTTCCCATGCTTATTGCATGTTCACAATAGCCAAGATATGGAAACAATCTATGTCTCCACGGGTAAGCCAATGAAGACACTGCAGTATAAGTAAGCAATGGATTATTGCATATTATTCAGTCCTGAAGAAAGCCAATTTTTGACATTTTCCACAACTTGAAGAAGCCCGAGAGACATGCTAAGTTAAAGAAGCCAAGAACAGGCTGAAACAGTTTGCATAATTTCACTTACCTGTAGAAAATATTTAGTCAAAAATACAGGTAGCCTTGCATTGGTGGCTCATGCCTGTAATCCTAGATACTCAGGAGGCTCAGATCTGAGGATCGTGGTTCAAAACCAGTCTGGGAAGAAAAGTTCATGAGACTCTTATCTCCAATTAACCACCAGAAAACTGGAAGTGGCGCTGTGGCTCAACTGGTAGAGTGCTAGCCTTGAGATGAAGAGCTGAGGGACAGTGACCACGCCCAGAGTTCAAGCCCCAAACCCACACACACATACACACACACACACACACACATACATACATACATACATATATATATATATATATATATATATATATATATACATAATCATATGATACAGTGAAAAAAAGGTGGTGGCAGGAGACCACGGGGTGCTTCAGTTTGATTATGAAATGATTCTCATAGCTTCGCTGTTGGAGGCTTGTTCTCCAAGAGAAAGTGATATTTTGGTATTGCTCAGTTGGAAGAAGTAAGTTGAAGATGACTATATCTTTGTGGGCTATGCCTTGTCTTGCCTCTCCTCTGCTTCCTGTCTAACATGTAGTGAGCAGCTACTTCCACTATAGTATTCTCCTGATTCTCAGGCCCATAATCAAAAGAAGCAAAGGATGTGGGCAGAAACTTATGAAACTATGATTGTTTAGGAAAAGGACAAATTCAAAAGGCAAGAAGAATAAAAACAGACTAAGAAACCAACCTCCACAGATCAGTTGAAGTACACCATGGTCTGAGGAGAGTCAGGAGACACGAGGCATAATGAGGGCAGGGTTGGAGGGACTTTAAGTAGGGTCATGGGTGGGGGTAGGGTCACAGGTAACATGGGGGCTCAAAGAATTTCACGAGTTCATTTCAATAAATATCATTTTATATGACCATATGCGCATAGCTATTGAGATTTTTTTATTCTTTTCTAAGAATAATCTCCCTTAGTCTTACTGTGTAAACATCTAGAATCCTCTGCGATTTATCATGTTCAACTGTATTTTTTCTCTTACACCATCCAGTGTGTTTACTTGTAGCTTTATAGGCACATTTTAGTTACAACAAACAAGGGAAAACATGAAACCTCTTTTTTTGGTGGAGAGGGGGTCTCTGGATTAAATTGCTTAATGTAATTTTTCCCATGTCTTTCCATTTCCTTATGAATGGGCAGTATCATTTTTTTCTGATTGAAGTATAAAATTTCATTGTGTGTATATACCACATTTTCTTAATCCATTCTTTCATGAGAGAAATCTGGGATGATTCCATATTTTGACTATGGTAAACGATGCTGCAATGAACATAGTTGTGTTGGTAGTTTTAGTGTGGATTTGTTTTTGGTCAAGTGGATAAGCACCCAGGAGTGGAATTGCTGGTCACAGGGAAGCTCTATGGTTAGTCTTTTGAAGAACCTCCATATTGCTTGCCAGAATGGTTGAACAAGTTTATATTCTCAACTGTGTAGTACATTCCATTTTAGCCACATCCACACCAGCAATAATTGTTAGTTTTCTTGATAATGGCCATTCTAACTGGGGTAAGGTGTAATCTCAATTTTGTTTTGATGGAAATTGAGGGTTTGTGTTATTTAGGTTTTTTCCTCTTTTGTCCCTGTTTTAGTCTGTATCTTTTGTCTTGTGTGTAAGTTTATCTGTTTGGGGGTCAGTAAGGGGGTGAACAGACATGGTGGGACAAAGGGTGGACAAATGCAGCAGTGATATTCACTAGATAGTATATTGAAAATGAACTATACAACTTTGGCAAGGGTTAGGAAGGAAAAAAAGAAGAGAGCAAGGGAAGGGGCAACACTATTAAAAACAACTGAACTCATTACTTGACTTATCTAACTGTAACCTTTCTGTGCATCATCATTACAACAACAAGTAAAAAAATAAAAGAGTTTTGCAAGTTTATGATGCACGCCTGGTCCTGGGAACCTACTATTTGAGTACATCCCGTACTCAGCCAGGTATGGAGTACTTTGAGGAGCTCAGGCAGAATGTCATGTGGGGTAGGGGGGATGGCCTTTCACATTTTGAGTAAGAGTGTGGGCTGGAGAATGGGTTAGAGAATTTTGGGAAGGTCTTCTGGTGGGTGGGTGGCTAGTCAGTGGTCCAAGCCAAAGGACTAACATTGAGTTATGATAACAAGGCAGATTCCCATCAATGAGCCAAATGAACATTTCTTCCATTTAGTGGTTTCTCAGAGGTGGTTAGTTGGTCATGGGAAGGAATGTCTTTGTGACACACAGGAACCAGGGTGGGAAAATATAGCTCAAATGATACAACGTAGTGGATGTACAAGAAGACATTTAAGTCTAGGGTTCTAATGTATTACATGAGCACTAACAATGATAAAATTACAATGTAGATTAGAGATTAGACTTGTGCTAAATGAATAGAACTTCACTGATTTGTCTAAAAGTAAAGTGGGAGGGGGGAATGAAAGAAATTATGGATAAGCCAAATTGCTTCTCTATAGTTCCCTTCTAGAGTATTTATCCTACAACTTCTTGTTACAAATCTTGAACATCCATGATAAAAATTAAAATTTGTTTCCTAGAAGAGTAGTGGTGAATTCAAGGTGGTTTTGTTTGCTTGTTGTTTTAGTTTTTTCAGTGAAAAGGAGGGGAGAAAAAAATAAAGCCGGGCACCCATGGCTCACATCTGTAACCCTAAAATTACAGGAGGCTGAGATCTGAAGATAACGGTTTAAAGCCAGCACAGGAAATAAAGTCCATGGGACTCTTATCTCCAATAAACCACCAGAAAAACTGGAAGTGGTGTTGTGGCTCAAGTGGTAGTGTGCTGGCCTTGAGCTTAAGAGTTGAGGGACAACACCCAGGCCAAAAGTTCAAGCCTCATGACCGACAAAAAAATTTTTAAAAATAAATTAAATAAGTAAAAAATAAAAACTCATGAATTAAGCTGAGCACTAGTGGCTCATACCTGTAATCCTAGCTGCTCAGCAGGCTGAGATCAGAGATTCACTGTTTGAAACCAGCCGGGGCAGGAATATCCATGTCACTCTTATCTCCAATAAACTATTCAGAAAAAATTGGAAGTAGTGCTGTGCCTTAAGTGGTAGAGTACTAGCCTTGAATAAAATGAAGCTCAGATAGTGCCCAGGCCTTGAGTTCAAGCTATGAAAAACATTTCATATTCCAAGTAGATTGCTGAAAGTAGGAATATTGTGCATGTATGCTGGTCCTGGGGTTTGAATTCAGGGCATGGGCATTTTCCTTGTGTTTTGAAAATGCTCAAGGCTAATATTCTACAACTTGGGAGCTACATTTCCAATATTATTTTTCTGAATAATTAGATATAAAATTCTCATGGATTTTCCTGTCCAGGCTGGTTTTGAACCATCATCCTCAGATCTCAACCTTGTGAGTAATGTATAGGCATGAGCCATCAACATCTGGCAAAACTAAGATGTTTTAAAAATAAAATAAAAATAATATCTCAGTAATAAATCTACATTACTAATATAAACAATAAACCATAAATATTACATTTGCTCTTTTGAAGGTTCTTGGATATGAACTCCAAGATTTGATCTTCCTAGGCAAATACTCTCTCACTTATGACAAACTTGGCTATTTCCTTTCTTTTTTTTTAAATTTTAATTATTATTTTTTGTGAACATACTGTACAGAGGGGTTACAATTACATAGACAAGATACTGAGTACATTTCTTATCAAGCATTGCAGCATCCTCCTATTGTTTACCCTTCACATCCCTTCCCAGCCTCCCCCCCGCCCCCCCTACACAATCCCCCCCTACCCCCCCCCCACACCAAAGTTGTAAAGTTCGTTTTCGACATGACAACTTGTACTTCTCATAGTTGCAACGGGTCCACCTGTATCCTTAAACGACTTGTTTTTCCCCATCTCCTCCACAAATTATACCGACATCAAATATAGTGAAAGCAGGGGTTATACTGTGGGGGAGGGACATACAAAGCAACAAAGAGATAATCTTATAAATGCATTAGAAACACATGCATGAAAGAAAAAAACATTAAAATACATATCTAAGGGTTCATTTTCCTGACATCACATTATCTGACCTTTTCCGCTTGACTCATACATATACTAGATATTGCAAATAAGGGAAACCATGGGGCCTATGATTCTTTGGGCCTGGCTTACTTCTCATAATATAATTTTTTCCAAGCCTTTCCATTTCCTAACAAATGGGGAAATGTCATTCTTTCTGATGGAGGCATAGAATTCCATTGTGTATATATACCACATTTTCTTGATCCATTCATCTACTGAGGGGCATCTGGGTTGGTTCCAGATCTTAGCTATGGTAAATAATGCTGCAATAAACATAGTTGTGCTGGCAGCTTTAGTGTGGTCTTGTTTGTAAACATTTGGGTAAATGCCCAAAAGTGGGATTGCTGGGTCATAAGGGAGCTCTATGTGAAGTCTTTTGAGGAACCTCCATACTGCTTTCCAAAGTGGTTGAACAAGTTTACATTCCCACCAACAATGAAGTAAGGTTCCCTTCTGTCCACATCCCCTCCAGCATCTGTTGTTATTAGAGTTCTTGATTTTTGCCTTCTAACTTGAGTGAGGTGGTATCTCAATGTTGTTTTGATTTGCATTTCTTTTATGGCTAGGGATGTTGAGCATTTCTTTATGTGTCTATTGGCCATCCTTCTTTCTTCTTCAGAGAAGTTTCTCTTTAAGTCTTTAGCCCACTTATTTATTGGGCAGTTGTTTCTTTGAGGATTTGTTGTTGGGGGATTTAATTTTTTGAGTTCCAAGTATATTTTAGATATGAGACCCTTGTCCATTGTATGGCTAGTGAAGATCTTCTCCTAATCTGTGGGCTTTCTATTGATCTTGCTAGCTATGTCCTTTGCCATGCAGAAGCTCTGCAACTTCATGCAATCCCATTTGTCCAACCTTTCTTTGATTTGTTGTGTTTCCGGGCCTCTATTCAGAAAATTTCAGCGGAGTCAAGGAGACCTAGGGTTTCTCCTATTCCATCCTGTAATGTTTTCAGAGTGTCTGCTTTGACTTCGAGGTCTTTGATCCATTTGGAGTTGATTCTCGTGCAGATGATATATAAGGATCTAGCTTTAGTTTTCTACAAGTAGTTAACCAATTTTGCCAGCACCATTTACTGAAGAGGCTGTCTTTGATCCATTCTATTGTTTTAGCTCCCTTATCGAAGATTAGATGGCTATAGGTCTGTAGGTTCATTTCTGGACAAGATGCAAACATAAAGGGAATCCAAATAGGGAAAGAAATAAAACTCTCCCTTTTTGCAGATGACATGATCTTGTATTTAAAGAACCCCATAGACTCCACTCCCAAATTATTCAAGCTGATCCAGAACTTTGGCAAAGTAGCAGGATATAAAATTAACCCCCCAAAATCAATGGCTTTTCTGTATGCCAACAATGAGAAAAGTGTGGCTGAAATTAGGAAAGTAACTCCATTTGTAATAGCCCCTCAAAAAGTAAAATACCTAGGAATTAACTTAACCAAAGAAGTGAAGGACCTCTATGATGAAAACTTTAAAATCTTGAAAAAGGAAATCAAATCAGAACTTAGAAAATGGCAAAACTTCCCATGCTCCTGGATTGGAAAGATTAACATCATGAAAATGGCAATACTTCCCAAGGCTATCTACAAATTCAATGCGATACCTATCAAAATTCCAACCTCATTCTTCAAGGAAATAGAAGAGGCAATCCAAAAATTCATATGGAACAGTAAAAGACCCCGAATAGCAAAAACGCGCTCCTCAATGGAAAGAACACTGCTGGTGGAATATCAATACCAAATTTCAAACTCTACTATAAAGCCATAGTAATTAAAACAGCTTGGTACTGGCATAAGAACAGACCTCAGGACCAATGGAATAGAATTGAAAACCCAGAAATGAATCTTTTTTTTTGAGGGTTCTTCTTATCCTCATTTTATTTATTTATTTTTATTGTGAAAATACCATACAGATGGGTTACAATTACATGGGCAAGGTAATGAGTACATTTCTTATCAAGCATTGTTGCCTCCTCCTTTGTTTCCCCTTCCCATTCCTTCCCATTCCTTTCCATCTAACACCTCACCCCCTCCCGCCCCCCCCCTCCCCCTCCGCCGTTGCCAAAGTTGTAAAATTCATTTTTCGGTATAATGACTTGTATATCTCATTGTTGCAATGGGTCTACCTGCATCCCTATTTAAACAATTTGTTTTTTCCCTTCCCCTCCACAAAGTATACTGACATCAAATACAGAGAAAGCAGGGGTTATACCGTGGGGGAGGGACATACAAAGCAACAAAAAATAATCTTATAAATGTGTTAGAAATAATCACAAGAAAGAAAAAAGAACACTTGAATCCTTATTTTGGGATTCATTTAGCCTAACATCAACTTATCTGACCTTTTCTGCTTGTCTCAAACATATACTTGTTGTTGCAAATAAGGGAAACCATGGGACCTATGTGTCATTGGGCCTGGTTTACTTCACTTAATATAATTTTTCCCAAGTCTTTCCATTTATTTTCTTTCAAAGTGTAGAAATTTACAATCTGAACAATACATATTTTACTTCCTTAAATTTCTAAAACGTAATGACAGTCATGTAAAACGCAAAGGCAATAACATTTAACAGTTATCATTTTATATTCTATTACAACTATCCATTTTTTTTGCCAGTCCTGGGACTTGAATTCAGGGCCTGGGCACTGTCCTTGAACCTCTTTGTGCTCAAGGCCACTGCTTGAACACTTGGGGCCACAGCACCACTTCCAGCTTTTTTGAATAGTTTATTGGAGATAGGACACATGGACTATTCTGCTTGGGCTGACTTTGAACTGAGATCCTCAGATCTCAGCTTCCTGAGTAGCTAGGATTATAGCCATGAGCCACCAGCAACCACTTCCAACTATACTTTCAATGATCTTATTTTGAGATTATTTTTTCTTTAGAAACAATTTCATCTAGGATTCATTAATAAGTTCATTTGTTTCTATATACACGATTATTATAAGTGAAGATTAGTATGCAAGAACATAAACATACTTGCAAGAAATGATAAAAAAAATTATGTGTGTTACCCAAATGATATCAAACTCTAGTTCAATCCAGAATCCTGGCCTTTCTTTTCAGAAATTTTCTTGTTATTGTTTTTGTATTTTTCCTGTTTTAAGAATGCTGAAATCCCCTATTTCATCTTTAGTTTGTATAGGAAAGTATTGCCCAATTCTTCTGGATTATTAAATTGTTGGTTCAAAATTTATGATAATATCTTGTTAAAGTCATTTTTGTTATTTTTACACATATGGGCTTATTCTCATATCTGCCTTCAATTACTTGTATCTTCCTCTATTTTCTTACTTATTTTAGCTAAAAATTTGTGAATTTTGAACTTTATGAAGAAAATATTTTTAGTAATCATTTTTATTTTTATTTTTTTTATTTATTGTTTTTGTCAGTCATGGGGCTTGAACTCTGGGCCTTGGCGCTGTCTCTGAGCTTTTCAGGTCAAGGCAAGCTCTCTACCACTTGAGCCACAGTGCCAACTCCATATTTATTGTTTTTGTATTCTCTAATTTATTTAAGCTTTAATTTTTATTATTTAAAATTTTATTAGATTTGGAAAGTTTGTTTTTCTTTTCCTACTTTCTAAATTTGAAAAGTTAGATTATTAATGTGAGATCTTTTAATGCAAACATTTGTAGCTGCAAAGTTTGCATTGAGCCTATTTTATTGAATCTCACACAGTTTGGAATATTGAATTCTGTTATTTGTAAAATGGTGTATCATAGAGCATGTTGAATGCTTAGTTGAAAAGAATGTGAGAGTGGCCATCACAGAATGAGGTATTGTTTATACAGTGTTAGGGCAAAAGAGACTATTTGTATTTATATACACATATGTGTGTCTAAAAATACTTAGAAGAAGTTTTACAATGTGCTGCACACAAATATATATGTACATATATGTATATATGTATATGCATTCATGCATACATTTATACCTACCCATATACATATACATACATGTGTACATACATATGTGATTTCTTTATATATAAGCACATATATGTGTATATATACATATATACATATGTATACATATAAACACATAATGCATATGTGTGCACACATATACAAATATGTAAGTATATATCATATACATATAACACGTGTATATATTTGCATATACATATATTTATATATAAATGAACTTTATAAACCTGTATATAGTTTATTGTATAGTGTTTTTGAAATATTTTTACTTCTCTCTTCAAATTCTAGCTACTCTAGGCATAGGCATATTAATAATAATTGTTTTGGATATCAAGCCTGAGTAAGTATTGTCTTTTTTTTGGTCAGTTGTGGGGCCTGAACTCTAGACCTGGGTGCTGTCTCTGAGTTCTTCAGCTCAAAAGGCTAGCATTCTACCACTTGAGCCACAGCACCACTTCCAGCTTTTTCTGCCTATGTGGTGCTGAGGAATCGAACCCAGGGCCTTGTGCATCCAAGGCAAGCACTCTACCACTGAGCCACTTTCCCAGTCCTGTTTTTTGTATTTTTAAAAATTATAATTAAAGGGTTTATTCTCATACACTACAACTGTGTTATTTTACTTTAGTGCAGTTCTCTTTTGTCATATTAATGTCCTTGTGATTTTTTTTTTATATTTCTTGCCTTGCCTTTTTCTCATATTTACTACAGAAAGCATTGTTGTGACTATTTATACTGAGAGATGCAAAAGGAATTCTTCTAAACTCTGTTTCCTTTCATGTAAGATTCATCTGTTTCCCATTCAAAAGACACTGGGGTCATTTTGTGTTTGATAGACTATGTTGTAACTGAAAGAGAAAAGGAACATTCAGACATTGTTGTGTTTAGGAGATGTTATTCAACTGTGCTCCAGCCTCCACTTAGGCCATAAATGGAGGGTATTTTAACTATTGAAAAAATGCTCAAGGGATTCTCCAGTTTTCCCAAACCAGTTTAGAGCTCTAGCTCATATTTTGAGATACAAGTCCTCATTTTCAGTTACTTTATTTTGCTTAATATGTGAAGTTTTTGATTCATCCTTTTTTTAAAAAAATCTTTAACTCATCAATATAGCAAACCAAAGCATGAACACCTTCCCTGTCTTAAAAGTTATAATATCCAACTATCTTTCTATAGTTATACAAGCATAAGAACAATCTTTTCAGGCCAGCTTTATATTTTTAAGTCCTGTTAAGTTTTTCCCCTCGGTGATCTGACAACACTAAAATTCTGGCAAATTAATATTCATGTCTGCTAAATACCACACTCTATGACATTCATAAGTCCACACTTGCCTCAAATTCAGGGTTTTGTCTCTAATACTGTAGTCCTATTATAAACTGTGGTTTCCATTCCATAACATTTGCTCTTGGTGTTTATAAGTATGTTTTATTAAAGTTCGGTTGCAGGTGCACTGAAACTCTGTGATTCCACAGAGGAATGAGAAGACATTGCCTTCATACAACACAGCCAGTAACTCAGTAGAACAAGAACAGCTTGTGATGTACCACAAACAGAAAAACAGAAAATAAGAAAGACATTTGTTAGGAGACTTTCAGCTTCACTGAGAGGACAATGTGAAATTTCTGTAGGAAGAATTTGTAGCATGAAGCAGTGCCATAATTGTATCGGTGTTTCAGAAATCCTTTTCAGAAATCCATTTCTCATTATGGCAACGTGGAAGATAGGGGTTTCATTTCAAGAAATTTGACAAAATGCAAAGCAGAGTATTACTGTGTGGAAAAAAAAGATGGGGATGGGTCCCTTTGGGTTCCAACCACAGGAGCAGAAGACACTGAATTTTACAAGAAGGTGACAAAGGCTGACCACCACAGATTAGACCATCTGCATTTCCATTCTACAGAAAGCTCATCATGCTAAGGCTTTTATCAGAATCTAGGGCCAGAGTAATAAACAGTGCCTCTGCTGCTTTCTGTCTAACTAAACACTAATGTTCGTGCTACCCCACCTTCTAGTACAGCTTCTTTGATCTTTATCATTCGTTTACGTTATGATCTTGTTTCATGTCCAAGCACAATCTCTTTCCCATAAGGCTGACAGAGATGCCATGAAGAAAGAGGGAATGACAGTGCATATATGTAAGATCAGTGATGTGTTTTTGAGCCATTAACAGTAAAATAGAACTATGTTCTTGGGGTGGGAGAAAAAAATGGAAAGGTCTCAGCCATATGCTGTATACCAGAACTACAGTGTGCTGGCTCGGGTCTACAACCCTAACTATTCAGAAGACTGAGATCTAAGAATTGAGATTCTAGGCCAACTTAGGCAATCACTTGAAAGTTTTATTTCCATTTAAAAAGTAAAATGATAAACCTGGGGTATGGCTCAAGAGGTAGAGGGCCAGCTGTGAGGAGAAATAATACCTGGGTGAGAGAATGAAGTCCTGAGTTCAAGCCTCAGTACTGGAAATGAATAAACAAAAACACCTAAACAAAGTCAAATTCCCACAAATCCTCACTGTTGCAATCCATCAATACTGAGTTGGTGTCCTAACAACTGAACTTATAACTGATAGATAAATGTGTGGAGACAAAGGAGGAGGTAATACTGCTTGAGAAGAAATGTACTTATTACCTTACTCATGTAACTGCAACCCCTCTGTACATTATCTTTACAATAAAAAATATTTCCTTACAATAAAAAAAGAAAAGAAAAAAGTGTGTAGATTTTCAGATTTCTCAGAAAAACAGACTGGCTCTAGGGTAGTGTTTATATATTTATTTGTTTTCATTTAAATCAATACTTTAATTTCATAAGCAGTCACAGTTGCTATGAATGATTCATTGCCCAAATGTGGCATTCTTCTGTTCTACTCTACCTTCCTTTAATCTAATTTTTATCCTTTTAAGTTCAGTAACTACAGATAATTGCTGCTAACAGTATTTTTCATATTTGAGGATGAACCACTGCTTTCCACAAAAAAGGTAAGCTGTCTTTAATTGAAATACAGATTCACCTGGTTTTCTTCCCTATTGCACCTTGATATCGCCTTCCCTGTACAGCATCACAGAATTGTAATGAAGCTTAATTCAACCACCAGTTTTTCCATTATTTTGACAAGTTGATGTGATTCAGAGCTAAAACATAGTAAACTAATGACTTTTAGTTGCCATCAAATCTTCATATTTCCTGCAATAAAGAGTTCTACATTATTCACTTGCTCTATTTGATATTCATTTTCTAGTAGATTATTATTTTACCCCAAACTCTCTTAGAAAATGTCATCTTCAAAAATGACATCTTTAAAAGAAATTTTCTCCAGAAACCATTGCCTACGTTAAAGACGGAAGAAATCTCCAATACTTTCACTGCCATACGGGGTTCTTCCTCTCCCTCTGTTAATGATTTGATTTGCTGTTTGCTGGATCCTTTTTTTCCTATTCCTAAGTCTATTCTTAGGATGCATAATCCATGACTCCTAATAAAACCAGAGTGTGATGGATATATTTTTTAGAGATAGTTTATCTTATAAACGACCTTATAAAATCTTCATGATTATTGTTGCTTAGTTGGTAATTCAGCCTATCACAAAATTCTAACTAAAATTTATTTTTCCTTAAAAATTTAAAATATTGAACTCTCTTGGTATAAGAACATCTTAGAGGGCACTGTGAATTTGTGCCTATCTTTCTAGCTACTAGGGATTCTGAGATCTGAGAATTTAAGTTTGATGCCAGGATCTATAGACAAATCTATAAGATCCTTATCTCCAATTAACCAGATAAATAAATACTAGAAGGAGCAAGGAGGGAGAATGTAGTGAGAACATTCAATGCATACCCAATCAAACTTGGAAAACTGAGGGGAGGTTTTGGATTGAGAGGGAGGTAACATTGATCAAGTTGCATTGTACTTAGAAACTGATTTGTTGAATGGTAAACAATTTGTTTAACTACTTCAAGGCAAGAAAAGTGTATTGTAAAAAAAGCCATAATCAAGACAGTGATTATTAGGGATAAACCAATGGAAAAATGACATAAAATAAGAAGAAAGAGCAAGATACAGTACTTGATTGTGGTACCCTCCGTCTTATATATACATTTATCATATTTTGGGAACGGGGAATAACAATGCTGAAAGAAGGACAAAGGATGACCCATTACAACAACAATACTCACAAGACACTATGTCAGAAAAGAACTTTACAACGTTGGAGGTGGGGGAAGAGGAGTGAGGGAAGGAAGGAATAGTGGGAGAACAACAAAGTAGTGGTTAACAATGTTCGACAAGAAATGCACTCATTACCTTACTCATGCAACTGTAACCCCTCTGTACAGAATTTTTACAATAAAATTTTTAAAAAATTAGAAAGCCAGAAGTTGAGCTTTGTCAAGTGGTAGTGCTTTGTCCTCAGAAATAAAACAAAAACTAAGAGCTTGAGGCCTTAAATTCAAGTCCTAGTATCTGCAGTGAGAGAGAGAGACAGAGACACAGACAGAAACAGAGAGAAGAGGAGGGAGAGGGAGAGAGAAGGCAGAAAAAAAAACAATCTTATTCCATTCTGACTCCTTATATTTTTTCTATGTATGATGATCTTGGGGTTTGAACTCAAAGCAAGTGCTCTACCACTTGAGGCATAGCTCCATTTCTGGCCTTTTGGGTTCTTAATTGGAGATAAAAGTCTCAAGGATTTTCCTATCCAGGCTAGTTTCCATTTGCAATCCCCAGATCTAAGCCTCCTGAATAGCTAGGATTATAAGTGTGAGCCACTGAAACCCAGCTGACACCTGATTTTTATTTTTTTTGTCAATCATGGGGCCTGAACTCTGGGCCTGGGTGCTGAACCTCAGCTCTTTAGGTCAAGGCTAGCACTCTAGCACTTGAGCCACAGCACCACTTCTGGCTTTTTCTGCTTATGTGGTGCTGAGGAATTGAACCCAGGGCTCCATGCATGCAAGGCAAACACTCTACCACCTTCCCAGCCCCTGATTTATTTTTTAAAATATTTCTCTGTATTATTTTTGTCTTGCTTTGTTGCTTTTCCTTTGTTGCTGTTGTTCCTTGCTCTTATCAATCAGATAATTTTAAATAATATACCTCATCAAAACTCAATTTTTTCCCCCAAAGATTCATTCTTATCCAAGGAGCCAGGTCTGCTAACAGCCCCGAGCAGACATGCTCTAAGTATGAGGTGCTTCTTTTGAATCATTCTGTTACTGATTCTTTTCCCAGTCATTGTGAAATATATCTTATAACTTCTAACTTTCTCGTCTAATTTTACAATCTGTTTCAATTACCCATCTCATTTTTTTGTCTTATTTTCTGAAAGATTTCTGCATCCCATAAGAATCCGATTTGTTCTCTCAATCTTGTATTGAATCCTTTATGCGCGTCTTTCAAAAGTTCTTTTGTCCTATGAATATTCATTTTACTTCCCAGTTCCTTTTCTTGCTTCATAATTGTTAAGTCTTTTCATATTTCTCAAAAAATACTTATTGATAGCTGTTTATTTGAAGGTTTTGTTCTTGACAAAGTTGTTCTAATTTGCCAGTTTTGCTTGCTGAGTCTCATCTCAGTCATGCTGGAGGCTTTTTCAGATGATGGTCTTTTCATAATTAGCTATGGGAAACTGATACCTCTTTGTAGTTACTAAGTGTGTGATGCACATACTGGTCGGTTGGAGGTGAGATTGATCTGTTTGGTTGGGCTGGTTAGACTTTCCCAAGGCTCCAGCTGAAAGGGTGAAGCTGACCATGAATGTTCTTAAAACAGAGTTAAGTTATGCTGCTTCTTTGCCTCCCAGACTCCACAAGTGCAGCATCTCTTTGCATGTACTCCAGGACTATCATTCCAAAGCCATGTGTCTGTTCTTCATCTGTGGACCTTTCCTTTGTCTAGATGCATTTTATTTTATTGTTCTTTGAAAGATAGTTCCAGGGA
Organism: Dipodomys spectabilis; assembly: GCF_019054845.1. Classification (NCBI taxonomy): domain Eukaryota; kingdom Metazoa; phylum Chordata; class Mammalia; order Rodentia; family Heteromyidae; genus Dipodomys; species Dipodomys spectabilis. The sequence continues at coordinate 11,087,902 of NW_024870771.1, forward strand.
GATCACTGGTCCATTAAATGGAAATTGTGGGAAGGATGTGGAGAGCCAACCAATTCCCAACAACTTGCAGATCATTACTGTTTTTACTTACTCACCTTTCTACACCATATTTTTTATTTCAAAGACATTTTACATCAAGTTGCAAAATTATAAAGGACACACATCATGTTGCTTTAATTCATTACCTGCTACCTTCCCATAAGCCCCAGTGCTTCTATTAAGTATCTCTTTATTGATAGCACTTTATAGTTTCCAAAATACTGTCCATATCTCCTCATTATTCTTTCTTCCTTTGTATGTGAATTATCCAACCAGTAAGCAGAAAATAGGCCTGTACTTTTAAATGGATAAAATTACAAATGTATACTTCATCATTGATATTTTCCCCAAAGTTATCCAGCATGAGCTTTCATTTCAGCATTTAACTTAAATTCTCCTCAGTCACATGATAGTTAATAGCACACACAAATTGTGTGGGTTTATTTTTAGAGAGAGTTGGTAATCAGTGTTTTCTTTTTTTGGTACGATTTTTATTGTAAAAATGCTGTGCAGAGGGGTTAGTTACATGAGCAAGGTAATGATTACAATTCCTATTGTGCATTGTTGCCTCCTCCTTTGTTTTCCCCCTACTATCCCTTCCCTCCCACCTCCAAAACAACACCCCCGCCCCCCGGCCAAAGTTGTTAAGTTAGTTTTCAACATAGGGTTTTGTACATTCCATTGTTGCAATGGGTCCACCTGTATCCTTATTTAAGCATTTTGTTTTTTTCCCATCCCCTCCCCAAATTAGAGAAGTGTATATATAAGATGTTTTTCTTATACACATGTGTGCTCATTCATGTGCACACACAGAGAGACATGTGCTTACTATAATAGGATTCTCCAGAGAAATAAAGCTAATAGGATTATAGGTGGGTAGATGAATAGGTGGATGGGTAAATGGATAGAAAAAGAGTAGAGGATAGATGGGTAGCTACATTTCTTTCAGGAACACCAGCATTTAAAGATGTTCTGATGGGTTGGAGACCAAGGGAAGGGCTAAGGTTCAAATCAATGCCCAAAGCCAACCTCCAGATGAATTATTCTTGCTCTAAGGATATCAGTCTTTGTACTATTGCAGACTTCAGCTGCTGAAAGTGATGAAGACCACCTTAATTATTGTGGCCTGTGTTCACCAGTTTAAATGCTAACCTCAACCAACAGAAATATTCATTATAATGCTTCACTAAACACCTTGACACCATGATTCTGACATGTGGACACATAGCCCTAACCACCACATACACACATACATACAGGAATGCACTAACCACCACATACACACATACATACACATATGTGCACATACTTTTACTGAGAAATTAGTCTTTTATGCAGAAATAGATAGGAACTCAGGTCTTGGGCTCTGAAAGATCAAGATTCAGTTTGTTTGACATCTTACGCTTATTTTCTCATTTTTCTCTTTATCATCATTTTCAGGTTCCTTCTCTTCCTTGTCCTCATTCTTTCTTCTATTTGCTTCATTGTCATGTAATGAAAGGATTATAATATTACATATTCCAAACAGTAGTTTTAAAAGCATTATGAGGAAATTACTAATAATGTACATGGATTATCTGTCTGCTCATAGACCCCAAAATGTTTCATGTAACCTTGTCATTATTGTACTGTTAGTGTATACAGTAATTAATCAATGAGCACTTCTTGTTGATTTTAACAAAGTACCCTTCCCTGGAACTCGTTAACTCTCTTCCCTGCTATATTCATTCTTCCTATTACCCCAGGAGAAGGGTTGTTTGTGTCTTCTTGGAAATGTCTGGCAGATGGCTGGAGCTTAAAAATGAGTAAAGAATAAACAAATTATCACAGTATTATAAGGAGCAATAAATGCTCCAACAATTTTAATTCTTCATTCATACCTGAATTTTTCTCAAAAATGGTTAAAGTCACATCCAGAATAAAATGTGGTGTGCAGCTTTTAAAGCAAGAACAATAGAAGAAAATGAAGAAATGGACTTTGAAAAACAAAAAATTTGCACATTAATTTATTAAGAAAATGAATTGCAAACCATAGACAACAAAAGCATTTTGTAATAAAAGAAGACATATCCATCAAATGATGTTTGATTGATAAAGGATTGACAGAGATTTTTTTCATTTCAGTAATAAAGATAAGAAAACAGCCAATAAGCTCATGAGAAATAAGTTATTGTTATTGGACCACAGAGAAACATCCATGAACCATATGAAGATACAGCATTTCATCCATGATTAAAATTAAAGAATGATATCACATTTAAAGTATAGCCAGTCTGTGACAATGTTAGTAAATATGTAAAATGGCAATAAACATACATGACCTTATAAACGTAATGTCACTTGTTTACCTAAGAGAAACAAAATTATATATCATGAAATACTTACATAGTATATTCAGAGAAGTTTTACATCTTATATCCAAATGATAGTGTTCAGGAACAGGGAAGTACATGAGTATACTGTACTATCAATGGACAAAAAGTATTATGCAGCAATAAATATAAAAGAAATATAGACAACACAGGTGAGCTCAAAAATTATTTTTCTAAGTAAAGGAAGGTTTATAGGAATAATTTTATGCTGTTATGTCTCCACTTATATGAATTCCTGTAATGCACAAACTAATCTCTAGGAGAAAGCTAGATTACTGATTTTGTAGGTAGTAGCTATGGGAAAAGTAGGAGAAGTCATGCCCAAGCTAGCTAAGATAAAGCTCAGCTTTTCCAAAGGCTTTGGTTACTTCCATGTATGCATTTATGAACCACAAACAAATAAGATTCATGAAATTCATCTATTGCAAATATTGTCTCAAGAAAAGGAAAACACTGATAAATACTAAATCTAGTTAATTGTACTCAGGCTGTATTTTTTTATCGTGCACATTTAATTTAGTGTGACATGAAGAGAAAAAATAAGATGGATTACTAGAAGATATGGATGAAGAGGACTGACTTGATGAAACAAATACAATATAATGTAAATAATGGAATCTTAAAAGTGTTTACTGTAAAAATTCTCCTAGTTTTACTGTATGTTTAAGAATTTTTTGTAGAAAAATTTTGGAAAAATAAGGTATCGTTCAAGTCAGAATAATATTGAAGTATGAATTAAAAGATATTTAAGCTTGGCAGAAGCCTAATTTGTGGTGGTTGCTCTAGTTGAATTTATGATTTTTGGTTTTCCAAGAAGCTGAGGCAAAAGCACTAATGGAATGAATTGTTGAGCCCTTGTTGCCTACAATTGGATGGTTCCTGGTCACAGAATATAGAACACACAGAATACACAGAACACACAGTACAACTCTGCATAAGTTCACCTTGTTCTTTGAAATTCACTTTAAGGAAGCTCCATAGTACTTTCCAAAGTCTTTGAACAAGTTTACACTCCCACCAACAATGCACTAAGGTTCCCTTCTGTCCACATCCCCTCCAGCATCTCTTGTTATTAGAGTTCTTGATTACAGCCAAGCCGTTCTAACTGGGGTGAGATGGTATCTCAATGTTGTTTTGGTTTACATTTTTTTTATGGCTAGGGAGGTTGAGCATTTCTTCATGTGTCTATTGGCCATCCTTTCTTCTTCAGAGAAGTTTCTCTTTAAGTCTTTAGCCCACTTATTTATCGGGCAGTTGTTTTTTGAGGATTTGTTGTTGGGGGATTTAATTTTTTGAGTCCCAGGTATATTTTAGATATGAGACCCTTGTCCATTGTATGGCTAGTGAAGATCTTCTCCCAATCTGTGGGCTTTCTATTGATCTTGCTAGCAATGTCCTATGCCATGCAGAAGACTCCACACAGAGCTCCCCCAAGACCCAGAAATCCCACTTTGGGGCATTTACCCAAACAATCACAAACAAGACCATACTAAAGCTACCAGCACAACTATATTTATTGCTGCATTATTTACCATAGCTAAGATATGGAACCAACCCGATGCCCCTCAGTAGATGAATGGATCAAGAAAATGTGGTATATATACACAGTGGAATTCTATGCCTCCATCAGAAAGAATGACATTGCCCCATTTGTTAGGAAATGAAAAAACTTAGAAAAAATTATATTAAGTGAAGTAAGCCAGGCCCAAAGAAACATAGGCCCCATGGTTTCCCTTATTTGCAATTACTAGTATATGTTTGAGACAAGCAGAAACGGTCAGATGAGTTGATGTTAGGTGAAACGAACTCCAAGATAAGGACTCATTTTTTATCTTTCTTGTGATTTGTTTTTCACATATTTATAAGATGATTTTTGTTGCTTTATGTTCCTCTCCCGTGGTATAACCCCTGTTTTCACTGTATTTGATGTTGGTATAATTTGTGGAGGGGAAGGGAAAAAACAAATTGTTTAAATAGGGATATAGGATCCATTGCAACAATGAGATGTACAAGACTTTATGTCGAAAAACGAACTTTACAACTTTGGCCTGGGAAGGGTGGGGGGTGGATAGGAAGGGATGGGAAGGGTTAATAAAGGAGGAGGCAACAATGCTTGATAAGAAATGTACTCATTACCTTGCCCATGTAATTGTAACCCCTTTGTACAGCCTTTTCACAATAAGAAAAAAGAAAAAAAGATATGCACTTTAACTCAGAGTTAATCTGTTGAAATCAGGAGCATTACCCTTTCCCTGTCTTTAAGAGGTGCAAAAGTATGTATGTTTTCCAAGAACATTCCCTTTAAATGTCAGACGTGCAAGCTGCATTTTGAGACCACAAACCACATGCTGGTAATCTCCAATCTCTGGTGTAGCTGGAAAGATTTCTTCTTCATGAAATTGTCTAGGAACAATCACTCCCCATGTGGTTAAATCAACACCTAGGGTTTGTGTGTTTTATTAAAACCAAATATTTCAATACCTGTTGTTTCCCAGAAGTTGCTTCAATCACCATTGTACTGTAGAGTATGATGGAAGAAAAATATACCTCTAAATAAATCTTAGAAATATTGGTTATGCAATAATGCAGAATAGAAAGAACTGTGCTTTAAATCTCATTTCTACACTATTTTTAACCCAAAGTCTTTCTCTGTTGACACAGTAATAAATCTTGATGCCACAGGCTCAAGTAACATTTGCTCTTAGTTTTTGTTTGTATTATAGTATATCAGCTATCACACTTGGTTATAAGTATTTACATAAGAAACATCCAATTAGTAAAAAACACAAAAAACATTGAAGCAAGTTAAAACACTTTAATTTGGTAACAGTTTCGGTCACAAATTAACTACTTGATAAATGAATGATAAATGAAGAGTAAATATTGTTGTTTAATTTAATTGGAGGATTATACTTAGAATATTATCATTGGACTATTTGACTATTATCTTGACTATATTGCTTTGTCACTTGGGATCTTTCAGTAGTAAATTTACAATGAAACATCTACCCAAACTAGTTAAATCAAAAAGACTTTACTGGACTTTGTTGGTTTATGCCTTTAATCCTAGCTCCTCAAGAGGCTGAGACCTGAGGACAGGCATTCAAAGCTAGCCTAGGCAGGAAAGTCCAAGAGACTTCTCTCTCCAATTAACTACCTTAAAATGATGGAAATGGAGTTGTAGTTTAAGTGGTAAAGCACTAGTCTTGATTTAAAAGGACAATATCTAAGCCCTGAGTTCAAACACTTGGACTGGCACTAAAAATAAAAACAAAAATTACAAAAAGGCTCAGTGAGCAGATACTCTGGGACTAATATGTATCTTTTTTTCCCTTCATGTCTCAGCTCTCCCTTCACCTTGCAATTAGCTACATTTTCATGTTCTCCTGGTCAGACTCCTCCCTGAAGTTGTTGGCCCATAGTCCTAAGGGAGAATTCTTCCAGATTCTGATCAAGGGTAAGAAATGAAATTATCCTTTGCTCTGAACCTATAGGAATAGTCAAGAGAGCTATACTGATTATGGATTATAACAGATTGTATCCTTCTTCTATGTATATGTCAAAAGTTTGCTTCACATAAGTTCTATCTTTATTTTTGCGTGTGTGGTAGTACTGGAGTTTGAAATCAGGATATACTCTCTCAGCTTTTGTGTTTAAGTATGGTGTTGTACCATTTGAGCCACACTTCCACTTATGGCCTTTGGTAGTTAATTGTAGAAAGATTCTCATGGACTCACCTTTCAAACCTTGACCCACAGTTCCCAGTCTCCTGAGTAGCTAATATTAAAGATGTGAGCCACTGATATCAAGCACACAAACTCTCAATTTCCATTCTATAAACAATGAATAAACTTTAAATCCATAAAGAACTTATGAGCCTTTATTTGACTTATATAGTAAGCAACTTTTTCTGCATCATTCCTCACATATAATAATAGACACAGTGTGGTATTTTTGTTGTTGTTGTTTGTTTTTACCATCGTGGGGATTGAACTCAGAGCTTGGGCGCTGTCCCTGAGTCTCCTTTTGCTCAAGGCTAGCTCTCTACCACTTGAGCCACAACTCCATTTCCATCATTTTTGGTAGTTTATTGGCTATTGAGTTTATTGGCTATACAAGTCTCACAGGGACTTTTCTACTTGGGTTGTCTTTGAACTGCAATGTTCAGATCTCAGCCTCCTGATTAGCTAGGCTTACCACCTACCTGGCCAACAAATTGGTTTTATTACGTCTTATTTGACTTCAAATCACCTTTCAATTTGATCATATTTTATATATAAAATTCCACTTTCATGTTCTTCCCATATTGCCTTAAAAACTGTAAAACTTAGTATAGGTAATATTATTTGATTCACTCAATGAAGAAAAAAAACCTCTTTTATTGCTTATTGAATCCAATCAAATTCTCTTAAAATATCAGCTTAACCTTTGTTTCTCTTCTAAATATTTTCTAGGACCCCAAATGCAAGAGCCATGTTTCCTGTTTCTGAATTTAGATATTTTATGTCCACACAATAATCATGTGTGTGATATTAAGCTTGGTGATGTAGATGTGATATGAATGTAGATTTTAACAATATGTTTTACCTTAAATGTTTTAGCATCAGAATGATTAGAAAATATGCATATCATAAATCTAAATGAGTACAGAAATTTTTCACAAGCAGTGTGTTCAGATCTGTGAATGGCATAGAATGATCATCTCAGAAGTTGTGGGTGTCATTTTTACTTAATTATGCCCACAGTTATCTCTTTAAGGATGAGTAATCTCATGTGTACCAATGCATTAGAGATCCCAGTATTCCATATACTGCTATCTAATATTGCCAATTACTATTATCTACTATGAGAGACATGGCAGAAAATATTTTCAAGCATAAGATGCCAGATGCTTGTTGAGAGATAGGGTTTTAGTTTTAGCTTTTTCAGTAAAATAAGCATCATTTTTCTCTTTTTTCTTTTCTTTTTTCCTTTTTGGTGGATCATGGGGCTTGAACTCTGGGCCTGGGCTCTGTCTCTCAGTTCTTCAGCTCAAGTCTAACACTCTACCATTTGAGCAATAGCACCACTTCTGGTTTTCTGGTGGTTTATTAGAGATAAGTGTCTCACAGACTTTCCTGCCTGGGATGGCTTTGAACTGCTATCCTCAGATCTCAGCCTACAGGTGTGAGCTACCAGCACACAACAAGCATCATTTTTTGGTGGATTTCGTGGCTTTTTTGAAATTGGTATGTATCCCAATATATTTTACAAGGATTATTTGTCTAAGAAGTCTTTCCATGCTTTTAAAAAAAACCTTAGCTATTTTGTCTCTTCTTTAGTCAGTCCCAGAGAGACAGAGGATGCATGTTTTCCCTTACATGTGGGAGCTAAACTTTTAGTTTACAAACTCATAAGTAAAGACATTGTTTAGTATGCAGTGTATAGAAATTAATTAATTAAAATATGGTTGACTCAAGGGAGATCAAATAGCAGAACTCCTTAGCAAGCCAAAATCAAACTTGAGCAAAATAAAAGACAAGGATGCAAGAGAGGTGGATTAAGATCAAGGGGAAAGAAGTTGATGAATACAGAGGAGAAGAAAAGGAAAACACAAACTGGTATCCAAAGTTAAGAAGAGTAAGGGAAGAGATTGGGAATAGAGGGGTGGGTGAGAATGCTCAAAGGGGTGATGCATTGCAGTCATAAACTGCTTTAACAAATGGCAACTCCTTTGTACAATGACTTTAACTAATAATACAAAATAAATTAATTAAAATACTTAAAAATTATCTAGAACCAAAAAAAAATTATTCCAATGATTAATGAAGATGAATAGATTGTCATTGATAAGAATTCTTTGACATGACCTTGTGACAAAATTATTAGTCTTTTTCATGCCCATTGAGTGAAAATTGTGAGCCTAAAATTAAATACTGACAAAAGGTATTTCTACAATGAGTGGGCTATATGGTACACTCTGACATGTGATTATTATTTGCTGTTCTCCTAATTCTGAAACATTCTTGCTCTTCCAAGGTAGATTCTACATCAGGGGATGTGGCCGAAAGTATAAATTTGTTCAACTCCTTTGGAAAGCAGTATCAAGTTCCTCAAAAGACTACACATAGAGCTCCCCTATGATCCAGCAATCCCACTTTTGGGCATTTACCCAAACCATCACAAACAAGACCATACTAAAGCTATCAGCACGACTCTGTTTATTGCAGCATTATTCACCATAACTAAGATATGGAACTCACCCAGATGCCGCTCAGTAGATGAATGGATCAAGAAAATGTGGTATATATATATATACAATGGAATTCTATGCCTCCATCAGAAAGAATGATACCATTCTATTTATTAGGAAATGGAAAACTTGGAAAAAGTTATATTAAGTGAAGTAAGTCAGGCCCAAAGAAACATAAGTCCCATGGTTTCCCTTTTTGCAATAACTAGTATTTTCCAGGATAATCTTACCAGACAATCAGACAAGGTCAAAAGCTATGTACATATGACCATATAAGATGATACTAAGCAAAATGAACACCAAGAGAGGGACTCAACAGGTTTTATCTTTCTTGATGTTGTTTTAATGTACTTATAATGTACCATGTGATTCTGTTGTTTCTTTTGTATGTTCTTCCCTCATGGTATAACCCTTGTCACTGTATTTGATTCTGGTGCCCTGAATCTTGTATATATAATTTTATAATTTGGGGAGGGGAAGGAGAATAACAAAATGCTGAAACAAGGACAAAGGTTGATCCATTGTAATAATGAGATGTATAAGACACTATGTTGTACATGAATTTTACAAGTTATGGAGGTGGGGAGGGAGAAGTTGGAGAGGTGGGGAGGGAAGTGATGGTAGGGGAAAAACAAAGGAGAGGGTAACAATGCTTGATAGGAAATGTTCTCATTGCCTTATTCATGCAATTGTAACCCCTCTGTACAGTATCTTTACAATAAAAAATACAAATAATTAAAAAAAGAAAGAAAAGGAGCTGCTTGCATAAGTTTCTATGGAGCTGTATTTGTAAAGTGTTGATGGGTGTTGATAGGACTGAGCTCTATTCTTAGAACTGTTACAGGAAAGTTTGTATAAAGAAGGAAAAATGAGTGTACATGGCTCTCAGGCATTCACTAAGGTAGCCGGAGGGGAGAAAAATCCAGTTGAGAAAAATTTCAAGACAAATGGTGTGTGAGTGTAAAGTGCCTTTTCTAGAACAAGCTACAGGTTGGCAGTGTAGCTAAGAGGTCAAACTGCTCTTAATGGTGAAAGAAGGCTGAAGGGTTTGATGGGTCTGAAGCACTCAGGTGTAGAACCTGACACTAAGTCGAGAACCAAGCTGTTTTTTTGTGGTAGCACCATTAAGCTTATTTTATAACCACAATAATAACAAGCTATTATTTTACAACCACAACAAAGATTGTTTTTAAGCAATCTCCCCTTTGTAAGAAATGAATATGTGCAGTATTAATGAAACTCATAATATCAGTGGCAAAGAAAAGAAACATAGCCAGTGAAATGTTCTTTTAGTGAAGATCGTCTGTGTAATCATGCCAATAAGCAATAAAAGAATAAATAAAAAGTAAAATAAAATGAATATTACAATATTACAAAAGTGAAACCATCACAGGATAAGTTTCTACTGTAACAATACACATGAATGAGTGAAATTTTGGGTATGAGATGAACTTTGTACTTATGAAGCAAAAATGCTAACTCTCACATTTCTCACATTTAGAGAATGAGAATCTCTATGAATCACACAAAAAGGAGACTGGTACCATAGAAATATTTCCTGGAAATATAGTTAATGATAACTATCCATACTTGACAATAATTTGCTGTATAAATGGGTTATTGTACTGTACCTGATGACGATGTACAAATAAGATAATGATTTACAGATTATCCAAACAGAAATAAAACCAAAAGAAATAGCCATCTGAACTATATATGCATATACAGTTTTCAAAAGTATTTAGGTTTACTTTACTTAATATTATGGGGAGTCAGGGGAGGATCGGGTGGGGAGAGGGGAGGAGTATGGGAAAGGATGGGAAGGGGAAACAACAAGGAGGCAACAATGCTTGATAAGAAATGTACTTGTTATCTTGCCCATGTATTTTGTAACTCCTCTGTACGGTATTCTCACAATAAAAATAAAATAAAATAAAAAAGAAGCTCAGGGTAGTACCTAGGCCCTGAGTTCAAGCCCCAAGGAAAAGAAGTATTTAGGTAGAAAATTAAAAAAAGAAATAGTGATGTCTATTGCTCTCTATATTTTTCAATAATTTCATATTTGAAGAAATAAAGTTCTTTTCATCCATGTTTTATTTCTACAGTAGTCTGAAATTCTAAGGGGTAACACTGAAAGAAAACTTGAACTATGTGTGCTTCGTCACTTCTGACTTTCTTTTCAAATCAATGTTTGGGTAAGTCTCAAAATTCATCTTGGAGAATGCAGCTGTGACTGCAGAAGAAATTCCTTTGAATTTTTCTATGACCCATGGAGTCCAGCAGTTGGGAGTGGGGGCGGGACTATAGAAGGGACTGTGGAGTATGATGGGAAGACTTCTTCAGGGACTGCATTTAGAAGCAAGGTTGGCAAGAAACTACTGAAGTTCCTATGGAATTAAAACTGGCTTGTGTAAGACTATGGACTGGGAGGAAAAACCGATGTCTGTGAAGGCCTTGATCCCATGTCAAATTAATAACTTCTGGTAGCTTAGGTCAGTTTGCTGACAATGAAACCAATGAGGTTAATTTTAGAAAGATATTTTCATGTTTTCTATAAAAAATATACATGCATTTTACCTACAAGATTTGCTACCTACAATAACAACTCCACCAAGATTCCCAAATTCCCAGTTGCTCCTGAAATTCCACTGAAACTACAGATGGCTTTGAGCTTCCTAGATGTTAAAATAAATTATGAAAAACTGTTGTTTTTCCAATATTTAATACCTGTAGTTCAGTTAGTAATATTTTCACATTTAGCATGTTGTCTGCATGCATTTGAACTATAAAAAAATTAATTGCAAAGCAGATTATCTTTGGTTCTTTTGCATAGCAATCAGAGTTGAAATTTGTTTGCTATATTGACAAATTAAGGATGTTTTCACAAACTAAGAAATAAACAAATAATGGCAATTCATAGGTAGGTTTGCTTTATCATTTGGATATGACTTTTAGAACAGGACAATTCTGATGTAAAAATGATGAAAAGTAGGCATAAATGAAAATGTCTCAACAGTTAAATAACAGGGCTATGTGTTTTTATGTTTTTAGTGTTTTTTTTAAATATTTTGATCTTATTGCTGTTTATTGCATTACTAAAGTAATGCAAATAGTTACATGAAAAACTTGTTTATAAGATAGGCAAATCATAGATTTTTGTAACTTAAAGAATTAAGCCGGGCACCAGTGGCTCACACTTGTAATCCTAGCTACTCGGGAGGATGAGATCTGAGGATCACGGTTCAAAGCCAACCCCGGCAGGAAAGTCTATGAGACTCTTATCTCCAATAAACCACTAGAAAACCGGAAGTGGCACTGTGGCTCAAGCGGTAGAGCGCTCGCCTTGAGCTAAAGAGCACAGGGACAGGGCCCAGGCCCAGAGTCCAAACCTCATGACTGACCATAAAAACAAAACAGACAAACAACAACAAAAAAGAATTAACTCTTGAAATTTCTTATGTGATTTTTTTTTGATAACTTTCAGTACTGTGTTAAGTGTATCTTGTGTTTTGTTTACTGCTACAACTTAAGGTCTTTATTTAAAAGCAATTTTGGACATTATTAGGTACAAATTTTACAACAGTAACTGAACTGTAGTCAGACTCTAGTCAACATGTGAATTACATAACTTAAGAGGTCCTGGGCATTGTACGTTTTTGCAATCCAAAGTACTATACTGATGTGGATCCTAAAGCTTCCTTTCTTGGGATTACATTTGTTTAAATGTATTTTGAAAATACTGTATGAGCTTTATCTAGATCTTAAGAGCTAGATTTTCTGCCCACGGACTGGGAGAAGATCTTTACTAGCCATACAACGGACAAGGGTCTCATATCTAAAATATACTTGGAACTCAAAAAATTAAACCACCCAACAACAAATCCTCAAAGAAACAACTGCCCAATAAGTAAGTGGGCGAAAGACTTAAAGAGAAGCTTCTCTGAAGAAGAAAGAAGGATGGCCAATAGACACATGAAGAAATGTTCAACATCCCTAGCCATAAAAGAAATGCAAATCAAAACAACATTGAGATATCACCTCACTCCAGTTAGAACAGCAAAAATCAAGAACTCTAACAACAACAGATGCTGGAGGGGATGTGGACAGAAAGGAACCTTACTTCATTGTTGGTGGGAATGTAAACTTGTTCAACCACTTTGGAAAGCAGTATGGAGGTTCCTCAAAAGACTCCACATAGAGCTCCCCAACGACCCAGCAATCCCACTTTTGGGCATTTACCCAAATGATCACAAACAAGGCCACACTAAAGCTACCAGCACAACTATGTTTATTGCAGCATTATTTACCATAGCTAAGACATGGAACCAACCCAGATGCCCCTCAGTAGATGAATGGATCAAGAAGATGTGGTATATATAAACAATGGAATTCTATGCCTCCATCAGAAAGAATGACATTTCCCCATTTGTTAGGAAATGGAAAGGCTTGGAAAAAATTATATTAAGTGAAGTAAGCCAGGCCCAAAGAAACATAGGTCCCATGGTTTCCCTTATTTGCAATATCTAGTATAGGTATGAGTCAAGCAGAAAAAGTCAGATAATGTGATGTTAGGAAAACAAAACCTCAAATATGTATTTTAATGTTTTTGTTTCTTTCATGCATGTGTTTCTAATGCATTTATAAGATTATTTCTTTGTTGCTTTGTATGTCCCTCCCCCACAGTGTAACCCCGCTTTCACTATATTTGATGTCAGTATAACATGTGGAGGAGACGGGGACAAACAAGTCGTTTAAGGATTCAGGTGGACCTGTTGCAACAATGAGAAGTACAAAATGTCATGTCAAAACCAGCTTTACAATGTCGGTGGGGGGGGGGGAGGGGGGGTATGATTGGGTGGGAGGGAGGGGGGAGGCTGGGAAGGGAGGTGAAGGGTAAACAAAGGAGGAGGATGCAATGCTTGGTAAGAAATGTATGCATTATCCTGCCCATGTAATTGTAACCCCTCTGTACAGTATGTTCTCAAATAAAATAAAATAAAATTTAAAAAAAAAAAAAAAAAAAAGAGCTAGATTTTCTGAACTATTCTAGTCTTCCCCCATCTAGTTGGACTGTCATAAGACAAATGGTGAGATATAGCAAAAATCTTACAGTGCATTTATAGGACATGAATGAACTATGAGTTTCAGTAAATATACTGCAATAAAAAAAAAAACACATTCATCTCAATTTTTCCTACAAAGGACAAAATTCTTGCCTTCTTTTAGTGAGAATAAAATCCACCCTTTGTGTGTGCTTGGGGAGTAGGAATATCAGTCCAAGTATAAACAGTCTTGTCAACCACTCACCATGACCAGCATTCACCATGAGCAGCCCCACAGCAAGCAGCAGCAATCCAGGCACAGCTTGTTGAGAGAGATGAAGGGGGATGGAAGTTTAAATGGAGTAATGATGTGATAGATAGCTAGTTCTGAACTTATTCAATTTTTAAAATGGGACCCCGTTTGAGATCTAAAGTTGCTTTAGTATTTCTGTTAAGAACCACCAGATAGACAAAGAACCTGAGCCGGTCTTCCTTCAATAACAGAAAATGGACCTTCTTCCTTTCCTTCTAAACTGATTATTCTTAGAAATAAATAGCTAGAATTACCCTACAGGAAGCAGACTAGCATAGTCATAAAGAAATTAATAAAGGTTTGATTTGATTATTAGACAATTGAGTTCGTCTGCTAGCCCGGAATAGTCATAACAGATAGGATGGCCTAAAAAAAACAAAATTTCTCATAGTTCTGCATCATAGAAAGAAGACTAAAGTGATTCTAGCAGGGGTATTTCTAATGAGGCTTCTTTTCCTGAACAGTAGAAGATTCCTCTATCTATCTATCTATCTATCTATCTATCTATCTATCTATCTATCTATCTATCTATCATCTATCTAACGACCTACTTTTGTTTGCCAGACCTGAGGCTCAAACTCAGGGCCTGTGCACTGTCCTTAAGTATTCTTGCTCAAGACTAGTGCTTTACTACTTAAGTTATAGCTCCACTTCCAATTTTTGGTGGCTATTGGGGGTACAAATTTCATGAACTCTTCTGCCTAGATTGAGTTAGGGATCACTTGTTTTTAATATCACTATGAAGATGTTAACTCCAAATCCTGTTTTATTGGGAGATATGGCTTCAAAATCTAATTTTGGGAAATGCAATTGATTTCATAAAATGTGCCAAGTAGAGAAAAAAACCAACTAAGAAATAGTTTTAAATGTTTGCATTGATTTAGTACCATGTGCCATCAAAGGGAAAACTGGAAAGATGGGTTGAAGTATATTCTATCAGCAATTTGAGAGGACAAAGTGTTTAAACAGGCTTGGGGAACAGAAGAGAGAGGCTGAGTCCACATTCCCCTCATCCAGGTTTTGTCTACTACTTCTAAGCAAGAGCCCCCATCACCAATATATGATCGAACCACATACTTACAAAGAGTAGTTTTATGAAGTCAATTGTGCACCAAGGCTAGCACTCTACCACTTGAGCCACAGTGGCACTTCCGGCTTTTTTCCTTTTTGCTTATGTGGTGCTGAGGAATCGAACCCAGGACCTCAGGCATGCAAGGCAAGTGCTATACCACTGAGCCACCTTTTTAAATCAAAGCTGTACATAAATTTCAGCAACACTATTAAGATTTGCTCAGTCTTTTTTTTATTATTATTGTGAAAATACCATATAGAGGGGTTACAATTACATGGGCAAGGTAATGAGTACATTTCTTATCAAGCATTGTTGCCTCCTCCTTTGTTTCCCCTTCCCATCCATTTCCTCCAGTTCCCCGCTCCCCCCCCCCCCTCTGCGGGACCCTCTCCCCCTCCCCCCCCCTACTCTCGCCAAAGTTGTAAAGTTTGTTTTTCGACATAAAGGTCCACCTGTATCTCTATTTAAACAATTTGTTTGTTCTCTTCCCCTCCACAAATTATACCAACATCAAATACAGTGAAAGCAGAGGTTATACCTTGGGGGAGGGATATACAAAGCAACAAAGAAATCATCTTATAAATATGTTAGAAACAATCACATGAAAGAAAAAACATTTGAATACTTATCTTGGGATTCAAAGTCTTAATGTTTAGATCAAGTCATATTTGTCATGTAGCTAATTGTTTTAGAAAAAGAAGAGAAAAAGAGAGGCGTTGTAAGAAGAAAATGTTGTTTTTGTTTAAAAAAGCTTTGTAGCTTTTTACATTCACTATGTTGAAACCAAACTTTATAACTTAGAGGAGTGAGGGAGGAAAGGGATGGTAAGGGAAAAACAAAGGAGGGGGTAACAATGCCTGATAGGAAATGTACTCATTACCTTTCATAAGCAACGGTAATCCCTCTGTATAGTATTATTAGAATAAAAAAATTATAAAAAACAGAGTGGATAACAAGGCAAATACTGAAATGAAAGAGTAAAATTTGAAAGGCGACAGAAATGATGAGAGTCCTATGTACATTCTGAAAATCATTTTGTTCTGTTTCGACAAAGAAATAGCAAGGAAGAATTTATGAGAGAAATGCTGGAAGTTTTTCCTGACTGCACCCTTCATCTTGGTGCTAGTGGAGCACAAAGTGTGGAAAAGCAAGCACACCATTTTGGAATTCAGAAGAGCAACAAAGAGAAGATCCTGAAAGAATGATAAGCGGGTGAATCAGCAGTACTTCTATGAAGAATGCAAAACTGATTTGGGAGAAACGTTCTCTGTCCCCTTATTCAAAGCTATAATTGTAGAGGAACACTGCATCCAAAAATCTCAAGAGAAATATTTTCAACTTAAAAATTCTGTACCTCACTCAGTCCCTAATAACTATGAGAAAGAATTAACACTTGTCAGATAAGCATGGGCTAATTTTCTTTTTAATTTTCCTGTTAGTTGTGTTTTCAGAATGTTCTCCAGAAGTGAGGAGAAGAAGCAAAGGTCAGGAATCCTTGCTGTCCAGACAAAAGGAAAATAATGCATAATAAAAGCAAGGTGTATATTCTGGTTGTAAGTGAAG
The DNA here is from genome assembly GCF_019054845.1 of Dipodomys spectabilis. Classification (NCBI taxonomy): domain Eukaryota; kingdom Metazoa; phylum Chordata; class Mammalia; order Rodentia; family Heteromyidae; genus Dipodomys; species Dipodomys spectabilis. The sequence goes on from NW_024870771.1 coordinate 11,104,535, forward strand.
AGAAAGCCCAGGGGAATGAGCAACAGGCCTGGAGAGCAAAAGTCTTGACTGGAATAGCAAGATCAAAGGCTCTAGGAGGCAAAAGAGAAATGAAACTGCATACCTGATGTGTTTTAGCATACTGAAAAGAAAAAAAAAAAGCACACTTCAGGGAGTTTAATGATATATTTGCCACAGAAATATAGCTCATCAATCACATGAAAATATAAGACAGACATCACAGAATAAGTGAAATTATAATAGAGTTATTGGCTTGGTGATTGACAGCTATCAGTAATATTGATGTATTATGTATTTACAAAAATATAAACACTGCTCATGTAGCAAACTATTGTGCATTGACTCTTCTGGATGGACATGTAAGAAAGGTCAGTCATTATTTTCTACCATAAGAAAGCCATAGAGATATTTCAAATCGAAAGTCAAAAGTCAGCGGCATACACATTATTTAAAAAAATAATAGAGTATGTCTTAGTTGTCTTTTATTCTTTCTCATAATAAACTCATAAACTCATAAGATCCCAGAGTATCACTTATCTCTTTCTTTTGACATAGGTAGTTAAGAACTTGACTAGATACACCCACCCACGCACAGCATCCACCCTCACCACAGGCTTTTAGGAAGAAACCCTGATTCTTAGGGGAGACTCAGCCTCTTTATTTGTTCCATGTTGCTATTTACAACACTATTCTTTGATAGGCTTTTCAGCATTTGAGTTGATCCCAAACCAACACTGATCATTAATTCACCCATTGTTTCCTTCCTTCTTTTTACTCCCATATGTTAGCATAGCACCTGACATAGATTTCCATCACATCCTAATCTTTCCAGTTACCGTCTCCAACCTAATACATCAGAGATAAGGATGGCATTTTGTCCCAGTTTCCAGACAGGAAAGTGTTTCTTTAAATCAGCTTCCCTACTCTCTTCAGTTTGACACAGATTTAGATTTCTGAAACTGACCCTTTGCTATTTTTATCTGAGAAACAACCATTCTCCTTGCTCCTCCTCCTGGGTCCACTTTGCCCGACCATTATCTCCCCATCTTCTCTCTCTCTTCTCATCCCAGGTGAAGATCTGGGATGCGAGCATGTTTATTTGAATGGCCTCATCCTCTTTGAAGAAGTACTTCCTGACTAAACGGTGTGAGGATAGACTAAGCCAATTAGGTGTCTTTTGAGATATATTTGTGAAGACAGGGAGAGACACAAATATCCAGACGGGAGAAACAGCTTAACATCGCAACTTTGCTCTCAGACTTCCTGACATTTGCAGCTAAGGTGTTTTGTCTGAAGGTGTGATGGAGAGTTTGGTGATGGTGCTGAGCCCCGCACTGACCTCTAGATGGCGCACGTGTGTTTCTCTGCTCACTCCAACTTAACCTGAGCTGAGAACCCTACCCATTAACAGGGTGACCTTACACCTTTGTTTTGCTTATCTTCAGTTTCTCTGGTGTGTAAAGTGAGAGTTAAGTATGGTTAAAATTCATTCTGTGGAAATATGGAGAAACAGTACTAAATTCTCTTGCCAGAGATGCTCTGCATATGTTCAGGAAAAATCTGCTGCTGTTGACAGGAAATAAGGAAAACAGGCATCCCAAAAGATTAGGATAATATCCTTTAGAATATTGGTTTTAGTAAAACAAATAAAAATTGTTTTCAGTAGAACTGAGAGATTAAGCAATAAACCAATGGTGCTGCAAAATGGTAGGCTGATTTCTTGATAATGGGTTCCTAAGAGGCCATTAATTTTGATATTGGCTTTGGAGGTGGGTTTCATCTTACAAATGCAGATTTTTTTCCCTAACTAAATTTTTTTTCAAAAATATTTCTTGGTGTCTTCTGACAAAAAGTGGTCTTGAGCTTGAAAAATCATTGATCAAATGGAAGATGTAATTCTAAATTTTTAAACATTTTAACTACTATTTCTCTTCAATAAAGTTACTAATTATATCAACCTCAATATTATTTCTCATTAATGTTATGTGTGTTTGGCTTGACCTAGACCCACTGTGAAAAGCCAATATGGAAGCATCTGTGTCCTCCTGTATCTCTTATTAGGATACCATCAACACTGAGAGCTGGAGAGGCTTTGAGACTTATGTGAATAAGCTTTTGCATTACAGAAAACTATTGCTGAGAGGTGAATGTTTTGAGGTCAATGTGTCAGGTATAGATTTTTTGGTTAGTATGAAGGCTTCTGAATCCCAGGCCAGTGGAAGGTCTAGTTTTGTAGACTGAAAGTTACTTAATGGGTTTTAGGAGAATAGCACAAACTGAAAAACCCTATAATTAGAGTAAACCAATTTCACTATTACTGTAGTACTTCTTGCAATTCATTGAACTGCCAGATTTGGAGAATACATTTTATCCCTCGACTAATCTATTTACATGATCCTTCTTTGCTTACAGAGTTACTTCAGTGCACTGAACACGCAGTCATAGTTTGTAGAACACTTGCAAATGGCAGTTTACATGGTTCTGTGTTAATAACAACCATGACCTTACCTCAGACTGAACAAGATTTTCATCTTTAGTACCAGCACCTGCCATTCCTATATATCTGAAGCCAGGGTATATTGGCCAAGAGGAGGTACAAATGAGAAAAAACAAAACAAAATAAAAACCCAACCCAAAGGGTCAGAGCCCTAGCCTTAAGTCCCATCCCCAGCACTGGCAAAAACAGAGACAAATAAGTTCAAATATTACAAGGTAAGTATACAAATAAATCAGTAATAAGTCTTAGCAATCTTTATATGTGTTTCAATCAGAGGAGTTGCTAAGGGCTACACCACCACAATGACGTGTAAAATAATAGAAGATGGAGAAAAAAAAGTGTTTGTCCTTTGAGTTTGACCCCAGTTTATTTTCCCCTTGACTAACTCTTCCTGAATTCATGTGTATTTTGGCTAATGTATCCTATCATGACACTTATTTATTTTTTACATTAATAGATCTGCCTGGTGATGTGTGTCTATGTAGATGATAAACATATAATTAATTTTAACTCCAGTTATCATAAGTTGTGAAGTAGGCCATACTCTGAAATAATTATTGCGAGAATACTTATGGCCCTAGATGAGTCTGAGATACAAATGATCAGTTATTCCTGTTCTAAAATATTATACTCAAGTCTGCAGGGTCTTTTCTTATTGAGAAGAATGTCTTTGGAGATGGAATTAATCAAAGCTTTCATGCTAAGAAGATAGATGGCTGTTATTGTTTCTGTCATGTTCCTGCATGCTGGAACCTTTTCAATGGGAGAAAATAGATCAGTCTATAAAGACTATTTTACCACAGGCTAGTGCCCTGCTGCTTCGACATTTCTTACAAACCCTTAGGGTTACCACAGAGTAGTCTTACAACTTACAGAAGCTTCCAGCTTTTGTTTGCTTGCTTTGTTTTTCCTGACTATCCTGTAACTTTTCATAATCTCACCTTTCTTAAGAACATACCTCTAGGCCTACTACTGGCTGGAAGGTGGGACATTGATTTCATGTAATCTAAATAGTATCTGCTTCTGGTTCTTCCTTATATGTCAATATTTGCAGGAGAACTTCAACAAAATTGGTAGTTCTTCAACTCAAAAATCCAGAGCCATGTTTTAAGTAAAAAACAAAAAAGTTAAGCCGGGCACCGGTGGCTCATGCCTATAATCCTAGCTACTCAGGAGGCTGAGATCTGAGGATCACCATTCAAAGCCAGCCCGGGCAGGAAAGTCCATGAGACTCTTATCTCCAATAAACCACTAGGAAATCAGAAGTGGCGTTGTGACTTAAGCGGTAGAGTGCTTGCCTTGAGCTGAAGAGTTCAGGAATAGGGCCCAAGCCCAGAGTTCAAGCCCCACAACTAACCAAAAACAAAACAAAAAAAAACCCAAAAAAGTCACATAAACACTAAATTTTTATGGTTCTGTGTTAAGAGATCTTCTTCTCCTCCCCTTCCTCCCTCCACTTCCAACTTTTTGTTGGTTAATTAGAAATAAATCTCATGAACTTTTCTACCTGGGCTGGCTTCAATCAGGATCCTCAGATCTCAATTTGTTGAGGAGGTAGGATTACAAACATGAGCCACTCATACCTAGCTAAGTGCTCTTCTTTTCTAGTAGAGCACATAACTTTCAGAGTAATGGTCTAAGGTAAATTTGCATAGTCTTATTTTTTACTTAGCCAGCTGTCACCTTCTTCATTTCAGTCTTAAAGAAACCTTTCCATTTATTTAGGTTTCTTCTTAGTAACCTGATTTTTATTCTTTATCCCAACTCTGAAATATAGATCTTGGATTAGACAATTTGATCCACCAATGCCTAAATAGCATATCAAGTCAGGCCATCATTTATGAGGCTGAAGGCTGAGGCTACTAGTAGAAGTGTTCCAACCACCCTAAATCTTGCCATTTCTCACTAAAATTTTTGGGATCAAAACCTTGCTACAAGCACATTAGTCATGTAAACCAAACATGTATGAAAGGTTGGTTTCTTTTTTTTTTCCCATTGACATTTGTGTACATCAGCATCTAGGCTGAGCAAAACTTTGTCCCTAATATTGTTTTTTTCAGAAAGTGCTTCACTTAGCACCTGTTAATTTGATTATACAATTAAATGTATAATCCACTGAAATCCCTGAGATTTTTGCAGATGTTTTCAAGTCCTGTTGTGGGTCTCACAAACAAGAAAAGCAAGATTTCAACAATAAAAGCGACTTTTTATTTCTCTCATAACTCAAACTTATATAGTCTTTATTGTGAGCTAGTATTTCATATTCACAGCCTCTGCTGTTTTTCATTTCCATAGCAACCGTTTGAGGTAAGCAAGAAACAGGTCATCCAGATGATACCTGTCAGAGCTGTGACTCCAGGGACCTTCCTGTTTTAAGTCCTTTTCCACTCAAGAGCAGTCTTCATGTCTTTCATTTCTAAATCTCTCAGAGAGTTACCTCTCAGTGTTTCTGGCCTCATTGTCTGAGGTTGTATATTTTAATGGTGCTTGTTTTTTTATAGTTTTAAAAAAAGCTTTATACATCTACTTCCTGTGCCAAGAGAGGCTAGACTTCAAATCCAATGAATATATTTTTGCAATCCAGGTGTCAGTAAAGTTCAGTTTGAAAGTCAAACCAGGCCAACTGCCTGCTTGTTTAACATACAGGCTAAGATGATCAAGTCCCATGATTAAATTATTGGAAAAAGCTAAGTGAGGATTATTTCATAGTACATCCATGTTATGTGAAAATTAAACTTCAGTTTTTGTGCATTGAGTCCTATCGGAATCGGACACGTTCATTCATGCTGTGTCTGTGACTATTTCCAAAAGTCAATAGAACAATGGAGTAGTTTCAACAGGAACGAGACCTTGAAACCTCACAGACTTACTAACCACCATTTCCTGAAAAGGATTTTCCAATTTCTACTGTAATCAATGGATAGATTTTTATTTTTTACTCCTGGTTTGAATATGTCTATTTTAACTAATATTTATATTGCTCTGCATATTTACTAAATCTTCATATTTTTATCTTATTAATTATACAGTATAGCTCAGTCAGATAAATAATTTTATACTTAAATTACCAATTGGTTATCAAAAGTTTAACACAGTGTTTCAGTAGTCCCTGATTTATAGTACCATAAAGGAGATGGCTTTGTCCCTCTATATGTTTACATAAGTATTTGAATTTAGATTTAACTTCCAAGTACGAGGAAAATATATATCCATTTATAAATGTGAATCTATACATAGTCATATGCATATGTGCACAAACATATTATCCAAAGTATGGTATATGCAGGAAAGGATTCCAATTCTATAACTCCTTTGAACAACTAACATGTTTAATACCGTGAGGTTGAAACATTTATTGTCAGGTGCAGGGGGAGGTCAAGGGGCAGGATGGCAGATGAATGGAGAGAGGAAGGGTGGACAAATGTAGTCATAATATTCAATGCATATTTATGGGATAAATTGAGGAGATGGATGCTGACATTGCAAGACATGGAGAAGAATGATGGGGTGACATTGGTCAAGAGGCATTGTATTAACCAACTGACTTGTTGAATTAAAACTCCATTGTAGAACTTCTTACAAATTATATATATATATATATATATATATATATATATATAAATTTAATTAATTGATTTTTTTGCCAAACCCAACATCTGAACTTGGAGCCTTTGTGCTGTCCTTGAGCATTTTTGCTCAAGGCTAGCACTCTGCCACTCAAATCCACTTTTGACTTTGGGTGGTGACTTGGAGATAAGATTCTCATGGACTTAACCCTCCTGACTGGGTTTGAAGCACAGTTATCAGATTGCATCCTGTGGAGTAGCTAGGATTTCAGGTATGAGCCTCTGGTGGCCAGAAAAATAAATAATACATACATACATACATACATACATACATACATACATAAATGAGATGGTTGAGGTAGGCAGATTTCCAGTATTAAATCCCAGCTGTAGTGGTTAGTTACAGGTTTCAGCTTTGCTAGCTAGAGGACTAACTAGAAACTAGTAACTAGTTGTTTGGGATGAGTGTGAAAGGCTGTTCTCAGATGTAATTTGCTTGTAATTCTGAATGATCCATATGAAAATATCTACATCATCCATTCAGCTGGATCCCAGATCAAATACCAGAGTCAAACTGGTTTCTTCTCCTAGAGCTAGGGTAGATTTTACTTCTCTGCTTTTTACTTCCAGCACTTCTTGCTTTCCCGTCTTTAGACTGTAGGGTTTAGACTGGTAGGCCCTCATATCCTCTGATCTTGAGTTTTAGACTGAAAGGGACACTGTGAGCTCCCCTAGTTCAGAGACCTTTGAACTTGAATTGCACCATAGGATCCACATTGTTGTATTGTCAGACTATGATAATATCCAGTCTAAAAACATCTCAGCTCCCATACTTGTGTAAGCAGATTCCTACAGCGTTTCCTCATTTGTCTGTGTATGTGTCTTATTGATTCTCTTTCTCCTTTTTTCTTTAGCTCTGACTAATGTGTTACCTCATGCTTGCTTGGACATGATGTGACCTAAATTTAATGCCATTTCACTTTTACCTGTCGCCTTGGCTTTTCTTATCCTGATGAAGAAACTTTGATGTGAAAGGTCATTCTTACACCTTGCTTGCACTGCTTGTCATTTTTGAATTATAGCTTTCTTATCTTGTTCTAAATTGTATTGAACTATTGAAAATTTCCTGAATTGTCACACTGTCTGTCACCTTCCTTCAAATGTAGTCTCCTCCTTTGTAGATGTAATTTTTCTACCTAATTGCTAATCATCTTTGGATGATTGGAAGCACACCTGAAACATAACCTTGGGTTACATGACAGCTCATCTATGCTGATTAGAACTCTTCACTGCTTTTTATAACATCTACTATCTAAGCTTGTTGCTTCCTGTTGGCATCTTCAGCCAAATAGGAATAGTGGCCCCTTACAAGCGAGTTCCATCTTGTATTACACAATTATTCCCATTAGCCCATTATCTCATGAAAAAGGATTAACTAATATTTGTTGAATGGTAAATGAATTAGATAAGAAATTAATAGTTCTTTTAGATTATATAAAAGACAGATGATGTTATGCACTATAATATAGCTTAAATGCCTTTATCTGGAGTGATCAGGAAAGAAGTATTTAGAATTAGTTTTCAGATTTAGTGTGTATATTCATACACACAATGACATATGTTGGGAGGTAGGATCCAAGTGTAAAGATAAAGTTCACTCATATTTTGTATACACTGTACAATGACAACTTGGAGGAAATTTACCTATCATGATATTTTTAGTGCAGGTGCATTTTGCATGTGACTTGTCACATTAGTTCAAGTCAGGTCAAACTTTTCCACTTGTGGTGTCATTATTGGTCTTCAAAAGATTTAGATTCTGAAGTATTTCAGGTTTTGTATTTTTGCATTAGGAATATTCAACCTATATATTAACACTACTTTAGCAAATGCTAAAGAATAACAAAAGATGTATTTTCATGTAAGATAAAATTGTGAAGGAACCTGCATACTCATATGCATTAAGTTTGTCTTTGTCTCTGTCTTCTGGTTGTTTAATGGGTATGGAAATCTGCTTCTTATCAAATTTCAAAAGACTGATGTCTGCTTTGTGTGTTTACCAGATTATCCCTAGAAGCCCACAGGGCAGGTCCAGAGCATTAGTGCACACTATTACATTGCACAGTATACTAGGGGAGAGGCAGCCATCTGTCTCACCACTGTCGCTCAATACCAGACAGATGCAATGTGAGGGGATACATTCTGACTCAGGGATCATAGTTGTGGGCTCTGTTGATTCTGAGCTAATAAGGAGGTACAACATCAAGGTAGAAAAAAAGTGTGTGGCAGAGGCAACTCACTTCGTGGCAGAGAGAAAGCAGAGAAGAGTCCAAATCAAGATATAGCCCTGAGAAGCACTCCCACAGCTACCCAGTGCACCAGCTAAGCTCCACCACCTAAGGCTTCCAGTACCTCCCAAGTTTGCACCACCTACTAAGACCAAGAATTCTACATGTGAATCTGTGGGGGATGTTTCAAATTAAAACCAAAAGAAGTGGTGAATGATCTCTATGTGTTTATCAGCAGGAGCACTTGATTTATTTCTGAACGAATGTTTATGTGCTAAAAGATGTTTCATTTTACTTCCGGGTTGATTCCTAAAGAGGAGAATCTACGATTTTAGATATCCACCAAAATACCAGTTACATTTCTTTTCTTAGCAAGGAACACAGGTCCGTCACAGCCATTTTCCAGCAGTCTTGCAGCAATTCCTGAAGAACCCTACCTCATCTTACTATTGTCTCTGTCTCAATACTGGATTTATGCAAGTGGCTTGAGATATGCTCATGTTGGTTGATGTCATTAGCCTTCACCAACTCTGCCCGATATATTCTTATCCTTACGAGATTTCCCACCAGTTTCACTGAGCAGAAAAAGTCTGGACCAGAGTGATTGCATCAGAGCCCAAATGCACTATTTCAATTAGTTCTAGTAGCAGGTCTGTACAGCTGGATGTGGACGGAGGTTGCAATAAGTAAGACCTTGACTCCTCACTAACCAGCCCTGGGATACTGAGAAAAAGGTGTTTGGATTCTTATTTCCAAGTGATAAAATGAATCACTGATAGAGTAAAAACCCTTGCCCAAACCCATATAGATAATAATGTAAAATTAGATGGTAAATCTGTTTGTGACATCAACAATATGCATTAATTTTAGCAAATTAATATCCTGAGGCTACATATCTTTATCTGCTAATTGGGAGCAACATTACTTCTCTTATCATTTCATTGTGAAAGTAAGAAGTAATGGGTATTGGACACCCACCCAATAGATCCATGACAGATAGTTCAATGATTATCTTTATTATTATTGCACCTCAATGAGGATATTTAGCTCACACCAGTTTTTGTCATAAGGCCAGTATCTCTTCTACTTTTACATGTTCGTTTCTGAATTATGTAATGCATTTCCATTGTTATACACTTATCATCATAATTTATCTCCAAAAGTCTCTGTCTTTCCAAACTATAGTTCTGTAGCCATCAAATGGAACAATACCTATCTATCCCCTTTCCTTCTAGTCCTAAGACACATCACTCTGCTTTATGTCTCTATGCATTTGACAGCTCTAAATACTTTATATAGGTAGAGTCAGTATACCTTAAATAAGGGCTTCACTATCAGTGATCCTGGGAGACAAAGACAGAATGTCACAATCTCTAAACCAGAGTATATCTGCCCTTCCCCAGACAATTCTTTAAGCACTGTCTGCTGACACTATTTATCCCCACACCCAGGATTATGGAAGATATTTCTCTAATACAGGATTGAATTTTCCAAGGCCTTTCTGAGAAGCTGTAGCTCCTCGGAGGAAGTAGCAGAACTGGAATTGTCTTTCCAACTAGCTAGAAATTTCCTTTTTTTGGAGTTTGGTTAGGTGATTTATTTATTTTTATATGTTTTTTATTGTAAAAATACTGTACAGAGGGCTTACAGTTACATGAGTAGGGCAATAAGTACATTTCCTATCAAACATTGTTACCTCATCCTTTGTTTTTCCCTACCATCCCTTCCCTCTCCACCTCCCAACTCCTCCTCAATCCCACCCCGAAATTGAAGTTTGTTTTCAACATAGTGTTTTGTACATCTCATTGTTACAATGGATCAACTGTACCCTTATTTAAGCATTTGGTTATATCCCTTCCTCTCCCCAAATTATAAAAATGCATATACAAGATGCAGGACACCAGAATCAAATACAGGGAAAACAGGGGTTATACTGTGGGGAAAGAACATACAAAAGAAACCAAAAAATTACATAGAACATTATAAATACATAAAAACAATAGCAAGAAAGAAATAAAAACACTGTGTCCCTATCTTGGGGTTTATTTCACTTAACATCATCTTATATGGTCATATGTACATAGCTTTTGACCTTTTCTGCTTGTCCTAGACATGTACTAGTTATTGCAATTAAAGGAAACCATGGGACTTATGTTTCTTTGGGCCTGGCTTACTTTACTTAATACAATTTTTTTCCAAATCTTTCCATCTCCTAACAAATGGGGCAATGTCATTCTTTCTGTTGGAGGCATAGAATTCCATTATATATGTATATAAATAAATATATGTATATATATATATATATATATATGTATATGTAACATTTTCTTGATCCATTCATCTACTGAGGAGCATCTGGGTTGGTTCCATGTCTTATTTATGGTGAATAACGCTGTGATAAACATAGTTGTGCTGGTAGCTAGAACTCCCCTATGACCCAGCAATCCTACATTTGGGTATTTACCCATAGGATCAGCATTATCTTTAGCACTCATGTTTTCTCCCAAGAGAGGCTTTTGTATTCACACACCTGGCCCTCAGCAGCCCTGGCTCATTGGTGTCAGACTGAGCTGAGCCACAGCTCTTTTATATTTAAAATACTATACAGGCTGGTCTCAGGCTCAGATAAGCAGTTGCATGATCCAATTTTGACTCAAGAAAGTTTCTTCTTTGTGAAATACTGTGGAAAAATACTACATTCATATTTACTTTGCAGCAAAGTAAAAGTTTATGTCCTCCATAAACACTTACTGAAATTGCTAGAAGGTGAGTGATTATGTAATTTGTTGATGAGGAGAGAGACCTCAGGAATGAGATTACTGACCTTCTAAAGGAAGCCTCCCAATGTTCTGTCCTGCTCTTTCCACTGTGTGAGGGTTCAAAGAGAAAGCAGCTCTTTGTACCCTAAAAAAGCGTCTATAGGAGAACATGTAAGCACTCTGCTCTTGGCATTTCCATTCGCAAAACTGTGAAAACAGTTGGTTTATAAGCCATTTGTTATAACATCTCAGGCCTGAGTCATGGCTTAATTATTTGAATATTTGGAAGTAGCATTTTTTTTTACATAGTACGTTGGTACTAAGCTCTCTGTTTCTCTTTGTTTCATAACTTAACTAAATATAACTACAAGAAAGTATATTTTAACTTGATTTTGTCCTTTATTACCCTTATTTCCTCATTATGTTATCTGAGTAAAATTGAGATCAATAAAATATAGAATGCAAAGGCAGAATTTTACTGAGTATGAATATTGTTTTAAAATCTTTTGACTGATTAGGAATTAAGTCTTAAGAAACAAGACAGGATTTACTTACTGTCTCTTGGCTACTAATTAGAAGAGTTAGATTTTGAAGTTATAGCTGGTCAAAAGCCTGATGGGTCAATTTCTTTGATGTTTTGAATGATTGCAAATATTTCTTTTAAGATAATTGATTTGTTACACTATTTAGAATCATGTCTTCTTTTGAGGAGGACATCTCAAAGACTCTCCATAGATTATCCGAAAATAATTTATTCAAGTTTACAAAGTCAGTTTATGACAGAAAGTGCTCGGGAGACAAAGACAGACTTCAAAATCTATTCCTAGCACAGTTTCCTTACATATAACGATGGAACCCACCTGCAGCTTCTCTGCCTCACTGCTGAATTTAATCTGTGCGATATGTGTCATTTGTTTTCTATAAATTGGAAAGTGTTAAGGATATAAGTAATGACAGGTAGCCCTGTTGAGGGCATTACTGACCATGTGTTCTGCTAAGTGGTTTGCATGAATTATTCAGCTTAAGCCTAGGGATCTGTGAAGGCTTGGTTGTTTCCCCAATTTTCAATTGAAAAGCCAAGGATTACTGTGGTTAATTTATTTCAAGTCAAAACATTGGAGAATGGAATTGCTTGGGCTTTGTGCCCTGGTTTATCTGGCTTTAGTACCCATGATTCTCTTTCCTCGTCTATGGCGCTGAGCCTCATTACATGAAGCCCGTTAGCTTTTCTATCCCTTAAGCAGACTCAAAATCATATTTCTTCTGCTTTCTTTATTAAGCCTCCTTAATAAAGGCCATCATTGGCTTAAGCTTGACAAAGCTAATGGTATCCATCTATCCTTGTCTGTTTTCTTCTCCTCACATTCAATGATTCTCCTCTTTCTCCTGATGAAACATTTCGTTTTATGGTCTCCAGGTGATTTCTTTTCCTCAACCCTCAATGGGAACATTTAAATTCCTTTGTATGGCATCTCCTCCCTCTTCTAGAAGACATAGTTTATAGCTTTTATTTTCTAGTTACCTTCCTGCTGTAGATGATCAAGTCTCTCTCTCACACACACTTTCTCTCTCTTTCAATCATGCATACATACTTACATACTTTCATCTAAATATTCATATATATTCATTTCCTAGGATTTTCTCCAGTACAACCCTCTCCTAATGTGGAACCATGCTCAGACACCTGATATCTATACTTGATGTCGAGCTGGACTCTCAAAATTAAAACCTAAAAGCCTCTTTCAATGTGTAAGTACTTCTCTCATTCCTCCAAATTTAAACAAAATTATTCCTATCCATCACCCATATGAGCCAAAAGTCCATCCTCTCTGACTCATCCTATCCTTCCACTCCATCAGGAAACCACATCAGTTCTAGCAGAACCAGGCTACTCCTATAATCTCTAATTCTAGTATCATCTGAAGTCCAAATATTAATCCCTTTATTTTCCCCCAGGCTTTTGAATTGACCCCTCACTGTTTTCTCTTCCTCTCTTCCTGTTTCCTTCTAGTCCATTGTGCACTGAGCACTTAAATGATATGTGTCAGTGTCACTTCCAATTTAAAACCCTTGCAAGTTCTGAAACACCATGCAAGGTACAATCTAAACCTAGCCTTTGAAACACAATGTCAACTAAGTTAAAGATTTGTAGAAAAGGATGCAGAAAGCATGACGTGAGAAGCGCAGCTCCTGCGAGTGGGTGCTGATGAAGCATCAGGAGAGGTTTCAGATTTCCTGTGGGTGCTGGAAAGAAGATCTTCTAAAACCCTAAACCTCACCTTGTTACCAAATCAATTAATTTACCATTGTACACTTTTGTGCCATATATGTAATCAATAATAAATCAACTGAGTCATAAGAGAGCACAAGACAGCACTTTTAGTTATGTTGAGATCAATAAACCCAAATAGTAGGAGTTTCATATTTCTCTAAGAACCCCACAGGTCATGTTCTCTGGATGTTAATGGGCTGTGGAATTGAATGGGAGCTCAGGGAATAATTGTTTGATTCTTCATTAACCCAAGAACAACGCAGCAAGACACATTTGTATTCCACACAAAATGATACAAAATTTTCTCTTTATTAAATATACATTATTTACAGTTTGTCTTTCTTCTGTACAACAATAACCATAGAAAACAAAGAAATCTAAGGCTAACTTTTATTTTCCCCATACAGTGTATTAAGACATGTTACCATGATCTACAAAACTGATTTGGAATGAGGCAACATCACTTGGGATTCTGTTACCAGATCAAAACTCAGAAAGACCAAAGGAACAGGGAAACTCCAGCTGATCCACAAAGGAGATGACTTGTTTTTCCTCTTTTGTGCTTTTACCATAATAAAGTTTGTCATACATATATACACATATACATGTATATTATGTGTATATCATTTTGCATTTATTGTTTGTGAAAAACAATCTATCTCTTCTCTTATTCCTATAAAACGAGGGCTTGAAGTTGTCAGAGATAAACTATTAGCTTAGGGTTTGGAAAATTCCATGAGTCAAATCTAAGTTGTTGTTTATTTTTATAAATAATAGTTTTGTTGGAAGATGGCCATGTGAATCCATTTATATATGGCCACCTTCCTGTCATAGGCTAGGTGGCCAAGGAAATTGTTTGTTCTAAACAGCAAAGGTTATCAGTAGGCCTTCAGCTGCTAGACTCAGGAGAAAACTTACTTGTTTTGATTCTTACCAAATACAAAGCCCCTCTCACAATGCAACTATGCTACTGTAAGCAAGGTTTGGGTTTTGGTTTTTGTGGGGTGTTTTTTTTTTTTTTTTGCAAGAGTATTTAAGGCAGAACAAGGTTATATTGATTGATACTGCCATTTAAAGAGAAGAAACTATGTTAATTCATGTAGAATCTTTGAGATAAAGATAATGTAAAAGTATGAACAGTCAGATGACTCAATATTGACCTCCATATTTGCACAGAAATTGACTACTGTGTCTTCTCAAAACTGCTACAGGATAATGTAATACTTTCCTGCATGCATGATGACTTCTGTGTTTCCTCAAGACTAACAGCTGGGATCAGAAACATGAGACAATATGATGCTAGTGCTAATAGAAAAAAATATCCAGCTGTAATTGCTAACACAGCATCATCTGTAGCCTGACCCAAAACTAGCCTACAAATTTAATCCTGCTATCTTGTGAAAGGTTTTCCTGTGTCACTACTGAAGATAAGAGGAAATGGTGTTAAATGGCTCCCTGGAGTGTGTTCTGTCATAAATTCTTATAATTATGACATGTCTAAAGTTGTTAGGACCAACTGAAATGATGAAAGATCAATAGACGGATCTACGTTCTCAGGACTTCCAACCATAGGGACTTTGAGTAAGAACAATCAATGTAGGGAGCTTTCTAACAGTTCCTTTTTCTTAAAGCTATATCTGGGTGCTCATTCTAGATCGTTTTAGTAACGGTAGTAGTAGCTTTAAAGCACATTGGGAAAATCCTGGGAAAATCAAATCTTTAAAACATGTTGTTGAGCGGCTGGGATGGTGGCTCAGTGATAGAGTGTTTGCCTTCCATGCATGAGGTCCTGGGTTTGATTCCCCAGCACCACGTGAGCAGAAAAAGTTGGAAATGGTGCTGTGGCTCAAATGTTAGAACGCTAGCCTTGAGCTGAAGAGCTGAGGGACAGTGCCCAGGCCCAGAGTTCAGGCCTCACGACCAACCAAAAAAAGAAAAACACAACATGTCATTGAAGTAGGTCTGAGAAAGTTCAAAAATGTCATGCAAAGATGAGTAGAGAATTTCTCATGCAAAGCCTGTGATATTGCCTCTTCCCTAATGTGTAAGATAAGGGTCCAAATGCACTAAGACACTCCTGAGTTTGGAACCAGAAAAGTGGGAAGAGGACCTGTCATGGGTGCGTTGTACAGCAATGACCCTCCTCACCACAAACAGCAACTAATGTGGCTGTGAATCCTCTCTTCCTTCTTGACAGGTTCCTAGTTGAAAACACCAAAACTTAAACTTTTGTCTTAAACCCTGTTAATGTCTGCTCAGCCATTTGTCGACAATAAACACTACAAAACAGACAATTAGCTTACAGAATACAATATTTTAGTACAAAATGTGCTTTTCTGTTCTTCCTCAGAGTTCCTTAGTGCAAAATAAGAGGGAAAAACACTCAAAAATAGCTAGACAGTTAAATACTAAAACCATATATGAAGGATGCAAATAATTGCCAACACAAAGAGATAATATTTCTCTACCGAACCTATATGTAGGTAGAATTTCTGGAGAATACTTGAGTAACAGCCCTATTTGTGTGCGTGTTTGTGTGTGTGTGTGTTGCACTTTGTCCCCTTTAGGTGGTTCAACTATTTGAAGTTTGTAAGCTCAGAGTCAAGAGGAAGAACAAGTAAATTCACCAAACTAGATGGCTTAAGTAAGACTGTGTTGAAATGAAAAAGAGTTAGGAAAGATTCCAGAATGGTACATGGAAGTAATTCAATTACATGGCATGTTTTTTAAAGAAAACATTTTCAAACTGCACGAGAGACATGAAATAGCACTTAAGTCATCCTTCAAGTATTTCTAAAGTTGAGACTTGGTCTGCATCCCCTCGCATTGACCTCCTTTCAGACTTAAAGGAAACAGCATAGCCTATTTCCTTATTTATTCGACACATAATCTATAAGACAACTGTGGACGAAGCAACTCAAGACTTCAGCTTAAGGAAGAACAAATTATAGAACGATAGTTGTCTCAAAAGCCTTGCCAGTGGTTGATGTGGCAATACAGGTTTGATGGGTTGTAGCTGTGGACGAATTCAGTGGTAGCTCTGGCAGTTAGAAGACAGGCTGCCAATGATTTTTCAGATAAAGATTTCCATACACCTAATTCCTACCTCTCTCCTAATTTGGAGAAAGGCACTTGGATTGTAACCTTCTTCTCTATGGTGGCTTCTTTCATTAAATTAATGTAGTACAAAGAGAGGGTATTCATGACCTCCCAGGACTGGAAGAAATTCACCCTTAGCACAGAAGCAAGAACTCACCTAGATGAACAATGCTATTTGGTCATTTGCCTAAGGATAGATTTCATCTAGTTCTCAGAGATTTTCCCCTAGGTACACTCCAGTGGTTTCTTTGGCACAAAAAATAGTTGTAGGAAGTGCTGGCCCAACACAATGCCACCTTCAGGAACACATTGAAGACCAATGGTGTGTAATAGCATATATGGATGGAAGTAAAAGAACAGAGCAAAGAGAAGAGCAGAAGCAAAAACTGCTGGATTCTATGCTAAATAGGGTCCTGAGTTCTCACTTAGGTCTGTCTCCTGCCAAGGAAGACGTTTGAAATCACCCAAGCTCAACTCAGATAAGAATGCACAGAATCTGGCTTCCTCTAGAGTATATCAGAATCAGAGACTGTTTATTCTTGCTATTGTGAAACAGTCAATACACTTCTGTCTACAAAAGTCTATGTGCATGGGGGATCCTTACTTTGAAGAGGAGAATCAAAGCAGTCCATTGCAGGTTAAACTAATAAATGAGAAACAAAATTCTAATTTTTCCCATGAGTTTGTTGGTTTCTTAAAATGTGTAGCAAGTACTTTACAGAATAATTATGTATTTCTTTCAGTCTTCCTTAGCCCTGCACACCTACTCCACTTTCAACAATATGTATTGTCCTTGTTGAAGCTTTAACACACCCATTCAATGGTAAAAGCCAGATATAATTTACATTGTACACAAAATAACCAAATCAGCTTTTGGAATAGTAAGCAAATGAGTACTGAAGAAAAGAGAATAATCTATTTTGTTCTGCTGCTATTTCCTGTATGGTGTATTATAGAAGTCAGGCTTATAATATCTCTGCTGTTATTATTGAAAACAAAAATTCAAAGATATCACTGCCAGGATGCTTAACACAAACCTTTAAGCAAACCTGTTCATGAAAAAATATATCTATGGAAATGACAAATTTCTATTTCTCTAGAGGAAATCTCAAAGATACCATAGCAAATTAGTCTACACACAGTGAATGTTGCAGTCAATGTTAAAAAAAAAGAAAGGGTCAGCAAATACATTGTTGCTTGCATAAATAGATTTTTTTGGTGAAAATAATATCTGCAAAACAATGTCTTTAGGGTGTGAAGTTCCACAGGTATTTCTAGTTTTACGGTAACATGGTAGTCCATAAGATCTTTCTGTAAACACACTTCTTAAAGACTGAGTGATAAATTGGAGATTATGCATATTAAGGAGTCCAGAATATGCAGTTGGGAAACTTGAATATTACCATGAAAAGGGGTAGTTAATGGAGGATTAGAATGCTCTCAAAGTCTAGTTCTAGATTATAAAAATGGTTCAGGGTCCGAAAAACATAATTGAACAGATGCAGAAACTTAAATGGACCTTGGTAGTACTAAGGAAAGACAGGCAGAGCCAGCATTTATTTCTGTTTGTACTGGGTGTTTTCCTTTGTACAGTGCAGTATGCTTGTTTTTTAGGTCTATCTGTTGGCAGTCAGAGTGTTCTCTGGCATAATGAAATAGTCCAACCCTGTGAATATAATCCTGATTCGGCCCCCAAGACTACTTATAACAGTGACAGGAAGATTGCAGTGTCTTCACATGTACACATTTTTAGGTTTGCATTATCCACATTTACAGGGAAAAATTTCAGCAGAGTCTAGGATGAAAACATGGTAAGAATTGAGCATTAAACACTGTGCACTCAACCTGGTGACCTATATGTTTAGGAGTGGATGAGAAAGCGAACCCTCTGAGTTCAGTTTTACTGTCTTTCATTTCTTCTTTGGCATCATGTCAGCTAAATATGGCCCTTACTTCTCATGGACTTGGGGTTTCTTTGTTTTTGTTTTTATTTCAGGACCTTGGCTTGAATTCAGGATCTGACTTTTTCACTTACAAGCTGATGTTTTACCACCTGAGCACACCTCCAGCTCCAGGGACTTGAATAGGGAAGACCTTCAGCATTGTTACTTACACCTTCCTTTTTTCCCATGTCATTATAGGACATAATGAGGGCTCAACCCATTATACTTCACAGTGACCTTTATTTCAGGTAAGAAAGGGCTCTGTAGTCAAGCAAACAGTTGCTTTATACAGTTGTTTATAGGACTAGAAAATTTCAAAAAATGAAAATTAGAGAAAGAGGAAGAAAAGCCAGGGGATAATAATGCTTAAAGATCTTTCATTTTATTAAATGATCATCCATTTTATTAAAGCTAGAAAAATTTAAAAAGTATCCCTCATTAGAATCACTTTAAAATAAATTTACTAGCAAAAAGATAAATATATCTTAAATGCTGAAGTTGAAGAATCCACAGAGAATTTTAAGAGAGAAAGTGTGTTTAGAATATATTCAAAGAGAAGAACATGATGACAACATTTTACCCTTACCTCATGAGTTCTGAAACTGAAAAAAAAAGCCATAGACTTGAGGTGGGTTGACTCTAATGAGTTCTTCATCAGGAGCTTTCTCATGCAGAAGAAGCAGTAAAAAGTCAGAAGCCAGAGACTCACCGAGAACAAGATGGATAGTCTGCTGATTGTCAAGGCTGTTCAAGAGAGATGTAATTGTTTTTCAAATCAAATCTGCCCGGAAAAGAGACTCAGCAAGTACTTTCCATCTGTGTGGATCATTCTATTGGCATTTCACATAACCTGTAATTGTTTTCCCCTTGTATTTTACTCCATGGTGGCTGGGTGCGGGGTGTGTGCAAAAAAATTAGGCATGTTACTGAAAGCAAAATAAATAGGATCTTACTACCACCCACCCATGAATATGTTCAAGATGCCTTCTTAAAGGGATGAATAGTGGACTTATTAGCCAAAGTAGCAAAGAGCCTGAGATTTGTCACCACTTCAACTGGAAATGTAACTGAATAAAAAGATATGTGCATAGGTGGGTCTTTGTATATGTCATATGGCAGAGTACAAAGTGTGTTGAACTAAAGAACATAAGGGCTTCCCTGAAATCTAGCAGTAGGCCAGCTAGAGAGGACCACAGTGCCATCTAAGTCACTTCATCCTAAGTCTATTAGAAAAGAGCTCACTGGACAGAAGCAAGGGTATTATGTATCTCTTCTAAAAGTTAAAATCTACATTTCCTTTCTTCAGCAGATCTTTCATGAGTAGATGCAAGGAAAGAACTTTCAGTTTGATATTTCTCTCCATTCATGCAGTTCTTGTTTCATACTTTTCTTTTTCAATTTTTGAAAGCTGAGTTAAGATGGCTTAAGTTTATTTTCCCCATGAAACTAGGTATTATTTTAGACGTGTTTGAATTTATGTTGAAGCAACTTACATATGTATATATTTCTTTACTTCAGTATAATAAGCCCAGGAATTAGGAGGAGTCAGTTGTTGAAGTTATATTGTATCTATTTCCTATCATGGTTCTCTTTACCTCCTGGTTTCAAACTATACTGTCCATATTTCTTCTAGGTTTTCACTATTGTGAGCTCTTCTACGTTATTGGCCCTAAGAAACTGTAGTAAGACAGGAGCAAAGTAATTTATTGTTACTATCAGCAAGCCTAGTTTGGAAAATAGTCAAGGGATAAAGGTCATAGGAAAGAACATGGAGAGTCGGGGCAAAGGGTTATAGGTGTTAAGAAAATCAAATTAATATAAACAAATTTTTTTGTTCCTCATAAAAATGCCACCCAAATATACCAGGTCTGATATCTCTCTGCCTTAGGTTCCCTGGTAGAAACGGACTTGAGAGGGAATACAGGATGTCAGGGATGACCATTAAATGCCTACACTTAACCAAAGATGATGTTCAAAGTAAGCCTGCAAGACTGGCTAGCAAACCAAAGAGTGCAGTTGAGGAAATGGAGCACAAAAGTGTGCACCTGTGCCTCTTCCTTGTCTAGAATAGTGAAATCAATGTCTTAAGTGGCCATTTTCACCATGATGTGTGTGTCAAAGAGAAAGGCAGTGTCACAGCTGCCTAGTCTCCTGTGCTAGGTCAGGGGATTGGTGCTGTGGGGAATGCAGGTATAACCCCCAAAAAGAAATGGCAAACAATGAAGATAAAGTGAATGACAAAAATGAAAAGACAGTCAGAGAGAAGAGAAGGAGATTAAAAAGTTAACAATCAATTACACCTAAACAAAACAGAACAGACCATAAAAGGAATATTGGGTGACCCTGTGGAGTTTCATATGAAATATTCTCGTTTACACTCGCTCACTGTGTTTTGCAAGTCAATATCATTTCTAAAGGAACTGTCCAAATTATCTGGGTATTCCTTCTCCTTCATCTGGTTGGTGCGATGTGTCTGCTTCTGTTGGTAAAGGAAGCGTGTCATGATGCCTATGATGCAGAAGGTGATGAATATCACCACAGCAATGACACCTGTAGTCAGAGAAGAAAAGTAAAAAAAGAGAAAATTGTCACAGGTCATCGCTCTAGAGAGACCCTTCACATCAAGACAGGAAAACACACATAGAAAAATCTTTCTAGCAGCCCATAAAGCTCTGCTACTAAGCCTACTGCTTTCCACTACTACAAAAACTTCTTTGGGTAAGAAAGCCAGCTAAATCATAGCAGATTTTGTTGAATCGCCTAAGAATCTCATGAATGTGGAACTAGAGGATCAGATGATATTTTAGAAAATATCTGATTTAACAGAAGTGTCAGAATCATCTGTATTGCATATTACACTTGTACTTCCACCCTGGGAAATAGCTCACATCCCAGTATGTGCTTTTCTGATGTAAACTTGTTGGATATTATAGGTATATTTTTCTTTAAATGAAAGAAATCATTGTAAACAAAATGCTTACCCATAATTTAGGAAATTCCTACAATGGTACTCTGTTTTGCTATCCACAAGCTAACTCAAAGATGGGACTTATCTCTCTTTAAGGAATTCACCATTGACAGAGCTGGCACTAGCATCCTTCTGCTAGTCCTTACATTTTCTCCCTTACTTTGTGAGTGGCTTTATGAATGTATTTTGCAGGTGGACCTCATTAACCCTGGAGTTTCATCCTAACCATTGCCAAGGTAGTGTTCAGAACGAAAGCCACTACCAACAAATGTGTGGTGCGGGAAACACGCAGTAGTGAGAGAATGGATCCATAGTTAAATACACAGATTTTCAGCATCAAAACATTTGAATGTATTTTTGTTACTTAAAGATATTTTTATTCCTAATAAATTAGACAATTTGGTGTTTGTTTCTCTATGATGGATTAAAAAATTACCATTTTAGAAACTTCTGGATGAATACTTGTTTTTCCATTTTGATTTACATGAGCATGATGAACATTGCAGAATTAAGTGTATTGATGGCACGTCATCCATTAATTATTTTTTGCAGAGCTAGAACTGTAATTAAAGTGGTGTGCAGTTTGCATATGCTTCTAAATCATTATGTAACATGTTTTTCAATTATGGACGAGTGGTAGTGATGCCCACCATAGACTACAGCTTGAAAACACGGACGAACCTGTCTCCCGCTTCAGTGCGTAGATTAGCCAGAGGCGGAGGCTATGCAAACCTCCAGGAATTTTCCTTTGGGGAAAATTTCCTACAGAGGACTTTTCAAGTCTCAGAGAGACATGAGAGCTTGCAAATGAGTGGTGAAAAGTCACAAAAGTCTTTTTCCACTTGTCAAGTGAAAAAAATTACAGGAAGAGAAGCAAGCGCAAAATCCTTTCTGACATTTCTTTTTTAACCAACTAAAATCAAGTTCAACCTTCTTCACTGGAGCAGAAATTCAGCTAAGGTATTTTAAATGTGTCCCAGAGGAAAGGTAGTGGCACTTCTGACCTGCAATCACACCCACACTATAAGGATACACCTCTGCCTCCATTTTCCTTCCCACCTTCATCCTTGGAACTGTCCTCACTGGTGACCCACAGCTGTCTATTTACTCATCTCCTCCCCAGACAGGCTGCAAGTTCTAGAAGGGAAATGCCTATATCTTTCATGCTGTATCTCTACACTTAGCACTACAGTCCTGACCTGTAGTTGGGTCTCATTAAATGAAAGTTAAATGAATGGATACTGTGACTTTTAAAAGGAGAACTCCATGTGGCAGATGAGTTCCTTCAGGCATTCAGAAGGCAGAGATGGGGCACGTGCAGGGTTATGGTTCTCAAGTGTAAATAAATTTCTTCCCCTTGGCATCTTCCACTATAAAAGGTTTGGGAGCCATTCTGCGTTACAAGACCCAGGTGAAGAAAATCAAGCTATTATAGGCAGCAGCTAAGCGGAGGCAGGATTAAAATGTGGTGAGGCCACCAGGCAGTGAGAAACAGAAACACGAGGGAGGCAAGAGTCGAGCTCACTGAAGAACAGACAAGAGCTGCATCTGTAACCATATGGAAGCTTCTTTGGAAATTACATTCCTGTGAGCTTCACCCTGTTCATTATATCTAACTCAAATCACTCAGTAGAGAAAACCCGCCAGGACTCTAGCTTCACCCATCTGTCTGCCCCAATGTGGCTTCTTCCCCATATGTAGTTTTATTGGGCTGCTTTGTTCAAGCTCTGGAAAAAGTGACAACTGGATGAGTTGAACAGGATGCAGGCTGCCTGTCCGTAAGTCAATGCGCCAGCTGTTGACTCAGTGTTCAGCTGCTTGATGAATGGGAAGCAGGATGAATTCACAGAACTATGGGTGCTTGAGGGAGAGGGTGCCTTTGATCATGAGGCAGGCATAATAATTCATGCAAAGGTTCACTGGCTGCCACAAAATGTGTGGTTCTGAGTACTAGATGGTCATATATAAGAAAGGTTTGGGATAATATTTTCCAAAGTAGATGATCTTGTATATCTTTTCTGTTTTCAGCAACAAAGAAAGATTTACCTCCAATGACTGCTGAGTCACTTCGAACTGCATTGGTGAGTGGTTCCCGCTCATCTGTCTTCCCAAAGGGATCTAAAGAGAGGGAAAGACATGCAAAATCACTCTGCACACAAAACTCTGGGAGAGAGGATGTGATCTTATCAAAGATAGATAGATAAGTAGATAAACAATAGATCGATGCGAAAAGTAACAGTCTCTCCTTCGTGAAATTTTATAAGAATTACATAAATTAATGTATGTTCTCAAAATACTGCCTGACACAATGTACATACTCAGAAGATTTTGCTTCTTACTACAATTATACTCATCATATTCTATACATATATGTGAGCACACATTATAGGCTAACTAGGGGGACTTCCAGCTTCTAAAGAAAAAGTCAATTTTTCTACTTCATGTATACTTCATATACTACAGCATTTGCTACTTGGCTCTGTAAAGACAAGCAGAAAAGATGTTTAGGAATTACTTCTTGTAGAAATGAGTGAATTAAGTGTGCTGGGTCATTCTGTATTTAGTTCTTCTTCTGAGATGTATGAAATTGGATCTGAGAACAAGTAAATTGAGAAAATAAAGAGGAAAGACAAAGATAAGTAGACAGTATATGGAAGGTAAAGAAGGCACTGGAATGAAGCAGGTGTTCTGGGTTGATGGCAGTGATGGGGTAGATCTGATTTAAAAACAAACAAACTTGGGCTATAGAGATTGACAATGCTGGTTATAGTCTGTATTCTTAATATTACACAAGCATGCATAGGTCAGTGCAGTTCACCAGGGGGTGATGGTGTGTATGAGAGAATCAGAGAGAACAGGCAGTCAAAAAGAAGGTAAAAATGACAAACCATAAGAACAGAGGAGGGAGTGAGAGAGAGAGAGAGAGAGAAAGAGGCAAGAACAGAGAGGTAAAAGGCAGAAAAGAGAAGGGAGGGAAAGAAAAAGGGAGTTATCCTTCTTACATCTGCAGTAGCTTCAGGCCTTACACATCACCACCCTAATCCTATTTCCTGGAAATTCTGCTGCTTCCTCATCCATATTCAAATGTTAACTTCCATCAAGTTTCAGAATATGGTGTTCTTACTCCAAATTACATTTTTCCCCCTCTATTGATTTTTTGCACTACTTTTTAATATTATAAACCAATGTAGCCTTGATTTTAACCCAGATTTCTCCATATTTAGCATATTTTGATGTTAATAGATTAATACATCTTAATTCATTTTATTAATTCTAGCTCCCGGTGCTTACTAAAGTTACAAATAAAACATTTCAGATCAGATAAGCTGACAGCTTTAGTAACATGATTATAAAAATTGAAAATAAAACATATACACTGCACTAATATCTATGCTTGATGAATACCTTCGATAATAAAAACCCTCAGGACAGTGATGTATTTATTTCAAGAGGATGTCTTCTCTTTCCAGTCTGCATAAATTGTCTGGCAAATTTAGAGGCTTATTTCAAGTTTTAACTCCCACCCCCCCCCCAAAATGAACGATTTTTGCTTAATTACATATATCCAACTCCATCTCTATCGCCTGTCTATCCATCTATCTATTAGCTACATATAATTTATCATCTCCTACTATCTACATATCATTTATTACTCATCATCACCTACATATCTATTGATCATCTATCTTATTGACTAATTATTTATCCTTTTGTTTCCTGTTTATCCACCTATATATAATATCACATTCCATTACACGTACAAACATCCACATCTAATCAATTCAGATTCCACATTCCAGCCATCTTGTATATCTCACTCCTGCCAGGCTATTATTTTACCCGCCCTGAGACAATATACAATTGAGTGTCGGACAAGAGACTCTCTCAGATTGTCTAATTATAAAGTTGCTGAAGAATCCTCTTCTATCCTTATTGATTCCTTTCAATGGAACTATTGTAAGTTTCTAACCCACACACTTTGGCGTCAGTCCCTCCTGAGGAACTCCTGCGCTTCTTCATTTGACTCTCTATTGGATCTCCCCCTTTCTGAAAACTAAATAATTAAGAACCTTTCAAATAGACACAAAATTGCCTTTGTGTCTATTAACCTCATATCTTGTTAATCTATCTCCAGATACATTTCAAGATATCCAGTAGGGTGACAACTAAAAGCAGATCTAGTTATGTGGATGGTGATATGGTGTCATTTTTTCTATCTTTAATAATGTTCATTTAATTTTCTCTGGATATATACACTCATAAGTAGGAATAATTTTTCTTTTTTGTCAGTCGTGGGGCCTGAACTCTGGGCTTGGACGCTGTCCCTCAGCTCCAGCTCAAGGCTAGCACTCTACCACTTGAGCCACAGCGCCACTTCCAGCCTTTTCTGCTTATGTGGTGCTGAGGAATCGAACCTTGGGCTTCATGCATGCAAGGCAAACACTCTACCACTGGCCACCTTCCTAGCCCCAGAAATAAAATTTTAATTTCCATATGCAACGTGCTACTACTGGACCTTGAATTCAGGGCCTCATGCTCTCCTTAGCTTTTTTACTCTAAGTTGGGGCTCTACTACTTGAGTC
This sequence comes from Dipodomys spectabilis, assembly GCF_019054845.1. Lineage (NCBI taxonomy): Eukaryota > Metazoa > Chordata > Mammalia > Rodentia > Heteromyidae > Dipodomys > Dipodomys spectabilis. Next base: position 11,130,510 of record NW_024870771.1, read on the forward strand.
CTATCTCCACTTCTGACTTTTTGTTGGATGATTGGAGAACAGTATCTCTCTGATTTGTATACTCACACTGGGTTTAGAACTGCAATACTCTGCTCTTAGTCTCCTGAGTATGTAGAAATACAGGTGTGCTCTACAAGCTTCCAGATTTCTTATATTTATTTTGAGATTTCTCTACAATTTTCCATAAAGTCTGTCCCAATTTGCATCCTTTTCATCATCACTATTCAAAGGGTCCTTTGCTGCAAAACTTCTCTAACACTTTTTTTTTTTCTTTGACTGGCTTGGGGCTTGAACTCTGGGCTCTGTCCCTGACCTTTTGCACTCAATGCTAGTATTCTACTATTTGAACTACAGCTCCACCTGCAGTTTTATGGCAGTTAATTGTAGATAAGAGTCTTCCTTTCCCTGGCTGGCTTTGAACCTACTGAGTAGCTAGGATTACAGGCATGGGCCGCCAGCATCAGCTTCTAACATTTTTTAATCTCTTACCTTTTTAGTAATAGTGATCCTGTCATAAGAAATATTACTGGACAATTTATACTCATTTCTCTTATGAAGAATGATGTTGGACACTGTTTCATATCCCTGTTGGAAACATTTATGTTTTCTTTGATATACAATGACTGTTTCCACATTTTGCCAAATTTTAAGCAGGTAATATTATTTTTTGCTCTTAAGTTGATTGTTCCTTATCTATTGAATAGATCACAGAGTTTGTAAATATTCTCATTATCTCTTTTAACTACATATACATTTTTAGTTGGGCAAGAGCCTCACTCATTTATATTTTGTTGTTGTTGTTTGAAAATTTTGGCTTTGTTTTCAAGGTCACAAAAGGGGCTTTAGCCCTCTGTTTACTTCTGGAAGGTTTAGCTCTTGTAGTAAATTTTATAGTCTCTATTTTCAAGTTAATATTATGTGGTACAAGACAAGGATTCAATTTTGTTCTTTTATTTATGAATGTCTAGTTTTCCCAACAGCATTTATTAAATGAACTGTCCTTTTACCTATATTAATTCTTGCAATGCTTGCCAAATATTAGTTTATTAATATTCATATATTAATAGACTTAATTCTGAGTTCTCTGTCTTTTGTGTTCTGCTGCATTGCATTATATACCTGTTTCTATGCCAGTGTTATACAATTTTGATAACTATTCCTAGTATGCTCATAATCATTGCAATATTATTTACATTAGCCAAGACAAGAAAACAGTGTCTATTGATGGATATGTGAATAGAAAAATTGTGATTATACATATATGCATAAATATATATGTATGTGAATGTTCATTTACATCATAGAATATTATTCAACCTAAAAAATTGATTAATCAATTTGAATTATCATGGATGAAGCTAGAGGACATTATGCCACGTAGATTAACCCAAATACACAAAGAAAAAAATGTATAGTGTCACTAATATGTGGAATCTAAAATTGCAGAACTCACAGAATACAAGTATAAAGATGATTAGAACAGCCAGGTGTTCTTTTGCTCATAAGATGTAAAAACTCTGGTCATAACATAATTTAAACAACCACACAATACATATATGGATATGACAATACATGTATACCAAATCATCACCTTGTATAACTTGAGTTCTACCATTGGATCCATTTCAATATTTATTTATTTATTTATTTAGGGTCCAGTCGTGGGGCCTGAATTCTTGGCCTGGGTGTTGTCCCTCAGCTCTTCAGCTCAAGGCTAGCACTCTATCATTTGAGCCACAGCGCCACTTCCGGCTTTTTTTTTCTGCTTATGAGGTGCTGAGTATTGGAACCCAGGGCCTCATGCACGCAAGGCAAGCGCTCTACCACTGAGCCACCTTCCCAGCCCCATTTCAATATTTATTTACTTACTTATTTAGATGGTATAGCTGTTTTAACCCAAGAACTTTACCTGGCTAGCATTGTGTGTCTTGAGACACATCTCTAGTAGCCCTGATTTTTTTTCTCCTGATTATTTTGGAAATAGAATCTTTTGGATTTTTCTTTCAACTGGATTACTCAAACCATTACTCTCTGGCTGCATATTCCTAAGTAGGATTTAGGAAGTATGACTTCAAGGATTTCAAGTATGATCAACAGATACATCACACAATTTTTTTGTTCATCAATAAATCTGGAAATTCTTGTTAATTTTAAATAATATAAATAGTAATAATAGTTCAGACCCCAGTTTCCTGCCTCCTTTATCCCTCAATACTTTAATTATTTGCACACAATCTGCTTAAGCCACAGTGACTATATACAAACATGCATAAGCATACTATGTATATATATATAATTTTCAATAGATGTAACTATTAGGCATTCAGATCTAATGGGTCATCACTTGAAAATTAAGATTTCAGTAAACATACAAGAATCACCCCCAGAATACCCAATCATAAGTTGTAACCCCCATGTAATCATGTCAGGCAAGAAACTGAACAATGACAAGCCAACCCTTTAATGTGAAAGGTTCTTATGGTCGACACTAGAAGTAGTGCTAGTGAGGGAAGATCTATTGGGAAGTATCTGGGAGGTACCTGAGGAGGAGTGCACAGTGGTCACTGCGTTCACATCTGAGTCCACCATGGCACCACAGCTGGATTCTGTCAAGGTCCCCTGCACAGTCACGGGTGCTATGGTGGTATGCCGCAGGGCTGCCTTTAGTGGTGCTATGTGATTGTATTGAACTGAAGAAAGGCATCCAACAAAACCCAGGGTATTCGCTTTAGCAATTTCAGAATCCAGTCCAACATTCTCTGCAATATAAAAACAACCAGTAGTTTTTCTTTCCCCCCACGAAGAAATGCTATAAATTCTCTTTGAGAATTGTGTAAAGTAACAGAAATTGCCTTGTTATTCTTAAAATAAGGAAAAGTCTCCTTATATAATATGCCTCAATTCCTATCTCATCTTCACCATTACAACACGCATCACTGTACCAACCATATTTCATAGGAAACTGCTAGAAGCATCTCTACTTTGAAATAAAAATGTTTCAGACTTTGAAGTTTTCATTCATGTGCTTTATGAACTGTATAAAGGACAATAAATATGTTTCATAGTCGAGTTAACTGATAGAATTTGTCTCACCATCCTTTCGAAAAGTGGAGGCAGGTGACTTGATTAATTCCACAGGGCTCATTAAAACTTCTCAATCAAAATGTAGCAAGACAAGCTGGGTGCTGGTGGCTCATGCCTATAATCCTAGCTACTCAGGAGGCTGAGATCTGAGGTTTGCAGTTCAAAGCCAGCCCAGGCAGGAAAATCCATGACACAGTTAACTCTAATAAACTACTCAGAAAAAGGCAGAAGTGGCGCTGTGGCTCAAGTGGTAGAGCAAGAAGAGGCTCAGGGAAAATGTCCAGTCCCTGAGTTCAGGCCCCAGCATTGGAAAAAAAAACATAGCAACACAACATGATTAGAGGAAGGTAACAGGATCTGAAACACTGGTTTTCCCAGGGAAACCACTGTATTATTGCTTTATTTATTTAGTCACTTATTTATTTATTTTAATACATTTTTATTGTAAAAACACCGTACAGAGGGGTTACAGTTATATGAGCAAGGTAACGAGTATATTTCCTATCAAGCATTGTTGCCTCCTTCTTTGTTTTTCTCCTATCATCCCTTCCCTCCCTCCCACTTCCACAACTACACTCCCCTCCTCCCACCCCTGCCTAACTTGTAAAGTTCCTTTTTTCAACATAGTGTCTTGTACATCTCATTGTTACAATGGGTCAACCTGTTATCCCTATTTAAGCATTTTGTTTTTTCCCTTCCACTCCCCAAATTAGAGAAGTGTATATGCAAGATGCAGGGCACTGACATCAAATACAGTGAAAACAGGGGGAATGTACAAAGAAACAAAAATATCACATGGTACATTATAAATACGTTAGAAACAATAGCAAGAAAGAAAAAAAAAACACTTGTGTCCCCATCTTGGGGTTCATTTTGCTAAACATCATCTTATCTGTTCAGATAAGAACTTTTCTGCTTGTCCCAGACATACTAGTTATTGCAAATAAGGGAAACCATGGGACCTATGCTTCTTTGTGCCTGGTTTGCTTCACTTAATATAATTTTTCCAAATCTTTCCATTTCCTAACAAATAAGGCAATGTCATTCTTTCTGATGGAGGCATAGAATTCCATTGTGTATATATACCACATTTTCTTGATCCATTCATCTACTGAGGGGCATCTGGGTTGGTTCCATATCTTAGCTATGGTAAATAAGGCTGCAATAAACATAGTTGTGCTGGTAGCATTAGTATGGACTTGTTTGTGATCATTTGGGTAAATGCCCAAAAGTTGGATTACTGGGTAATAGTGGAGCTCTATGTGAAGTCTTTTGAGGAACTTCCATACTGCTTTCCAAAGTGGTTGAACAAGTTTACACTCCCACCAACAATGCAGTAGGGTTCCCTTCTGTCCACATCCCCTCCAGCATATGTTCTTATTAGAGTTCTTGATTATAGCCATTGTAATTGGGGTGAGGTGGAATCTCAATGTTGTTTTGATTTGCATTTCTTTTATGGCTAGAGTGGTTGAGCATTTCTTCATCTATTGGTCATCCTTATTTCCTCTTCAGAGAAGTTTCTCTTTAAGTCTTTAGCCCATTTATTTATCAGGCAGTTGTTTCTTTGATGGTTTGTTGTTTGGAGATTTCAGAATAGTACTGGAGGAATATCAATACCAAATTTCAAACTCTACTACAAAGCCATAGTAAGTAGTTGTGGAGGTGGGAGGGAAGGGATGGTAGGTGAAAAACAAAGGAGGAGGCAACAATGCTTGAAAAGAAATGTACTCATTACCTTGCTCATGTAACTGTAACCCCTCTGTACAGTATTTTCACTATAAAAATCTTATTTAAAAAGACCATACTAATTAAAACAGCTTGGTACTGGCACAAGAACAGACCTGAGGACCAATGCAGCAGAATTTAAAACTCAGAAATGAACCAACCTAATCTTCAATAAAGGAGCTAAAAAATAGAATGGAAAAAAGACAGCCTCTTCAGTAAATGGTGCTAGCCTGGGCAAAGGATTACTTCTAGGAATGGAAACATGGCAACATTGTGAACTATTACACTGTCTATCACTCTGTGCTTAAGATGCTTTCAGAGATTAGCTCTCCATGTCTGAGAAACCTCCCAGGTGATAATAAAAATATAGTGGCAATGAGCCTCATATGAAAAAGAACATTTGTGGTGGAGGAAATTGTCAACTTTTAAATAGTCAAATAGATGTCTTATATCACAATACATATTTTTTACTCAGGAATAGCTCACATATGCTTATGGTGATTCTGAACTTGTCATGAACATTGCTTCCCATGTTATATTCTGCACATTTTTATGCAGCAGTGTTCTAGGTTGTTGGGTGCCAGTGGCTCAAATCTCTAATCCTTAATACTTGAGAAGCCAAGATCCAGAAGATCTTGATTGGAACCCAGACCAGGCAGAAAAGTCAGTGAGATTCCATCTCAAAAATTTAAAATAAAACAAAACAGCAAAAATAAAACAGAGGTGGAGTTATGGTCCTACTGGCAGAGGGCCAGGTGACATCCTGAGACCCAATACCAATGCCACACACACACACACACACACACATGTACACACACACCACTGTTTTCAAAATCAACAAGCAGGAGACTGCAAGATTCTGTTATCAAAACAAAACATGGCTCTAATCCAGAATACACTTTAGCCACAGATTAGTTGTTTAAAAAGGAAAGAATTAGGGATCATGAGTGTTCAGAAGCATGGAAGCACTGGGAGACAAGAGATGGGCACTTTAAACTGGCACAAAGGATTTCAAAAGCAATTAAAAGTGGAATGCCACTGCAGCTCTGCTTCAAGGGCTCAATCAGAAGTACTGGATCTGGTTCCCAGAATTCCCTGGCTTTCACACTGGTACTCAGGGCTTTGAAGGACAACATTACAGTGACTGTGGTGAAAAGAAGCTCTGTATAGAGAACAGGCATGTAGATAAATTGGGCAAAAGGCCAGAAAGTGATATTCTCTCTGTAAAGGAAGAAATGTGCTGAATAAAATCTCTTTCTAGAGAAATATCAACATTTAAGATGTATAATAAGAATTAGGAACTTGAAACATTTCTAGAAAGGAATTGAAGGTGATCAGGATCTCTGACATACAAAAGTACTTCCAGTAGGAGAACTCTGAAAACTTAGTGATGTATTAGTCTTATATAAATTAAAAGAAAAAAAAAATAAGAAGATGATTACCAATAAGCTCTTATAAAAGCATAAACTAATATGGGGTAGTGAACAATTACTTGCTAAAAATAATTAGAAAGCTGCAAAAATAATAAGATTTACCACTCATTGAGTAGCTAGTGCACCAGTCTATAATACTTGATTTTAAATTATTCTTTCTATCCTTCTCAAAAAAATTTCCAGGTCTTAATCAAAGCAAGAAGAGCCTGGAATGATGTATGCCATGCCCTAAAAACAAACAACTATCAACCAAGAATACTGTACCCAGCTAAACTCTCCTTCATAACTGAAGGCCAAATAAAAACCTTCCATAGCAAAGAAAAATTGAAACAATACATCTCCACCAAACCAGCCCTACAAAAGATTCTTAAAGATGTCCTACACATAGAAAACCAACAAGACCGCAACAAAGGCCAAGAAACTGCACCCAAACTGAGAATCCAAGAACCATAGGAAGAACCTAGTTTTCGCAGCCCCCAAGAAGGTGGATAACATGGCAGGAACTCCCAAATACCTCTCAGTCCTATCTCTTAATGTTAACGGACTGAACTCTCCAATTAAGCGACATAGACTGTCTAGTTGGATTAAAAAACAAGACCCTTCTATCTGCTGCCTGCAGGAGTCACATCTTGCCCGTAAAAACAAACACATTTTCAATGTTAAAGGCTGGAACAAAATCTACCAAGCAAACGGCCCCCATAAACAGGCGGGAGTTGCAATCCTAATATCAGATAAAATAGACTTCAAATTAAAATTCGTGAGAAGAGATAAAGAAGGTCGCTACATACTAATTAAAGGATCTCTCCTTCAGGAGGATATTACAATTCTAAATATCTATTCGCCAAACAATGGAGCACCCAAATTTATCAAAGAAACACTACTTTCCCTCAAATCCCATATAGATCCAAAGACATTAATTGTTGGGGATTTTAACACACCACTCTCCCCACTAGATAGATCAACTCGGCAAAAACTCAACAGAGAAACCGCAGATCTAAACAGCTGCATAGATCAACTAGACTTAACAGACATCTACCGAACATTTCACCCAGCAGCATCAGAATACACGTTTTTCTCAGCAGCACATGGAACGTTTTCTAAAATAGACCACATTTTAGGCCAAAAGCAAACTTGTCTAAATTCAGAAACATTGAAGTTATACCTTGCATTCTCTCTGACCACAAGGGAATAAAATTAGAACTCAACACCAAAAGCCACCAAAGAAAGTCCAGTATCACATGGAGGCTGAACAACACACTGCTGAATCAAGAGTGGGTCATGGAAGAGATTAGAAAGGAAATTCAAATGTTCATGCTATTCAACAAAAATGAACACACAAATTACCAGCTCCTCTGGGACACAGCAAAGGCAGTACTCAGAGGCAAGTTTATAGCTCTGAGCTCCCATATCAACAAATTGGAGAAATCTGAAACTAGCAATTTAATGACACATCTAAACCTCCTTGAAAAAGAGCAGCAAGATAAACCCCAATCCATTAGACGGAAAGAAATAATCAAAATTAAATCAGAATTAAATGAATTAGAATCCAAAAAAACTATAGAAAGAATCAACAAAACAAAGAGTTGGTTCTTCGAAAAACTTAACAAAATTGACAGACCCTTAGCAAATCTTATCAGAAAAAGAAGAGAACACACCCAAATTAATAAACTCAGAGATGAAAATGGAAACATCACCACGGAAACAACCAAGATCCAGAACATTATAAGGGAATACTTCTCAAAACTTTATGCTAATAAGTTTGAGAACTTGACAGAAATGGACCTTTTCCTAGCAAATATTGACATGCCAAAACTAAACCAAGATGAGTTAAACCAGCTTAACAGGCCCATATCAAGCATTGAAATAGAAACAGCAATAAGAGACCTCCCAGCTAAGAAAAGTCCAGGACCAGATGGTTTTACAGCAGAATTTTACAAGGCCTTCAAAGCAGAGCTCACACCAATTCTCCTCCAACTCTTCAATGAAATTGAAAGAGAAAGCTCACTACCGAACACATTCTATGAAGCCATCATAACCCTCATCCCAAAACCAGGCAGGGACTCATCAAAGAAAGAGAACTATAGACCCATTTCTTTGATGAACATTGATGCAAAACTTCTCAACAAAATTTTGGCCAATCGACTTAAACAATTCATCCAAAAAATCATACACCACGATCAAACAGGATTCATTTCAGGGATGCAAAGCTGGTTCAATATACGCAAATCAATTAATATTATTCATCACATCAACAGGAGCAAGAATAAGAACCACATGGTTATCTCAATAGATGCAGAAAAAGCATTCGACAAGATCCAACACCCCTTTATGATGAAGGTTTTGGAAAAATTAGGAATCCATGGAACATTCCTCAATACGATAAAGGCTGTATATGACAAACCTACAGCCAGCATTATACTCAATGGTGAAAAACTAAAGCCATTTCCTCTTAACTCAGGAACAAGACAAGGATGCCCACTCTCTCCACTTCTCTTCAATCTAGTATTAGAATGCCTAGCTACAGCAATAAGACAAGATGCAGACATAAAGGGGATCCAAATAGGGAAAGAAGAAATAAAACTCTCCCTCTTTGCAGATGACATGATCTTGTATTTAAAGAATCCCATAGACTCCACTCCCAAATTACTCAAGCTGATTCAAAACTTCGGCAAAGTAGCAGGTTATAAAATTAACCCCCAAAAATCAATGGCTTTTCTGTATGCCAACAATGAGAAAAGTGTGGCTGAAATTAGGAAAGCAACTCCATTTGGAATAGCCCCACAAAAAATAAAATACCTAGGAATTAACTTAACTAAAGAAGTGAAGGACCTCTATGATGAAAACTTTAAAATCTTGAAAAAGGAAATCAACACAGAACTTAAAAAATGGCAAAACCTCCCATGCTCCTGGATTGGAAAGATTAACATCGTGAAAATGGCAATACTTCCCAAGGCTATCTACAAATTCAACGCAATACCTATCAAAATTCCACCCTCATTCTTCAAGGAAATAGAAGAGGCAATCCAAAAATTCATATGGAACAATAAAAGACCCCGAATAGCAAAAACGCTCCTGAATGGAAAGAACACTGCTGGAGGAATATCAATACCAAACTTCAAACTCTACTATAAAGCCATAGTAATCAAAACAGCTTGGTATTGGCATAAGAACAGACCTCAGGACCAATGGAATAGAATTGAAAACCCAGAAATGAACCCACAGACCTATAGCCATCTAATCTTCGATAAGGGAGCTAAAACAATAGAATGGAAGAAAGACAACCTCTTCAGTAAATGGTGCTGGCAAAATTGGTTAACTACATGTAGAAAACTTAAGCTAGATCCTTATATATCACCCTGCACCAGAATCAACTCCAAATGGATCAAAGACCTTGAACTCAAAGCAGACACTCTGAAAACATTACAGGATGGAATAGGAGAAACCCTAGGTCTCCTTGGCTCAGGCCGAAATTTTCTGAATAGAGACCTGGAAACACAACAAATCAAAGAAAGGTTGGACAAATGGGATTGCATAAAGTTGCAGAGCTTCTGCAGGGCAAATGACATAGCTAGCAAGATCAATAGAAAGCCCACGGATTGGGAGAAGATCTTTACTAGCCATACAACGGACAAGGGTCTCATATCTAAAATATACTTGGAACTCAAAAAATTAAACCCCCCAACAACAAATCCTCAAAGAAACAACTGCCCAATAAATAAGTGGGCGAAAGACTTAAAGAGAAACTTCTCTGAAGAAGAAAGAAGGATGGCCAATAGACACATGAAGAAATGTTCAACATCCCTAGCCATAAAAGAAATGCAAATCAAAACAACATTGAGATATCACCTCACTCCAGTGAGAACGGCAAAAATCAAGAACTCTAACAACAACAGATGCTGGAGGGGATGTGGACAGAAAGGAACCTTAATTCATTGTTGGTGGGAATGTAAACTTGTTCAACCACTTTGGAAAGCAGTATGGAGGTTCCTCAAAAGACTCCACATAGAGCTCCCCTATGACCCAGCAATCCCACTTTTGGGCATTTACCCTAATGTTTACAAACAAGACCACACTAAAGCTACCAGCACAACTATGTTTATTGCAGCATTATTTACCATAGCTAAGATATGGAACCAACCCAGATGCCCCTCAGTAGATGAATGGATCAAGAAAATGTGGTATATATACACAATGGAATTCTATGCCTCCATCAGAAAGAATGACATTGCCCCATTTGTTAGGAAATGGAAAAACTTGGAAAAAATTATATTAAGTGAAGTAAGCCAGGCCCAAAGAAACGTAGGTCCCATGGTTTCCCTTATTTGTAATATCTAGTATATGTATGAGTCAAGCGGAAAAGGTCAGATAATGTGATGTCAGGAAAATGAACCCTTAGATGTGTATTTTAATGTTTTTTTCTTTCATGCATGTGTTTCTAACACATTTATAAGATTATCTCTTTGTTGCTTTGTATGTCCCTCCCCCATAGTATAACCCTTGCTTTCACTATATTTGATGTCAGTATAACTTGTGGAGGAGATGGGGAAAAACCAGTTGTTTAAGGATACAGGTGGACCTGTTGCAACAATGAGAAGTACAAGTTGTCATGTCCAAAACGAACTTTACAATGTTGGTGGGGGGGGGGTGCTGGGGGGAGGGAGGAAGGAGAAGGATTGGGATTAGGGGGGGAGGGGGGAGGCTGGGAAGGGATGTGAAGGATAAACAAAGGAGGAGGCTGCAATGCTTGGTAAGAAATGTACACATTATCCTGCCCATGTAACTGTAACTCCTCTGTACAGTATGTTCACAAATAAAATAAAATTAAATTAAAAAAAAAAAAAAAAAAAAAAAAATTTCCAGGTCTTTCTGATTTTACTACAAAATTTACAGATGAAGCAGCAGAGAAAGTAAAAGATATACTGGAGATTAGTTGACAAAGTGAAGGATTAAATCTATTTTTAAGACTTTAAATGATATTTTCCTTATCTAAGTATGCTGCCTCTCAAAAAGTTCAGAAAAAAATCTTCAATGTACAGTGAAATAATCTGACATGAATTATATAAAGGAAATAGATTGCAAAGACTTAAGAAAATGTAAGTTATTTTTGGTTGAATGTCTCACAGAATTCATTGAACTCTGAATTATATTAAAGACATAATGCATTTCCCAATCCATTTAATTCAGTTTTTATGTTATAATTGCATTAGATTCCTAAGGAGGTAGGCAGTGGACATATTTTATGTGCTGAAATAGAGCATGAATCTCAGAGACAAAGTTAACAGCAAATGTGCCTTCTTAGAAGTATACAAAAAGAGAATACAAATCTCTTGTTGAGGTAAAAAATATCTCTAGCTGACTTTTACTGATATTTTCTGCTAAAATTTCTTCCCAAAGTCTATCCAGACACGGAGAGCTTTAAGATTTCTCCTCATCATAAACTTTGAGAACTTAAAGGCATCTTAACCACAAAGAAAAGAAGAAAAAGCTAAAATGCTTCTAAATATTTTGCTTGAAATACACTTAGTATACTTAGCATGCTTTAAATACTATCATGAAACATTTTTTCTGACTCTCCTCATAATCTGTGTGTGTGTGTGCGTGTGTGTTTGTGTATGTGTGAAAATGTGTGAGTCTGGGACTTAAACTCAAGGCCTGAATGCTGTCCCTGAGCTCTTTATTTATTTATTTATTTATTTTGATTAAGGCTAATGCTCTACTACTAGAGCCACAGTTTTACTTCTGGCTTTTGTTTTGGTAGTTAATTGGAAATAAGAGTCTCATGGACTTCATTATCTAGACTGGCTTATAGCCACAATCCTCATCTCTCAGCTTCCTGAATAGCTAGCATTCATTACAAGGGTGAGCCTGCAGCATTGATGTAGGAGCTACATGCAATACTGAGAAGGTGTAGGTAGGCAATTAGGCAGACTGGAGTTTAGGAATCACAATATTGAATTTACCATTTTTGCCTCCCCATGTTGTTTTCCCATGTTTATACTCTTTTCTTTCTTGTGCATGTACTGGAGCTTGAATTCAAAACATTGTGCTCTCTCTTAGCTTTTTCTACTATTTGGGCCACAGTGTCACTTCCAGCTTTTTGCTTGTTACTTATAAAAGTCTTTCAAATTTGTTCAAGTTATCTTAGAAGATCCTCAGATCTTAGCCTCCTGATTTGCTACAGGTGTAAACCACTGGCATCTAGCTTGCCTTCCCCTTTCTGAGATTTGTTTTTACCATCTTTAAAACAGTAATAATCAAAATAGGGATACAGGTGGACCCATTGCAACAATGAGATGTACAAGTCGTTATGTCGAAAACGAACTTTACAACTTTGCTGCGGGGTGGGAGGGGCGGGGGAGATGGGGGGGTAGGGGTAAGATGGGAAGGGATGGGAAGGGGAAAAAAAGGAGGAGGCTACAATGCTTGATAAGAAATGTACTCATTATCTTGTCCATGTAATTGTAACCCCTCTGTACAGTATTTTCACAATAAAAAAAGAAAAAAATAAAACAGTAATAATCATACCTGGCACTTAAATCATGATAGAAATAAATATAGTAGTACAATACAGTCCTTCACTAGGTGCCTATAAATGTACTTTGATGTCACTTTTTTGTCCATCATGATATGTAAATGACCAAATCAAGCTACTTCACACATTTAATAGCTTACATACTTATCAGTTATTTCATGGTAAGAACACTTTACTGTTCTTTGACTTTCCAAGTATGGTATTACTCATTTTGAGACACAGTCTCACTATGTTGCTCAGACTGGCCACAAATTCATAATCTTCCTGCTTTCTGCTTGATTTCTGAGATTATAAAATGATGCTACCTGCTCACTAGTCACCATTGTATACATAGGATCTCTCTTCTACTTTACTGAACTTTTGTGTGTTTTGACCAACATCTCTCCACAACAACAACAACTACTACTAATAGTACTAGTAGAAGTACAAATATCCTTTGTTTCTTTTATGTCTCCTACTATACACCACTACTTTGACTGAATTCAATGTCCCTCTACATCCCAAGAAACAGAATTTAAAGATCTCCCTAATGTTTTACTTCATATTAACTCAAAACTGAATAAAGCTAACCATCAAATATTGAATGATCAATTGGTTAATATATTGTATACTATCTTCTTGAGGCATTTAACAATATTTCCTTCCCATTGATGTACAAACCCACATATTTTCCAGATAACCCTGAACTCTCCTATTAAAGCCAGAAGTTATGCAGTGCCCAGAAAAACAGCACAGAAACAAATTTTAGCTCCAGGATAAAAAGAAAAAACACTTCCCATAGTTGCATCTGTTTTACATGAAGAAATGGTTAGGGCAAATTAATCACCAGATTGTAGGGAGGTGGTTTACATTTTCAAGAGAACAAGAAGACATCAATAGTTAACTTCAAAATACCTGACATAGCTTTAGGATGTAACATGACAGTTTCTATACGTCAAATTTCATTTATAATATTTGAATCCTAAAGTATCACAGAGCAAGTCATGTAGATGCATATGACATGGTCTTTTAAGAGTAAAATGCTGTACCAAGATAAAATATAAATAAGAGGAACTGATTTTAATGAAAGTTATGAGTCATGTATATAAGAAAAAGGTTTTCCCTCTAGAGTTCACTGTGAATTTCAGGGAAGGGTCAGACAGAAGTTTCCAAGGTCTAAGAACTAGGTCTGTCATATACATCTTTCATCCTCATAAAGGAAAATCAGAGTGGATAAAATATTCGTGTACAGAGAAGAACACTCACCAAAATTTTATGCTTTTCATGGTATGTTCACCTATCCAATTACTATGTAAATATTATATTCTACTGGAATGAGAGAGTATGAAATAAGGATAGCCAAAATCCAGGTGGAAAGAACCAGAAACATATGGTCAAGAAATCAGCTAAACCAAACCAACCAGTCTGTAGCCAATAAAAGCCTGGAACCTAGGTCTTTGGTTCTTGTACACTTCTTTTTTCTCTATCTCATGCTTAAACATGTTCCTGTTTTCAAAACAGAAAGAATAGGTTCTTAGCCTGGTTTAAGGTATAAAATAAATAGGTGCCTAGCCCCACACAAAGCCCATCTGCTCTCAACACTGTCTGAAAAATCTTTTCTCTTACCTAAACACAATATGAGGTTATCTCTTTCTGTCATCATACAACTGGATCAGTTTGGTTCCTTTTCTGAGAACGTACATCTATTTACTGATCACCTATGGAAAATGCAGCTCTGGATTTGAAGATGGACTTCTAGTGACTCACAAACAGAGATATTCTAAACTCATTGAACATTCAGTCATCTTAGAGGATGGAGTTATCAGAACAGCAATGATTTCTGGTGATAAATTTATAGTAGTAGGCCATCAGGATGGTATACGAAGACAGATGGGAACTCTAACAAAAGCTAAGGCAGGTGATAACATAAAAGTATTTTTATGGAAATGTATTGAAATGAATACTTTGGGACCTTTTACTCAATCATACTTCTGGTAGGAGAGTATACACAAATTTGTATTCATTTTTAAAAATATTATTCTTATGGTATAGAAGGCTCAAAGTTTGAGAAACACTGATTTAGGAAAGATAGCATTTGAATAAACATAATTAAATAAATACTTAAAATGAAAAATAGAATGAAGTTGCAATGTTCCAGGCAAAAAGAAAAGCCTATGCAAGCAAAGTCACATGTAAGATGAGTAAAAATCAAATTAACTCTGTTAAAGGAGTAAAGAGATGCTTCTGTAGAGATAGACTTAATAACTGTCACATAGACAATAACTTTCATGTTCCCAAGACAATTTGCCCATGGTATTACACTGTATTATATTGTGTGTTCTCCTCTTTTTGCTTCCAGGAAGCTCTTCATTCTCAAAACTTCATTCCCAGCCACTAGAACACAGTGCCCAATACATATTTATAGTTAACATTAATAAAGAAAATTAATAAATGAAAGAATATTTTTCTAATATCAACAGTAATGTAGCATAATTGGGGATATAGTTATACCTACATCTCAGGGTTTGCATTCCTACCACTAAAAACATGGTTTCTTGACTTTTGTGCTCAAACAAATGTATGAGTCCTAATTTTGTACTCATATTAAAGCCATAATACCCAGACCTTCTTTAATGAAAGATGCCAAGTTCTTTCTCTAAGACTTAACTAATCTTTCTATCAGCTATGCCAGGAGTGCACAATGGTCCTGCCCATTATTCCAGCACTTTGGGGACAAAGATAAACAGATTGTTTATATGTGACCAGGCAAGCTTTGCTGCTACATGTCACAGTGTCTACCACACACATTTTACAAGTCAGAACCTGCATTGACTCTTCCTGTGTCTCCCTAATGCTGCAATTGAGCTCTTCCTTCAGTTTGAGGCCAAAATCTCCTCTATAGAGATGTCTTCTATTTGCCTTTCTTAGGACCTGACACACCTTTGCCTTTCTAAGGAACTGATACTCTTTTCTACCCTAATTCTCTACACTAAATCCACTATGTTTTCCTTCTGTCTTCTTTTTAAAATTTTTGTTTTATTGTAAAGATGCTACTCAGAGGAGTTACAGTTACATGAGAAAAGCAATGAGTACATTTCTGTCAAGCATTGTTATCCCTTCCTTTGTTGGTCTTCCACAATCCCTTCCCTCTCCTACCTCCTTCACTCCCCTCCACCCTCTACCCCCACCTCCCCACCCCCCATGCCCCCAAGTTGTAAAGTTCATTTCCAATATACTATCTTGTGGGTGTCATTGTTGCAATGGCTCATCCTGTGACCTTGTTTCAGCATTTTGTTATTCCCTTCCCCTCCCCAAATTAGACTATTATGCATAAAAGATGCAGGGTACTAAAATCAAGCACAGTGGCAACAGAGAATATAACATAGGAGGAAGAACATACAAGGGAAATAAAATCATATAGTACATTTAAAACAACAACAACAAAAAAGAACTCTTGCATCCATATCATTTAACTTGGTATCATCTTATAAGGTCATATGTACAAAGCTTTTGAGCTTTTCTGCTCATCTGTTAAAATTATTCTGTATGTATACTAATTATTGCAAATGAGGGAAACTATGAGACCTATATTTATTTGGGTCTGGCTTACTTCACTTAATATGATTTTTTTCCAAGTCTTTCTATTTCCTAACAAATGGAGAGCTTCTGCATGGCAAAAGACATAGCTAGTAAGATCAGTAGTAAGCCCACAGACTGGAAGAAGATATTCACTAGCTATATAACCAAAAAGGCCTCATATCTAAAATATACTTAGACCTCAAAAAATTAAATCCTCCAAAAACAAATTCTCAAAGAATCAACTGCCCCATTAATAAATGGGCTAAAGACTTAAAGAGAAACTTCTCTGAAGAAGAGAGAAGAATGACAAATAAACACATGAAGAAATGCTCAACTTTTCTGGCCATAAAAGAAATGCAAGGGGCTGGGAAAGTGGCTCAGTGGTAGAGTACTTGTCTTGCACGCATGAGGCCCTGGTTTCGATTCCTCAGCACCACATAAGCAGAAAAAAAAAGCCAGAAGTGGCGCTGTGGCTCAAGTGGTAGACTGCTAGCCTTGAGCTGAAGAGCTGAGGGACAGCACCCAGGCCCAGAGTTCAGGCCTCACGACCGGACCCCCCCCCCCCCCCACAAAAAAAAAAAGAAATGCGAATCAAAACAACATTGAGGTTCCACCTCACCCCAGTTAGAATGGCTATAAACAAGAAATCTAATAACAACATGCTGGAGGGGATGTAGCCAAATGGGAACCCTACTACACTGTCGATGGGGGTGTAAACCTGAACAACTACCCTGGAAAGAAGTATGGAGGTTCCTCAAAAGACTCTACATAGAGCTCCCCTATGACCTAGCGATCCTATTCTGGGGCATTTACCCAAATGATCACAAACGAGGTCATACTATAGCTATCAGCACAATTATACCTATGCAGCATTATTCAGCATGGCTAAGATATGGAACCAACCCAGATGCCCCTTAGTAGATGAAAATAGAGTATATAGATAGATAAATAGATAGATAGATAGATAGATAGATAGATAGATAGACAGACAGATAGTTGAATTCTATGTTTCCATCACAAAGAATGACACCTTCTTTCTTCTTTACACTATAATTACATGTTTATGTGTTTCTACATATTTGTGTGTGATTGCTGCATTACTATAGACTATAATTTTCATGACAAAATTATGACAGTTTTGCTTACAAGAACCTACCTATTAACCTTAGGAATAGAAGTTGCCAAACAAAAGTCTGACACACAATAGGTCTTAAAACAACTCTTCTTTAAGTAAAATTGTATACCTACAGATGGATGCACAGATAAAGAAGTAGATAAGTAGATATCATGCAAAAAGCCCAAAAGAAGGGAAAAAGGACCTAAAGAAAAATCAATCGAGTAAATAAAAAGTCTGCTATTTGAAATTCTATCAGTTTTATTAAATAGAACATTGGCAGGACAAGTTTTCATATGCTAATTGCCTGCTTGGTAACTTGCATTATTTAAAATCACCTCTGTATATAGAACACTGACTAATGGATTGTAGAAAACTCAACAACATACATAAACTTTTAAAAATTCTAGGTATCCTACTCTCCAGGGCCAAGTTATTTATTTTCTATGTAAAATTCATCTTTAAGACTGAGATTGGAAAGTTGATGTAGAAATCCATTGGGATTGTAGGAAACAAAAAGAATTCTTCCAGGGCTGTTCATTATTTATTTGATGCGAGATCAGAACCAAAAGTTTTTCATGAACAGATTTAGTCCGATGTTGTTTTCTCTGCTAAAGGAAATGAGTAGTACTAAGCCTTTTCTTGTTCCCAGAGAGAATCTAATAGCAGAATTCAAAATAATCTAAAGTAGTAAGCTGCTCAATTGTTGAGTTAAAAACACCAAAAATAGTTGAAATTGTACTGGGTGAAACCTTCTGTATCATAATTTTTGTTGGCAAAATTTTATATGTTAGATACTATCTACAACAGATAATGGGAAGTCTAACTTAAACAGTTCTGGACAAACACAAATCAATTTTCTCATGTTGAATTTGTCTAGTGGCAAAGAAACCTCTGGACATAGATCATGAAGGATCCACATATTCAAGTAGAAGTAGGGGGATCATGCAGCTACAGTCACTGTTCAGAAAAAGAAAGAAGTTTTTGCTGTCCTCTGTCAAAGTGGAGAAACCTGTCTTGGAACCTCATATATTTGACTACCCTGAAGACTTTATTTCTCTAGGTTGTGTGCTGTTTTTATACCTGATCCAATGGTGGACATGAGACGTGGCCTGTGAATATTTGCTCAGAACAGTTGTTTTCAAACTGTTGGTTCTCAAGATATATTTTCAACTTTTGAAAATCATAAAGAGATTTTTATAGTGCTGAGTTTTTTAAACTATTTTAATTTATTGATGTTTATGTTATGTTCATGTTTTAAACAGAGACAGCTTTAAAACATCAATGCATGACACATATTGTCTTAACTAACCCAGTGATGAAAAATAAAAATTGTAGCCAGGTGCTGGTGGCTCATGCCAGTAATCCTAGCTACTCAAGAGGCTGATATATGAGGACTGAGATCTGCTAGATTGCACAAGAATGTCTGTAAAACTCATATCTCAAGTGAACCAACAAAAAATCAGAAGTGGCACTGTCACTTATAGTGGTAAAGTGCTAGCCTTGAACAAAAAGTTCAGGGACAATATTGAGGCCCTGAGTTTAAGCCCTAAAACTGAAATAAAATAAGGAAGGAGAGAAGGGGAGGAATGGCGGGAAGGAAGGAAGGAAGGAAGGAAGGAAGGAAGCAAGGAAGGAAGGAAGGAAGGAAGGAAGTGAGGGAGTGAGGGAGGGAGGGAGGGAAGGGAGGGAGGGACACAGGGAGGGAGGAAGGGAAATAAAGATGGAAGGATAGAAGGAAATAATAGCTTCTGTAAAACTCGCTCTGTATATGTATGAAAATATGAGAGAAAAATTAAAATGATGGCTGCTTAGAAAAAAAAAAAAGAGATTTGTCCAAGTAGATTCCCTGGAAAGATCTTAAGAATCCACTCGACAATACCAGACCAAATAAGGCGGAGGCTTTCTCAGTGACTACTAGCAGAGGCAAGTTTTTCAGGAAACTGTGACTCCATGGAAGAGCAAGGACATTTGCACAAAATTGAAATTCCATTGGGAAAGGAGATGGGAGCACAGAAGGATACAGTGTAGGCCACATACATAGATAGCTGCATGTATGCACTGGGGTCTGTTCTCGCTAATTTTGTCCTGGGTGGCCTCAAACTCACAATCTTCCTACCTCTGCCTTCTAAGTGGATGGGATTACTAATTGTGCAAATACATCTAACTTACATATTAGATATTTGGCTTTAAAAGGCAGAGAAGTATTAGCCTGTTACCCACTATGTGGGTGAGGGAATGCAGTTCATAGAGATTTAGCAGGAAGGCCGAAGTCACATTAAAGCTGGACTTCCAAGACTCCCCATTTCTTTCTTTCTGTTTTTTTATGTGGATTGTTAGCCCTTTCAATCCTCAGACCAGGGCTTAACAACTCTGCACCTAAGAGCTTATCTAGCTTTACAAAATGGCTTGTCTTTTAATCTCAGACAATCAATCAACTAGTTCAATATAGACAAATTGAGGAAGTAAAAAGGGCACACAGAAAAAGTATATCCTGCCTCCTTAAAGGTGAGCCCTTTCCAAATGTTTTAGGTCAAAGACCTGGATTGGGTACTGGGAAGAACAGAGCTTCAGGTATTGAGGGCCGTAGCCCAGGCAAAACTGAATACTGGGTGCTAGTAGCCACATTATCTGAGAAGGCCATGCATGGCACAGTCTGCCTGCCTGGAAACTGATCTTTCTGGAACACTAACTATCCTGTTCTGAGGGTCTAGGTGTGGGAAGGAGACATTTTTTGTCTTTATCTCTCCAGGTTCCCATCCAATTTGTCACTGATGTCTATATATTAAATATAAAAGCTGGGGCTGGGAAGGTGGATCAGTGGTAGAGCGCTTGCCTTGCATGCATGAAGCCCTCGGTTCGATTCCCCAGCACCACATAAGAAAAAAGAAAATAGCCGGAAGTGGCGCTGTGACTCAAGTGGTAGAGCGCTAGCCTTGAGCTGAAGAGCTGAGGGACAGCGCCCAGGCCCAGAGTTCAAGCCCCATGACGGGACCCAAAATAAATAAAAAAATAAATAAAAATAAATAAATAAATAAATATGAAAACTGACTAAAAAATGTCCAAAATATAGACCCATGACTGAACTTTCTAAGCCTCAGTATTCTATAGGTAAAGTGAGCTGATTATACTTCATGGCCTCAGGTTGGGTCAGATTAGTATGGCTGATATAGTAAACGGCTCCCAAAAGTTCTTTATCCTATCCACAGGACCTGCAATTATTTTACTCTGCATGGCAAAAGGGACTGTGCTGATATAACTGAAACAAGTCACTGGAGATACAAAGATTGTTCTCAATTATCCAGGTAAACTCGGTCTACTTGCAAGGTCCTACGGGAGGGAAGTAAGTGAAGGGCAGAAGAAATAAGTGATATGAGGGAAAATCAGAAAACTAAAGCATGCAAGAGGTTACTTTAAGTGGACAATGGAAAGAAAGCCGATTCTTTCATAAAGATCTCAGAAAAAAAGATGGCGCTAGAGAAGCAATTTTGTATACTCAGACTAGTCTAAGATGTTTGAATATACCATTGGAAACTAATCAAATTATATGGTGTTAATACATAGAATTGGTGATAACAGCAGTAGCAATAAGAAACTTACTATTAGGTCCACCCAGGAAAATGGCACTTTCCCTTTGTTTTTTCTCCCTGTGAAACCACAGTTTCCCCTTTCTTCTCTTTCCCTGCAAAACTGCACATGGCCCTCTCTAGAAGTCGCAATCCAGTAACTGTAATGGCCTTGTAACTGGTTGCTGAGCACCTGCAGGTCAGTGGGAGGTACCCTAGGCTCTGAAGTCACTTCCTCATCTGTTGGGGTCACAACCTCCTTTTCACCCTGCTCTCTACAATCTCTCTTGGCCATTAGTCTGGCTGTTACAATTTACCCTAGTGTGTGCCTGGGCAGTTTGGCTCTCGCAAACTCTCTTCTGCTTGAACTGCATGGAGGTCTCCTTCCTGCAACCCTTATACTAACAAACCCTTACACTCAGGAACATGGCAATCAGGTCTTCTGAATCTAGGCTTAAATCAAGGCCACATAGTAACATTTTAGTGGATATATAACAATCATTTTCTCTTCTAATCAGTAAATTTGGTAGTTTGAAATACTCTTGCTCATTGTATGGTTTTGCATGCCTGAATTTCAGTTGCTATTTCAGCATTTTTTAATTTCTCTTCCCCTCCCCAAATTAGAAAAAGATGCAGGGCACCGGAAACAAATACAGTGAAAACAGGGGTTGTACCATGGGGGAAGAACATACAAAAGACACATTAGTCCAATAGTACATTATAAATACATTAAAAATAACAGGTTGACCAATTATAACAATGAGATGTACAAGACACTATGTTGAAAACGAACTTTACAACTTTTAGTTGGGGGAGAGAGGAGTTGGGGTGGGAAGGGATGGTAGAGGAAAAACAAAGGAGGAGGCAACAATGCTCAATAGGAAATGTGCTCATTATCTTCCTCATGTAACTGTAACCCCTCTTACAGTATCTTTACAATAAAAATATATATAGTAAAAAATACAGCCTACATTTTAGTTACTACAGTCAATTAATGGTGAGCAATTATATTTGAGTATGGACTTTGCTGCTAGCTCTATATCTCACCAATTGATGAGATAATTTCAAGTGAACATCATGATCAAAGCCAAGTCTCCTTATGATTGGGCACTGCATATTGGCATAGGATTAATTATGCTGCTCCTTTGTATCTTAGTGACAAACTCATATCCTATTTTACAAAAAAAATCAAGAGTAACATACAAACTGGAATTAACTGAGCACCAGTCGTGCCTCTGGTAGCTACTCAGGAGGCTGAGATGTGAAGATCACAGTTCCAGCCAGCCTGGAAAGGAAAATCCTTGAGACAGTTACACCAAATGAACTACTCAGAAAAAGCGCCAAGTTGTGCTGTAGCTCAAGTGGTAGAGCACTATCAAAGAAAACTTAGGGACAAGAGCCTAGTCCTAGAGTTCAAGCACCAAGCCAAGAAAAAAATAAATAAATAAAAATAACAGCGGAATTAGCTAATAAAGGTGAATTATAAGTGGTAGCACTGAAATAAAAATTGGAATGCAAATGGAACTACAGAAGAAACAGCATGACAGAAAAATGCCAACACTGAACCTGTCTGAGATGTCCCAGGTATGCAGTCACAAAATGTCAATTAAAGTAACATAAACTAGGACAATAAGGAAATAAATCATGAAAAAGGGTGTGATGATGTCCCTGACAAGGCGATATTGAAACTACACATGGTATTTTTTTATTGTGAAAATATAGTACAGAGGGGTTACAATTACATGGGCAAGATAATGAGTTCATTTCTTATCAAGCATTGTTGCCTCCTCCTTTGTTTCCCCTTCCTATCCCTTCCCATCTCCTAAGTGAAGTAAGCCAGGCCCAAAGAAACATAGTCCTATGGTTTCCCTTATTTACACATGGTATTTCACAGTATTGAAAGTTGAAAGGACAAAAATATTAAGAAATTGAACTCAGTTTTGAATAGGATAAAAGTTTACCAGGGCTTGAAAATGATTTAAGTCAAGTAATATTCACACTATTCATGATAAGGTAATAAAATAATTGTTTTTGCTTGTTTATTTTGTTGTTTAGATTTGTGTCAGTATTGAGACATGAACTCAGGGCTTGGGCAATATCCCTCAGCGTTTTCACTTAAGGCTGTTACTCTACTACTTAAGCCACAGTTTGATTTTTGTTTTTTTAGTGGCTAATTGTCAATAGGGATCTTATGGACTTTCCTGCCAGGACTGCTGGCTTCCCATCAAGATTCTCAGATCTCAGCCTCCGGAGTAGCCAGAATTAGAGGTATAAGCTACTAACATCTAGTGATAATAAAACATTCATTCTTAAGGTGTGTAATGCTTTTTTATCATAGTACACTAAATATATAAATATAGTACTTTTTTACTTTAAACCATATGAGAATTTTAAGATCATGAACTATCATTTTTTCATTTTTCTCACGATTTATTGACATCACCTTGCCCAGTGATCTTTCACAGTTAGCTTTGGTGGTCACTTTCATAGTCCTTCAGGACTGAATAAAGTGAAGTGAAGACTATGCTCATGAGTTTCAGGTAAAAATGAGACTGTTGGAAAGTGGACCTGCATTTCAGCATTGCAGTTGGCTACCTTTTGTTTGTATTTGAGGGGGACCTAGTTTAAAGATGTCAGACTAATTGATCTGAGGAAATTTCTTGGTACCTTTGGCAGGGTTTCTTCTTTAAGCCATGCTTAGAATGAGAACTGGGAAGACAAAAACAGAGTCTAAAGTTTTGAAAACCATGCAGTTTGACTTTAGAAAAATGGAGCATTACAGTTAGAGCAAAGAAAGATTTGTGAATAGAGCCATTACAAGGAAGACAAACAACTTTGCCCTGGAATAGGGAATCTTGGTTGGAGGAATATCAGGAATCAGCAATTCCCTCAGGCTGAAAGAGGCAAAAATGTAAATTCCTTTAAATGACTTTCACTAAAGAAGAGCATTCCTCTAGGACAGTCAGCTGGCACTGGGCTACCTGGGAAGTCCTTCTCTCCTACCTCTCCCAGAGTTTCTGTTACCCGGCTTGGCTGCCTGGTGCTGAGAGACTCCTACAACTATCCCCAAGGGGACCTGGTTACTGCTCAAGGTGACTGTAGACCTTGTCACCTATGTGATGATGGTTTTGTTGAGCATGCAGAATGAAACAGTTTCACGATAATGAAGGCCTCCAACAGACATCAAAGGAAAGTATTGGAAGCCAGACAATGTTAAGCATTGTTTCTTGAAGGAAGCCCATGGGAAGGAAGGTATAATGGAGATGCCAGCAACTTATAGGTGCCAGGAATGTGGACTATCGACCAAATATAGCTGCTGGCGTTGAGTAGGGCCAACCCAGAGAAGAGGTCATGGGGCTGCAAATGCCAAAGCCATGGGAGCTAAATTACTGTGTCCTTCAGAAGTTGATCATATTCGAGTAGATAAAGTTCCCCTCCAGGTGAAAGCACTTTCCAGCATCCAGTTGCTGGTGACCCATGCCCAGTTTTCTGGCAATGGTTTCATGGGGCTGTTCTTGGAACATGGGTTGGGGGCAGACAAAGTAGGGCTGTCTGAATCTACAGTGGTAAACCCACAGGGCATTTTTGCATTTTTAAATAATAATTCAGAAAGGAAAGTATGTTATGATTCCTAAACAACTAGAAAGAAATTGTTCACTTGGCCAGAAGTTCATGTCATCCCACCTGACTTTTTGTATATCTGATTAATGCCTAGTTTGTATATAACCAGCTTGCATAAAACCTAGTGTGTCCTCTCCCTTAGAGATCCCAACTTCTTCCTGACATTATCCTGGTTCAGGTGGCTGGCAATAAACTCCATTATCCTCTCTAAAAATTTGTATTTGCTGGTTGGCACTGAAAAAACAATATCATGCTACCTTGTGCCCTGGGAACTACAGGACTTATCATTTGTCTGACTGAGTTCTAGTCTTCCTATTGCTTTATCCCTGTTTTCTCTGCTGCAATTCCTCTCCATTGTTATAGGAATGTCAACTCTGTACCATTCATTGCACAGTGGAAGTATGAGTCATTTTAGCTTTATTTTTTAAAAATAACTTTTTTTTACATGAGCTAACAGGTGAGAATTTGTTTTGATGTTTCTCTTTTGTCAATCATGGAGCTTGAACTC
Source organism: Dipodomys spectabilis (assembly GCF_019054845.1). Lineage (NCBI taxonomy): Eukaryota > Metazoa > Chordata > Mammalia > Rodentia > Heteromyidae > Dipodomys > Dipodomys spectabilis. The sequence goes on from NW_024870771.1 coordinate 11,155,651, forward strand.
TTGGCCTGGATGCTATCCCTGAGCTCTTCAGCTCAAGTCGAGTGTTCTACCACTTGAGCCAAAGCACCACTTCTGGTTTTCTGGTGGTTAATTGGAGATAAGAGTCTCATGGGGGCTGGGAAGGTGGCTCAGTAGTAGAGCACTTACCTTGCATGCTTGAGGCCCTGGGTTTGATTCCTCAGCACTACATAAGCAGAAAAAAAAAAGCCGGAAGTGGTGCTGTGGCTCAAGTGGTAGAGTGCTAGCCTTGAGCTGAAGAGTTGAGGGACAGCACCCAGGCCCAGAGTTCAGGCCCCACGACCGGACCCAAAAAAAAAAAAAAGTCTCATGGACTTTCCTGACCAGGCTGGCTTTGAACTGTGAACCTCAGATTCAGCCTCCTGAGTAGCTATGATTACAGGCATGAGCCATCAGCGCCGGCTTTGTCTTGATTCTTAGAGAAGACATGTAACTTGGGCTTTTGAACAACATTAGAACTGTTAAGACTGAAAACTCTAAGGTGGACTGAACACATTTTATATTATTTAATATTTTTCATTCTGAAATGGACATGAGCTTGTTGTGTGTCAAAGGTGTAATGCTATCCTGTGTGTGTGTGTGTGTGTGTGTGTGTGTGTGTGTGTGTGTGTGTGTGTGTGTTAGTATTAAGGCGTCAGCTCAGGATGTAGGTGCTGTCCCTTAGCTTTTACATTAAGTACTGGTGCTTTACCACTTCATTTACGGCCCTATTTCTGGATTCTTTTAGTGCATTTTACAGACTTTCCTGTCCAGGCTGGCTTCATATTGTGATTCTCTGATTTCTGCCTTCTGAATAGCTAGGATAATGGTTGTGCACTACCCTCTTCTAACTAAATGATATTTTTTAAAGGAAGTATATTTTGGCATTTAATAGACAAAGGGTGGACTTAAGATGGTTAATATTAATTACTAACTTAATTTGACTGAGAAATGATATGAAGTAGTTAGTGTGGCTTTCATGGTTTTTCCAGACAGAATTAGCTAATGGGGGAAGACCCGCCTTTTATCTAGCAGCACTATGTGTGTGTGGGGTATCTGATTAGTCATTCTACCAATTCAAATTCTAAACTCATCCAGAAATGCCTCCCTGACATACTCAAAATAATACTTCACTAAATATCGGATCATCCATGACTCAGCCCAGCTGACACATAAAATTAACTATCATATGTACTTTGTACATAGACAAAAATATATTTGAAGCAGTTTGTGAAGCCTCCTTTGCTTCAAATTTTCTTTTCTCCACTTCACAAGCAGGGCAATCTTACTGGGATAAATGACAAAGAGGAAATCATAATGATTTAGGTACATCTAAACAGGGCATAAAAAAGTTTTTAGTCATAGAGCTTCTTTGAATTTCTGAGAGTCTTTAAGAACAGCTTTTACCAACAAGCACCAGGGTGAATGAATGACAAGTCTTGATTTGAAGTCTGGAGTCAGATCTTTGCATAGCTTTCTTCATCCCCCTTTTGAAGCCCTTGACATGGACAACACCTTGAATACCAAATTCCTTCCCCTATCACCTTTAAAGTGAAGCTTAGAACTTATATACATCATGTCCACAAAGTACTATGAATTAGCAATTCTTATCTAGAAGGTTCAATGATTCACATGAAGCAATTATAACTCAAAATAGGTTGTAATACACAATTTTAAGTATCCTATTCTTTGCACTTCACACAAAAAAAGATAAAAGCTGAGGAGTGACTCTTAAGACCACACACAGAAGTAATGACACACCTCAAGTGAGTCAGAGCTCACTGACAGTCAACTGACTGGACCTGTGTCTGCAAGTCGGGGAAGCCAAGAATATAAATGCTACATGACCACAGAAAACTTAGGATATATAGTCAAGCCCAGGAATTATAGTTCCCTGTGAGAAAGGCAAAGAGAGCTTGGAATGTCACAGAGTACATTGTAAAATAGCACAGAAATATCCATGCTTCTTTTCATGTGATTATTAAATGTGTGCCAGTAACTTTATTGGGATTGTCACCAACTTTAATTTCTTTTTCACTAAAAATTGAAAAGTAAGTTTTCATGTAGCTCAGAAGTTCATCAATTACAAACAGCAAAGTAGATTTTCAGTTTTTTATTCCTTTGTAAAAAAAAAGTAGTATCAGATAAGACTTTTGGTCTGCTGTGTCATTATGATTTGCAAAGTCAAAGTTGATAAAATTTCCATACTTCACAATATCACAAAATTTGCCAAACTAGAATAAACTTCAAAGACCACCTGGCAGTCTCTGATATTTCAAAGAGGATGAAAAAATTCACATCCAAGATTATTTTTTCTTTATTTAGTAACTCCCCAATGTCACACAGCTCTGAGAGCATAGAGACCTTCCTGTCTTCAATCCTATCATTTATCCCTCATCTAGTGAGCAAACATATACCCTTGAGGTCAAGGATGCTCATGGAAAAAATGGCAAATAAGACAGAGAAGAAACAGCTTAGAAAAAGCCACATATATGTACCTACATGTCTATATTCACACAAATACATATCAAACTGTGAACTAACAGACACAGACACATGTGATCAGAGAGGTATCGTATGCATGGGCAGATGTGAACATATACTTACACACAAATCATCATGCATATATATATGTACATATCTAAATATACATGCATAGACACAAACAGGTTTCTACAAATGTACACACACACACACACACACACACACACATACTGCTATGGTTTGAATGTTAACCGTTTCCTCTCAAAGTTCATCAGTTGGAGGCTTAAACTTTAGGATGTTGCTGATGGGAAATTATGTGGACTGTAGGGAGGTAGGATCTGGCGGGAAGTCCTGCACTAAAACATTGCTCTTAGAAGGCTGTGGGTAGTAACCATGGGACCTTTTGGAATTCTCAGAGGGTACTATAGAAGCTTGAGTCTGGCCCCACTCAGTCATTCTGGCCTCCTGGTTTTAAATGTGGTTCTTCCTCCCTCATGAACTTTGTGATAGCCTACTGAGCCACTTCAGAGCTGCCAGAGCACGCAAGCACCATGCTGTTTGAACTCCTACCCTCCAAAAACCATGAACTAAATAAATCTCTTTTTCTTAAAAAGCCACCCAATTCCAGGGAGTTTATTAAAGCACCAAATAACCAGCTAATCCCCTCATATAAATGCACATACACCTACACTCATACACAGAAAAATAGGCCATAATATATTCATAGTAGTTAAAAATAAAGTTAATGCAAATGTGAAACTCCATATTAATCCCAAGAGTTCAACTTCATGTCCCTGTGTACAAAAGCTTCATTCATATCTTGGGAGAAGCATTCTACCTACACATGAATAAGGTCCTTAGCATTCCCAATGCTCCTCAGCTCCTGAGAAAATGTAAACGCTCATTAGAATGGATGATCCACAGGGATCCTGGTTCAAAGACCTAGAGCAACTGATGTGACATGCATTGGCCACCTAAGTATTTGCACGGATCATCTCAAGTGGAAAGGCACACTGCTCTGCACAAGCTGAAAGTACTGTGTCACCTTCATACAGCTAAGCCCTGTCCCCTGTCCCAGGATTGATAAGCAATCAGCATCCTGGGGAGAGATGATGTATTTGTGATAGATCCTTCTTCTATGCTCTTAGAATATAAATTTTATGTTTTAACGATTATGCGTTCTAAGCTGGGTGCTGGTGACTCACACCTGTAATCCTAGCTACTCAGGAGGCTCACAATTCTCCAGGCAGCGAAGTCCTTGAGACTTTCTTTTTTTGAGGTGTGTGGGTCGTGGGGCTTGAACTCTGGGGCTGGGCATTGTCCCTCAGCTTTTCAGCTCAAGGCTAGCGCTCTACCACTTGAGCCACAGCACCACTTCTGGTTTCCTGAGTGTTTAATTGGAGATAAGACTTTCATGGACTTTCCTGCCTGGGCTGGCTTTGAACCTCGATCCTCAGATCTCTCAACCTCCTGAGTAGCTAGGATTAAAGGCATGAGCCACAGGGCCTGGCTCCATAAGACTCTTATCTCCAATAAACCACCAGAAAACTGGGAGTGGCACTGTGGCCCAAGTGTAGAGCACTAGCCTTGGGCTGAAGAGCTCAGGGATAGCACCCAAGACCTGCGTTCAAGCCCCACAACTGACACACATGCACACACACACACACACACACACACACACACACACACACACAAGATTACATGTTCTATAGTTAACCTTTTACAACTGTGGTTCTCCACTCACACTAGACTTTTAAGACCAGAAATAATCTCATGCCTTGTGCACTTCCCTCAGAATGCCTGGGCTCATCAGTGGCTTGATTGGTTCTTTCTTACTCCTTTCCTAGTCTCACATGAGTTAATTTGCCATAGATTTGCTTGGACAGTGGCAGCTTAATTCCACTGTCACTGAAAAACACATTGAAAAAAATGCTTTCTCTCTCTCTCTCTTTCTCTTTCACACACACACACACACACACACACTGCTTATCTGGCATTCAAATCTGGGATGTCTGTTCTAGAAGTGGGGAAATATCCAGCCAGGACCATATAAGGCTGAGAAATCATTTGGTGCATGATAGTACATATGAATGCTTCCTGTATGTTTCTTAGTGGCTGCCTATGGCTGTCTGACTATATGACAATTTTCTATGGCACACAAATGATGTTATAAATATCCTAATATCCATTGGCAGAGAATAAAAGAAGATTCCCCATCTAAAATTATCAAACCTCTAAACTGACTGACAGTTCTGAGAGTTCTGACTTACCCGGGACAGTTTTGGTTTTAGTGTTCATAATTTTGCATTCTGTCAAATGCCTAAGTCTTGAGAAGACAAGAATGGTGGGCCAACCTGATATGGGATGGGAAAAAATCTATAAAATGAACAGGACTTTCCCTTCTACATTGGAAAGAGTCATCCTGTTTGGACTAAGCCAACTGAAAGAATGTATTGTGAAACATATACAAAACAAAGTATACCAAAAGTCTGGTCTTGAGGTGGTAATGATAGCAAAAGAACACAGTCTTTATCAGGGAAACAGCTATATATACAAATGAGAAACCCAAGGCAGGGGACAGGGAAAAAGTCAAGATGAAAATGAATTGGTTGTGGGCAGCTATGGAGTAATATATGGAAGTTGCTACTGTGAAGGTGCCAACAAACTCTCCATTGCCATCTTGTTTGCCTTTCTTCTACTTGTTGGGGATGATAAGGATTTATTAAGTCTAGAAGGAGCTGGAATCATCTGATTTCCTTCTGCCATGACTGACCATATCTACACACTTCCCCCTTCAATTATTCTCTTCACTCCTGGTCTTCTTATCTTGGTACCACCTGTCTTCCCAATGGGAAATTCAGATATCCTAGTTCCACAATTTTCCTGCACCTGCTCCAAGGTTCCACTTCCAGTAGATGCGGGTGGTCCCTTTTTACCTGAAGGCTAGAGGGATGGATATCTATCTATCTATCTATCTATCTATCTATCTATCTATCTATCTATCTATCTATCTATCTGTTTATCTGTTTATCTATCTGTCTATCTAAATATATCATCCTTTTTTTGCTGGTTATTTTGCAATGGTCTCTTGATCTTTTCTTTGTAGGCTAGCCTCAAACCACGGATTTCCTGCTCTTGGCCTACTCAATGCTAGGATTTCACTTGTGAGATACCAGCCATAGTACAAATCTGGGTTGTTGTTGTTCTTATTGTTGCAGGACATGTAGTGTCCTCTGTCATATCCACTCTGAACTTTTCTGTCATTCTTGCCTGTCTTTATTCCTCACATGTACAAGACCTGCTAAAGATGGCTTATTCACTGCTTTATCTTACCTCACTGTCTATCTTTTTGCTGGTTTGTATGTTTCACACTATTTCTCCATTTATTGAGACTAAGTTTGTAATAAAAAGAGCAGGGGCAAGCATGATTGCAAATCCCTATAATCCTAGTTACTGTATGAAGGTGGAGGTCTAAGATCTATGGTCCTACTTGGGCTCTTCCGCTTTAAGATTTCATCTTTCAATATTGTAATACTGAAGAGAAGACTTTTTTTTTTTTTTTTTTTTTGTCAGTTGTGGGACTTGAACTCTGGGCCTGGGAGCTGTCACTCATCTCTTCAGCTCAAGGCGAGCGCTCTACCACTTGAGCTACAGCGCCACTTCCGGTTTTCTGGCGGTTTATTGGAGATAGGAGTCTCACGGTGTCTCCTGCCCGGGCTGGCTTTGAACCGCAATCCTGAGATTGAAGAGAAGACTTTTAACACAAGACTACTCACCACATCCAAACTGGTTGCTTCACGAATGGATTAATGATGTTATTGCCAAAGTAGGTTAGTTATCAGAGGCGTGGGGCATCCTGATAAAAGGGATGGGTTTTGGCCCAAGTTTCTCATTTGTGTCATACTCATGCTCGATGTAACTTATGGTGCATAATGTTCAATACCCTCAAGAAACTTGAGTGGTCTTAGACTTCTATTGCTTGTAAATTATCAGTCTTTAACCTTCTGTTGTATCAGCAGAGGAGAAAATGAGTTACCTGTTCTCTCCCTATGAATGAAGTACACTCAGTTTTCATAGCATGTATCAAAACTACAGATTATAATTATTAAACAAGTGTCATATCTCCATACATATGCATCTTATCACCTTGGTAGCAAATCCTATAAGCCAAGCCTCTTTATGATTTTTATGCTTTAATTTGTTACCTTGATTTATATCATAGGTATACAAAAATGCACATGAAATGAATTGTATAAATAACACTAGAGAGTAATTTCCTTAATAACTAGTACTTATATACTGTTTACTTTTGCAAGGGATATTTTACAGGAGCATTTTTAAAATAATGAGGAAATAATGGGAAAGAGGAGGCACCTATTCAAGCCTTAGATTGATTAGCCTAGGCAGAGGTTCTTTTTAAGGAAATGAACTCAAGATAGAAATTTTCTAGGTGGAATGATTCACTTATTTAATCTGTTACTAACAAATGAAAGGAAATGGAGTTTTATTAAGAAAAGTTAGAAGAACTTTGAATATTAACTATAAGACCCTAGTTCTGATTCTGACCAGTAGAAGTCATGTTTTATTATATAAAAATAAAGTAAGAATTCAATCGTGTCTTTTAAAAGTGTATGAATGAAATGTAATAGCGCCTTAGTGGCAATGGTCTTCATGCTATTATCACTCATCTTAATACACAATTATTATTACTAAGGCATCTTAGAAAGATAACATTTCAGTAGAGTAAATGAGTGAATACTGACCACACAACCATTCTTCCACCCCTGATTCCTGTTCTCCCTAAAGACATGGAGAGAGTTCTAACCTACATCCTCCATACATGCTCTTTCAGCCTCTGACCAAGCAGGAGCTTCCATTCTCACCACACTTGCCCAAGGACCTACAAGAATGCTCAGGGAGTTCATTACTCTTACCTAGATCCTATCACTTCATTACCTTGTCAGTAATGACATTTATCACACAGGCCCAGACTCCACAGACAAAGGGCAAACAAGTCAATAGCAGAGCCATTGGCAAGGATGAGGATTATCAGCAAAGAAAATCGATAGGAAGCATGGGGTGTATGATCTTATTGCAATAGCTGCTGTCTTTAAGTACTGAGAGATGAAAGACACTTCACAGGCTTTTCTGGTAACTTCATAACAAGTAAATAAGAGGAAACACTCATATTCCTACATCACAGATGAGGAAACAGGTTCAGAGAGGTCAAGATAATAGCAACATTAGCTAGCAAGGGCTTTTAGTGGAGTTGAGCTAAAAGCTATCGTTTTGCAAACCCAGTCATGTTTTACCTTATTGCCAAGTACTATCATAAGAAAATAACTTATAGGGAGCCAGGAGATCTCGTTTAAGGCTTAATGGAAACTATTTGTATGGTACTGGATCTGTTAATGCATTGTGACCTTGGATCTGTTACTCTAAAGATGAGACTTGTTTCCTACTGTGTGTTTTATGCATGTGTATACACACAAACACACAGGTGTATACACACAAACACACAGAAAGACATGCACACACCTTGTTTTTCAAGAGACATAATAAGCATTTGGTACAATATTTGGTAATATATGTCTGTCAATATTGTATTGTATGCAGGAGGCTAAATCTATAACTGGAACTCAGGTCTTTTCCTGAGAACTTCTTGAGAGGTAGTCTCTGAAATCCTCAAGTATAATACCAGAGTCCTGATTTTAAGTTCAGCTGACACACCAATATCACATGCTTATAACCTATCAGGGCAGCTTCACTTCTGACAATTTAAGCTTAAATAGCATCAGGAGAGTTTCCCTGGCTTAATGCTTTTAAGATGATTTTTCTAGAAGCAATATTGTCTCTACTCTGCCTCCACTAGCTACCAACTACAAATTAGAGTCAGTATCACCATTACCTGAGGTATTCATCCCCAGAACAAGAGGAAAATAAAATTCATGCTTAATTATGCCAAGGGTCAGGTATCAACTCTTCAGTCTCCTATAGATAACATTGAACTCCGAATAGCAACTGAAACCCAGGGTAGTTCTCAAAGGATGGGGCTGGATAGAGAGTCTTGACATGTTATCCTAATCATCATTACTGCCATTGCAAACCATTTATTAGGTGTTGATTGTATGTCAGGCATACCATCTATATTATCACCTCATTTTCCAGATAATAACAGGACTATGATAATATATACTTATATTTAATTGAGAAAACTGAAATTCTGAGAGCTAGGAAATTTGTCAATATCTCACTAATCAGTGGTGGAATTCTATTAGGAACCCAAAGCTGATTCCAAGGCCTAATTTAGGAGAAATATGTTGAAGTCTTGCCATGGTTAATGGCTGTTTCTTTTGTCTTTTTCAATGCACCCAGTCTGAAGAGATAAGGTTTTGATGCAGAATGACTTAGTGGGAAAAGAGTATATGGACTGCCTGGAAGATCTCTTGTCATTTCTTAAAAACCAATATATGGGAGTCTCCACCAGTCTAACTAGGCTCATGTTGTCTGCTTTCAGCTACCAGCTCCAACATTTACTCTGTTCGGGACATTGGATAAGACTTTAAACTCTGTGACTCAATTTTCCCATCTAGCAAAATAGACTATTGTACATAAATGAGTTAACATAGGAGACAAGTATTTACATAGAAATATATTATTAGATAATAATACTAATAATAACTTCCAGTTTGTATTTTAACATATCTTGTAAGGATTATGTTGTTATTAGTTTTATTATCTGGTTACTGCAAGGAGAACTAGAATTTACTGCAGTTTACAAGAAAGATTCCAATGTCATTTTTTTGCTCAAGGCTAGCATTCTACCACTTGAGTCACAACCTCATTTATGGGTTTTAGTAGTTAATTGGAGATAAGAATCTCATGGACTTTTCTGCTTGTGATAGCCTCAAACTGAAATTCTCTGATCTCAGCCTCCTTAGTAGCTAGGATTATAGACACACTCTATTGAGCTTGGCATAATCAGAATTCTTAAAACAGAGATTGTTTGCTTGTTTTTATATGATCTACCGCATTGATCAAGAAATGCTTTTATTTTCCTTGATTATGTTTGATCTAATTTTTTATCAATCACAGTAATTACACATGCCTTAAGTAAGCCACTTTACCATCCTGCTAGGCCATGGTCTAGTTTAGAAAGAGAATCAGAAATGTTCTTTGCTACCTGCTGATCATAGGCTATATTTGCAAACAACATATCATCACATATCATTAATATCTTTGTTGCAATTATTTTTTACCTACTAGTATACAGACCGATATAAGTGATGGTAGCAATGTATAAGGCAAGGATATGTAGCTCAAAGAGGGATGTTTTGTTTGTACAATTTTTTTTATGCTAGAACTGTGGCTCAAACTTAAAGCATCCTACTTTCGCTTAGCTTTTTATGCTCAACACTAGCATTCTGTCCCTGTGGTCACACCTCCATTTCTGGCTTTTTGCTGGTTACTTGAAAACATGCACTTACATTTTGAGAGTTAATTGAAGAGCCTCACTTTCTGGCTGGCTTCAATCTGCTATTCTCAGATCTCCGACTCTTAATTATCTAGGCTTACAGGCATGAGCCACAAGTGCCCAAAACAAAGAATGGTTTTGCTCTTAAAAAAAATAGAGCAAGATACACTGTACTTATAACCTGACATACAGAATTGTAACCTTTTTGCTCAACTACTAAGTAATTTAAAAAAAGAACTAAAAGTCTAAAAAATAGATGATGACCCAGAGCAGTGGAGTATGGAGGAAGCCTTTGTTCCCATTATGAAGTAATTCATATGACCCAGAAATAAATTGCATCCCAAAGAGAAGATATCAAACATTTCTGTTCAATGAAGAGAAATTAAATCACATGATAAGTTTCGCTGTGGGGGTGGGGATGTATTTCATTACTTTTTAAAGAAATAATAAGAAAAAAAGAACTCTTATAAGCCAGTTGAAATTCATTGTTGGTTATCTATGAAGTAGAAAATACTAGAAGAGCTGGGCACTGGTGGCTCATACCTTTAATTCTACCTACTCAGGAGGCTGAGATCTGAGGATTACGGTTCAAAGCCAGCCTGGGCAGAAAAATCTGTGAGACTTTTTTTTTTAGTCGGTAGTGGGACTTGAACTCTGGGCTTGGGCGCTGTCCCTCAGCTCTTCAGCTCAAGGCGAGCACTCTATCACTTAAGCCACAGTGCCAATTCTGGTTTTCTAGTGGTTTATTGGAGATAAGAGTCTCACAGACTTTCCTTCCCGGGCTGGCTTTGGACCTGGATCCTCAGATCTCAGCCTCCTGAGTAGTTAAGATTACAGGTGTGAACCACTGGCACCAGGCTTCTGTGAAATTCTTATCTCCACTTACCCACCAGAAACCCAGAAGTGGTGCTGGGATCAAATGGTAGAGTGCTCGCCTTGAGCTGAAGAGCTGAGGGACAGCACCCAGGCCCAGAGTTCAAGCTCCATGACGGACCAAAAAAAAAATTAGATGAGTATTTGGGAAATTAGGTAATTACAGAAATCGTATAGTTTAAGGTATTTAAATCATACTATCCACTTCATGGAGCAGAAGGTGAAGGAGACATTCTGCATTGAGCAGAATTCTATCCCAGGAACCTGTTGTATTCAAATACAAACACCCTTTTTTTTTCTTTTTGCCATCATTGTTTATACTGGAATCACATTAATCTACTCTGGACTCAGAGCTAGTTGGTAGTGACTTACTCTCGTGTCTTGGACCTTGAGGCAGAAATATGCATTCAGAACATTCCTATAGGTCTTTTTAAGTCATCTTTGCAGTCACTTTTCCATACACATTAAAAACGTAGTTCTGTCAAGCACCCATAGCTGATGCCTGTAATCCTACCTACTCAGGAGGCTGAGATCTGAAGATTGCATTTTGAAGCCAGTGTGGGCAAGCTTCATATTGGAGACTCTGACCTCCAATTAACCACCAAAAAGCTGGAACTGAAGTCATGACTACATTGGTAGAGAGCTAGCTTTGAGCAATACATGCTCAGGGACAGAGCCTAAGAGTTGAGGTCAAGCCCTGGGACCAGAAAAACAAATACAAAACAAACAAACAAAAATGAGGGAGGGATAACAATATTCAACAAGAAATGTACTCATGGGCTGGGAATGTGGTTTAGTGGTCAAGTTCTTCCCTAGCATGCATGAAGCCCTGGGTTTGATTTCTCAGTAGCACATACACAGAAAAGGTCTGAAGTGGCGCTGTGGCTCAAGTGAAAGAGTGCTAGCCTTGAGCATAGAGAGGCCCAGAGACAGTGCCCAGCCCTGAGTACAAGCTCCATGACTGACAAAAAAGAAAAATAACAAAAGAAAAGAAATGTACTCATTACCTTACATATGTAACTGTAACCCCTCTGTAGATCACCTTGACAATAAAATTAAATTAAACAACCAAACCTTAGTTCTAAGAAAGGTGTGGCAGCATATGCCTGAAATTCCAGCTACTTAAGGAAGTGGATACAGGAAATTATGAGTTTGACATTTGATGCCAGCATAGGTAGGAGACTCTGCCTCAAAAACAAAATTTAAAAGGGTCCTGGAGACATAACTCAATTGTTGAAGTGTTTGCTTAGCATGCACAAGGCTCTGAGTGCCCTCTTCAATAACATACACAAAAAAGTCATTTCCCCTTTATATTCAACTCCAATATTTAAAAGTCAAAAATTGTTTAAACTAAAATTTATTGAGTACACAAAAATAGGAAATACTTTCCTTTAATATCTTATAGACGCCTTCTGCAGCTTTGTGAATAATGCACTATCATTTATATTTCACAATGAGGAACTAAAAACAAATTCGATAAATTCTACAATGTCTCATAACAGTTAATAATAGAAAAGAGATTCAAGCACAGATCAATTTACCCCTGAAAAGCTAAGCATATTATACTCTATAATTTTATTTCTCAGTTTGTTATTGAGTACACCATATTTGAATCATAAGAAGATCCCAACTGTGCACAAAATAAAGAAAGGAGCACTTCAGGATACATTTAATTTGACAGCATCAATTTTGCTGTTTGCTAAAATGTCAGCCATAACTCCCTTCTACTTCACAAGATACTTGGAGAATGTTTAACATGAGAACATTGGGGTGTTCATTTAGCAATTCTGTGACATTGGAAGATTTAGTTTCTTTTAGAAACTACATTGATACTTCTGTTAGAAGTATCAATTTTTTGGAATTCTAAAATTTGCTTGATGGTCCATTTTTGTAACAACAACATGTTAGACCCAGGTTTGAAATACACACAGAAGTCACAATCTCTTTAAATCTAAAGATTTTTCATTTACATTTTAAACAAATTAAGTAATTTTCAGCAATACATGATGTCCAATCTCTGATGTAAAAGGCTAGAAGCAAGAAATAACCTTTGCATATCAATAAATGTTAGTAAACAAACCTAACTTTAAACCTGGCATCATGTTATGACTTGCCACAGATAAGAGCAAACATAGAAATCATGTAAATGGCTGCATGAACTATGCTGATGAGTGATTTGCCAGAAGAACTTTCAGGATAGGAACGGTTTCATTTATTATAGGATTCTAAAATATCAAGGCTACTTTCCAAAAATTTATTAAATCACTCTCCGCTAGAATAGGGAATTGCTCTTCCTCTTACTAAACAAAAATGAATTAACTTGGCTTTGCTTTACAGTACACTGCTATTTGTAGTTCTGAAGAAAGGCATTTTTTTGCACACCTTTCCTTCACATCTACTATGAAAAATCCTTACTACATAGGAGAAAATGTCCTACAAAGTAATCTTCTCTAAAACTGTGGAGTACAATAGCATTTGTCATTAATCTCACTTGCCAACTTCTCACCATTCCTCTCCTCTACACCCTCATACATGCTCTTAGTTTCTTTGCTTTCTAATGGTCCCCAGGTTTAATGTACCCCCTTAATAATGAGCATGGTGTTCATAATACCTCTTTCATATTCAGTTAGAGACCATTCAGAGACCATGAATTTTGAGACATTGTTATTTCTAATCCCTAATCCTCCAGCCTAACAGCTGCATGGATTGAGAGTCCATTTTTTTTTAGGCTGAGGTCTCTTATCCTTAGAGCAAGAAAGTCATTTTACTGACCTCTTCTTTCCAAATTGTAATCTACTTGTTTCTTACCTGATAATTACAGAATATTGGAAACAAAATGAAAGGGCTAGTGGTTATGGTCCATGCCTGTAATCCTAGCTACTTGATAGGAAGAGATCGAAATTATTTTGGTTAAAAGCATACCTTAAAAAAATGCTAAACCATTTCAAACAACAAGCTATGGGTGTATTCTGGTCATTTCTATAATCACAACTATGTAGGAGGGCTATGGCCAAATCTGGCTCTGCAGGAAAAGTACAAAGCCTGATCTAATAACTAAATAATAAAAATAATAATTAAATAAGTGATAAATAATAAAAGTATATAAAAATAAACATATAAATAAGTATATATAAATAAAAATGCATATATATATAAAATAAATAAATAAGTAGATAAATAAAACCTAAAGACAAGAAGGGGTGGAATGTGCACATCTTAAAAAGTAGAGTTTCTGCCTAGCAATTATGAGTCCCCCAAGTTTAAACCTGAGTATCATCAGGAAGGGAAAGAAAAGGAAAAGAAGTAAAATAGAAAAAAATAAAAGAAAAAAACAAAATGCTTAAAGAGGGATACAGGTTGACCAATCATAATAATGAGGTGTACAAGACACTATGTTTAAAATGAACTTTACAACTTTGTAGTTGAGGAGGTGGGGAAGGAAGGGATGGTAGAGGAAAAACAAAAGAGGAGGCAACAATGCTCCATAGGAAATATACTCATTATCTTATTCATGTAAATGTAACATCTCTGTACAGTATTTTTACAATAAATATGTACATTAAAAAGAAAAACAAAACAAAAAAAGAAAGCAAAAAAAGAAGAAAATGATCATGTCAATCAAATACATACTGCCTTGATTTAATTTACATCCTATTTGTCTTCTTGTTAGTTTAACTCCAAAGTTTCAAAGGTGCTTTGAACACAGTAGCAAGATTCCTGAGGGAATAACAAAGAAGAAAATGCTGCTGGAGCTTCTAGTACAAAGCAAAGTCTGGGCTTCAAGTGAAATGCTTTCCCCCAAGCTTCTAAGCATCAACTTCCAAGATTCTTTTAAGCTTCTTCTGATTTGGTTGACTTGAGGAAGGGAGGATAGTATTGGGGATTGTACCATGCTTGCAAGGGAAACATTATCATGGCTCCAGCATGATCCCAAATATATTAAAGTAGCACATGATAATACTTATGCAGACTCTAAAATGTAATTCTACTTCATTAAATTCTACTTCATTCCAGGAAAGGTTTCCAATGCCTTGATGGAATCTTTCATAAGCAAAGAGCTGCCAGATGTTACAACTCATGCATGCAATCTAGGGAATACAGAGATGGATATCAGGAGGATTACATTCAAGGCCAACTCAGGAAAAAATATTTTCAAGATCCCTTATCTCAAGTAATGGAAATCTGGTCAGGTGTAATGAGATATACCTGTCATCTTTTCTATGGAGGAATCATAAATAGGAAAATAAAAGCCCAGACATGAGCCATAGAAGAAAAGACAGAGCAAATAGAGCTATAAGTATGCTCTAAGTGTTAGAGTAACTGCCTATCAAGTAAGAAGTCCTGAGTCAAAATTCAGTAGCAGTGGAGAAGGAGGTGAAATAACAAAGAAGAATCTTAAGCATTTTCAGAAAATGTTTCCATTGAATGAGGGTAATTACCTCCCTCACCTATACAGTAATCCATAAAGCATTATTAGAATTGCACTGCAGAAAAATAACTGAGCTAATTGGAAGAAGATTGGGAATTTTAAACCTTGAGTTTTCCCACAAGGGTGATGTAGAACCTAAAATTCTAACAGTAAGCTTGAAGGAAATCTGGATGAAAAGGAAAATTATCTAATGAAATAGGGGATATACAAAAATCCTACCCAAAGGAGACAAACATATGAATAACAACCAAAAGAAATCAAAAGCAAAACTGATAACTGTCATATATCATGACATTAATATTAATAACATTCCTATTGTGAGTTCAACCAGAGGCTCAATCTCAGTGAAGTTTGAAGCCCATTTATATTCTTCTTCTGTTCAATAAAAAATAAAAAATAAACAAGAGAAACAAAATTATCCCAAATTGAGCATGCCTCCTGGCAATTGGCAGAACAAATGCAAATATTACCTGGAGGAGATTTATTCAAATTTTGATCCTTAAGGTTCCAACAGATGAATTTTAACTACATGTGCATTAGGTATGTGTATATTGCAAATGTGGGTTTGTATGAGTGTTTTTATGCAGATCTGTGTGTGCATGTGAACATAGACACACATACATAGCAAAAAGATATAGCTAGCATGGGAGCTGAAAAAGAGACGGTAATTGATTTGAATCCCAGGAGTTTCAAATATGGAATTAGCAATGACAAGAGGTTCAATAACTACAAGTAAAATGTTTAGAGATATAAAACAACACAACCAAGACATGACCAGGAAGAGGAGAATCTCTTAATCAACAGTCATGTGCACAAAAAAGAATAAAGTATAATTTTTAGGAACAAAAATATTATGAGATAATTGAAATTGCAAGGAAGATAATAATAAAGGATAAGTAAATGAAGAATAATGTTCAACATCTCTGGCCATAAAAGAAATACAAATCACAACAACACTGAGATTCCATCTTATCCCAGTTAGAATGGCCATTATTAAGAAAACTAACAACAACAAATGCTGGCAAGGATGGAGTCAAAAGGAAACTCTTACAATGTTGATGGGAACGTAAACTTGTCCAGATACTGTGGAAAGCAGTATGGAGGTTCCTCAAAATATTAAATGTTGAACAACCTTGTGATTCAGTAATTGCTTTGTATTCCAGTTGAACACAAAGAAAGCTACAGTAATGCCACCAGCAAAACCATGTTCGTTGCAGCACTATTTACCATAGATAAGATATGGATTCAGCTCAAATGCCCCCAAATGGATAAACAGATAGAGAAAATATGGAATATATACACAATAGAATCCTATTCATCCATCAGAAAGAATTATATTGCACTATTCATAGGAAATAGAAAGATTTGGGGAAAAAATGATAAGTGAAGTAACCCAGAACCAGAGAAACAAAGATTGTATGACTTCCCTCAATCTTTGTAGCTAGAATGTGCCTAACCTATAAGTATACATACTAAATTGTATGTAAGCAGTTACAAATGAATTATCAAGTATAATAGAGTCTATGGAGAACTCAAATAGTAAAACTCTTTAAAAAGGCTTAGTCAAAGACCAACAAACTAAATACCAGGAAATAAATACTTGCAATATGGGGGTGAGGCCAAGGGGAGAGGAGTAGATAAATGAATGACGGCTGAGGAGGGGGAAAAGGGGAGCATGCAGACAAGAATTCATTGTATATCCACACAATTAAGATACTAAATGAAGGTGTAGGGTGAAGGGGTGTGAAAAATTTGAAGGGATGACACATATCAAGATGCATTGTATACTAAATTGCTTTGTTAAATGACAAAAAATTAAAGGCATATCCTAAAAGAAAAGGAAAATTAGGGAAGGGAAGGATGGGTGAGAATGTTGGAAGGGTAACATTGATGAAGACACACTGTATTCATAAACTGTTTTGAAGAATAACAGCCAGGGTGCTGGTGGCTCACACCTATTATTCTAGCTACTCAAGAGACTGAGATCTAAGGATCATGGTTCAAAGCTAGACCAGGCAGAAAAGTCCCCATGAGACTCTTAGACTCTTATCTCCAATTAACTACTCAAAATCCGGAGCTCTGTGGCTCAAGTGGTAGAGTGCCAGTCTTGAGCACAATTTGGCTCAGGGACAGCACCAAAGATCTGAGTTCCAGCCCATCAACTGCAACAACAAAACAGCAACAACAACAAATTAAACATATAAAGGGAAAACTATACTATATTATACTATACTATATTCATTCAGGGAATGCCGTTATGGATCACTTCACATTGTTCAATTACATGCACTAAATAAAACAATAAAAAAATCCTAAGAAGTTGGGCCCAGTGGCACATGCTTGTAATATCAAGTATTTGGGAAGCAGAGATAAGAGGATTAATGCTTAAAGCCATCCAGGAAAAAGGCTAGCAAGACTTTTACTTAAATAACGAGTTGGTGTGTTGCCCCATACATATAGTCCTAGCTTCTCTAGAATCCAAGGTTGGAAGACTATGCTATAGGGTGGCACTGAACAACAAATGTGAGACTTCATTTGGAAAATATCTAAAACAAAAGGAGCAGAGAACATTATGCAAGTGATAGAATGCTTGCTGAGCAAGCACAAGGCCCTGAATTCAAAACCCCAGTATGGCCACAAAATTAATCCATAATCAGTGAAAAAAAAAAGACTCATGATGAATTATAGGGAAGTATGTAGAGAAAAGTATAAAATTTGAAGACAAAATCAAATCAACTGTTCAGAATACAAATTGGTGTCTTATAAAATACTGTAAGAAATACAACTATTTCAGAAGTCTAAAATTTCCAATTCAAATCTAAATGAAGATTATATATAAAAAGTAACATTTGATATGATGGGGATTTCTGAGAACTAATGCATAAAGATGAATAATGCCTATAAACAATACACACATACATACAAATTCCAGAATCATAAAACGATAAGATACTTTTAGAAGTCTACAATAAGAGAGGATAATTACTGCAACAGACCTAAGAAAATAAGATTTTCAATGTAGTTGGTGCATGTTGTAGATAGGATTTCCCACAGGAATTTTCAGAAGATTGACAGGAGATTTTCCAACAGCAAACACTGGAGCCAGGAGGCCAGGATGAAGAGATGTGCTAGAGAACATGTTTTACTAGTGGAAATGGATGGAGGCATCCTGACATTCATCATTTCTGGAAGTGTAATATCTCCTAATTGGGAACATTGTAAGCTAACATCATAACACCCCTGACTGCAGAGTTATTCCTAGCAACCAGTGCAATGGGTCCTTCTGAACTCCAAATCCTTTAGTCACACTTGAGGGAAAATGTCATTTGATATTGAACTGAAAAGCCCTCAGGCAGAAAAAAATGTATCAAAAGGATTTGTTTCAGAGTGAAGGTAATCAACTCTGGAAGAAAGTAAAAACATCTAAGGTACAGGAAACAATGGAAAACATAAAGGTTGGCTAGATGATTAATAAATAAAATAAACACATATACAGATGAATAAGTACTGTATTAAGAATAGGGATTGGGATAAGAAATAAAGAGAAATCCCTCTTTGACCTACTTCTTCCCTGCTTTTCCTTCGTTCTGTGGTGCATATAATGAATTCTTGTCTGCATCCTTCCTCCTTTATTCTTTTATTCCACTTGATGGAGAGGGGGTGAAAAAAATGTGACACAGATTAAGAAGCAAGTTAAGAAAAAGTGAAGGAAGCCTTGGATTGGGAGGGATGGGTGCAATTGTTGAAAAGGTAACATTGGCACTGTATTCATGAATTGCTTTGTTGAATGGTAACTACTTAAATATAATAAAAAAACACCCTAATAAAGAAAAATAATACCGGCACCGGTGGCCCATGCCTGTAATCCTAGCTACTCAGGAGGCTGAGATATGAGGATCATGGTTCAAAGCCAACCCAGGTAGGAAAGACCATGAGACTCCTATGTCCAATGAACCACCAGAAAACCGGAAGTGGCGCTGTAGCTCAAGTGGTAGAATGCTAGCCTTGAGCTGAATAGCTGATGGACAACGCCCAGACCCAGAGTTCAAGCCCCATGACTGACCAAAAAAAAAAAAAAAAAAAAAAGAAAAAGAAAAATAATCACTTAACACATAAGAAGAATCTGGATAAGTAAATTTGTACCTTAAAAGCGAAATAAATCAACCCCAAAATCATTACTATCAATTGGTTCATTAAACTTTCATTTGGGAAATGGAAATTGACATTTTAGACCAAGTGCAATTACCTTTCTGAACTCCAGTTATGTTCAGTCTTGGTACGATGAATCACTCCCTGCAGCCATTTTTTACTAACCTTCTCCCATCTCTTGTAAGTTGATATTCTATGTGTACTGGGGCCACAGTGGTTTAGTGTTTTATCTATCACCAGAAATTAATCAATATTTCCCAAAGATTTGGTCAGAATTTCTGGTGAGTTATCCATGAAACTCTAAAAAGATTCCCCACTTAGTACTACAACAAAAGAAACTAGTGTTTTGTCTTAATATTAATTCCTGCTTGAATTGCCTTGTGTTACCACCGTTTGCTACTCTACACTGGGACTGATAGAGTAACAGGATGTTGTTAGGTTCACAGGAAAAGTCAGACCAATAAGAAACCAGGCAGAAATAAGGCCAACTCTGTAAGTAATCTTGAATTATGAAAGGATCTTGATGAATTGAAAAACAGAGATGAACAGATTAGGTATAAAAACTAACTTCAGCTCTCCTTCATAGGATTATAGAAAAGGCTTAAAGAAAAAGGAATTAAAAGGATGAGAAGAGAATAGACAAGCCAAATTCTAACCAAAGCAAAATTTTAATCTCTGTTATTAATAATAGGAAAAGCAGACATAAGCTCAAAAAGATATTTAAAGAGGTAATATAAAGGTGATAAAATGTTCAGATCATCACAAGGATATGAAAATCTCAATCTTGTATGAACTTAGTAAATACCCTCTTACAGAAAATGGAAATTCAAAGCAATTTTCAGTAGAAAAACAAAACTATTATAAAAATTTTCATTTTTTTGCTGGTCCTGTGGCCTGGGCACAGTCTTTGAGCTTCTTTTGCTCAGGCTAGGGCTCTACCACTTGACCCACAACTCCACTTCCAGTGTTTTTGGTAATTTATTAGAGATAGGATTTCAGACTATCCTGCCTGAGCATGATTTGAACTGCCATCAACCTCTTGAGTAGCTAGGATTGCAGGTGTGAGCCACTGGTGACTCTGACAATTGTTCAATTTCTCTATTTCATTTTAGTAAAAGTTAAGTAAATTAAGCAAAATGCAAATTATTAAAAAATGATTCATGTAAAATTTAAATTCAAATATTATTTTATGTAATTACTCTAGTGCTTTATCTTTCTGAAATTAATGATATGAGCCAGTCTCTAGCCTTGCCACACATACATTTTAAACATATCCTACATCATACATCTTGATTCTAGATCGAGGATATCATGAGAGCATGATCTCAATCACTCAAGAGCCCAATGACAATGATTTACTTATTACTTTTAATGAAGTGCACCAGAAATGTATAGAATAGAATGAACAGACCTGTGATTTTACCCAGGGTAAGTGACCTTACTGGCCTGAATTCAGCTTCAGGGGAGAAGTTGTAACTGAGTCGAAATTGCTGGTCCATCTGTGGAAAGATAGAAACAAAGGGACATCAATGGAGAGGAAACCAAAAGAAAGAAAGAGAACTTCTACTGGGAAACAGCCTGATAAAGCACATGGAGCAGACCCTCTTCTGGAGTATCTCATAAGAGAGAGATAAAAAATGTGCTGAGGTCTCCCACAATATACCAAAAATACTCACTCCTTTGTTCATTGTGAAATGGATACGTTCACGGGTATGTTTGCCCAGAAAAAAAAAAATCCTCACAGGTGCTTTACACCTCACTGAGATTTTTCTCACCAATCCTTTTCTATAACCAAGTAAACAAAAACCTACTCAGAATTTGCTGGGTAGGATTCATATTAAAAAGGAACTCATTCCCTGCGCCTCCTTGTTTCTCTCTGCTCTTTCTGCTCCTACCTGCTCCCCACTCTGTGATGTTTAGGGTCACCATTGTATTCCAATTAACATTGACACCTGGCTTTACTCTGGAATAGACTGAGGGGTACCAGTGGCTCACACTTGTAATCCTAGCTACTCAGGAGGCTGAGATCTGAGGATCATGGTTTGAGGCCAAGTTACAGCAAGAAAGTCTGTGAGACTCTCTTTTTATTTTTATTTTTATTTTTTGTGAACATACTGTACAGAAGGGTTACAATTACATGGGAAAGATAATGCATACATTTCTTATCAAGCATTGCAGCCTCCTCCTTTGTTTACCCTTCACATCCCTTCCCAGCACCCCCCCCCCCCCCCCCCCCAGCACCAACGTTGTAAAGTTCGTTTTCGACATGACAACTTGTACTTCTCATTGTTGCCACAGGTCCACCTGTATCCTTAAACGACTTGTTTTTCCCTATCTCCTCCACAAATTATACTGACATCAAATATAGTGAAAGCAGGGGTTATATTGTGGGGGAGGGACATACAAAGGAACAAAGAAACAATCTTATAAATGCATTAGAAACAAATGCATGAAAGAAAAAAAAAACATTAAAATGCATATATAAGGGTTCATTTTCCTAACATCACAAAATGGAAAGACTTTGAAAAAATTATATTAAGTAAAGTAAGCCAAGCCCAAAGAAACATAGGTCCCATGGTTTCCCTTATTTGCAATATCTAGTATATGTATGAGTCAAGCAGAAAATGTGAGACTCTTATCTCTACAATTAATCACAATGGAGGAGGAGGAGAAGAAGGAGGAGGGAGAGGAGAAGAATGATGGGGAGGAAGTGGAGGAAGAGAAGGAGGGGGAGGAGGGGAAGGGGAAAAGGAGGAGAGAGAAGAGAAAGTGAAAGAGGGGGAGGAGGAAGAGGAGGGGGAAGAGGAGGAGGAGGAGGAAGAGGAAGAGGAGGGGGAAGAGGAGGAGGAGGAGGAAGAGGAAGAGGAGGAGGAGGAGGAGTCGTTGTTAAAAGTAAAATTGTGTCCCAGGTCATAGAGTACCAGCCTTGAGCACAGAAGCTCAGAGACAGTGTCCAGGTGCTGAGTTCAAGCCCCAGGACCAGCACCAATTTTTTTTTAAAGAATTAAATTTCATTTTTATTTTATTTTTTTTTCAGAACTAGAAATTAGTTTTATTCAAATTATCATTTAAGTTTCCATGTTTCATATGAGCACATATAAGTAAGACAAAAAGTCACTTAGAATTTGTTGTTTTCCTTTGGTTTAAGAAGTTAATAACTTACTTACGGGCACATTTTGTTCCTTTGTGTCTCTGTCTTTGGAATCTCACATTAATAGCCCGAACAAGATTTCAGCATCTCAAACCAAGACCCAAATTTACAGTGCTTTGGTTATTTTTCTTTAGAGCCTAATTAGAATTAAATAGCAATAAATTGCATTTTGATAGCTATTTGGATGTAGAGCAGAGAGCAGATAGGCTATGTGAACAGTTGCCATTGACAGCCCTCGGATCAAAGACTTTGAGGGTCTGCTGGGATCTTCCAGGATTTCTAGGGCTGACTCTTAGTGATCCTCCCTTGCCTCTTCCACTGCCAGCTCTACCTGTTTGCTTCTCTGAAGCTCTCTGAGCAGTGCTCTATGTCCCTCCCCACTTTGATTTTCTCCTCCATCTAGTCAGATCTAGTTGGTCTCTTTCAAGCTCTCCTCAAAATATTCTTATGATGTCATCCTTTGAAAGGCTCCCAGACATTTGCAGTGATTGAAAAGAAGCAGAAAACCTACTCCTCTCATCTTTTTTCTGCCTCTTCATTATGAACCTCCTAGCCTTTTGGTAGTTTCTGCTACAAATGAAGTCATAGGCTGTGACCTATGGCACACAATTAAAAGCTATGTTACTCTTTTGTGAATTAAATTACCTTGTAACAATATTGGACAATCACATGCGTGGGACATGATGCTAATGCATATTTCCAAATCTATTTCTCCCTAGAATATCATGAAACAGGTATAACATCCCAAAGATACAGATGGATTATTTCATAATAGATGTCATGGAGAGCAATAATTTTGTCAAATTCACACATAATCCCAAGAACTATGTGTCCCATAGTCAAATGGCTCACGCATCACAGGACATCTTATCTATTTGTTATTCCTTCCTATATATGTGAATATCTTGTTGAGAAAATGGTATCATTTTATTTCTAAGTTTCTAGAGTATACCTTAAAACACTGAGTGTCCAATGTGTGTGGCTCTTTCAAGGATTCCCCGATGCCACCTCTGAAATTGATAGCTTTGTCAGGTTAGCTGGCCTTCTCCATTCTAGTCATGGCTGTTATCTCCAAGCTTACATTTTAAATGTTACCTTATAATAGTGATCTTTCTCTCTCTCCCCTTTCCCCCTCTCTCTTTCCCTCTACCCTCCCTTTACTAATATTAATTCTTTGAGGTTCCAGATCGCATAAAGCCACATATATTTTTAAGGCCCATGAGAACAACTGGCAAATTTTGCTGCATAAATATTTTATCCTTGTTCTCCTTTTATCTGGAGGGCTTGTGATGACAGAGTCACCAGGATGTTTCTTGTGGATGCCAATTTGGTCTTTGGCACCCTGGGTTCTACTCATCATTTCCTCATAGCTCCAGATTTAGTCCTTGTCTTCAAGAGTTCTCTTCCTGTACCTAACTTGGCTTCTATTCTTTCTTTGGTAATGCCCCTTCCAGTAGAGTCTGGCTTTGCTTCCCAGGCTCCTGGAAGTAGAGCTAAGGTAAACTTCATGCAAAGCAAAGAGCAGCTGAAGCATTTTTAGCAGAGAATGCTCTGGATTCTGATCCTCACCTTAGGGTGAGAAATTCACTTAGGGTCAGAAATTCACTAGACTCTGACACACCTCTGTTCACAAGTCATGCATAGGAGAGCTAATTGCTCGTGTATGCTACTCATTTCTTTTTGTGAGAACTTACTGCTGCTTATAACATAAACCAGATGATTAATGAAAGAGCAAAAAGTAAGTGAACTCAGCCAAAGAAGCTTTTAGAAGAATTTGTCTTTCCCAAGATTAGGAGAGGAAGGTAGAATGACTCAAAGGAGTCTTGAGGCTACTGATAAATGGCTCAGGGAATAATTTCCAGCTAGTGGGAAATGCAGAGTTTTGTCACACTTTTTTAAGCCCATTTTCTTACCAGTTCTCCTAAGGTGTAACATGTGAGGTATTAAGGATGAAAGCACTATAGCCCTTTATACCCTTTGGATGGCTGAAGCTTGCCCAGTGTCTTAGAAAAGCTTTGCTGGCCTCAGAACCTACATAATTGTTGCTACTCTCAGAACCTGGAAAATTCAGAGACTTTGACAAGCTATTAAATGGAAAGGACAAAGAAATAAGATAAACATATATTTTACTTTATTCATCCTTGTCCATACATATTTATGCATGTACATATGTGTGTTTATCTGTACATACACATAAATATGTCTGTGCATACACATAAATACATCACACATGTGCATAAACACATGTATAGGTAGGAATGCAGATGTAATATGAAAGTAGACTCAAGGTCCCCAAGATGAATAACTCATCTAAGATCACATAGCGCAAACAGCAAAGCAAGAACTGCCGCTTGAGCCTGATTCTCTAAGGATGACTTTCAATCAGTCATCGTCATCTCTCAGAGAAAGGAATTATCCAGTTGGTTTCGAAGAAAGCTCTTCATTATCATTTATAGCTTAATGTTGTGTAGATTAAACTATCTCAATTTGTGCTATTTTATCAGTGTGTTTTAAATAATGATACTGAATTTCGCCTCCACCACCAGGGCTTGGAGGAACTTCCAGACCTCCAAACCTTAAAATTTACTAGCTAATTTCTAGGGTTTCTTGCTTGTTTTGGATCCCAAGATCTCCAGATTTCTGAGACCACATAAACAGAGGGGAAAGGAGTAACAACTTAGGACTGGGTTATTGGGGAATCTAGTCTTAACAGAGATTTTGACTGGCTGAATAAGATGAGAACCCTTTGCCCTCTCTCTAACAGGTATGAGTAGTTCCCAAGGTATTCTCTTCAGTTCTAAGGTAGAGCTGCTGTTTTTTTCTGGTTGCACTGAGGAGCTTGTTTTGGGAGAGAAAGAAAAAGAGATCCAGATTGGGTAAATGGGATGTGAGTGTCAGGGAGACAAATGTGCTATATTTCCCTGCCAGTAAATGGGATCAAAGTTAAAACACAAAAGGTTTTTTCCCTTCCTTCTTTCTGCTCTCTCAGCACTTTCCAAATAGTATGCGCTCACCCAACAGGATATCACAGGCTGTAAATTGATTGGGGGAAATTATTTAGATGGAGGAGGGAAAGAAATCCATCTTATTGCACTCTCCATGTGCCATTTGTAGGTTTTAGTTGTAGAAAAGAAGACAGGAAGCATGAAGAAAGAGGAAAGAGGAGTTATATGTAAAATACTCACTAGAATCACCCCACTTTTCCTACAAGGATCTCAGTCAAAACATATGGATAAGACATTACTTGCAGTTTGGCCCAAACAAGATTTCTTCAAAAGGCTTTCCTCTTAATGTCTCAGGGGTTCTTTGGGTCATATATTTGATATTGGGATGGTCTATGACTTCTCTCAATGGCTCCTCACGTGGCAGGAGCTGAGGCTTTCCTCTACCCCACTACATCTTCCTGACTACTCTCTGCCTTGAGTCTCTTCACTTCCAAATATGTCTGTCCATGAAGTGATCACAGGAATCCTTCAAAGTGAAAATCAATCATGTGACCTAAAAATGTGTCGAAAAATCTAGTGGTATTTCTTCCTGTCTCTCCTCAAAGTCATTTCAATTTTCTTCACGTAGTATTTTGAACCCTGTGAAATTCTCCATTTCGTTCACAAATATTCACTGAGTACTTATTGTATGTGAGATACTCCATTGAAACATGTAGGTATTTTAAAAATGAAAGCCAACAATGTCCTCATTGTATTATAACATATTCTTAAGGGGAGAGACAGAATAGAAAGTGAATAAAACAGACCCTCTTGTATGTTAGGTAATAGTAAATGCTAGGAGAAGCAATGAAACTATAAAGGATAATGAGGAGCTCAAGTTGAGGTCAAGAAGACAAGTTGCAACCTGTCAGAATAGGACTGCACTGAAATTGGTTCTTCACTTAAAATATAAGATTAAATGAGATAATCTATGAAGTAAGTAAAGCCACAAAACCAAAGGAAACCACTGGAGAGTCCTCATGTGCCCCAGGGGGTAGACTTTGGTAAGATGAAAGAGGAGCCATGAAGATAAGAATGAACAATTAACAGAGGCTGATATAATTGGAATCTTGCAACCCAAGACCAGCCATCAAATCCCAGGAGCAGAGCAACTGCTTTACCAATTGACAATGAGCTAACTAAGTAAGGATAAGGCTAAGATATTACCACGGAGCTCTGTAAAAGGCCATCTGTATCTTCAGAAGTAGTATTTTGGTACAACACAAGGGAAAATATTATGAGTGTAGGTTTAAAGAAAAGGGAGTAATTTGTGTACCAAGTGTATGGGCAACACATCTAACAATTAGGACAATAAGATGAGAAAGTAAGTCAGCCATTGAAGTCTGGAGAGAGATTTCTTCCCTTGATCCTGAAAGATTCTTATGCTTTCTTTTATTTTTCTTATTTTTAATGCATTTAATTATCATTTGTTTTGTGCTGAGTGGAATCTAATAAATTGGTGCAGTAAATAAGAAGTGGTAAGACGGGAGCTGGAGTGATACTTGTGAGGATATGAGTTCTGACCCATTGCTAATGAGGAGGGGGAGGGAGAGAGAGAGGCCATGGATACAGGTATATGGATCTAAGACTATTCTGCTCAGAGTGCACAGTTATCTCTTGTGAAAACTACACTTTCACAAAAGAAGGAATCTTCTAGGAGTACCTATTCGATTGTAATTTTGACTGGCATAAAGAAAGAGTGATGTATGAGAACAGAGAATGGATTAAACAATAAGGTGACTGCTAGGCAGATGCTAGTTTGCAGGCTATGATCGAAAGGGGATGTCTAGAGTCTGTCTCAACTCCTGTCCTTATCTGCCATCTATTCTTTATACTGAGACCACTGAAACTCTGTGGAGTGCCTA
The DNA here is from genome assembly GCF_019054845.1 of Dipodomys spectabilis. Lineage (NCBI taxonomy): Eukaryota > Metazoa > Chordata > Mammalia > Rodentia > Heteromyidae > Dipodomys > Dipodomys spectabilis. The sequence goes on from NW_024870771.1 coordinate 11,183,057, forward strand.
CTAGACATTGTGCTTTCTGACCCAGTCCCTCTCTATTCACATGAACCCTTTTCCTGAGTGCCCTCTCCCCCCACACCTCTCTGTTTGTCTAGATAAATCCTACTCATCTTCAAGACATAAATTGTTCCTTCCTGAAGAAAATACTAACCAGCATCCAATATGACCGTTGTCCTCCCTTCTCACAAAATCCACTTCCTTGGCAACCTTTGCTACACTCTATTATGTATTATGATTTCCTCTTCACCTGACTCCCTTTCTCACTGAAATACTGTTAGGAGGTTTTCAGACTTGAGCAGAAGTGAAAATGACCTGCTACTTCCTCCTATCCAACTGTTTCTGGTTAAGGAGACTGGATATGTGGCACAAGATTTTGTATTCCTGCCTGGGCACAGGTGGCTCATGCCTGTAAGCATCGCTATTCAGGAGGCTGAGGTCTGAGAATCAGACTTTCCAGGAAGAGCAGATAAATCTACTAGACTCCTATCTCTAATAAAAAAGCAGCACAAAGCCCAAACTGGAGGCATAGCTCTAGTGATACAGTGCTCTGAATAGAAATAAAAGAATTTCTCTCTCTAACAAGGTACCCATTAATGATGATGCTAGGGAGAGGTGGAGAGCACATTCTATTTGATGCACTCTTTCAGTTGGTTCCATGCTTGGACACTCCAAGTGGCATGGGTCCATAACTCAGAACTGAGTTTCATGGAGCACCGGTGGTGCATTTGCTGTGCAAAGATTGTAGTGCAGTACCTGAATAGTAAGCTCTCTGCCCTCCCGGCTGATCTTCACATGATGCATTCTTCTGTTGGCAAAGTTCTCCGCATCAATGGTGAATACATAGGATTCTTCCTTGCCTAGCTGATAGCGAACCTGTAAACTTCCTTGAAGAAAAAGAAGTTAAAAATTACAATTAAGAATAATAGCTATAATATGCAAAGTTAAGATCAGATTGTCCTACAATTAGTCACTTCAGTTTTCTAGGGAGTAATGTCTCAACTCATTGATCATTAAATATTTTAATGTATATATGTTCATCTGGTTCTAAATAGAAAATCTTGAATATAGGAGAAAAATTAAAGAAGAATGAAAAGAGAGTGAGAGACACAGTAAGATAAAAGGAAGATATTCTTGGGGGGGGGGGGCCAAACACAGGAGCAATGCCTATGGGCCTCTGGTCCTATAAAATAATATCTATCAAAACGAACTCCAGAAAATATAAACCAGAGGTTTCTAATTTATTGTTGCTTTTTTTTTCTTTTCTTTTTGTTTTTTCTTTTCTTATTCTGCTCCCCCTTAAGAGGGGGGAGGGACAGAAATGGAGGGAGAACAGGTAGTCAAATGCAGCAGTGGTACTCATTAGCTACTATGTTGAAAATGAACTATACAACTTGTGGGTGGGAACAAGAAACAAAAAGTGGGAGAGAGCGAAGGAAGGGGTGACACTGTCCAAAAATAAATGTACGTTTTACTTGTCACCCCTCTGTACATTTTCATTTTACATTTGGATTATGAGAAATTGAGTAAGAGAAAGGCAATTTAACTCCTCTCACTTCCTCTGGGCTCTCTCCCCATGCTATGGCTTTCTTGCCTTTAGACAAGGAAGAGCAGGAGACCACTCCAGTCCTCACTACTGACAGGCAATGCCTCTGGTTGGAGTCTGGTATGGTCAAGGCACACTTAACATTTAACTCTTCATGGCCCACTGGGACATTCATATTTCACTCAGAGAGTATTTTTCAAATAGCTTTTCACTCTCCATTCAAGGTCAATTTACAAATCAATTTACTGGGTCTCAATCAGCATTTCTTACAAAATGAGATAGGATTGAGAGGGAAATATGAGAGTCCACAGAGACATATTAAGGACAAGAAATATATCTGTGTTTGAAGTGTGGAGAGAGATAGAGGAAGGGGAGAAGGCAGGAAGACAGAGAAAATATTATATCACAATGCAGAATGAGTGCTATGGATCATACTTTTTTAATTGAAAGTCATTTTATATGAGAAAATGGATACAGAGAACCACCAATTACTGAGTGACTTCTTTATCTCAGACATGTCTTCACATTTAACCCTCTCCCCAACACAGTTGGTTGACATAGTTGAGCTGAGTAGAACAAAGGCCTAATGCATATCACAAATGATTCTGGAGGGGGGGGGTCATTTGTCCTTGTATCACTAAGGTCCCTGCACACAGATTCCAAAAGCTCCTTCCCTGAATATATAGAGAGAGACAGAAAACATTATAGCCAGTGGACAATGTGATACGCTGATTGACATTTGAGAGAAAAGTACACTTACTCATTTTTTGGCTAAGAAGCATGAAGGTGATTCTGTCTTAACCCCTTAAAGTTACTTATGCTTCAGAAACATCTCCCTAACCTTTCTCAGCCCCATAGTTTCCGAAGCTGACAATAACAGAAAGACATCAGGCTAGGGGAAACCAAAGTGTCCATGGCTAGCAATGCTAGTACTTACTCAAGGGCTTGAATTTTTGTCTTTCCTTTTCATTTTGTTTGTTTGTATGAAACTTAAAATAAAAAAGAATTGCTTTTCTTGGAATCTCAGAATATGTAGTTGTGGAATAAGTTTTCCAAGAATGGGAGATTAGGAGGGAAGGCAGTCAAATATTTAATGTATAGCTTATAAAATGGATTAGAGTGAGGGATAGGGTAGAGAAAAAAATGGGTGAAAATGTTGAAAAGGGCAACACTGACCAAGATGCATTGTATTCATAAATTGCTTTGATAAATGGTGACGTCTTTGTACAACGACTTAAAGATAGTCATTTTTTAATCCTGTAAAGCAATCTCAGAAAAAAATATACAGAAGTCTGTGCCTATAAGGCCATCACCCAGTACCATCATCCAATCGAAAAAGCTTTCTTCAATGAATCCTAATTTTCCTGACTACTTAATTCTATAAATTTGGTGTTTTAATATTTAACTTACCTCAATAAAGTAAATCAACACATGATAATGATGAGCCAAGCATGATATATAAGTGTCATCTTCAAGGCTATTTCAACCCTTTTACTACTTGGATGATTCATACCTAATTGCATAGTATTTGCATAATATTCCATATTAGATATTGTTTCCATTTTATCCACTGTTGTTAATATCGACTAGGCAACATCCCTCTGAGATACCAGTAATCTCAACAGAGATCTCTCTGTCAAAGTGTTCTGATGATTCCTCCTTCTTGGTAGAAATAATTCAACTAGTTCTTCAGCAGTTATACAACTAACTATTTTAGTGAGGGAGGTTAGCTACAGATGAAAATTGCTAAAAGCAATCCCTTCTCCTTCTCATGCCTTAGGAGGCACCCATGAATTCAATCTCCTCCCCAGTACCTCCCACATGGCCACTCCCCCTTGCAGGTAATAAGTAGTCAGTTTATGGTTATAACTTCTCCCTAGGGGCAGCGAAACTCCAGACCAGAGCTAATGAAAGTGACACACGTGCAGTAGAACCACTTGTGTCCTCAGCTTGATATTTGTTCAACTAACTCCTACTCCATGTATATAGTTTATATCTCATACATATACATGGAAACCTTGTATATGCATAGATTCCTTCCCCAAATCTCTCCAGTCATTTTTCTTCATTTTCATAAGGTCAGCCCACTATCATTACTATGAACTCTTCCCCACTCCCTGAACCCTGGAAAGCTGACCTTTTCTTAACCACATTTGCTCTTGAGCTACCAAGCACAGACCTCCATTTCCCTTAACAGTGTGCTTTGTCATCCTGTCAAACTCTTTGCTTTGCCACTTCACTGTAGTGTGTGCCTTCATTTTATTTCTATGATGGAGGTACCAAGAATTAGGGAACTTCACTTCCAAGACCACCTACTGGTAACATCAGGAGTTTCAATGTAATCAACACACCTCAAAGTAACCCAACTCGATAATCTTTTTTTTTTATTGTGAAAATACTGTACAGAGGGGTTACAATTACGTGGGCAAGATAATGAGTACATTTCTTATCAAGCATTGTAGCCTCTTCTTGAAACTTCTTTCTAATTTGTTTTCTCCAACTCCTAAAGGAATACTCTAATCCACACCTTTCTAAATAAGTTTATCACAACAAAAGGCTGCCTCTGGTCCTGTATGAGGAAAATTAGGGCCTGAGATCAGGATGGGTGACTCCGTCATCTTCCCCAGCATCTTCTTTAGCTGTTGAGTCAGAGCAAAGGGACATATATATCTCCATTGCATAGGCCTCCCACAACTACTTTGCTCTACAAAACCCTACAACACAGAGGTGAATCCCCTATGCTCCATCTCTTCTTGTGTCTTCTATTTGCTTCATATGGGGGCATCAGTCTCTTCCCTGGAATTTCCTATTCTCACACTCTTTCCCCTTTCCTGAGACTTGCACAATAGTAAACACTGAAAGTTTTTAATTCCATGGCTAGTGAACTGTCAGAGGGAATGGCTATCTGTAAACTAATCTAAAACTACATAGTATATTAAATATCCAGGCCAGACCAGGAGTGCATTAGGATTTCTTTAGCCCATTGTGATGCATTTCCTATTTACTTTCAATTGTTTTCTGTTAGTATAGGTTAACAGCACTATAGTACAGAGGGCACACATCATCCTGTATGCATGTAGGTCAAGACAGAATGTTTACAGTATAGAAATTGAAAATAAAACTGATTCAGACCCAGTTACATTTCTAGAATCAACATACTTATAATTAAATGCCCCTTTGCCAGAAAATATCCTATATATTTTTTTAGGAGTCCCCCAAAGTCAGTGCACTTTCAGGCAAAATCCATAGCACTTCTCTTTGTCAGAAATAAATACCATGAAAGCAAAATGGTTTTTAAAAGACTCCAAAATAATCATAAATAATTTTCTCCAATGCCAAAGTAGTCACCTCTTGGTCACTTTTGTAACAGTTACACTGTTTTATTTAATACAAGATATATATTATGATTGAGCTCATACTCAACAGTCTACTTTTATCTCGAAGCTTTTTGTTTTTATTTTCTTTATATTTCAGGTTATGAAACACCAGAAGTATTAAGAAGTAAATGATTTTCCACATGCTTAGTCAATGATGGATTTAGATTTAGAAACTGAACTTGTTTCAAAGACTGGAGGAGTTTTCTTCTTTACCACAACAGTCAGTCTCAAGTGATCCACCCAGAATGACATCCATGATAACCATTCTTCTTACCTAAGTTTATTCTGGCCTGTCCTTCTGAATTAAGCATAACAATATATGTCCCAGGGAACCTTCTGTGGATTCTGTAAATTAAACTTCCCACTGTTCCCATAGGTCTTTCAATGGCCTTTATCCTAACATGAACTCTGTTATGCTGTCTACTTACCTATTCCTCACATAAGTGCAAACTCTCAAGAAGCAGGAGATACCTTAGCCATCTTTGAATGTTCAGTGTCAGTTAATAATGAAGGAAGAAAAGAAACAAGGAAAGGAAGAGAAAAGAGAGGACGAGAGGGAAAGAGGAACAGAATAAGCACAGTAGAGCTTAGAACTATTTCACAACTACATCAATATGTTCTGTGGAATAACACAGCTAAAGGTGGTACTCGTTTTAATTAAATATACAGGCTAGTTGTTCTTGGACACTGTCTTCCTAGTGTTTATTAGCCTGGATTTTCTTGCTAGAAAATCACAATGTTGAGGTACCAAGGGATGAGCTATTTCCTGGTTACCTTTCCTAAAGTTAAGCAGTACCTGTGTTAATTAATTCTCCTTCCCACTCCTGTATAAGACGGTGGTGTCTCAGGAAATGTATTCAGGTTTGAGCCCCCACCATAGCAACTGGGCCTCCAGCTCCTAGGTAACTGTTTATAGAGTTTCATTTCTTCAACGAGCACTGGATTTGCCTTTACATGCCTAGAAGTAGTTACAAAAGTTGTTGCAAAATTGGAATGTTTTATTGAGATGAGACCTACAAGGGGCACTAAGCTGCTTGAGCTGAAGTGGGAATGGAAGTCTAGGGAAACCCTCTGGTGCCACTGCTTTCCTGTCCCTTTTACTTCTTTACTGCTCCCTATTTCATCTGGTCAACAGAATTCCATGTTCTCCCAGGAAGAAGCACTTATCTCTTCAAAGAAACACCTCAGTCTACTGTGATTTGCCACCTGTCTCCTGGACAGCTCCATATACCAATCATCTGAGCTACTCTGTAAACCTGAGGCCAAAGGTCTTTCAAGTCTGTATTGTAGGACAGTCACATGGTAGACACCAGTTCTGACAACATTGAATGTGTTTAGTCTTTATGTTTATCATTGAATGTATGCATATTTAAGTAGATAGAGTGTTTGAAAAATGAGCCCTACAGGATAGAGACAAGCTATGTTCGCATCCAGAGATATTGGTCCTACTTCCTAATTGTTCTCATATTCAACAGAGGATTGCCAAATACCTTGTACAAAGATTCTATTACTTAAGTCTTACAAGAAGCTAGAATTATAAAGTCCAAATGAAATCTATCAAGATGGACTCTGAAATTTGAAGATTGCACTTTGAAGCTGGCCTAGGAAAGGAAAATACATGAGACTTGTTTTTAAAATTTTTATTTTGTTATAAAGATGCTTATAGAGTTCTTATTTCATATTAAACATCAAAGAGCTGAAAGTGGAGGCATGGCTCAAGTAGTAGAATGTTAGCCTTGAGTAAAGAAAACTAAGGAACTATTCTTATACTCTAATTTCAAACCCCAATACTGAAACAAAAAGGAAAGAAAGGAAGAAGGGAAGTAAGGAAGGAAATGAAAAAGAAAGATAAGAAGAAAGATAGAAAAGGAAAGAGGAAGGAAAAAGGAAAGAATGGAAAGGATGGAGGGGAGAGAGAGGGAGGAAAGGAAAAAGGGAAGGAATGAAGGAAAGAAGGAAGAAAGGAAGGAGGGAAGGAAGGAGGAAAATTAATAAAAAGAAAGAAAGAAAGAAAGGATATGGACAAGGATTCTTGTCCTTTAATTATTTAAGATCATAATTTGTCTTCTCACACTTTTCAACTAGTGTTCTACTCCAGCCTGTCTTCTACATTGTGATTAGTGATTGCCTCAAATATTCTTTTTTAAAAATATATTTTATTGTTATTGTAAAGTTGATGTACAGAGGGGTTACGGTTACATAGGTTGGGAAATGGGTATATTCCTTTTTGAACAGTGTCATCTTGTCCCTAATTTTCTCCTAGATTTTCCCTCCTGACCCTCCTTCCTCACAAGCTGTATAGTTTATTTTTAATGTGCTTCAAATTTTCTAAGGCTTTCTAATTCTATATAGTAATTCTAATTCTATATATTTTAGGCCCTGTGTATCACTTCAATCTCATCATACATATTGCTCATGTAGTACTCAAGCCTGAATTCTCAACATTCTCCCAAATAATTCGCTTCTTTGTCTCTGTACATTATCATGAGATTTTTTTCCTTCTTTATAGCTCAAATATCTCTGCCTTCTTACATGTCTGTCAAGTTTCTTTTCATTATTTAAGAAGCAGCTCATGTGGTCCAGGTCACTTCTTGCCCTAAAGCCCAATGGAGACTTTCATATTATTGTGCTGTCACTATGTCATCTTTAATATCAATTTCAGCTTATCAGTACTTTTTCTGTCTTTTTTCCCCTCTGGTATTGAAGCTCCCCTCAGAGACATGGTTGCTTACTTGCCTGTGTGTCTATAAGGAATAACATAGTTTGTTGTCATAGCATCTAGAAGACATTTGTTGAATAAAATAGCCACTTTGGAGAATGTTAGCTTCACTTTTGTGAAATTATAACCTAATATTTATTCAATGCCTGCTTTGTGTAAGATACTAGAAAAACAAATGTCACAATGATCTAGTTCTTTTGTTAACATAAAGCATAGAGTCTACTAGTCATAGACTAAAGCAACAGTTCTAGCTGATGCTATGATATGGTCCACACATATAAACCACTAAAACCTGGAATACTGCACTTTTCATCAATTTCAAAAAAAAATAAGAAATGGAGTTTCATAGCATTTCAAAAATGTCCACAAGATAGAACTTTAATAATAACCACAGTGGAATGAGAATAAAACTCAAAATTATAGAACTTTAATGCTTGTACAGTATGTACACTCTATCATGCTACCTCCTAGAAGTTGTATAGAGAATAATACATATGAAAAGATGGATTGAGAAAATGATGGAGGGACAGAAGGGTGGATTATCTAATAGAAAATACAGATTATGTGATTTGTAAATACAAAAACAAGTTACAAGATGGAGACAAACTGAAACTTACTACTTCAAAGTAATTTAGTGAAAGAAAGCAGAATTTAGCTAGGGGAAAATTAAGTGATACACTTTTATAGTTGAAATCATGAGCAGATCTATATGGTTAGATCTCACCATACCTGAAATAACAGCACTAATGAGTAAATGTCTATACAACCAGCCTTTTTATTGTGAAAGAAATGAAACACAGCGCTTAAAAAACTCCACTAGAAAAAACAGAACCGTGGAGTTGTTCATGTAAAAAGACTGCTTGAGGAGCTTAAAGAACATGTGGCTGAACTGCTCTCCGTGGATGATGTCTTAGGCTTATCCTGTCTTAACATTTCACCAGGTGAACTGCAGACTTCAGGAAAAAGCCAGACTTCAAGCATCATGACCGACAGAAAAAGAAAAAAGAAATAAAGAAAAGAACAACTTCCCGGCGCTGGTGGCTCACACCTGTATTCCTAGTTACTCAGGAGGCTCAGATCTGAGGATAGTGGTTCAAAGCCATTTCGGGCAGGAAAGTCCGTGAGACACTTATTTCCAATTAACCACCAGAAAACCAGAAGTGGCACTGTGGCTCAAGTGGGAGAGCTTTTGCCTTGAGCTGAAGAGCTCAAGAACAACGCCTAGGCCCAGAATTCAAGCCCCATAACTCACACACACACACACACACACACACACACACACACACACACACACACACACACACACACACACACACACACCACACTGAATCAGGCAGGCACTGGATCTTCACATGGAACAGAAGCCTATTCTCCTGTTTCCTTTATGAGAGGATTGGCAGTTTCCTGATTGACCACTTCTTTCCTTTGTTGATTCGTTTCGATTCCATATTAGTCCAAATCAATCTCAGCTATCTACAGCTCCCTTCACACCCTTGAGTTTTGACTCCCCAGACATCCAGTTGTCTCTAATTTCTCTACATCATTCAGTGACACCATCATCAACTTGGACAGTTGTCCAGGTCAGAAATATAGAAGCCAAATCCCCACATTTGTTTCTATCACCAGCACCTCCACCTCCACCCGCCATGTGGGATCTCCAAGGTAATTCCTGGTGCTTTGCTTTACCCATACAGCCCCTCATCATGTATCACCGGGACCCTTTTAACACATTTGCACTGGTCTCCCAGATTTCAATCTTGCATCCTGATTCCTCCATATTTGTGCATTTATTTCTATTTAGGACCCAAAACAAGACTTAGACTCTATACCAGAGGTCATTGCTTAAAATGGATGTTTCAGTGGCTCTCCAGTGCACTTGGAATAAAATCCAATCTTTTATGTGGTTGTAAGATCCTATATGAATTTATTTTATTATGCATTTGCCCTCATCCAACAATCTCTAACTACCCCTCATCTATTTTCTGTTCCTCTTGAATGTGTTCAGCTCAAAAATGTCTCATAGCTTACACCTGCTTTTCTCTCCAGCTGGAATTTTCACAGATCTTTGAGAGAAAGCCCCTCATCAATCCTTACTTAGGTCCAAAGTGACATACATACTGATGCTTTCCCTATGCATACATTCCCTATAATTATTTTCCCTATAATTCTTTATCAGATGGACCATGATAGATTACCATGAAATCAATATCAGACTTCAGTATTTGTGCTACTAGTTGTAACTCCTGCATAATCTCAGTTACAAGTATATTATTGTCTCACTCTTTCTCTACTGCTACTCTCCCCTAAATATTAATGTAAAGTTAAGCTGAACAAATACCTATTGACTTTTAACCTTTTTTGGGGGGGGGCTCTAATCTCTTTTACCAGGCTCAAAATACGTGGGCTTATTATCATTATTATCCACCATACACACTCTCACATCCCTTGATCCATTATAGATTTATTGAATGTGGATATTCCTTTGGCCAAACAATAAACATTTACTCTATTCCTACGTGGGTTAGCTGATAGAAGAAAACACAAATCGGGAAGAACACTGACAAGCCACTTAAAATTCATAACCACTGACTTCCAGGAGTCTTGCCAAATCCCCTTCAATCTCAGGGTATTACTTGTGTCCACTCACCTATTGATTCAAATTATATTCAACACCTTTCTCCTTTCTGAGATTCCCAATTTTGCCTTCTCCTTCCTCATTGTCAGATAATATCTATACCTCTTGCGTCTCTAAGAAAACTGGAGCAGCAGAAAAGAACTTCTATAAACTCATGCCACCATATGCACTAACCACCAAATTATCCTGTCAATTTCCAAACACAGAAACTCTTGCTCCTTTCTGTTAGTTTACCCAAACCATCCACATTCAAGCTAAGCCAGTTTGCATGATTGTTCTCACCTATTCAAAGACATCATCCAGAAACAAATTTCCCTCCAATTTCCGTTACAACTTATGTTTATTTCATCATTTCTACTATGTCATTCTCACTATTAACATTTTTCTAAAGAAGGTAACAAAAGACCAGCAGGATAACAAAGGTACTGAACATCAGAGAAATCAAAATCCAAACCATAGTAACATATTGTCTTCTACTTTTTAGGATGGCTACAACCACAGATAAGTTAGCAGGTTTTGCCAAGAGTATAAAGAAAAGGGAGCTCTTCTCCATTATCCGGAATAATGTAGTCATTACGGAAAACAAGGTGCATGCTTATATTGAAATGAAACTAACATAAGATCTAGCAATGCTACTCTGGATATATATTCAAAGGAAATAAAATAGGTATCTCAAAGGGGATGTTTAGTCACTTATGCTCATTTTAGCATCATTTATGTAGGCCAAATATGGAAAAATACTAAGTATCCATTAAGGGCTTAATAAAGACAACAGGATAGAGGTAAGAGGGGAATACTATCAAATTGTGGAGAGGAATAATCGGGGGCATAGTATGTGAATGTCAAATGGAAAAGAAAGACAAATATGTACACAGTCTCTCATTTGTACATAGACTCTAAGACTATACAGTTAATTGAATCAAAATTACAAGGAAATGAGTAGAGACTGGTCAAACCCACAAGTTCAAGTTATAAGGTCAACACTTTTCCAACAGTGTAATGTATTGCATGGTCAGTGATAGAACCGTTAATGTAATTGTGGTAGTTATATGACACAATGCATACTCATGTTGCAATTGTATACAGTTAATATATCCAATCTTTATCAATGTTTAAAAAATAGAAAATAGTACAATAGAAACATAAAATACTAAAAATTAAATAAAATATTAAATGCATGAAATGACTCCAAAATTTTGTTAAATGTCTAAATTTTCAAGCTTCCTGGCAAAAGAAACACCCAACATTTTATGTTTAAAAATGACAAACTCTATAGACAATATATCTACTTTATCTAACAAAAATAAGCAGGCAGATTATTATTCTCCAAACCTTCTATCTTGAGCAAGGTGAGGGCAGAAGGAATCAGCTATCCTAGGGAGCACATTCTCAGCTATTTGAAAATTTCTCATGAATCAGTAACTGCAGTGCGCTGAGCATTCCCAGATCCATTCAGCTGTGATGGTTTCTAGGGCTCAATTCTTTCTTTCTTCAAAAACAACCTTGAGAACTCTCAGAGGAAGTAATAAACAGGTACCCAATCCTCCAGCTTATCTGGCTGTTGATGGGTTATGGTTTGCCTTCTTCAGTCTGTTCTAAGCACTTTAATAGGAACAATTATCTTCTTCTATTTCAATACTTCTGTTTACGTTAGCACAAAATATCCCACAACCTGCCTTACCTGTAACTTCAAAGGCATTTGCAAAGAAAAAGAGTCCCACACTTATGAGTGAAGACAGAGCAATTACTGCTGTCTCATGGCACCTTACTCTGACACATTTTCTTACCAACAGCTTTGTGAACTAGCACTCTTTTTCTCAATGAAAAAAAATGTATATTAAGTAATGAAATAGAGTTTCTTTAAGTTTTATTTTTCAGTTGATCTGCAGAAACAAACCCAAACCATCTGCCTTGTTTGGGCCTGGGCTCTGAGTTCACTGTTTGCTGCAGGGTATGTGCCAACCACAGGGCACCTCCGTGTGGGAGAATGGCTGATAGCTTTTATGCTTAGAGATTTCACAGAGCTACTAAAGATCTCTTTGCCTTTCTTCGGAGACCCAATTAGAGTTCACTTACATTTAAAAAACACCCTCTTCACAAATGTATATGATTTATTGGGGATACAGGCAATAGTCATTAGGACTCGATGTAGTAATTAATCTTTAAAATATTCAGGATAAAGCAGCTTTGAGAAATTTATGTTCACTTTTGATGGCCCAATTGTTTGTGAATATAGACATTTTTAAACATCACAATACTTAAAACTAAAATTTTTGGAACTAATCATTCTTGTGTTTTTTTTTTTTAACTTTTGAAAAAAACTTTTGATTACCACAGATACTGACAAACATAAAGTGATGTGAATTTATGGAAATACAGTGTGACAATGCCTGAATGCTACAGATAGGCACTATTTCTCTCTCCCAACAATATTATGCTCATTCTTTTTCTATTGTTCACTATGCAGGGCTCATTCATCCTCTGTCAACATGTAGAAGACAGGTCAGCACCCTTCCCATTTCCAGCAAAGGTGTTCTGAGCATGACCAAAGAAGTAAGACCCACGCTTACTCAAAAAAAATCCACAAAAAAACAATAAAACAGTCCAGCAAGCAACTCAAAGCAAAAAAAAACAAAAAACAAAAAACAAAAACAAAAACAGACTATTAAAATACAGAACGAAATGACGAAAGATAATTTATTCAGGTAGGAGAATTTGAAATTAGGCAAGTTTTGCCAGAGCAAATAAACCCTGAATTGAGGTCTGAAGGGGCACATAAAAATTAGCCTTGAGGACAAGATGAAAATAACATTTTACTACAAAAAGAGCCTATCAAAGCAGGGGGATAGAAGAGAGGATGGAATGATGATGTCTCTGCTTGGTGCAGGGTTTGTGTTTCAGGAGAAGGTAGAAAACAATACCACATGAAAGGCTTGGAATATGAAACAATGCTCAATCCTCAAGGAATCTATTAATGCTACCCAGCTCTGACTTTTTAAAGCCCATTTTATTGGTTTAGAATATGACGTACAAAGGTGATGTTAAGGGAAACACTATTATGAATGGCAGATATGGAATATTTTCCAAAAATCCACCATTGCAGGAAAGATGGGAGGGAGAAATGTGGTCTACAGCAGAAGTAAGTCCACATAACAGTAAGGCGAGTCTTACTGAATTCCAAAACCCATTCTAAATCTTGTCCTCAGCATGAAATATTGTGTGATAAACTTAGTAAGCATTCAAAAATTAGCTTTTGTGTCAGAGTGGTTATTTCTGAACTTCAGTGATGTGCAAGGAATGGCTAGATCAGAATGAAATCTACACAATTGTGCTGTATGTTTTCCCAGTCCTTTCAGCCTCATGCAGTCAGTCTGCCAGGTATGAAGACAGAGTAGCCGATTCTGGCTCAGAAACTCTATAAATGAAAACATACATGATAGTTAGAGACAGTTTACTAAACCACTTTCTGAAAGCATTAGCAAACATAGTTGCTAGCTCTTAAATAATTTTTTGTTGTTTCTGCTGTTGTTTTTTTATGGTGCTGAGATTTTAAACTCTGGCCTCTCACCTGCTGTGCTGGAATTATACAGATAAACTATTCTTTCCACCTAGATTTTTATTTCTAGGATAGGGCTTATTCCTACCAATCATGAACCTGAGCCACAAGATACCTTCTCTGGGCTTCCTATCTTAGCTTGGATAACAATTACATGCCACCACAGAAAGCTTTCTACAGAGTTAGAGTCTCAGACATTTTTCCCCTGTCTTGCTTGAACCTAATTCCTTTCCATCTCAGCCTTCCATTTTGGGATGACAGGTTCAGATCACTGTGCCCAGCTATGGGTCAAGAAGCGATTCTCATAAACATTTTTCTCAGGATGGCCTTGAGCTATGATCCTCCAGATCTCAGTTTTCATGCAGCTAGGATTGCAGATATAAGCCACTAGCTCTTGGCTAATTGGAGGGTTTCAGTGGACAGGTGGCTGAGTGGGTAGGGGCTAACAAGATTGGATTCTAGTGTCCTACTTTTGCAAATGTAAGAACTCCATCCTGATGTTGTTTCTTCTATATCCCCTATTCTTTCTTACTTCACTGTTAGAAATAAGAATGTTTACTTGGTCTGAAAGTTTACTTGGCTTGACTGTTTACTTGGCTTGAAATATACACCCAAAGAAGAGGAGGTGTGTGAGATCTATTGAGTTCTTGTTCTGTGCCTCTGTGCTTTGTGCCAAGTTCTCATGTGTCTGTGCTTGACAATTCTCTAAGGAATGTGGTAATATTGGAGTCACCCCAGAGGGGAGGCTCAGGGTCTGATTATTAGTCCTTTCCCAAATTTATTTTGAGAATGCTACTCACATCCCTAGAAGACCCAGTGGCTTCTCAGGGCCAGGACTATGAGGTGACAATGATAAGCAATACTTACATTTTTTTACACATAGAGAAAATTCAAGCTGTAGGAAGTTAAAAACATTTTCTAAAGTTTTGTTGGGACAGTACAAGTACTTAAGCAGTAAGCTTACAAAAGGTGGTGGGTTGGACAAGATAGAGAGAGAATGGATCGATCTCCTTGTTCCTGCTCAGAGGTAAGAAAGAGAAAAGAAATTATGAAACCTCTCCAGGAGGGTTTCTAGTTTTTTCCCTATTCTATCCTAAACATGTGGTACAATTGATTCCAAAGAATAATGCTGAACACTCATACAACATGCCCTTTCCTAACCCTAAATGCTTTGGCTTCTCATACAACATTTAAATATAAATATTTAGTATGCACAGAGAGTAATGAGAAGAAATCTTGTTCTTTGTGGAGAGTATGGATTCCTAGAATAAACCAAGAGCAAACAAGAGGAGAGTATCAGAGGTAATTCATTTAATCCTCAATCTAGTTGCAGATGAGAAAACTAAGGCTACCACCGACCTCATACACGGAGTGCCACAATGTGGACTTCCGTCTACTAGGGGCTGAGACTGCATAGCCAAAGCTTGTGGAAAGAAAAACATGAACCTGAATCAAGTTGAACAAATGTCTCCAACTAAAGGGAAATGCACTTGGCTTCAGGGGGTATACAGTGGACAAAGAGGAGGTCCTAATATTTGAAAGGACCCAGTCAAGGACCCTGTACTACTTAAGTCAGCACATGTTATTTCCATTGGCTTTCCTTTTTCTAGCATCCACAGCTTTCTCTAGCATCTGCCTTTCTCTACTATACATGAGGTAATATTATTAGGAAGAAACGACCCTACATATCAACATATAAAGTCCAGCACCCATTTGTAATCTCAAGTCATAGCTGAACCTGCTGTATTTTCAAAGCATCCTGTGTTCTCAGAAGAGAACCATGTCCTCACAGCTCTATCATTTTTCCTGAATTATTCCTTGTATTGTTGTTGCAACCTAGACAACTAGCAAATAAATGAATGCATTTCAGAAAGGCTGTACAAATTACTGTCACTTTCTCAGTGTATCAAATATGTTTATTCCTGTATAATAAAGTTGAAAAGAGAAAATGTGCCTTTCTTGATGATTAGATTTGATTTTTCCTAATATATTTAGCAAAGATGTCCAGAGCACTCCAAGCAGGTGATATTCAGGACAAGGCTTTATAATTCAGAGAAATGGATGAGAAGCTTTTTACAAGAAATTAATTTGTCATATATATATACGTATATATATGTATATATATACCTATATATGTACATATGTATATATACATATATAGGTATATATATACATCTATATACATATATAATATATATGTTATATATTATATATAATATATAATTTATTACATATATTATATAATATATATTATATAATATATTATATATGTAATATGATATATTACATATATTATATTAATATATGTATAATATAATACATATTATATATAATATATAACATATATTATATATGTATATAGATGTATATATATATGAGTTGATTCTGACACAAGAAATCTTTGCACACTCTCAGTGAGCTTGGGTTTAAATCTATGAATTTGAATGGTTAGCAAAGGTTCAGCTGGAGACGGTATTCTAACATGTATTTTAAGTAGTAACTGAGGCCTCCATGAAAAGATTTTCTAGCATGAATAGGTCTGAGAACTATCAGAGCAGTTACAGGCTTATAGGCAGACTTCCAGCCAGATCAGATAGAAAAGAAAAGCTCATTTTGATGGAATTTGATGGCAGCTTGTGTGCATGAAGGCAAACAACAGAACAATAGCTATAGGTTGTTAGGTTCTGGGTACTCTCTAGACACCACCTGTATCACTTTCTCTCTCTCATCCCTCATGGCTAGTTAGGCCTTCATCTAGTTCCATCATAGACAGCCTCCTGATTAGGAAACTGTCCCAGCCATTCTCTATAGTGAAGCCAACTGTTCCCACCTCCACCTACCAGTTCATACTCAGATCTCAGCTGAAATGCATCTCCCTCCTGGAAGTATTTCTTCCTCCCCTATTTTGATATGAGTTCACATAATATTCTGAAAGTAATAAAGTGGGCTGTGTTTTCTCAAATGAAACTTGTCACTGTTGGTATTTCTATTTCTCCTATTGTGGATATTTCATTAATATATAACCCCAGTGTGAGCTCTAGAAGGTCAGATATTCTGTCTGTTTCCTTCAACTCTGCATCTTAAGTACTTATCAAAGGTATTTGGCACATAGTAGTTAATGACAAAACCTAATGAGGGAAGGAGGGAATTAATAAATAGCTTTGACTACGACAATATAGAAAAATAAGCAGGTTTTACAGCAGGACAAAAACAAAGCTTAAACCATTAAATTGGACTTGAATCTTGTTAGTTAAGGATAGCAAACGAACAGGAAGCATTGCGGGATTAGAATTTTGAAAAGGTAGAGAGCAAAAATATTGCTCTAAGTCAGATCCATGAATAAAGAGGTAGTACAGACAATATATCAACTTAACTCACTGTAGGCCACAGACAATGAGATTCCTTTATGGGAAGTTGGCAATGCTACTCTCAGATTAGTTCTTCCCTCATTTCTAATCAGAAGGCTGGTTATAATATGTCTTCTTTCATAAGATACTGCAAGCCCCTTTCAATGACAGAATCACTATAGAGTTCCTAACATGGCGGTTTACTTCAAATGGTTTTTGTAAGGAGTGGAGTGAGGGGTGGAGGTGATGTACTGAGGCTTGAAATCCAGGCCTGGATGCTGTCACTAATCTTTTTTGCTCAAGGTTGGGATTCTACCTCTTAAACCATACCTCCACTTCTAGCTTTTGAGTGGTTCGTTGGAGGAAAGAGTGTAGTAATTGTTCCGGTTGGCTGTGAATCACATCCTCAGATCTCAGCCTCCTGAGTAGCTAGGATTATAAGCATGAGTCACCAACTCCCAGCAACTTCAAATCTTGAGCTTGTAAGCCCACCAATATTTTTCTCCTGAGAGGAAGGAAAGAACAGTATTTTCAAACCAATTGGGCTCTATTTCATTCCAGTGCTTTAATGTGTGTCTGGCCTGGGTGAGGCCTATAGTGATGCAAACAAGCTCTCAATGTGCTTCTTTCTTTTTACAAAATGGATGCTTTCAATGTCTACTTCATAGTAGTTGAAACCGCATTAAGTACTACAAGAGTATCTGGAACATGACACTGATAGATGTTAACTAGTGTAATTATGGTTTTGTTATGATGATTATTTATTGTCTCAGAAGCTACATATGCAGGAATTCCTTACGGAAATGGGATAAGCCATGCATTAGAAGCAGCATGAGCAACTAGTTGTCTTGAGCTTATTCTTCTGTGTCATCATTTTTGACATTGTTACAAAGATTCTGAAAAGAGCTCTGTTAATGCTACACCATATTTAAGAGCTCCATTTGCACAACAGGGAATTGGAAAGAAGCAAGTGTAGTGTTAAGCACTGAAACCACTGCCTAGAGAGCTAGTCTCATTACCAATTGATATCAATTGAGTATGTACAATTTGCTGGGTAGGAAGTCGCATGGAAAAATTCTCAAAGAACTAATCGTCATCTCAAGTTCAAATTTCTGTGCAGAAAAAGAAAAATTTGGGGACAGATTAATTCCTGGGAGTAGCAGGTTTATGTAGTAAAGAACCAGTAGTACTTACTTACTGTTCTGTAAGCAATATCATGCCTAAAATATCATATTTGTTAAATATCATCTCAGTTATAACTGAACTCTGTAGTAAAGCAAAGAATGGTCCAGGTGAATCTCCTATTCCTTACCCTAGTTGAAGAAGGTACTGAGAACAGAGCCAGCTTTGAAGCCAAGTAGCCCAACCTACCTCTGGCCATCTTGCCTGTATAGACTTCAATTCGATAATGTCCTATACTATGAAAGCCAGGAATTGGTCACAAATGTATTTCAAAGACAATTAACTCTAAACTGTAGAATTCAAATTATAATTTTAAATATTTTGCTCTCTTTGTCTTCATTATTGATAAATGAAAATTTTGAATGGTTCAATGTTCATACAAACCTATGGTTTTACTTTAATAGCCACTTCCTGGAAAAACCTCCCATGCTCCTGGGTTGGGAGGATTAACATCAGGAAAATGACTATGACCCTGCAATCTCACTTTTAGGCATTTATGCAAAGAATCACAAACAAAGCCATACTAAAGCTACCAGCACTCAAGGCTGGGAAGGTGGCTCAGTGGTAGAGCGCTTGCCTTGCAGGCATGAGGCACTGGGACCCATTCCTCAGCACCACATAAGCAAAAAGAAAAAAGCTGGAAGTGGGGCTGTGGCTCAAGTGGTAGAGCGCTAGCCTTGAGCTGAAGAGCTGAGGGACAGTGCCCAGGCCCAGAGTTCAGACCCCACGACTGGACCCCCCCACCAAAAAATAAAAGCTACCAGCACACTTTGCAGCATTTTGCAGCAACATATTGCAGCATTATTCACCATGTTAAGATAAGTGGGAACCAACCCAGATGCCCCTCAGTAGATGAATGGATCAAGAAAATGTGATATGTATATATACACATATATATACACACACATGTATATATCCATACATACATGTATGGATACATGTATGTATATATATTATACATATGTATATATGTATATATACATATGAATACTATGCCCCCATCAGAAAGAACAACACTGCCCCATTTGTTAGGAAATGAAAAGAATTGGAAAAATTAGATTAAGTGCAGTAAGCCATGCCCAAAGAAACACAGTTCTCATGGTTTCCTTTATCTGCAGTAACTATATATGTCTAGAATAAGCAGAAGAGGACAAAAGCTATGTACATATGATCATATAACCAGATGCTAAGCGATTTTAACCCCAAGACAGAGACACAAGAGATTTTATCTTTCTTTCTGTTCTTTTTAATGTAATTATTATGTACTATGTGATTTTTTTTCTTTCTTAGTATGTTCTTCCCCATGGTATAACCCATGTTGTCACTGTATTTGATTCCGGTGTCCTTCATCTTGTCTATATGTTTTTCTAATTTGGGGAGGGGAAGGGAAATAACAAAATTCTGAAATAAGGATATAGGATGACCCATTGTAACAATAAGACACTATGTTGAAAACAAACTTTACAACTTTGCAGGGCAGGGAGGAAGGAGGAGGTGGGGAGACGAGGAGGAAAGGGAAGGTAGTGGAAAAACAAAGGAGGGGTTAACAATGCTTGATAGGAAATGGACTCATTACGTTGCACATGTAACTGTAAGCCCTCTGTACAGTATCTTACAATACAAATATATTAAAAAACAAAAAAATAAAAGTCACTTCCTGTTATGTATCTAGCTATAAACTTCCATGTATACAGTCATTTCCTCACATTTTCAGATTCTATTTTGGTAAAACTGAGTCTGATAAATAGCCCAGAATCCCCTTTGAGCTGAAAGTTGCTTACTCTCACCCTTGTGTAGTTGGAACTTTTTCCTTATTAGAATGCTGAGAGATTCTTTTTCAGCATAGTGTCTTGTACATTTCATTGGTTTATTTTATTTTTAAAATACTTTTTATTGTAAAAATACTGTACAGAGGGGTTACAGTTACATGAGCAAGGTAATGAGTACATTTGCTATTGAGCATCACTGTTACAATTTTTCGGGGGGAGTAGTTTTGGAGGTGGGAGGGAAGGGATGGTAGGGGAAAAACAAAGGAGGAGACAACAATGCTTGATAAGAAATGTACTCATTATCTTGCCCATGTAATTGTAACCCCTCTGTACGGTATTTTCACAATAAAAAAAAGAAATGTACTCATTACCTTGCTCATGTAACTGTAACCCCTCTGTACAGTATTGTTACAATAAAAAACATACAGAAAAAAAAAAGAATGCTGAGAGAGGCATAAACTTAAGTCCTTGGAGATAGGTACCTTAGAAATCAAAGGTGTTATTTATTGTTTGCAATTTGTATTTGCAAAGTGCTTTGAGCTCCCTGGGGAAAGCTGGAATTCAAACACAAGATATGTGTATAATTAATAACACTTCAATGGGGATTATGGCCTTGCAGGTAAGAGTGTATTCATATACTGGCACTCACTAAGATAGCTAAATGATTTCCAAATAACCCAATGCACATTTCCCCGTGGATGCAGGGAAAATTCATTTGTAGAGCACGCTCACACATGGATGGAAGCTATCAGAGACATTGCACATTGCAATCCACACTCATCCCTGGAGACCCCCTATTCATACTAAGCCGGAGGCAATTCTACTGTGCTTATTTGAGGACAGGAAGGAAGGAGCAGGATAGTCAGGAATTCTTTCCTATAGATTCATGGAGCACAGCAGAAGCCCACATTTCCATCACTTATTCTTCCCTCTAAACAAGTCCATAATTTGACTCAATTGGCCTGAACAGACAGATACAATGAAAACCTACAAGGAGATGAGCTGTTCTATGGCGAGGGTAATTTTATCTCAGATGGCATTGTATTTTTAAATATATGTCCTCACATATTAACTTTTGATGAACTTTAACAATATTAGACAATTTCCCTTGGAGCTTTACGGAGTTTCTTACTAACTATCCTTGACTCTAGAATCTTTCATGAGACATCTAAGCTGAATAATTTTCCACTTATTACCATTTTATATTCCTATAATAATCTATATCTATCTATTCTATCCATGAAGAGCTGTGGAAAATGCGATCTTTTCACCAGTCTTGTCTGTCTCCCTCCTAATTTTCCTATAACTAAATCCTGCTCTAGTTCCTCACTGAACACAAAATAAATGTTTAATTTCTTTTCATGAGTAAAACTCAGTTAAAAATCCTTTATTTTTCTCTGTCCTCAATAATGTACTAGGAGCAGTAACATATTTGCCATGGCACCTCCTATTGGTGGTAAGTGTGCTTTGAGATCAGAAAAAAGCATCCCCTTAATGATCTAGCTGTTATTCTGTTTATTTATTTATTTAATTTTGGTGGTACTGGGATTAGAGCACAGGGCCTTGTACTAGCTAAACTGATATTCTACCATTTAAGACATGCTTCCAGATCTGCTTTGTGTTGCTTGTTTTGGAAGTGGAGTCAAGCAAACTTTTATGCCAAAGCTGACCTCCAAGGTCATTCATCCACATCTCAGCCTCCTGAGTAGCTATGGTTAGAGGGTTGAGGGACTAGTGACTAGCTTTAGGCTATTGCTTTTAGCTGTGTGAATTCTGACAAGCTATCTAACTCTGCTCCCTAGCTGAAAACAGGGCCATTAGTCTACAGCACAGATATTTCGTTAGATTTTGAAAAAACTGAAATTCCCCAGACTTGTACAGTATATAATATATGTCTAGCAAAATAAGCCAAAAAATAGGGTAATGCTAAATATAATGGATATTATGTTTCAGACACTATAATTTTGGGCATGGATCTGGACTTAGCTATCCAGGGGGCCATTTACCTCTAAGGAACTCTTTTATATTCCAGGAGCTCAGCAAACGGATGTCACCAATGACCTTTACCAAGTTCTACATCTGAGGCCATAAAATTTGTGCATAAGCTTATATCTAACAATGCCACATCAGGACTTTATCTAGAGATATACCACAAGGCTGAAAAATTCTGTAGAAATTAATTAGGACATTTAAATAAAGTCAACCTTAATGTCCAATAATTAGGCAAATATAAACAAAGTATAAATGCAATAAAAATACCTGTCAAAATATAAAATCATTGGTCTTCACACATAGTTCAAGTAGTAGAGTGCTTATCCAACAAGTGCAAGGCCACAATGAAAGGTAGCATTGTGTCCCTTAGATTTTAAGGCTTGAACTAAGGGCCTTGAGCTCTCACTGATTTTCCTCGTGGCTAGAACTTTATGTCCTGAATGACACTTCTACTTCTAGTTTTTGGTTGGTTATTTAGAGATAGAGACTCACTGATTTGACTACATAGCCTGGGTCTGAGCCGCAATTTTCAGATCTGTCTCCTGAGTGGCTAGGATTATACATGAGCTACCAAAACCTAACCACAATGTAATATTAATTGGAGCTACTGCATTTAATGTGATCACATTTGCATTTAACAGCCATAGTCGATAAATAAATGCCTCCATTTGTTATGATTCTTGAGTTAGGTACTTGTTTGTCTCATTTATCCCAATAACAACCTTGAGAGTAGGTATTATTATTTCCACATATAAGTAAAACAACAATACAACAAAAACAAAAAACAAAGATCAAGGAGATCCAAACTGGAGGAAGCGCTGATCACAGGTCAAAATTCTGCCCTAAACTCAGATAACAACTAAATCTTAGTGATTTGTCTTTTCTTCTTTTTGTATGTATATTTTAAATGTTGACTTTTTCTCATTGAGTTTGTATTAATACATACATAAGCTATTTTACACTGGCAAGAGGTGCCAGGATACAGACCTTAGACAGGTAAGTAGTGCCATTAATGCTGTAGTGTACTAGGGTCTATAGCTAGGACTCTACCTGAGCTCCCATGCCTTGATTTAGAGCAGCATACTGTCCTGTTACTTACAGATCATGGCAGACCAGCCTTAGTTTCTGTCGCCATTCAACAAGATATATTTCGTGGCAGCTTGATCAGGCCTGTGCTGCAGCACCTCCCCTTTGTAGCCTGAATATTTAAACATGAACTACCTCTTTGTGTATGAAACAGCTGGCTCTAAAGACTATGCCTTAATTAGATGTTTCTCCCTGGGGATTTGTGCTCAATAAATTCACTTTTCAGAGAAAGTACAGCTGGTGAGATGAAACAACAGAGTCAATTGTCTACAAATACATTTTGAAGGGAAACATTGTGAATGTGTATGTGTGTGTGTGTGTGTGTGTATTTGCATGCCCACAGGACAGGTGATCATTGGTATTAGACACCACAGAGTGAATGCACAGAGATACACACCTATCATCAAAGCTATTGGGGAAAGCAAAGCTGCATGATCATGAGTTCAAGACTAGCCCAGGTAAAGTTATCAAGGTCCTATCTCAAGAGCAAAACACAAGCAAATGGGCTATGGGCATGCCTCAAGATGCAGTGTCTGTCTATCTAGAATATGTGAACCTAGTATTGAAAACAAAACCAGATACAAACACAAAGAAGCAAAAAATAAACTCCTCTAGAGAACACAGACATAAGCCTGGCGTCGGTGGCTCACTCCTGTAATCCTAGCTACTCAGGAGGCTGAGATCTGAGGATCACGATTCAAAGCCAGCCCCGGCAGGAAAGTCCGTGAAACTCTTATCTCTAATAAACCACTAGAAAACTGGAGGTGGTACTGTGGCTCAAGTGGTAGAGCACTTGCCTTGAGCTGAAGAGCACAGAGACAGTGCCAAAGCCCATAGTTCAAGCCCCACAACTGACAAAAAAAAAAAAAAAAGAACACAGACTGGAGACCAGAAAATCTAGTACAAATTTGGTCTTCTAATTAGTCGGCAATTCATGTAAACCCACTGTGACTCACTTTCATGACTGGTATTTTGGGATAAAAATCCCAGTGGTATCTACCTTATAACATTATACCAATAGCGTGACACATAGCAAGAGAGATCATCCATTTATTTCTTTACCTTTATCGATGGAATTGGTGTTCAAAGCACACAGCAAGTGCTCCATAAACAATTTTTTAACAAATACGCATTATACTTTACCTGACAAATTGAACTACGTCCTGACAAATTCAACTACTCAAACAAAGCTAAGAAAGTGCTAGTGATCTTGCCTTTTTAAAAGTTGTGTATTTTTATTTTTAAATATGTTTTTATTGTAAACATACTGCACAGAGGGGTTACAGTTACATGAGCAAGGTAATGAGTACATTTCCTATCAAGCATTATTACCTCTTCCTTTGTTTTCCCCTACCATCCCTTCCCTCCCACCTCCACAAATATACCTCCCCACACACACCTCTAAATTGTTAAGGTCACTTAAAAAAGGAATCATCAATTAGTTGATCACACAACACATATTGACATGGTGGTATTTTACTTAAAATCAAGTAGAAATTGAAGGAGGCTTTGTTGTCCTTAACTCACTCCATTCTCAGACATGGCTCCATCCACAAGAGGCCCAGGTGAAGGGCTACAATGTCCTGTCCATTAAAGTGGTTTAAGTCTCACTAGGGAACAGGATCTGGTAGGGCCTTAGTTAATGTAGGAAATCCAGAAGGACGAGAGCTCAAGTGTTGAAGGCCTCTAGCACTTTTATATAATATATTTTCTGCATTATCACTGAGGGGCACTTTGGCTAATCAGAGATGACCAGTCCAGACAACATAGCTGTCCAAAAGCCATCTGTGAGAGCTATGGAGAGTCAGTGCTAAAAAACACCTGTACCTCTCAGTACCATCCTGAGACACGGAGGCTAGTTCAGTCAGGCCAAAGTATTCAGATAATAAAATATCTCAGGATGGTTTTTTTCTTTTTAGTAATAAGTTTTTTATTGTGAAAATACCATACAGAGGGGCTACAATTATATGAACAAGGAAATGAGTACATTTCTTATCAAGCATTGTTGCCTCCTCCTTTGTTTCCCCTTCCCATCCCTGCCGCCCTTCCTCCCCCACCACCCCACCAAAGTTGTAAAGTTTGTTTTTCTACATAATGACTTGTACATCTCATTGTTACAATGGGTCCACCTGTATCCCTATTTAAACTATATGTTTTTTTCTCTTCCCCTCCACAAATTATACCAACATTAAATACTCCACAAATTATACCAACATTAAATACAGTGAAAACAGGGGTTATACCATGGGGGAGGGACATACAAAGTAACAAAAAAAAATCAAATGGAATCTTATAAATACATTAGAAACAATAGCAAGAAAGAAAAAAAACAAAGACTCCACATAGAGCTCCTCTATGACCCAGCAATCCCACTTTTGGGCATTTACCAGAATGATCACAAACAAAACCATACTAAAGCTACCAGCACAACTATTTGTTTATTGCAGCATTATTTACCATAGCTAAGATATGGAACCAACCCAGATGCCCCTCAGTAGATGACTGGATCAAGAAAATGTGGTATATATATAAAATGGAATGCTATGCCTCCATCAGAAAGAATGATATTG
Organism: Dipodomys spectabilis; assembly: GCF_019054845.1. Taxonomy (NCBI): domain Eukaryota; kingdom Metazoa; phylum Chordata; class Mammalia; order Rodentia; family Heteromyidae; genus Dipodomys; species Dipodomys spectabilis. The sequence goes on from NW_024870771.1 coordinate 11,208,830, forward strand.
CCCCATTTGTTAGGAAATAGAAGGACTTGGAAAAAATTATATTAAGTGAAGTAAGCCAGGCCCAAAGAAACATAGGTCCCATGGTTTCCCTTATTTGCAGTATCTAGTATATGTCTGAGTCAAGCAGAAATGGTCAGATAAGTTGATGTTAGGGAAATGAATTCCAAGATAAGGACTCAGGATGTTTTTAACAATCAAGTGTTCTGAAGCTTAGTCATGGACATACTGAACCAGAATCTTCAGAAAGCATTTTCTTTTTTTTTTTTTTTTTGGGTCCGGTTGTGGGGCCTGAACTCTGGGCCTGGGTGCTGTCCCTCAGCTCTTCAGCTCAAGGCTAGCGCTCTACCACTTGAGCCACAGTGCCACTTCTGGCTTTTTTCTTTTTGCTTATGTGGTGCTGAGGAATCGAACCCAGGGCCTCATGCATGCAAGGCAAACGCTCTACCACTGAGCCACCTTCCCAGCCCCTCAGAAAGCATTTTCAGAAGGCATGCTTGTAGCCAATGACCAGGTGAGGTCTCTTTCAAGAAGTTTCTGAAATATGCTACCTGACTGAATTTTAAAAAAAATAATAAAACCAAAGATCCTCAACTGCTTGTACTTTTTTCACCCCTGTATTTCCAATTCAGCAGACCAAAATGGAGTTATGAAGGTGTACAGGTCACCAGTTTCTAAGTGAAGCTGGTGTTATTGGTCCAGAGATGACATTTTCAGAGTCTCTCTTGTAAGAGAATTTGTCTAGCCTGGAGCAAAATGAGGGGACAAGAAGAGGAAATTACCTTTATTCTGCATGGAGTAGTCAGGGCCAGGCAGAGTCTAGAACTAGGATGTGGGTATGTATCTCACTATTTAAGCCTACCATCTTCTCTCCTTAGATCCTGCTAAGCAGATACTTGATTTTCCAGTTCAAATCTAATCTATCCACCATTATTGGAGCAAAAAGAGTCTCTGAAGAAAAGCTATGCAACATTTTACTGTTATAGAAACACAGAATATGAAACTTAAAACTAAAATATGAATACTTTTGAAAGACTATAAGTAGGATAGTAGAATAGAAATATAGTCATAAAATTCCTTAAATTAATGTACCCCTTTTAGATACCTCTTTAAGGTGCTTCTTTTGATATTTAGGCAATCATTTTCTGGCTTATATTTTAAAATCCAAATAATTAAAAAAGTAAACATCACTTATACTTAACCATTACAATAAGTTAATATACTATTAATCTGGATAGGTTAAAAAAGAAGAATATGCCAAAATAAAGAAATACCCAAAACAGATACTAAAATTTCTAACATTATTTTTACTGAATAAACCAATATAACTTAGAAAGAATCTAGAGCTTTCCTACTTTTCTAAAAAAAAGTTATAGATTCTGTGAAGGTGGTGGCGGGACATATGTGTTAGAGCACCTGCCTTGAAAACATGAGGCTCTGGTTTTAAACTCAATTATTGCCAAAAAGAGAAAGAAAGAAAAGAAAAGGAGGGGGCAGGGGAGGAGAAGGAGGTAGAAAAAAAGAAGAAAGTTATTGATAGATCTTATCCACAGACAATTCCCACAGATGCCAAGTGTGTGGCTCTACTTCCAGGGTTCTATGTGCTCTGGTTGAGGTCTCTATCCTTCTGGAAATCATTCCCTTACACTTGCATGTTCTCTGCAAGAAGGACATTTATTCTCCTCTTCCCAGATCTCAGAATAAAAGATCTGAAAACAGGAACTGCAGTCATGTCAGGGTCTAAAGAAAACTAACTTTCCCAAAGGCTTCTCATCTTCAAAGCTGTTCTGATTAGTATGGGTTTCAGAGCAGAGGAAGAATGAGCTTGGTGATATTTTCATTTTGCCCCTAGAAAGCATGACACCAGCCATTACTTTGTGCCATGCATGCATTGGTCCACAGCCTGAAGGCTAGTTCAATGAAGGTCAGATTTCTAAGGTGGCTTTTACAGCTTTGGCCTATTACCTGTAGTGCCTTTCTAGGAGAGAGGCAGACCAAATAAACTTGGATGTTTAACAATTACAAAAGAACATTCTCAGTGCTGATATTCCTATATCTTGAAACAAACATGTTTAAAACTAATTATAAAGGTTTAGTCCTATTTTAAGTAAATAAATATTTGCTTTTTGTTGTTTTCTTTGTGTTATTGTTGGGTTTGGCCTGTACTTAAGTTTGAATTCAGAATCTTACACTTGCTTGATTGGATTTCTTGCTCTGTTAGTACATGCTGATCCATGCCCCCAGGCTACCCTCTTCCTTGTTATTGAACTCTTCTGCTCAGGCTGGTCTCAAACTGCTGATCCTCCAGATCATCCTCCTGAGCAGTGTTCTACACATGAGCTACTAGTGGCTAGCTCTTTTTAGGAATATACATTTTCCAAGTCAGGCATGGTAGCACATGCCTGCTCCCCCAGCCATTTAGGAAGTAGAGTTCAAGCAGACTCTATTTGAAAAACAACCTAAACACAAGAGGGCTGGGTGTGGCTTAAGTGGTAAAGAAACAGCACACATGAATCCAAGACGTCAATCCTCAATTCTACAATGAATGAATAAATTACTCCATACATATATATCAATTATCGATATACATTAATTATTGGAGGTCATATATTTTATATAGTTTGGGTGAAACAAACAATGAAGGTAGTACATACATCTTAGCAAAGCAGGGAGTTGTTTACCAAGAAATCTCACTAAGCCTGGTGCAATAATTATCATTTTCATTTATTTAATAATCCTCAGACTGTGCCATTTTCTCTGTATTGGTTATTTTGCCATTTGTTGCAATACGTACAAATATGTGTGGCTAAAATATTTGTAAAATGAATAGGAGCATATTATTTTTCAGAAGGCAGTAAGGAAAGAGCCACACAAAGTTAAATTTACTTTTTGTTTTGTTTATGAGACTGAAAAACTCTAAGAATTCTATTAGTAATGAGAACTATGGGAGAAATAATAAGTTGATGGTGGGAGTATGAGGTGTTTTGTTTGTGTGAAGGCACTGTGCACACGCAGTCTGGCCAGGGTTGGTCTGCTGGGAGGGTAATTAAAACCTGTGCTCTTCCCCTACCATCCTAGTCAAGTACACTAAGCATGCCCCTTTTCTAGCCAGGAGCAGTTTGGTCTCAGAACAAGAGTTGTCATGCCTGATGGGTTTTCTCAAGCCAGCATTCAAGCCATTAGCCGGTGAGTCCTTCATCAATGTTCTGCCTTGGGCCCCCTTCAGAGTAAGCTTCTAACTAATGTCGATACAACATTCCAGCAAACTGTGTCATCACAGAGTTTTGCTTATTTCTCTCAGTCAAACGGCCAGCACCTGCCAGCAAACTCCAGACTTCCTGTTTGTAAATGCAGCAGGGGAATGAGCAACAAACTGTTTCTGGCATTTTTGCAAGAAAATTGAAAATAACACAAAGTTGGCAAAAAGGAATGATGGCTCCCAGATGGCTCTGGGAAAGGGCATGGTCATTTGTCTAAAAGAACATCAAAACTGTCACTCACATCTGGCCTATGTGAGAATCTTTTCTGTATGTAAGTAACAAGAATGATACTTAATTGTTATCGGGTGCAGAATAATACTCAGCAGTAAAAACCCTACTAGGTACCTCGCGTATACATTCTTCAGGGCAATCATAACTGCCCTCCTTGCTCTTTTTCCTACTACACATGGGAATCAATCATGTGGTTCGGAAATGTTCATTGTCTTGCCAAGGTCCTGTAGCCAGTGTCAGAGTGAGCCAGTGCTAGGTTCACCTATACCACTCTCTAGACTGATGGGGGCGACAAAGAACATTGAGAACATGAACACTGCTGATTTCGTTTCCTGGGTTTGAAGAAAGTCATAGCTTTGCAAGAAGTTTCATAAGTAGATTTTAACAAGTCAGGATTAAAGTGAATTCTTCTAACGCTTGATCTGTAACTACTTTTTTAACGTTTGGTCTGAGAGGCCTAGGATTGGTGTGGGGAAGACCTTTTTAAGGTAAAATGTCTGACTAGTGATTCAAGGAGACTAAACATTTAATCATGAGTCAGCCTTAGAAATCCCAACACCCAAGACAACAGTTCATAAATATATAATGAGTGGCCTTTGAAGATCAATAGGACAAGGAAACATATTAGTCCTAGATCTGTTGTCTTTAGTAGCTTTCCCAGAATCATCCCCCAAAGAGACATTGGTTCTAAGCCGACTCCCTACTTGTGCTATCATTCTTACCTAGGGTGCCTATAAAATCAATGTGCCAGGAAAAGCCTCACATTGTAAATGTTGTAGGGTAAGATTATAATTATCACTCCCAGAAATCTCAGAAGTTTTTCTGCTTTGGTAATAAATCGTTGATCGACCTAATCATGACCTTTATGACCAAATATTGTATTTTCTTTGTGTTCTTTTTATTCAGTTCAAGTATGGGCTTTTTGAAGTGCTTTATGTACCTCCATTTCACTAAATTTCTTTGCAATTATTGATCACACATAAATGCAGTTGGAGACTGGTAAATATTGTCTTGTTCCTAAATGTCATCTTACTGATGTTTGCCCTGAAATGCTTGCACTTCTATTTCTGCAATGTAATTTTCTTATTTAAAGTTTCTTTCAGCTGGCAAAACATATACAGCCAAACAAAATATCACACACGTTTCCTTCTGTAAGCCAAGGCTTTTAGCAAATGTCTGTAGTGAGTCAGCAAATAGCTGTATTGTTTCACACCCATCACAGATTTGGAGTGAAATGATTCCAAGTTGGCCTGGAAATAATTTCAGATGTTGATCTGTTTCTCTCATTTTATTGTCAGCAGCCTCATTTTTACTGTACTTAGAGGAAAGACAAAATAATTTTTGGTTGCAGACATGTATTTACAAGCTGACAATGATAAGACTACTTCGGAGGAGAGTCATGGTAGACTTTTGTTCCATGAACAACTCATGGCACAGCATTTAGCCCATTGGAGAAGGTATATTTCTATTGTTTAATACACTGGCCAAAATTGTCCATGATGTTAGTTTCAAAGGTTGAAGTGAAATGTTAACTAGGACAAATCTGTAATGAAAGAAGGCAAGGGTTATCAAGGGTAAATATGAATCCTTAGACACAGACTTTAGGATACCCCTGTTAAAGCTAATCCCTATAACAGCCCAGAAAAAAAGAGAAAGCTACCTCTGGGCTATAATTGTGATGGACAGCAAAGTCTCAAGGTTACAAGAGGTCATCCAGGGACAAAATCTTAATTGAAACCAAGCCTAGAGATGGTTCTAACCATTGGAATCTAAGTCTGAGTCATGACAGACACTATGTATTCTGCAAGCAGTAGAAACATTTTAACAGGCGTTAGGTTCCCTATTAGGTTGAAGTCTGGAAGTAAGAGCACATTTAGCAAGAGTATGGAAAGTAGGAGAAGAAATTTCAGGGAAGAGGCAAATAATGAGCATTCAGTACTATGGAAAGTTACTATTGGCAGCAAAACCTGGAGATTGCACATTTCCCTACTTTGTTCCTTTGGTTTTTGTCTATACCCCTTTTTCTCCCCTTCTCTTCTCTTCCTTCCCTTCCCTTTTCTTTTACATTTTAATTCATTTTATTGTATTAATTTTTTATGTCTGTACTGGGTTTTGAACTCTGGCTTCATAATCACGTGACTCTTTCGAGAATGAGGCTCTATCACTTGAAACATATCTCTTTTTCTGTCATTCTGCTGGTTAATTGAGTATATGAGTCTCAAGGACTTTCCTACTCGGGCTGGCTTCAAACTAAGATTCTCAGTTCTCAGCCTCCTGAGTAGGTAGGACTCTAGGCATAAGCCACCAGTGTTTGGTTTATCTGTGTTACTTGATGACTATAATTTTTTGCTTGCTTGTTTCTCTGTGTATCTCTGTCCTATTTCTATCTTTTATTATCTTTTATTTTTTTGCAGGTCCTGGGGCTTGAACTCTGGGCTTGACACTCTCCCTGAGCTTTTGTGCTCAAGGCTAGCACTCTACGACTTGAGCCAAAGTTCCACATCCAGCTTTTTGTGGTTAAGAGATAAGAGTTTCATGGACTTTTCTTCTCAGTGGGCTTAAAAAACAATGCTCAGATCTCAGCTTCCTGAGTAGCTAGGATTACAGGATCACCTGCACTTGCTGGGTTTTTTTTAACTAGCTGTTAAAAAGTTAGCCCTGCAAGGAGAGGTCAAAATCCTTATCTATCAGGCTCCATTGACTCTACTTTTTAACTTTAGTAAAATATATTGTTTAAGAAGTTAGTTTCAAACAGTATTTCAGCATATCATAGACAAAGATGTCTCAATTGATGTGCTAGTATACATTGTTCCTTTCATTGTCTTTTAATTTTAGTATATATCTTGCTTATAGCACAGACAAATTCAGATAAGCCAAATCAGAAACATTAATAGTCACATGTGGCTTATAGCTACTCTCTTTAACAATGACAATGACTAATATACAAAAGATATCTTACCTCAATATACATGCAGCAGCATTATCAATGGCTCACTGTTTTTAACTGCTATTGGATTGGGTTTTAAAGAAAATTATGACAAAATTTGGTAACCTCCAAGACATGGGGTCAAATTGTAGTTTATTTGTTTAGTTGAAGATGGGGGTTATCAGAGCCTCCAATGAGCATGAGGATCCAGATCACACACATTTTAGGAAAAAGAACAAACACACACATGAAAGGATCCCTAGTGAGAATCCTGCCTGGAACAATATAATTCTCAGAACTTCACAATCAGCTGATGAGCTGAACAGGCCCTCATTTTATTTTCTTTATACAACTGATAGAGGGACCTCATAAATGGCAAAGAGCAACCTCATGATACTGAGTTTAAGAGTGAGGCTTCTAGAAGTATCTAGCCAAGATCACCCACTCTTTTGTTTTGCTTTTTGCTGTTTTGCTTTTCCCTGAAGCATAACTTCTACTTATGTGTGGAAGAATATGTATATTCTTTTTCTTAATCTTTTTCTTTTTGGGCCTATGTGTTGTCCCTCAGCTTTTCAGCTCAAGGCTAACTCTCTACCACTTGAGCCACAGTGCCACTTCTGGCTTTTTCTGCTTATGTGGTGCTGAGGAATTGAACCAAGGGCCTTATGCATGCAAGGCAAGCACTCTACCACTGAGCTACCTTCCCAAGCCCCAAGAATATGTATATTCTAAGTATGGCACTCACACATTTTCCCAGATAGAATGAATTTTATTCAAGACACTGAGACTATCACATCTCCACCGTCCACTTGCACCCTCTTAATACCACCTCCCCTCAAGGGTAATCACTAATCTGCTTTTAAATAGCACAGATTGATAGTTTTGAATTTTTTTTTCAAATCAGTGCATAGAGAATATTGACTCTTTTGGGTCTGATTTCTTTCAACAACAAATCTATGAGCTCTTCCAATTTTGCTTTGTGAAAATATAAATTGGTTTTGTTGCTTAAAGGGAAGATGTAACAGTACTTAATTTTAATGAGGATGAAAAACCAGAAATATGGTAGGGAGAACCTAGAGTAGCCTTCATATCTACACTCTGAATGGAAAGAACACAGGATCTTGAGCATGGTTGACACCTGTAACCCACTTTTAATGAGCAGTGCCTATTAAAATGACAGGATAGCATTACCACAATTATGTCAGTACACCAAAAAAGGGGCAGGAAGTCACTCCTGCAGTTTGAGTCATCCATATGTTGGCTCTGTCCTTCTCCCTTGAGGAAGGTGCCAGCCCTTGAATGCTACTTGGGGTAAGGAACCTTGGTAACTTCTAGATGCAGGAAAAAGTATGACAATTGATCTTCGGTTCTGAAATCATAGGGAACTGATGTTTCCCAGGAATCTCAAAGGACTAGGAAACCGAGCCATTCTTGAGACATCAGTCTAGCTGATACCTTGATTTTAATCTTTAACCCCACAAGGACCCAGCTAAACTCTTTCAGACTCCTATTAGGTTATGTCTCTCTGTTCCTGAAAAAGTATTAGTCAGTTCTCTTGTTTGCTGGCATTATATTTATTCATTTATGTTGCTAAAGGTAAGCAGTAATTTATTCTTGACAATAGCCAACTTGGTGACTATAGATCATGTCGATCATGAGTTCTAGCTTTATAATTTTAAGTTCCATAGTGGCTCCTTAACTTTAGAAGGTCATTTGCACACATATAGAAACAAGAACATGAAGCTGAGGTTGAGAATCTCAGGACAATCCTAGGAATAATGAGAAAAAATGAGAACATCAGAAAAGGCAGCAGGAAAATGGAGGGTGTGTGTGTGTGAAAGGATGTTGGTTGTGGTACATTTTCATGGTGCTATTTCCAGCATGTATTTCCCATAGACACATCTTAAGCACTTTGGAGCAGTGCCAGCCAGGGTGCAATGTGGTTGTAAGTCAATATCCTTACAGCACGGGCACTTAACAAGAGGACATGCCTGATGCACTGCACCTGTTGGCATGAGAAGAAAGCTTGCTCGCTCTGGGGAAATAAGTTTCCAATAGCCCATTTCTATTCCTTTTCACTGTGTCCTTGATTTATTGCCTTCGCCTGACTTCAGTATGACAAAGGCTTCAGCTTTCAGCACAAAATGATATTCCAGACTCACTAAATATATTTGTAAGACAAGGGCAGCCAACAAAATTAAACTGCCGGCACAAAGACTGGCTGTTATTTAAAGCTGGAGAGAGATTACAGGGGATTATTACTTTATCAAAAATATTTCAGCTACAAAACCAGTGCTTATTTCGCCACTATCTTCAGCTATGTGCTAATTTATCTCCCACCTTGTATGGATTTAGTCTTTCATTGCCAATTTATTGAAAAGCCTCACAAATGTTGGTGGCCTATGTTATAGGACACCCAAGCTACTTGCTTATTGCTACAGAGAGCTGGGATGCCAGCCTTCAAAGGGGAATTTTGTGCACTGCTTCTTTGATTTTTATTGTTGTGATTTCACTTTCTTTTTAATCTCATTTGCCTTTTTGGAGGTCGCACCTAAGGAAGCCAATGTAGGCATCCCAAAGCAAACAATAATTTCATTATGGATCTAGCTATCTGCTTACATTTTCTACCTTCTTTTAATGCGTCCCTTTTTAAAAATCTCATTTAAATTGCCTCTTGTGTGTGTGTGTGTGTGTGTGTGTGTGTGTGTGTGTGTGTGTGTGCGCGTGCATGCAAGGGTGCGTGTATGTGCTGGTATTGCGATTTGAACTTAGGGCATGGCACTGTTTCTTAGCTTTTTCACTCAAGTCTGGTACTCTACAACTTAAGCCATAGCTCCTGGAGATAGGAGTGTCACAGATTTTTCCTTCCCAGAATGTCTTTGAACAATAGTCCTCAGATCTCAACATTATGAGTAGCTAGAATTACAGATGTGAGCCATGATCACCCAGCTAAATTGTCTCTCTCATGACACAGTTTTCTCTACTTAGAACACAGAATCTTGTGTGTGGCTGACACCTGAATCCCACTTTTATCATTTTTGTTTGAAAATAGTTTTCATTTGCTTGCAAATAATTTATCTTGTTAATAAAGCTCTTAAGGAATTTCAAGCAGTAAAGTTGCTATAATTGTGAGTAGGTTATCCTGTGTAAACATTATGACCCACTTGATCCTAATCCTGCCATTAGTGTCATCTAGGTGGGTATCAGTTAGTGGTGATCATAACCACTTTTTTAATGTCCCTTTCTGAGGGTATTACTGCAATCTTTTGGACATCCCAGGAATTTTCTTAGTCTTGTTCAACTAAAAATTGAAAAAAGAAGAGCTTCTTACAAGGAAGTAAGTGAGACAAACAAGGAACGTTTCAGACAAAGGTGACTAAGTGTGCAAAGATTCAGACAGAACGGATGCATTTAATTATAGAAACACAGCTCAGTAAGGTAGATCGTGCAGGTGAGTATAAGAATAATAAGCTAAACTTCATAGCAAAGCAAGAACCTGGGGACTGAGAAGACTTTGAAAATGAGCCTGAAGCAATGGAGAGCTATGCAAAAGGGAGTGACATGAATGCATTCAAGATTTTAAAAAGATCACCTTGATCAGAATAGAGAATGAATCACAAAGTTAGACAAATAAAGTTGGGAAAATGTTTGGACATGATGGCAGTAATTCAGTTCTAAAAGTCAGGTGGCCAGAGAAAATATAACCAAATAATGATAAAGGGTTGAATAAACATGAGATGAAGATGGTTGAATTGAATAAATAGAGATAGAAGAAAGGAGGATCTTATTGTGTGTGTGTCTCTCTCTGTCTCTGTTTTTCTATTTCTCTGTCTCTGTCTCTCTCTGTCTGTCTGTCTCTGTCTGTCTGTCTCTGTCTCTCTGTCTCTGTCTCTGTCTGTCTGTCTCTGTCTGTCTGTCTCTGTCTCTGTCTCTCTGTCTCTGTCTGTCTGTCTGTCTGTCTGTCTGTCTCTCTGTGATTATATGCCAGTAGTAGGGCCTGAGAGCTGTCTCAGATATTTTTTAAAGCTAATGCTCTACCACTTGAGCCACAGTTCCACTTCTATTTTTTGCTGGCTAAATGGAGATAAGACTCTCATGGACCCTTCCTCTTGGGCTAGCTTTGGACTCTATCCTTAGATCTCAGACTCCGGAGTATCAAGGCTTATAAGTGTGAGCCATCAGTACCTTGCAGGGAAATATTTTCAACATGGTATAAGATAGAACCAGGAGAATCATTGACCAGTAGGTCATTGATGGCTTGGACATTTGGCTGAATGTAGTTCATCCTAAAAAGGAAAACTCACTCAGGGTACATCTCACCAAAGTATGGCCTGCTGTGGAATCTCTCATTTGGGGACATGATAAGTTCAGGAACTAGGGGATAGGCTAAGAAAGTTGGCCTTTTAGGAGCTGGGACTGTTCTCCTAAGCTCAGATGGGCCCATTCATGTAGGAATGTAGATTTGAACTTCACCCACAAATAATCAGCTGCTGAAGTCATGGGAATCTGTAGCATGACTCAATAAAGAGACATCTTTCATCCAAAAAAGCCCAGAACTGTCCAAGTAAATCCAAGGTTACAAGCCAGCTCGGGATAAGGATGTATGAGACAGAGAAGTCATGTGCTTGAGGGAGAAGGATGTGCTGGTTGTAATTTAGAAAGTACAAATAATTAATACCTGAAGCAGATCCATTGACTGCAATCTTCTTGTTTGCCTCAACCGGAATTACTTACAGGAAAGAGGCTCACCTTAAGGATGACTTTTTCACATTGCTTTCCACTTATTTATTCTTATATATTTTTTATTCCATTATAGGATTCCATCCATAGAAATGATCAACACTGGGCATTTATGTAAAGGAGCATGTAAGCATTTCCTGTACATTTAAGTGCTCAGTATCCAATAGTTATTTCTATGTATTTATTGGTGAGGAGAGATAATTTTTTATTCTCAATACTCTATGCTACTGTGTTTACATTATAGCTATAGGCTCCTTTCAATCGTTTATTGATTTGTTTAAATGAAAGCAATGCATTAATGTAGAAAGAATTACTGACAAAGCAAACCTTTCCTCACCTACAGGCTTTCCTCCTCACAGGTAGTATCTAAACGTTGTATTAGTTTTATTTATGTGTTTTTTAAATTTCAACTCCATTCTATAAAATACACTGCTATATCTTGAATTATCAATTTGAATTTATCTTTTACCTTAACACAATACTAAGATTACTTATCCTGCTGTAATGGTAAAATTCCTATCCTAAGTTTTGTTATACATACCTTAAACATACAGGTACTGCAGTTTTGGATACATGCCTTAAACATATGTGTACTGCAATTTTGAATAAGTTCATTTTTAAAGTCCTTTCTGCTTGTCTGATGTAAATTATAATGCTCAGATGGACTTCAGTTTAGACATGGGATCTGATTTTTCAACTTGAAAATTACCAACATTATGAGACAGATATTTCTTTGTAATGAAGGCTATCTATCATGGAATTTTAAGGTGTTTCAAAGCATGATGGGATTGTATCCACCTCATGCACTTAGCACTCTCCATCTTCACAACTAGAAGTATCTCCAAAGGTTCAAAAATATCCCCCATCGGTAAGCAGGTGGGACTTGAAAAACTGCATCTGGTTGAAAATAAAACCAACAAAACCAAAAACATAGTATCTACGTGAAAATGGAACCAGATAAATTGAGGAGATTAAGTGGGGTTGGGAGAAATACGGAAGAAGGAGGAAAGAAGTGATATTAATCAAGATACATCATACTTACAAACTGACATGATGAACTGAAATGCTTTCGAACAATGACATAAGGATACTAAAATATAAATAAAACAAAAGAATGAAACAAGAAAAGAAAATCGTAGTTTTCTCACACTGTACTGTGGTTTCTGTAGGATTTCAACAGTGTTACTTTCCTGAAATAACCTCGCTCCTTCCGTGATGACTTCCATGTTTGCTTCACTCCATGTTATTCTTTTCTATATATTTCTTTAATTGATGAGGCACTCCATGATAGGAAATCTCTATAATGTGCTGCAACAATCTCTTCCCCTTGGTGTCTAGACCATGCTGTGGTGTAGTTTCTTCTTTCTTACATTGAACTAGGTGCCTCCTCTGAGTTTAGATTTCTGAAAGGCTTCCATTTCTGTCTTAGTGCTCTCCATGTCTTTCCTTTTCTCTTTATGTCCTTCTCTTCTTTCCTACTCTCCTTCTGTTTCTCTGGGGGGAAGCCAGCTGACAGCTTGTCTGAGCAGTCTTATTGAAAAGCAAGGACCTGAAAGCTCCTGTCAACAGCCACAGGAGGGAGCTTGGAGGCAGGTCATAGAGCCCTTCAGCTTACTGCAGCTCAGGACAAGAGTCTGACCTCATGGGAAATCTTAGAGAGAAGCATCCAGTTAGACAACCTCAGCTGAGTGACCTCTTCCAGAACAGTGTACCTTGTAAATAATTGCTGTTTGAAGGTGGTAAATCTGAAGGTAGTTTTTGATTCAGCATTTGATAACTAACACATCACTATCAAACACCATCCCAACACAAGCTATCAGAAAATCTTAAACCATGACACTGACGTGTAAGTAACTGATCATTTACCTCAACAGAACTCTGACCTGAATATCATTTTTCCTTTGGAACTCTGAGGTTTTCCACCATGTGCAAATTTCCAGTGCTTCTGGTCAAGTTCTAAAATAGTCTCTGACTAACCCTCTGTCTTTAAGAAATTTAGAATTAGGGCTTGCCTTTGGTATGTCTTTATCTGCTCACTGTGCTGGATCAAGAAACAAACTTTGTATCCATGTTATTTTAATTCTATAAAGTACTTTTGGTACCCTGTGTCTTGTATATACCTTTATCTGATTTGGGGAAGGGAAGGGGAACAACAAAATGGCAAGACAAAGGACCAAGGTTGAACCACTGCAACAGCGATACTCAAAAGACAATATATTAGAAATTAACCTGACCAGTTGTGGAGGGAGGCAGGGAGTTGGGGTGGGGGAAAGTGGGAGAAAATCAGGGGAGAAGCAACAATGTTTGACTAGAAATGTACTCTTTACCTTACGTATGTAACTGTACATCACCCTCTGTACATCACCTTGACAATAAAATTAAATTTAAAAAAAGGTAGTTACACACACAAAATAAACTGCATTCTGTTTTAGGAAATAATATTTTCCACATTTAGTCTTTCTCATGTTCTCTCTACAAATCCATTTAAATGTTAGACATCATATTTTGGAACATGCTTTTATTTCATGAATTTATGTATTCTCCTATCTCTCTGAAGATGATTTTTAGTAGATTTCTGCAACCTTCATTACCCTTCTTTTCTTCAAGCATCTTGACTTGTTTGTTTATTTTGATTTTATGTTTATTCTACAGGCTTCTTGGAATTCTTAGAGGTTCTTCATTCTTTATTTTCCTTGATGGTGTTTGCTCTGCAAATTGGATTAAAGCCTCAGAATGAAGGCTCTGGGCTTAGCAATGGGTGGGCTTCACTGTCAAGTGGTCTTATAGTAAACTGTTTAGTGGGAGTCTCTCTAGAATCCCAGCTATTATATTTTTTTTCATGGTGCTGTCCAGTTCTTCCATGAGAAGAACATTCTCATCTTTTCAATGAATGGAAAGAGAGAGTTTCAGAGCTTTGCAAACAAGGCAGAAAAATAAGAGTGACTACAACACAGTGTATAGAGGACATGTAATCCTATGTCTATAACTTGTTGATAGCTTTGGACACTTTGTATCCATTACTATATGCTAAAGTACAAATCTGAAGTGTAGGTGAAAAGTAACATGTGTCTGCCACAGAAAAGTGAGACTAGAATCAGACATCTCCCTCTACAGGCATCATGTAATTTCTCCATGGTTTACATCCCAACTAAGTCTGTGAGATGTGCAGAGTAGCCCAGGCTGAGACCCTTGCAGATTCACATACATCCGCTTACCTTCAGCAGACCTTGGGAGCAAGCAGCTCACCTTCTATTGCTCACTAACATCCAACACTGACCCCTATTTCTTACCCACCTTACATTCATCTTTGTTCACTGTCTTTTTGAGTGCCAATATTTTCAAATTTTAAGTTGCTTTCTATCATTTTGCAAGCATATAAAATGGAGGGATACTAAATTTACAGATTCATCTACCATGTTCAAATAAGAACATGTGTTTTTAAATGTATTTTTTAAACCAGAAGGGAAAATAAAAGATTCTGCTGTGCATTGATGGCTCCTACCTATTACCTCAGTTACTCAGGAGGCTCAGATCTGTGGAGAGAATCTCCAAGTCATCCTGGACAGAATCCAAGAGACTCTTACTTCGAATTAACCAATAAAAAGCAAGAAGTTGGGGTGTGACTCAAGTGCTAGAACACCAGTATTGAGCAAAAGAGCCAGGAAAGAGTGGAAAGCCATGAAAGTATCCAAAATATACTTAGAGATGAAAAAAATTAACTCTTAAAGAAATAACAACCCAATTAATAAATTGGCTAAGGACTTAAAGAGACTTCCCAGAAAAAGTAAAAATAGACACATAAAAATGTGCTCAACATCTCTGTCCATAAAGCAAATGCAAATCGAAACAACACTGAGATTCTACTTCACCACTGTTAGAATGGCAATTATCAAGAAAACAAATAATAACAAATGCTGGTGAGGATGCTGCCAAAAGGGAATTCTAATCCACTGTTAATGGGAATATAAGATTGTTCAAATGCTCTTGAAAGCAGTGTAGAGGTTACTCAAAAAATGAAACCTAGAACTACTCTATGATCCAGCAATTCCACTCCTGGGCATCTATCTAATAAAATAGAAACAATGCTACAGTAAAACCACCAGTACAATCATGTTCATTACAGCACTATTCACCATAGCTAAACTATGGAATAAGCCCAGATACCCACAATGGACAAATGGATCAAGAAAATGTGGTGTATATACATAATGGAATTTTACTAATCCACTAGAAAGAATAATATTATAGCATTTATATGGAAATGGGAAGACTTGTAAAGAATTATATTAAGTGAAGTAAGCCATACCAGAGAAACAAAGGTTGTCTTGTTTCTCTCATTAGTGGTAGAGCATGTACATATAAATCTATAAGTAAACATGCTGGGTGATATGCAAGTAGTTTCACATGAATTAACTGAATTATAATAGATGCTATGGAAAGCTTAAATAGTACAATGTTTTAGGAAGACTAAGTCAAATTCTAATAAAATAAACTCCAAGAAGTGGGTACTTGTAAGGGGTGGGGCCTTTAAAGGGAGACAAGTAGACAGTGAAGGGAGGAGAGGGGGAGATTGGAGTCAAGAATTCATTGTATATGGCAAAAATGGAGAAATGTGAGGAAAGGGTGGGTCAAAGGAGGATGCGTTTGTTGAAGAGGGTAACACAGATCAAGATGCATCATACTGGGGCTGGGAAGGTGGCTCAGTGGTAAAGTGCTTGCCTTGCATGCATGAGGCCCAGGGTTTGATTCCTCACCACAACATAAGCAAAAAAAAAAAAAAAAAAGCTGGAAGTGACGCTGTGGCTCAAGTGGTAGAGTGTTAGCATATTGTTTTATAAAATAATACTTCCCTTGTACAGCTCATTAAAATTTAGAAAAGAGTCTAAAACTCTGAGTTCTAGCCTCAGTATCAGCACACATGTAATAAACAAAACATAAAAAACCAAAAAGCAAATAAAGCAAAAAAAAAAAAAAAAAAAGAAGAAAAAAACCCTCCAGTAAACTTCATTAACTTTGAAAGCATGTGTTCTACTTGTTTTTCAGTTGGCAATAATTGTCCGTTTGGACTAGCTGGTCTCAGCTCTGAGGTCTCTAACTACATTCTTGGACTTGCTTTACAGAAAATGGTATCATTATATACATCTGCATGTACCGTAGTGTAATTACAAAAAATTATTCTATGCAGAGTTCTAAACATGTGCCATGACACAAAGTCACACTTTGAAAGTACAGTCACACGTGCCTTTGTGGCAGGACACATTCTGAGAAGTAAAGCTCATTCAAGTGAGAAATCAAATAGCATCATTTCTTAGATAGGCAAAGTCAAAGTTTAGTAAAATAAAATACCAGGAAGTGGGTATTTGAGAGGGGTGGTATGGGGTCAAAGGGAAAAGGGGTGAACAAATGCATAGGAGAAGAAGGATAGAATACAGTCAACAATCCTGAATATACCCTACAAAATTAAGAGGCATGAGGCAAGGGGTAGGTAGGATAAAGATGGATAAAAATGCTAAAAAGGGTGACATTGATCAAGATATATTGTATTCATAAGCTGCTTTGTAAATGGTAAGTCCTTTGTACATGTACTTAAAGATAATAAGATAAATAAAATGTGTTTTAAAAGAATAAATTGGGATTGGGGGAAAGTAGGAGAAAAATGAGGGAAGGGGTAACAAGTTAGACAAGAAATGTACTAGCAGAAACAGTCAGATAATTTGATGTTAGGTGAAATGAACTTCAAGATAAGGACTCAAATGTTTTTTTTTCTTTTTTGTGATTGTTTCTAACATATTCATAAGATGATATTTTTGTTGCTTTGTATGTCCCTCCGCCACGGTATAACATATTTATAAGATATTTATAAGATGATTTTTTTTCTTTGTATTGCTACTTTCATTGTATTTGATGTTGGTATAATTTGTGAAGGGGAAGGGCAAAAACAAACCATTTAAATAGGGATGCAGGTGGACCCATTGCAACAATGAGATGTACTAGTAGTAATGTTGAAAAACGAACTTTACAACTTTGGACAGGCCGGGGGGGGGGGGGGGCGGGGGGGGGGAGATGGGGGGAGGGGAAGGGGAAAAAAGGAAGAGTCAACAATGCTTGATAAGAAATGTACTCATTATCTTGCTCATGTAATTGTAACCCCTCTGTATGGCATTTTCACAATAAAAAATAAAAAAAGAAATGTACTCAGTACCTTACTTATGTAACTGTAACCCTCTATACATCACCTTGACAATATTTTTTTTTAAAGAATGCATGGTTAGATGATTTTGTCACTGTGCAAACGAATGAGAGTGTAATGCCTATACTGCATCTCAATTTGCAGTAGAGTCTCTTGTTCTTATGGTGATATGGTACGTATGTAGACAGCATGTTACTGAACTGAATACTATATGCAAAACTGAGAACCAAAGACAAGGATTTGTGACTCCCTTGAACATAGAAACATGGAAGATATGCAGTAAAAATACTGTGTGATAAGGATTTGTCAGCCCCATTATAATCTTACATAATCATTGCTGCCTATGAGAACTGTCACAAACCAAAGGCTTATTGTGGTTGGCCATGACTGTGTTAGCACCAATGAAGCATTCTGTAGCTGAGACATCAAAGGACTCAAGAGGGGAAGTGGCAGGAATCAGAATCTGATATTGAAGTTGCTCACAGTCTATCTTAACAGTGTAGCTTTAGAAAAAGGGACCTGACTTCCAGATCTCTCATTTCTTGACATCAGTAATTCAAAGTATTTATTAAAAAGGAAATATATCTTCAATAATTTTGAATTAAGAAAAATAATGATCATCCAAGACCTCCTTGTTGCACAAAAGGAATTTAGCTTCAGAGCACTGACTAAGCCAGGGACTTGAGACTTCTGCTAAATTTGTTTCACATCTTGAAATGTAAGTATTTACAGGTCAAGTGCTCCAAGGAGAAAGAAAACATGTCTTTTCTCTGAGAAAAGCTTTCCTCACACAGACTCAAACCATTTCCTTAATCCTTAAACCTTTAATTATAGTTGTTGTCAAAAAGCTAAATAGTCAATCCCCCAATCTCTCTTCTTAGCTTTTAAAAAATAAATACAGGTGGCTCAGTAACCAGAGAGCAGTTTGGTGTTAGGTAATAAACCTGCTTAGTATTTATCCCACACCTTTCATCTTATTTCTCCAGACAGGATCTCATTAATCCCCCACAACCCTGCTGTGAGACCCTTGACCAACACAATTATCACAAATTTACAGATGAAGAAACCAAAATACCTCAAGTGTGCTTTAATTTTTTTAATAAACAGTGAACCATCACTGGGGCAGATAATAATAATCTTGACTCATTCTAGTACTACAGTTGTAGGAGACCAACTTTGTTGCAAAATCAAATAGTTACCCGCTTCTTGGATATTTCCTTGTGAGTTGTTTAAAGCAGAAAATTACAAAGTTAAAAGATCCAGAAGGCCCTCAAAAAATATAGTCACAGAATGGAAGCTCCACAAAGAGCTACTTCTCAAAGAACCCTGATTTTCACACATACATCACAAGTGACCACACAAAATCTCAGGAAGTCCTGTGAAGAATAATAACCCCCACAGTCATATAACTTAGGTGCCCAGCCAAGTTTATTGAGAAATCTTTGGTGACCCATTGGTAAGGTGTCACCCTCTCCCTAATATGACTGTGCTGTAACCCTTTGACATTGTTATCTGCAACAGGCAGATACTTCCAAGGAGCAGCATCTGTTTTGGTAGAGAAAAACATGCTAATCCTTTAAATTATGATCCATGTACCTTCAAATTTTATGCTGATGATGCTGTTTCCTACAGAGAAATTTATAAAGGAGCTAGCTGCAATCATTTTGCCATTCTCATTCATATTTTTTAAGTGAACTACAATACTCAATTCTCTGTCCATAGGTTTAGTCTGCCATTTTGTTTGAGGAGGTGGTACTAGCACTTAAATTTATGGCCTCACATTCTTCCTTCTCTTTCTTTCTCTCTGTTGATGCTATATGTCTTGAACCACACTCCAGTCCTTTCTTTTCATGGTTACTTTGGAGATGTACACTTTTCTGCCTGGGATTGCTCTGACCCCTGGCCCTCTGATCTCAGCATCCTGAATAGCTAGGATTACAGGTATGAGCTACTGGCATCTGCCATCAGCATCAAAACTGCTAATTCTTTGAACATGTGATTTTGGCATCTAGCTAAACAAGGTGTGTGTGTGTGTGTGTGTGTGTGTGTGTGTGTGTGTGTGTGTGTATCGTACACCGAAATAAAAGATCTTTACAAGCATGCTGTGTGGGAGTATACATTTATCCGGTACCAAAATAAAAGCCCTTTTGCTCTTTGTGTTCAGGGAGAACACTGGCTTGAAAATTATCTCCAGAGATCTTACTTTGGCACATGGTAAATTTTTCTTCACTCTTTTATGTCCTGGTTATGTTTATTGGCTCTTTACTCACCCAGAGGCAAAACCATTCCATTTCTCTACAAAATCTTGTCATGGACTCTGGGAACATTCCAACAGGTACGAGATATATGCATTCTGCTGCTACTAGATCCAAAATGCATCATTCAATCCAGGAGTTTTCTGTGTGGTAACAAACTTTGAGAGATGCTGACATTATAGAAATGAATCAAATACTCCTAACCTCAAGAATCTCCATAAAGCCAATAACACCATATTCATTTCCCAGTTTTTACCACATAGAACAGCAAGTAAAACATGGTGAATGTTATCAACTGAATTCACCTGTCTCTCCGAAATTCATATATTGATCCCTACCCCCAGTATTCTGTACATTTTGTATTGAAGATGGGGCTTCTGAGGAAGTAATCCAACTTAAATATGTCACGTGTGAGATCCTGACCTATAAGATGCCTGTAGGTGTCTTTATACAGAGATACTGGAAAACAAATACTTTCCTCTCTCTGTTATTCTCTCTTCCTTTCTCTCTCTCTTTCTTTCCCTTCCTACTTCTCTTTTCCTCTTTTTCTCTTCTATCCCTCTTGCTCTGTCTTTCTTTCTCTCTGTCTCTATCTTCCTTCCTTCCTTTCTCTCTCTTCTTATCTCTCTCTTCTTCCCTCCCTGTTTTTTTTGTTGTTTATTTTTAGCATTCAGAAAAAACGTGGCCAACTAAAATGGAGAGCCCTCCGCAGACACTACATCTATGAGCACCTTGATTTTGCACTTACTAGCCCCTACATGTGAAAAGATGCACTTTCTTTGTTTAAGCCACCCAGCCTGGTGTATTTTGTCACAGAAGTCCAAACAGATTAAGGCAATAGCTATTAAAAGAGCCCTGCCTGGCTAAATAGATTAAGTTGCATTTTGATATCTTCCCTAGCTTTCTTTCCATATGAACCCTCCACTAATGTGATTTGCCCAATGGATTTAAGACTGATTTAGTGGCTGCTGTCTCCACTACCTTCACTGTTCTCAGTGTTGGTGTACACTGCCAGCTAACTCCACATACAGGGGCCTGGTGTGAAGGTTAGAAGTTTCCCTCAGGTTTGAATAGGTCTCCTCAGCTATTTCTTGCTAAGCTGACCCTGTAGTGAGCAGAGTTCTTCATTTGTCTGTAGATATACTGTTTCCCAGATTTTACTCCTCGTCTCTTTCTCTCTCTTAGAAATACTAGACTCATTCCCTGAAGATCTTTATCACACTCCTGTTTTATGTTATTTTTAGTGATTTGCATATTTATTAATTATATTATTATTAGTTATTGTATTTTATTTCCTGCTGTGTGTAGCAAAATCTACTGCCTGTGTCTGATGACAGCCAGCAACCAGTCCGTGTAAGCATCCACCACTGAACATTTCTTTCCTCTGATAATGTAAGTGTTCAGCTTTTTTTTTTTTTATAAGATACTGGGAAGTTTCCATTACTCTTTGCATTCAATTTTAACTCTAAATGTTTAACTAAATGTTCAACTCTGAATGTTGACTTTTGTTTTATATCATCATCATTATCAAAAAGAAAATGAAATGCTTTGTAGATTACAGTGTACAATACACACTGATTTTAATCATTTTACTTGGTTTTTTGTCTATTCAGTGGGTTAAACATACTTGTATGGATTGAGTGACACAAAAAATATAAACCTCTTTTCTCACAGCTCTGAAATGTGCCAATTGACTTGGTTTCTCCTATCTAAAAACTTTTTTCCGGAACCTCCATACTACTTTCCAAAGTGGTTGAACGAGTTTACACTCCCACCAACAATGCAGTAGGGTTCCCTTTATTGTAGCATTATTTGCCATAGCTAAGATATGGAACCAACCCAGATGCCCCTCAGTAGAGGAATGGATCAAGAAAATGTGGTATATATACACAAAGGAATTCTATGCCTTCATCAGAAAGAATGACATTGCCCCATTTGTTAGGAAATGGAAAGATTTGGAAAAAATTATATTAAGTGAAGTAAGCCAGGCCCAAAGAAACATAGGTTCCATGGTTTCCCTTATTTGCAATAACTAGTATATGTATGAGTCAAGCAGAAAAGGTCAGATAAGATGATGTTAGGTGAAATGAACCCCAAGATAAGGACAAAAGGGTTTTTTCTTTCTTGCTATTGTTTCTAACTTATTTATAAGATTCCATGCGTTGCTTTGTATGTCCCTCCCCCATGATATAACCCCTGTTTTCACTGTATTTGATGTTGGTATAATTTGTGGAGGGGAAGGGAAAAAACAAATTGTTTAAATACGGATATAGGTGGACCCATTGCAACAATGAGATGTACAAGCTTTACAACTTTGGCACGAGGAGGGCCGCAGCTCAGGGGGAAGGGAGTGTATTCATGGAGATTGGAGGGCAGGGATGGTAGGGGCAAAACAAAGGAGAAGGCATCAATGCTTGATAAGAATGTGCTCATTATCTTGCTCATGTAATTATAACCCCTCTGTATGGTATTTTCACAATAAAAACGTATTTAAAAAAACCTTTTTTTCTAGTTTGCACATGCTACCTTCTCACTCTATTTTCTAACTCTAACTTTTATATGATTTGAGAAAAACAGAGAAATAGAAATGGGCAGATGTGGTATCAGACATAGATAGATAGATAGATAGATAGATAGATAGATAGATAGATAGATAGATAGATAGATAGATAGAAAGATAGACAGACCTCTATTGTCTCTTTCTATAAAGATATTATTCCTTTTTGATCAGGGCTTCAATCTTATGATTGTATTTGATTAAATTACTCTTTATACTAGACAGATAGATAGATAGATAGATAGATAGATAGATAGATAGATAGATAGATAGATAGATAGATAGGTAGATGGATACATAGATACATAGATACATAGATACATTGGGGAGTTAAGATTTCAGCATGTGAATTGGACAGTGACCTGGGAACCCCATCCATCCCGATATTGTATACCAAGGATTTCACCATAGACTGATGATCTTAGAGTTATAAAAATATGAAGTGTAAGCAAATTGCTTCATCATAATCTATATATTTTATGTGAAAATTAACTATATAACTTGAGGGTAGGGGTACGAGGAAAAATAAAGGAGAAGAACAATTGGATATGTGACATTGATCAAGGTGCATTGTACTTATAAGCTGACGTAAGGAATTGTAAACTTTTGGTACAACTACTTAATAATAAAATAAAAAAGAATAATTGGAAATATATATAGTTGTATATACCACAATGAAATGAGAATACAATGATGAAATGATGAACAAAAGAACATTTTTATTAAAAGTTATGTCTGCCTAGAGAATACTGCTGTGTCTTTCATAAAACCTCTTGTACTAGAAAGGACTGATAATCTTTGCTTTCCTCTACTTGGATAAAATATCTCTTGCCTACTTGTACCTAGTCAGTATGTACCTACCATCTCTGACATGTAGTGGCTCCTGTTCAAGGCAGGACATAATCTTTCTGTCTAGGCATCTCCAGTACATTTTATCATAGCTTAAATATGGGAGGTGTTCTAAGAGTGTTTAAGTGACAAGTTTTGAAGCAGATATTTTTCGTGTTATGGAACAGGCAGAATCATCACTCAATAGACTATTGTGAAGGTCAAGTGTATCTTTAGTACCCTCTTGTCATGTTCCCTAGACTCTTCCCTTCCATTAAAAGCCCCTTCTCTTCCAATTGTGGAGACTATAAGATGTTCTGATGAAAATCCCCAACTGTGGAAACATGCCATCCCTGTCTCCCAAGGACTCCGTGACTTCCAAATGCCTCTCTTCATGCCTCTGCTCCTCCTTACTGGTAAGACACCTACCTTCCTGCATTAAGGAAGAATTCCTCACTTGAAAATGCAGCCAAAGATAAAGCAAACAAGCCCACATCTAAAGAAATGTTCAATAATAATAATAATAATAATAATAAGGGGCAAAGGAGATGCCAAACAGGCTTCTCAAGATCCTAACAGAAAAAGACATGTACACGTGACTTTGAATCACATTTTTTGTATTCCTTTTGTAAAGTTTGTACATTCAAGTCCTTAGGCTAGAACTCAGGCCTGGGTGCTATCACTGAGCCTTTTTGTTCAAGGCTAGTCCTTTACCAATTGAGCCACTGCCCCACTTGCAGGTTTTTGGTGGTTTATTGGAGATATGAGTCTCACAAGATCTTCTTTGGCTGGCTTGAAACTGAGATTTCAGTCTCCTGAGGTTTATAGACATGAGCCCTTGGCACCTGGCTTGAACCACATTTTTTTTTAATTTATTTTTATTTTTTAAGTTAGAATCTTATTTTCTTCCAGCAATTGTACAAAGAAGTTGCAATTTGATAAAGAGTTTATAGATATATATCTTGATCAATGTCACCCCTTTCCTTATCCTCTCCTATCTCTCCCCCACACTACACCCTCTTCAATTTTATTAATTTTGGAGAATATGTATTGAATTTTGAATCACATTTTGATATTCTCTTCTCTACTCTGCTTAGCTTTGCAAGTTGAGAATTTGGCTCTGTGTTTACATGATTAACAATGTAACTCTCCACACTGGATTCTTCCTCCATAATTCTGGAATTAGATCCATTTGGTAAAGCTGGTTGTGAGCATTTTTCTTCTTCTCAAGAGACCAAATAGGACTCCTTTTAAGGTGACCCTCTCATATAGCTCTGGCCAGGTTCTCAAAAGTGTTTTAAATCACAAAAATGTCAAGAAGTCTGTACTCACGCCAGACTCTTAATACCACTGCAGAAAGTTGTGAGTCGGTCTTACTATAAAAACACTCTCAGATAAAGATCTTTCCCAGCTATCCTTTGATTGTCTTCATTTTCATTATACTGTAAGACTTCCTAAATTCCAGAGGTAGATTCAGAAGGATATTTCTTGCTATAGTATATCAAAGTCATGTTAAATATATTACTTGTTCTTGATAATGGCATGTCCCATTCAACATATAATCATATATGGTAATTGAACATTAAATTGGGAACAAGTTGTAGAGCTATCAGTTGTTATTCCTCAGAGCAATATCTCGAACTCTTCAGATGGGGTATTAGCAAAAAGATATACACATGTAATCATGTAAGGCTACATGAGAAGGGAATAAAAAATCACAAAATCTGGGTTCTTGTTGTTCATGCCTGTAATCCTAGCTAATCAGTAAATTCAGACCAGTCAGATGGTAGTTCAAAGTCAGTCCTTGCAGAAAAGTCCACAAGAGTCATCTCTAGTAAGCCAACAAAAATCCAGACTGGGTGTTTTGACCCAAGTGATGAAGTGTGGTCCTGGAGCAAACAAATCAAGTAAATGTAAGTCTCTGAATTCAAATTTCAGGACCACCAAGAGTTAAAGAATCACAACCTGGTTGTAAACAGGTTAGGTTTATTTCTCATCTGTTCCTATGATTTCTCCAAAAAAATTACTCATTTATTATTAACTAAGAATCACTAATAAGAAGGAACTTATGACCACTGACATATTTTATTCCATTTTTATAACAATCTTATGAGTTTTATCCTTAAAGTTAGACAAAAATCTTCCTTTGAATGAGATTGGTTTAAAAATCTGGGAACTGCAAGACTCTTTATCTAGGTTGTCAAAAACTGGAAGGCAATGTCTGAATCTCTCTTTTTCCTTATCATCTGTGGACAGTGCCATATCTTGCTTATCCTGCTCAACTCCTTCAATCTTTCACACTGTGCAGATAGACTAGTAACTGTCCAGAGCTAATGGCACAAAGTGAATGAGCAGATCTCAGTTGTGTCTCTGAGGTATGAGAAAATGATAGAATGTGTACAGCATTCTATACCACTAAGTCCTTCACCAAGGTCCAGGGCATAAGGGGTCTCTGGGCTGCTAAAGTGCAGAGGGGTGTTTGGTTACTACCTGTTTTGGAGAGTCAGCCTGACATACAAGATTACCCATATTGGGCTTTAATGCCTTCCCTGAGGCCTAGATTTAACAAGAAACAATTAAGATATGAATATCTCATTAACTCTTATGTATGGTTAGGATCAGATAGAGCTTCTATTAAAGAAAGTCTTCTGTTGTATAAGAAGATAGGAACAGAGCATAATTCAAGAATATCATTCCCAGCCAGGCTTCAGGGGCTCATGCATGTAATCCTAACTACTCAGGAGGCTTAGCTCTGAGGAACATGGTTCAAAGCCAGCCCTGGGCAGGAAAGTCTGTGAGACTCTTATCTCTGATTAACTACTATAAAACATAAAACCAGGTGGGTTTTGTGGCTTAAAGTGGTAGAATGCTAGCCTCCAGTAGAAGAGCTCAGGGACAGTGCCTAGTCCCCGAGTTCCAGCCCCATAGCTAAAAAAAAATTTTTCTTATTAAAAGAATTTCAATTGTTGAAAATTACATGCTTTTTTATTTTTAAGAATTAAGTTTACCCCCTACAGCTAGTAATCCAGTGCTAGGTTTGGTAGAACATATGTTTATTCCCAGCTTTAGGAGAATGAGGCTAGAGGATTTCAAGTTTGAAACCAGTCTTGGCTACATAATGAGACTGTCTTTAAAAGAAAAGTAATAATACAGAATATGCCACCAGATTGCAAAAGACGATTCAGTACTGTGACAGGTTCACTTCCTGTGAGAGTTTAAACTATCTATTTAATGTCAGTGTGGCTTAGTTTTTAATAGTAGGGTATATGACAGGACCATTTGGCTCAGTCTTGGTATGGCATCAACTGCAGTGTGAATTCATTAAAGTAATTTTATCCCCCTATTACTGTGTACAGTGACTGCATTTGTGCCAATTGAATTTCTGTAAGCATGGCATAACTGCCATAAATATGCAGGTAAAAGCATATCCAAAACAGAATTTACAGGCATCCAATATCTTAACTTATATACTTTAACATTTTAAAAACCATCTTACTATGATCCAACCATATCATGAAAGAATAAGCTGCTTCAGAAGGGAGATTTCTGCTCTGCTTATCAAGAGATGTAAGTTCTGATTACAGTGGTGTCAAAAATTAGCTGCAGGCTGCCTGCATTAATCTACTCCACCTCTCCACACCTCCATATGCTGAGACAGCTTGTTAATTTCAAGAGACAAAGTTTATCATCTGATATGTTGATAACATTTTTGTGGTTATTTTCCAATAAATAGGAGATTTACCAACACAAAGTAGTTCATTTCTCTCCTGTGGAGTATTCCAAACCAGGTGGGCTTATAATAACAAGTCACCTTTTCATTCTGGTCTTCTTTATCTCTCTATATTTTCCCTTCTCTCATTTTTTCTCCTCTCACCATGCTGCTCTCAGAATGAGACCTGTTATATCTTGTGGGTCATTATTATGTTTGAACTTGAGGCACTGATTTGTTCCACAGATCGATCATACTTTTAAATATAAAGTATATTATTCCTTGCTTTCCAAGTGTCCCAAAAGAAGATGAAGCAAAGAAGGACAAAGTGAAATAAAAATAGAGAAAGTAAAACAAGAAAATAATGTGGAACTTCCTCCTAAGATCTATAAAGAACTCTGAATGTGCATTGCATTCTCAATCTTTCTTTGGTTGGTGCTTAGCCATGTAAGTTTAGCAGAACTGATAAAAAAAAACCCTGTTGTGATCCACACAGATTCCAGTGGAGTGGACATGTTCATCACAGACCAGAGTTCTCTGGGTTGATAAGACATCCATGATGCCATTATGCCATCCCAAAGAATTTTAATTTCAAAGCTTTCTTGGCCATGGCTAGATTAAGAGCCCTCATCCTTTCAAGATGTAATAAAGTCTTATGGAAAGGAACCTTTATCTTATCTGGTGGCCATGATATTTGGTGACCTGTGATATTTCTTGTATGAAATAAGTTTTGCCCTTCTATTACTCTAACTTGTGTACCTTCCATTTTGTCTTCATTCTTTTCAACATCTGGTCTTGTTTTGACCTCTTAAGGTAAAAATGGACAATTTAATCATAGGAACCTAAGGTCTGTCTGCTTGACACCCTGCAAATTGTGAAATGATATCTTCAAACATTATTTCACAGAGGATATCATAGCTCTGAAACATAAATAATAATTTACTATAGCTTTCAAAAATAATTGAGTCCATGCATGTATTTTAGGGAAAATGCCCTGTAAAAAATATGTCGAGTTTATAATTAGTTGAATAATTATAAATAGGAAATAGAATTTTATTAATGAAACAATAATATTCTTTGTCAAAGAAGATACCCAGATCCATACCAGTCTGCACCATCTGCAATTAGATTAAAAAAAGTTAAAACCTTCTAAAGAAATTCTCTTCTCGGAAGCAAGGTCCTTGTTCCACCGGTGATGACTCACAGAGACTAGACTTTTGTGACAATTGGCTGCTTTTAAAACAACCTACATTTTTTCTGGGTGTTTTCACAACCCTCAGTAAAGAAGCCTAAAATATAGATGACACATTATATGTGGCAAGTGTCCTTCTAAAATTCAGATAGGCTTATGATATTCTCCTTTACACCTAATGGATTCCAGCACCAAATAAATAACAAGAATTACTGCTACACTGTTAACACAAATTAAAGCTGATGCACTTGAAACTTTAGTTGGTGAATTGACATGACACTAGCCCTGAATATTAATTGCAACCCATAAAGGTAAAGTATAATCAACAGTTTTGTTGAAAGTCTGGAAATAAGCTTCCTAGCTGGGACCTGCTCATGGTTAAAACTATGCAGAGGTCTGCAGGGCATCCACTGTTCCTCTAGGCCAGGCTGACACTCCACCTGGCTGCCTGACATGGGTACTTACCATTCTTGCAGATATAAACAGCCAGGAAGTCCTGAGAAGAGGAATTGATAAAGAGTAAGAGGCTAGGGGCCTGAGCAGTCACAAAGCTGAGTGCAATGGTCTCCTTGGATGGAGTCACATCTGTGTAAATAGACGAAGATGAGAGGCTCATGTTCTTGGTCACAGGGTAGGGCTCCTGAAACACGTAAGTAATGGATGCACTGGCCTCAAATACTGCAGAAACCTCTGGAAAAAAAGAAAGAGAAGAGAGCACACAATGAAGTGTTTCATCAGTTGCTTAAAATAACCATAATTTCCTGGGTTCCATCTCCTACACACTATCCATTTGTATATGTGTGGTAGGAGTTGTATATATCAAATCAGGAGTTCCCCCTAATAATCCATTACTCCTGGTTACAAATGAGAAACTTGAGACTCACAAAAGTCTAGCACTTGGAACAAGCTTACATTGCCAGGAGAGAATTACAAAGTTCGCCTCCCAATATTTAGGTCTAGTTCAAAATACATTTATTTTCAGAATGACTACTGTATACTGAATTTGGGGAGCAGTAAAAATAAATACCCCTGCCTACAGCATAATGCATAGAGAAATTTTACTGGGACCATTTTACTGTCAAAACTGAAATCTTGAGCCAGATTTGGTGGAGCATGCTTGTGATCCCACACTGGGAGGCAGAGGCAGAGGCAGGAGCAAAATGAGTTGGCTTACAGAGGGTGTATTATCCCAGAAAATCAGTGGTGAAGAAGCAACACAAAAATAAAAACTTCTAGCCAGGCACCGGTGGCTCGTGCCTGTAATCCTAGCTACTCAGGAGGCTGAGATCTGAGAATCACGGTTCAAAACCAGCCCGGGCAGGAAAGTCTGTGAGACTTTTATCTCCAATAAACCTCTAGAAAACCTGGAATTGGTGCTGTGGGTCAAGCAGTAGAGCGCTTACCTTGAGCTGAAGAGAGCAAGGACAGTGCCCAAGCCCAGAGTTCAAGCCCCACGACCGACCCAAAAAAATAAAAATAAATTTAAAAAATAAAAACTTCTAAGAGCTTCCAACAGTTCTGGCTGGTGCTTATCAGGAATTTTAGGAGGTGATTGGGCTCTGAATTACTGTTACAGCAAGGGGTATACAGGTGCATCCAAAGTATGAGGATCAGGGGAAGAGTACACAAAGTATTTATAGAAAAAATAGAGAAGCCATAGTCTAGCTCTAGGACTCAGTTTTCTGGTGTGTGATCATTGGAACTCAGGCAAACAATCCGAGTACATAGTAGCCCTTTGGATAAAGGTCTGCCATACCTTTGAGAAATGTGCTATTTGGCAAGTGAAGAAATTCAATTACTAGAAACCTATACAGTTAACCCATACAGGAACCTATACAATTAATAGAAACCAACCAGTAATTCTTGTGGATGCTCTTCTTGGTTTATTTTAGTTTAAGGGAACTACAGCAATGATAAGCATTAGATCAGAGGTCTCTCTTGCTTCCATGTAGGCTGAGTGGTCCCAGAAAACACTGTGAATCCTATGGAAATGGTTTTCTCCTCTGAGGAATGTGATTTAACACTTTATCAGCATTCCCAGGGTATTAGAGGAGATGGATTTGGGAGGACAAAAGAGCATTGTCTCGAGGTTTGGCAGGAATTGTCTTGTTAGACAAGATTTAACCTTAACCCATCCCAGGAGCCATCATGCAATAAATCTCTTTATTGACTGCTCATCCATGGAAATACTAAAGTAAGACTTGTTATGTTTGGGTCAAGGATTTTCTTTCTTTCTTTCTTTCTTTTTTACAGTCTTATCCCTTTACTATCTCAGGTTGAGAAAGCTAGTTTCTTTTGTATAGCAACACATCTTGGACCAGGCA
The DNA here is from genome assembly GCF_019054845.1 of Dipodomys spectabilis. Lineage (NCBI taxonomy): Eukaryota > Metazoa > Chordata > Mammalia > Rodentia > Heteromyidae > Dipodomys > Dipodomys spectabilis. The sequence continues at coordinate 11,239,039 of NW_024870771.1, forward strand.
GCACACCTCATCACAGTGACCTTGAGCCTACACAGATATGATGAATGGACCTTCATCCCAAGTGTCATGCTGAATGTCCTTAATTCCTCCTGAAATCCTCTGACTTAATAGCTTCTAGAACATAATTAATTCTGGTTTTGCTTCCTAATTCTATTATAAATTTGTTCTACCTTGTGAAAAATTTATATTGTGCCAAAAGAAAATAATGTTGCCTATTCATGCATATAGCCTGGCAGACTGGGAATCCTAAAGACTCAGAGAAATGTTTTGCATTTATCATGCAAGTTATGATATTGCAATTCTTGATTATAAGACACACAGTAGACACTTTTGACTGTGAAGATTTTGGTTAATCATCTGCTTGATTCAAGCATTCTTAGAATGATATTTTTTGATATTTTCCCTCCTCAAGGACATTTAGATTGAATTTTAAGCTGTCATGTCCCAGTTAACAAAATAGGAAGCATGTAATTGATTTTTGTGCATACATGCATACATACATCTAGTTCAAACTATTTTGTTATGAATATCATAGTAAGAATGACATACTTATTGCTCCTTTCTTTTAATATTGAGGACAAGATATTAAAAATGAATACTTTTATGATTAGATATATCAAAGCAAATTTCTCTCATTGTTCTTCCAGCTCTTGATTGAATTAATTTTAATTTTTAGATGTTGTCTTCTTCAGGATAAAGCCAGATCCAACAGTGTACCTAGACTACACTATTTACTATACTTCCGTATTCTTATTATTATATGTGTGTATGTGTGCACATGTGTGTATGTGTGTGTGTGTGTATGTGTAATTATTTGGGGGTAGGGCTGAGTGGGTTTGCTTGTACTGGGATTTGATCTAGGCGTGCATGCTCTCTCTTGGCTCTTTTACTCAAAGCTAGAACTCTATCTCTACCCACATTATACTTCCAGAGTTTGGATGAGTATTTGGAGATAAGAGTCTCATGGACTTTTCTGACAAGGCTAGCTTTCAACTGGAATATTTAGATCTGAGCCTCCTGAGTAACTTTAATGACAGCCAGCAACACCTAGCTAGTTTCATGTTTTATTATCTAATATTAAGCAGATTTAATACATTGAGTACTCCGAATTATAAAACCTACTGGCATAAATGGAAGAACTGTTGAGGGGAAAAGTGACTAGCAACTCATTTCCATAATACCCTAGACCAATAATGTCAGCATTGACTACATTCCCTGGGTACCAGTAGCACATACCTGTAATCCTAGCTACTCAGGAGACTGAGCTTTGAGGATTGTGGTTTGAAGCAGGAAAGACATTTATCTCCAATTAATCACAGAAAAACAACAACAACAACAACAAAACAACAAAACCCAGAAGTGGCTCTGTAGTTCAAGTGGTAGAGTGATAGATAACCTTAAGCAAAAGAGCTCAGGGACAACACTGAGGCCCAGAGTTCAAGCCCCAGGAATGACAAAACCAACAAAAACCTATTTCCTACATTTTTTTCCTTTTCCTTTTTTTTCTTTTCCTTTCTTTCTTTCTTTCTTTCTTTCTTTTTTTTTTTGGTCAGTCGTGGGGCTTGAACTCTGGGTCTGGGTGTTATCCTTCAACTCTTCAGCTCAAGATGAGTGCTCTACCACTTGAGGCACAGAGTCACTTACAGGTTTTCTAGTGGTTAATTGGAGAATCTCAAGGACTTTTCTGCCTGGGCTGTCTTTGAACCGAGATCCTCAGATCTCAGCCTCCTGAATAACTAGGCTTACAGGTGTGAGCCACTGGTGCCGGGTTATTAACTATATTCTTGAACCCACACCTGGTACATGGAATACATTACTTAAGTTCTCAGATGGAAAGACATAACACTTAAATGGATAAATTCTACTGCAAATAATGAAATCAGCTTGCATCATCCAAAATTTGGCTTTTAGACACAACATATGTAGTCTCAAGACAATTAAAATACAGGAAACTCCCTGTCTTATTGTCCTTTAAAAGCAGATCATAAATTTACAAAGACAAAATGCCTTCTACTCTCGAGAAGATGTAAATTCTTGCTTGCTTCTGACCTCAGAATCCAGAAAACCCTGCAAGCTCTCGTCATATATTTGCCTTTCCATAGCTTTCTCACCTCTCAGGCCCAGGGATGCTTTCCTGTCATTTTCCTGTCCTTTTGCTGAATGTTTTTTTAAGATAATATTTTATATTTTTGTAAAGGTGATTTACAGAGGGGTTACAGTTACATAAGTAAGGTCATGAGTACATTTCTTGTTACACTCCCTTCATTTTTTTCCCACTTTCCCTCCTCCTAACTCCCCTCCCCACCAAGTTGTAGATATCATTTCCAACATAGTGTCTTGTGTGTCTTGTGCTTCACTATTTGTCCATTGTCTTCGAATTTTGCTATTCCCATATACAAGACATGGGGTATGAAAATCAAAAACAGTAATAACAGGGAATAAACCAAAGGAAAAAAAAGAAAGAAAGACAAAGCAGGGTGCTGGTGGGTCACACCTATAATCCCAGCTATTCAAGTGGATGAGATCTGAGGATCACAGTTCAAAGCTAGCCCTGGCAGGAAAGTTTTATTTCCAATTAACTACCAAAAAACCAGAAGTGGTGCTGTGGCTCAAGAGTGCTTGCGTTAATACTTCCCAAGGCTATCTACAAATTCAACGCAATACCTATCAAAATTCCACCCTCATTCTTCAAGGAAATAGAAGAGGCAATCCAAAAATTCATATGGAACAATAAAAGACCCCGAATTGCTAAAACACTCCTCAATGGAAAGAACACTGCTGGAGGAATATCAATACCAAATTTCAAACTCTACTATAAAGCCATAGTAATCAAAACAGCTTGGTATTGGCATAAGAACAGACCTCAGGACCAATGGAATAGAATTGAAAACCCAGAAATGAACCTACAGACCTATAGCCATCTAATCTTCGATAAGGGAGCTAAAACAATAGAATGGAAGACAGACAGCCTCTTCAGTAAATGGTGCTGGCAAAACTGGTTAACTATATGTAGAAAACTAAAGCTAGATCCTTATATATCACCCTGCACCAGAATCAACTCCAAATGGATCAAAGACCTTGAACTCAAAGCAGACACTCTGAAAACATTACAGGAGGGAATAGGAGAAACCCTGGGTCTCCTTGGCTCAGGCCGAAATTTTCTGAATAGAGACCCGGAAACACAACAAATCAAAGAAAGGTTGGACAAATGGGATTGCATAAGGTTGCAGAGCTTCTGCAGGGCAAATGACATAGTTAGCAAGATCAAAAGAAAGCCCACGGATTGGGAGAAGATCTTTACTAGCCATACAATGGACAAGGGTCTCATATCTAAAATATACTTGGAACTCAAAAAATTAAACCACCCAACAACAAATCCTCAAAGAAACAACTGCCCAATAAGTAAGTGGGCGAAAGACTTAAAGAGAAGCTTCTCTGAAGAAGAAAGAAGGATGGCCAATAGACACATGAAGAAATGTTCAACATCCCTAGCCATAAAAGAAATGCATATCAAAACAACATTGAGATATCACCTCACTCCAGTTAGAACAGCAAAAATCAAGAACTCTAACAACAACAGATGCTGGAGGGGATGTGGACAGAAAGGAACCTTACTTCATTGTTGGTGGGAATGTAAACTTGTTCAACCACTTTGGAAAGCAGTATGGAGGTTCCTCAAAAGACTTCACATAGAACTCCCCTATGACCCAGCAATCCCACTTTTGGGCATTTACCCTAATGTTTACAAAAAAGACCACACTAAAGCTACCAGCACAACTATGTTTATTGCAGCATTATTTACCATAGTTAAGATATGGAACCAACCCAGATGCCCCTCAGTAGAGGAATGGATCAAGAAAATGTGGTATATATACACAATGGAATTCTATGCCTCCATCAGAAAGAATGACATTTCCCCATTTGTTAGGAAATGGAAAGGCTTGGAAAAAATTATATTAAGTGAAGTAAGCCAGGCCCAAAGAAACATAGGTCCCATGGTTTCCCTTATTTGCAATATCTAGTATAGGTATGAGTCAAGCGGAAAAAGTCAGATAATGTGATGTTAGGAAAACGAACCCTCAAATATGTATTTTAATGTTTTTGTTTCTTTCATGCATGTGTTTCTAACGCATTTATAATATTATTTCTTTGTTGCTTTGTATGTCCCTCCCCCACAGTGTAACCCCCGCTTTCACTATATTTGATGTCAGTATAACATGTGGAGGAGACGGGGACAAACAAGTCGTTTAAGGATTCAGGTGGACTTGTTGCAACAATGAGAAGTACAAAATGTCATGTCAAAACCAGCTTTACAATGTCGGTGGAGGGGGGTATGATTGGGTGGGGAGGAGGGGGGAGGCTGGGAAGGGAGGTAAAGGGTAAACAAAGGAGGAGGCTGCAATGCTTGGTAAGAAATGTATGCATTATCTTGCCCATGTAATTGTAACCCCTCTGTACAGTATGTTCTCAAATAAAATAAAATTAAATTAAAAAAAAAAAAAGAGTGCTTGCCTTGAGTTGAAAGAGCTCAGGGACAGTATCCAGGCCCAGAGGTCAAGCCCCACAACAGAGTAGAGAAGTGGTGTGGACATGGCTGTGAAGGCCAGCAATGGTATTAGTAAAAAGTCTCGTATGGTGTCTCAAGGCAGTTCGGTTCACAGAAAAGGGGTGGTTAGAAAATTCTGACATTTCCAACTCAAAATCCCCATCTGAGTCCTGGCACCATGGGTAAGGTATATTAAATAGGTAGGTTTCATTAGGTAGCCGATGAGGAGAACACGCGCTATTCAGGCAGGAGAAGTTTATTTACTCAACTGCTGCCCCTGCCATGCATGGTGGAGAGGCCTGGCTGAAAAGGAAGGGAAGGGCGCTGAATGTTGAATTACTATTTAAGGTAGAACCTGAAGCAATTGCTCTGAGTAACTTTTCTCCTCTGTGAGGTGAACCTTATACATTAGTGACCCTGGTTTTCTCTTGTTAATGTGTTCTTATGAGAGTTTTTTCCCCAATTTACCAGACTTAAGGACAAATGATATTTTCTTCCCTTTTAGAAGTTATTCTAGAGTTTTATGTTTGAGTGCCAGAGATGCTGGTTCTCAAACTTACATGTCCCTACAGAAAACCAAACTACAGCAAGACCCCAATATGAACCTTAGTATTGACGAGACCTTTCAGGAAGTGAACTAGGAAAGAGTATGACACAAGGAGTAGCGTGAAGGACCTGGAGCTGGGACTAGATCAGCCTATCTCCTGCTTTCAACCTCCGGTTTCTCATATGGTTTGATTGGAAAGATAAAAGGAAAAAATTAAAGACCAATACATAAATATAAGCCAACAAACAGCAGCTGGTCCTAACCATAGTGATGAAATTAAGTTTAAAATTATTACATGAAGACAAGTCCTGGGTAATGAGTAGTCTAGCAGATACTTAAGAAATTTATAAGCTGCAATTAATTTAGGGAAAAAAGTGTCAGAAACAGATAATTCAATACCTGGAGAATTGTGGTTAGAAGCCAACTGGAGAAAATGTTTGTGAAACTTCGTCTCTAAGCTAATCAGCAACATGCTCAACTTGGAGTCATGGCTAAAGTGATAGAGCAGCAGCCATGAGTATGAAATGAAGCAAAGGCATGGGATACTGAGTTCAAGTCCAGGTCCAGGTATTGGTAAAAAAAAAAACAGTAACAAAGGAAGAGAGAAAGGAAGAAAGAAAGAGAGAGAGGAAGGAAGGAAGGAAGGAAGGAAGGAAGGAAGGAAGGAAGAAAGGAAGGGAGAAAGATGGAAGAAAGTAAAAAAGTTAAAAAGAAAATCACTGGGAATTTAAAAATGAGTCTAGGTTTTATCATATTAAGATACAATATTTTTTCATGTGAAGGGTTCTGTGTGCTGTGTATTAATTAGTTCTTTTCACAATACATACTGTGTTATTAACACAGAAATGATATTGTATTTGAGATCTGCTTCCGAACGGTAAAGGAAGATGATGGGATGTGAGTATTTCAATGAAATAAACTAGTCATGCGTGGACAATAGCTGAAGCCACGTCACGGGTGTATGGATCGTTAAATTCCTTGCTATCCACAGGGTATGTTTTATTTTTTTTAGAATTAAAAGTTTTTTTTTAAATGAATGGCTTAAATGACCAGGTACATAAATATTAAAGCATTTTAGACAGGCTTTGGCAGCAGGTACAAAGTACCTAAATGTATAAGGCATCTGAAATTTCATTGCTAAGAAAATGATAGGTGTTCATCACAGATTATTTATGAAGTCTGGTCAAAATTTCAAAACAGTTGATTATAAGTATTTAGTGAGAGGTGATGTTCAGTGCTATACTAACTGAAAGTTAAATATGACCTCTTGTTACAAATTCCTGAATTTTCCATACATTATAGACGTGGACATCCAAGGGGCTTGAGGTTGCTACATACTGTAATGTGTAACTGTGGGAGAAGGTAGATCTCATGAGTGACTCCACTACTACTTTGAGCCACAGTCCTGTGGGATTGAGTGGATGTATAAGATAAGTTACACCAGATAGAAAATAATACAGTGGGAAATCTTGATGTATATGAATTACATATATGAAATAAAATAAATAAAAATAAGGAACACCTATGATATAGAGTAAAATGGACATCATTGACATCATAATCTATTTTATAAGTTAAAGGGAAGGACTAGATGGAATGTACATATGTATTTGACAGTACTGGGGTTGATATTTGGCCTCCTGATTATTAGACAAGTGCTCTACCACTTAAGTCACTACCAAGCCCTTTTTGTTTTACTTTATTTTTCAGATAGGATCTTTTTTTTTGCCTGGGACTGGCCTTGAATTTCAATCCTCCTATGCCTCTCTTATGTCTGGCAACATGAGTATAAACTACCCTGTACTGCATATTGAAACAATCTGTGGGGGGCGGGGCTGGGGCTTCATCTTAGGGCATAGGCTCTATCCCTTAGCTTTTGTGCTTAAGGCTAGCATTGTACAATTTGAGCCACATCTCTACTTCTAGCTTTTTGGTGGTAAATTGGAGATAAGAGTCCCATTGACTTTCCTGTCCAGGATGTCTTTGATCTGAAGTCTTCAGATCTCACATTCCTTTGTAGCTTGGATTTAGATGTGAGCCACCAGTACCCAATTTAGGAAATACGTTTTAATGATTGTCTCTGTGTAAGTAGATTGGCTTTAAACTTTTATAGATTTTCAAAACAATTTTCAAATTTATCATTTAACATTTGGATTTAATTTTACTTATTTGTATGTATGTGTGTGTTTGTGCACACACACTAGCACTTGGGCTTGAATTCAAGGCCTGAGTTCTGTCCCTTAGTTTTTTTTTTTTTTTTTCTCAAGACTTGTATTTTTTCTCAAGCTTGTATACTTCTACTTAAGCCACAGCTCCATTTCTGGCTTTTTATTGATTAGTTGGGGATTGGAGTCTCATGGACCTTCCTGTCTAGATTGACTTCAAACCAGACATTTTCAGATGTCAGCTTCCTAAGGAGCTAGGATTATAGGCATGAGCCATTGTTGCCTACTAACTAACAATTTTAATTTAAAAAATAGATGTTAGTACCATTGTGAGTACACAATTATATTCAATAGAATGGTGATGGTGTGAGTTAAAGACAGACACATTAATAAATGTTGTTGGAGAAAATGGATGTCACATGTACAAGAATCATGTCAGGTCCCTAACTTAAAATATACAGGAAATGCTAACTCTAAATGGACCAATGTCTTAAATGTAAGAGCTAAAACTACAGGACACATAGAAGAAAACTAAATGGTGAGACAAAGGACAAAGGGAAAGAATGAGGGAGGAGGGTAACAACGTTCGATAAGAAATGTACTCATAATCTTACTATGAAACTGTAACCCCTCTGAACACCACCTTTACAAGTAAATTAAATTAAATTAAAAAAAGAAAAGCGGCACAAATTTCCATGTTTTTATATTAACTATTACTTTTCAGTATGAAGCTAAAAGTGTAAGCAAAAAGAAAAATTAAAGTGGATTTCATCACAAGTAAAACATTTGTGTTTCAGAAGATACCATAGGCCAGATGTGGTAGATTATATCTATAATCCTAGCTACTCAAAATACAGAAATCAAGAGGATCTTTGCCCTAAATCTTCTTGGTTAAAATGTTAATAAAACTCTTATTTCAACAAATAATCAAGACATAGAAGTTTGTAACAATAATACCAGCTTCATGGGAGCCATAGGTAGAAAGATTCTGTTCTGAGGTGGTCCTTAGTCATAAAGATCAAGACATATCTGGAAAATAATAATTCCAAAGAGAGCTAGAGCCACTGCTGAAGTGGTAGAGCACTGAAGCCCTGATTTCAAGTGCAGTACTGAAAAAACAATTTAATGATACAATGAAAGAATATATATAGAACAGAAGAAGAAAACCTACAGAACTAGTAAATACTTTTTTTTCAAATTGCATATATAATAAGGGGAATATATAAAAATACTAAATTTCTTATAATTGAATAGTAAAACCAAATAAAAATCCACAGAAGATTTGAATAGTTATTTCAGCAAAGGAGATACACAGAAAATAAAAACATGGAATGGTGTTTAATAGTCATTAGTAAATGCAAGTCAGAGCCACAGTGTGGTGTGATTTCCCAGTCAGCAGGATGTTAAAGAGGAAGAGTCATATAATACAAGTGTAGTCAAGAATGCAAAAAATTAGAACCCTCACATCACACACTGCTGGTGGGAATGTAATTTCTAGTATCCATTAAAAAAATAATTTGACATTCTTGTCAAAAGTTAAAACTATATGACCAGCAATGTTTTTATTTCTAGGTATGTACTCCAGAGACTAAAAAACATACTCTATGTAAAAATGTGTCCATGAATAGTAATAACAGCATTACAAGATAAGTATTCAAATTTTTTTTCTTTCATGCAATTGTTTCTAACATATTTTTTTTTTTTTGGGTCCGGTCATGGGGCCTTAACTCTGGGCCTGGGTGCTTTCCCTCAGCTCTTCAGCTCAAGGCTAGTGCTCTACCACTTGAGCCACAGTGCCACTTCTGGCTTTTTTCTTTTTGTTTATGTGGTGCTGAGGAATTGAACCCAGGGCCTTTAGCATGCAAGGCAAGCGCTCTACCACTGAGCCACCTTCCCAGCCCTAACATATTTTTAAGATGATTTCTATGTTGCTTTGTATGTCCTTCCCCCACGGTATAACCCCTGCTTTCATTATATTTGATGTTGATATAATTGTGGCAGTGAAGGGCAAAAACAAATCATTCAACTAGGGATACAGGTGGACTCATTGCAACAATGAGATGCACTAGTCCTTATGTCGAAAAACGAACTTTACAACTTTGGAGGGCGGGGGATGTAGGGAGCGTATGGGAAGGGATAGGAAGGGGAAACAAAGAGGAGGCAACAATGCTTAATAATAAATGTACTCACTATCTTGCCCATGTAATTGTAACCCCTCTGTACAGTATTATCACAATAAAAAAAAAGAAGAAACCAAGGCATCCCAAGATCCATCCACCAACAAACACATAAACACACATGCTGCTTATACACTATGGAATGCTCTGTAATTTAAAAAAAAAAAAAAAAGAGAGAAAGAAATGGAAAATGCCCCCTCACAGCAAAACCTTGACAACATTAGGCTAAGAGGGAGAAAAAAGACACAAAGAAACCATAGACTGGGGCTGGGATGATGGCTCTGTGGTAGAGCGCTGCCTTGCATGCTTGAGGCCCTGGGTTCGATTCCTTAGCACCACATAAGCAAAAAGGAAAAAGCCAGAAGTGGCGCTGTGGCTCAAGTGGTAGAGCACTAGCCTTGAGCTGAAGTGCTGAGGGACAGCGCCCAGGCCCAGAGTTCAGGCCCCACGACCAGATCCCCCCCCCCCCAAAAAAAAGAAACCATAGACTGACTGATTTTGTGTATGTGAGTGGTTCAGAATAAGCAGCCAAGTCCATGGAGACAAAAGCAGCTGTAGGGCATTTGGGAGAGGAAAAAAGCAAAAGTACTTAGAAATTAGTTAGTGGTGATTTAATCCTATAAAACTGTAAACTTATTGAAAACAATCATACCCTATATCTCAAAGGGCTGGGGTTTATGGTATGAAATTCTGTCTAAAGAGCAGAGAGATGACAGAGAATGACACATAATGCAAAACGCTGCATTTCTGGAAAGATATAAATCAATTACCATATTTATAATAAAGAATGGAATTGGGATCATAAATGAGAAAATGAAATGGCCCCTCAGCTCTGACAATTATTAGCAAGTCACTGAACCTCCTCTTATGGTCTCGATCTTAAATATTCCCCGAGGCTTCATATGATAAAGGTCACCAGCTTCTGTCACTACGGAGAGGTAGTGGAGCTAGTGGGAAGATGAGGTTAATGAAAGGAAGCTAGGTCATTCAAATATCAGTTCTATTCTCTCTCTCTCTCTCTCTCTCTCTCTCTCTCTCTCTCTCTCTCTCTCTCTTCTTCTGGAGGAGTCATGAGATGAGCAGGTTTTCTCCAACACCATGATGTACAGTACTATCACAGGCTCAGAGACAAGAACAAGGAACCATGAACTAAAACCATAAGCCAAAAACCCATACCTCTTTTTAAGTTGGTTTACTCAGCAATGTTGCCACAGTGATAAAGAGAATCTAAAGGGAATCATTTGAATATAGAGTAGAACGTTTGAAAATGATGAAATATGAACTACGCTAAAGAGGTTAATCGCCAATTTCTTTATTTAGCTTATGGGTCAAAATAAAAGAATGAAATGGAAATAGAGACTGTTTTGACACATACAAGCTAGAGATAGAGTAGAGCAGACAGAGAATTAATAGAAATTGTTTTAGAAAAAAGGAATCTACAAAATCAGGCTAAATTTATGCAAAAAGATTTATGAGATGTTTGAACGATGTCCCTGAATAAAGGAAGTTTACAGCTCACTATTTTTCTTTAAATTATGGACTTGAATACAATATGCTGTGAGCTAGTTCTGTATACATAGTAATAAGTAATTGTTCTTTAATCTTTATTGACTTCTTGTAATGAATGGGACCATTTTAAGGTTGGCTTCAAACTTTTGGGGCTTGTTGTACAGAGACCTCCCACTCCCTGGGTGAAATCCCAGGAGGTTTTGTTTGTATTAGTTTATATGAGAGCCCACTGGGATGGGAGCTGCTTTACTCCAAGCTCGTAGACAGAAGCTCCACTAAACTGTTGGCCTCAAAACAGGTAATTATTCATCTTATTCTCAAACAGAATAACATGCTTCTCAGCAGTAATCAGGTAATTACCACTAACTGGGGCAAAAGGCAGTATGAATATGTGAAGAGATTGCCTGATAGAATTCTTTGAGGAAAACTCTTAGTGTTTTTGTTATGGTTGTTTCTTTTATCTCTAAGTTCCAAATCAAGTTGCTCTAAATGATGTATTGTATGATAGAGCTGGTTGGAAGATGTGTTTTAGTGAGTTGATTAGAGCTTTTTATAGTGTCTACCAATGTGATTGAAACATTTTATTATTATTAGCTGATTAACAGTAGTGGGCCTCATAGTTACTATTTGGTTTTTTTTGTTGTTGTTGTTGTTTTTCTGTCAGAGACTTAGGCTTGCAGGCAGGTGCTAAAGCTCTGGAGCCATACCTCTAGTCATTTTCCATGTGTTTCTTTGTTTTCACATTGGTTAATTTCGATGGAGTATCTCACTTTTTGCTGAACTGTGTGATCCTCCTGTTTGTGATTCTGCAAAGCAATGGGAATTGCAGATACCTGCCGTTACATCACGTCTTATCTCCTTCATGGCTAGGATAACAGTTATATACAAAGGTGTATGACTTTTAATGATTGTGATTGCTATTAACTAAAATTTCCCAACCTCTGCTTCTCAAGTAGCTAGGATTACAAACTTGAGGCACTTTTATATTAATGGTTGAAATGTAATTCTTTTTTTTTTTTTGTCCGTGATCAGGCCTGAACTCAAGGCCGGTGCTCTACCACTTGAGCCACATTGCCACATCCAGCATTTTCTGCTATGTGGTGCTGAGGAATCAAACCCAGGGCCTCATGCATGCAAAGCAAGCACTCTACCACTGAGCCACCTTCCCATCCCCGGTTGAAATTTAATTCTGAACATATTTTATATTGACCAGAAAACTTTTTGCCACCAATAATACAAACTTTAAAAAACCTGCAATGATTTATAGACAATTCTTATACCTTTCAGTTTAAAAGTAGTAATATTCTGACAAATGAGATTCCATGGTTTCTAGAATTATCTAGAATTTGCATTATACATACCATGAGTACTGTTGTTAAAAAAAAAAACAAAACAAGATGGCAGAAGGGTCTCTAAGACTCCTCTAGGGCAAGATTCTAGGATCCTTTGATTCCATTTGTGAACTGAGGAATTAAACTGGGAATGCTGGTGTATTGTTAGCAATCCAGTTAACATAACCGGCATGAACATCTACATTGTTAGTCTTCAATGGGGTCTTTAGCTACACAGGATAAACAGTGCCTGGGGTTACACTGATATGCCAGACTGAGTCTCTGAACAGAAGGAAAGAGAGTGAGAGCTGGTGGTGAGGGCATGGGTGTCCAGAGGTCTGACCTTGACCACAGGGTCCAAAGCACTGAACCCAGCAGCAGTGTGAATGCTCAGCATACCTTTCTGACAGAAGGGCCCTTCATAGGGGGAGTTGGTACAGTCACAGGAGTAGCCACTGTGTTTCTCCACACATTTACCCCCATTGTGGCAGTTGCTGCCGTAGCTGCTGCAGTGCCCTGGGCAGCCTGGCCTGACTCCAGATGTGACTTTAGCTCTCTCCTCCAGGTCCAGCTTCTGACCATTCAAATGCAAGGAGCGGATGCACCCAACGAAGCCTTTCTGTCTTGATGATGTCCCCCCTGAAAATGAAAAAAGAAGACAAAAAGGATATAAGACATCATGCAATTCTTTTTTTTTTTTTTTTCAGTTTTACTATCTTTACTGGCAATGGCTGGTTTAATTACTGTTGTGTCTGTTGACATTTCCAATGAGAGTTAGGAATTTAAAGAGCCTGGAATTAATGATAATGGCTGTTATAGGCTGGAAACCATGACAGAGACAGAGACAGAGACTGAGACAGAGAGAGAGAGAAAGAGAGAGAGAGAAGAAAACAGAGAGAGAGACAGACACAGAGAGGGAGGAGAGAGGAAAGATAGACACAGACAGAGATAGAGAGAGAGAGATAGACAAAGAAGGAGAGAGGGAGAAAGTGAGGAGGAGGAAGGAGGAAGGGAAGGAGGAGGAAGAAAAGAAGAAGGTGGAGGAAAGGAAGGGGGAGGGGAGAAGAAGAAGGAAACAGTTCACAAGTGATCCTTTACTCTAAACGTTTAAGAATGAATCTTTAGAGGACCACGTGCCTTGCTAGTTGAATAAGCTTGGATTTCATACTGTCTGTACTTGGCTTTCCACTGTAGTACAAAGCAGGGCATGAGAGAATCCTTTCTGGTAGATTAAGAAGCAATCAGTTAGGTATGATAAGCTAGGAAACTGCAATATCATACACCCTAATTATGCAGTGCAACATAATGTGTTGCAGAGTGGATATATTTGGGGGCCAGAAGCCATGCCATTTATTGGATGGCCTTTGAGTCATCTGTTTGAGCTATAAAATAAGAATGTATCTATTTCATATAAGACATAGTCAAAGTCATAGAATTCAGTATGTACTCAATCACTGTTTTTTTTTGTCCAAACAGTGGCTAGAAACAGTTGGTACACAGTAATTGATTCTATAGCTTACCCTCAATATAATATTTGGAAGACAAGATTTCTTCACCAAGAATAGTAAATAGGACTCATCCCCAACTTTCAACTGAGGAAAGATCTGGAGAGTGTCAGTGGATATTTGATACATTCCTTACACATCAAAGTTTCTAAAGTACTTTGTTGCCATTCAAAATGCAGTGTTTCTGTCCTTATTCTACATAGTCATATCAATAAAGAAAAAATAATCTCACTTCACACTTTGTTCATTTGTAAAGAAGAAAATCACAGCTGGGTGAAACACAAAATCTATTTAGCATGTTAGTTGCATAATATCTCATTGTGGAATTGTGTCCTGTGAGCATTTAGAAGTGACATGACCCTTTTGTCTAAAGATATGGTCACCAGGCTCTGAATGTCTCTGACATGGAGGACCATGCTTCTTCTAGATACACCATGTCTTTCAACTTCTTTTCTACACACAATAGTTTGAGAACTCTATTAGAAAAATGTATGTGCTGAGAGACCACAAGCCAGCAATCCACTAATAGGTTATTATTTAATGCTGTGAATTCTGGGAGATTCCAAAGGAGGCTGATGGCTGACATTCAGTCTGTCCTTAAAGAACAAAGTTTTATTTCAATTCCTTGGGTTGAGAGACATACACAACTGAATGGGGAACTCATAAATATGTGAAGTCTACCAAGGATCCTAATAGAGAGAAGACAGATAGGGAAATACCACAGGCAGAGGATAATTATCATTTATTTCCTCTATCTATAGAGGATATCCTGTCTGGGTTTCATTTGTTTCTAGCCCTTTATCTTACCGCTTTATTAAATCTTGGTCTATCAGGTGACTACATGGGAATACGTTCCCATAGAGGTGGAGTAGATGAGGATTTCAAATGTGTTATTTCAGGTAAGGATTATGAATACTAACAAAGACACAAGTTGCAAATTAAATAGGTTATGGGAGGGCAAGGAAATAATTACAAAGGTAAATTGGTGGAAGTGTAGAACAAGGAGCTTCTATTCCTTTCTTATATCACCAGACCAATAAATACATTTATACAATTTACTGCCTGTATCCAAAGATGAGGCAGAACATTCCTAAGTCATCTGGTTTCTTATTCTAAGATAATGACAAACTCCACTATCTTTTCGGTTCAGATAAGTGATTCCCAAGCAGGCCAAGAGGCCAAACACAAATTGCATTTTCTTGTCTGTCTCAATTTGGGTGAGTAAATGTCCTTTTAACCACAAGATAAATCAATTATACACACAAGCAGATCACAGCAGAAAGTTCATTATTCTTTCTGGGAGATTGTGTGGAATAAGGCAGAAGGATTTATGTGGTTAAATGTTTTCTTCTGTTTCCTTTATTTTGTAGTCACTCCCCGCAGTGGATTTGAATAACTCTCCATATATCTTGTTAGTGTCATTTTCCTCCTGGCAGACGTGGAGAATGCAAGATCTATTGCATGTTTTCTTGAGTGTGACTTAGTCAATAGCTTTATAAATGGAGAACAAGGTGATCAGTGTGGTTTTGCTGGAAGAAATGAACCCCTTAAGGTGGAAGTCATTCAGTCTGGTGACTATGCTCTTGGAGAAAGGGGCCCTGTCACTTCTGGATGCTAACAGGACACAATTACACTATCAGATACAGTGCGACTTTCACAACAAATTTCAGTTTTTACCTAGCCATCTTTTATTATTTTCAAAGAAGAAAAATAGTAGATGTGATTGTTACTTTTTTATTGAGAGGAATATGTAGACTAAGGATTGAATAATTTTAATAGAATCCTGATCACCACACAAACCTACACGAACACACCTGCAAAACCTGAATAGTTGCTGCTTCTCAGAATTCTTAGAGGCTGTTGTCTATTACATGTAGAATATTCTAAGCCTCATCTCTTCTGCAAAGCTTAAACCATGTGCAGAAATGGAATCATGATTTGCCGACTTGCTCCTCACTCACAGCATGGACTTATTTTTTATAGATACTTTTAGCTCCCTATACTTCTACAAAAAAAAAAAAAAACCTATATTCTTGATACAGTCATCCTGACTCTGTTCTTCATCTCCCACTGAATCTTGCTATCCATTCTCCATATTGAAGTATGCCTTGATGCAAATCTGAAATGATGATCCTACCATTCCAATTGGTCCCTTATCTACAGTAGACATTGTTCCAGAGATGAAAATTCCTTAGCCTAGACGATTGAAAAAAATATATGGCTTCTTTCTTCTTCTTTTTTGGGGTTTGAACTCTGGGCCTAGACACTGTCCCTCAGCTCTTCAGCTCAAGGCAAGCACTCTACCACTTGAGCCACAGCATCATTTCCGGTTTTCTGGTGGTTTATGGGCTGCCTTTGAAAGGCGATCCTCAGATCTCAGCCTCCTGAGTAGCTAGGACTACAGGTGTGAGCCACCAGCACCTGGCTCTTCTTATTTCTATAGCTTCCCCTTCCTACATTCCTTGATCTGACATTAATGTATCAACTGTTTGACCTCTTCATGGCTCTTTTGTGTATCACAGTCTATTTAGACTGTACACATCTTCATATATTACATTTTCTTGGTAATCATCTTCTCCTTACCTCACTGGCTCAGCATATTTCATCTGTGCAATCACAAACACATATTCCTGAACTCACATATTCTTTCCACAGTCATTTATATACTGCCCAGTCAGTATTTGATTATTTTAAATTTTGCCATTCTTATTTGCTGATGTTGAGACTTGAACTTGAACACTGTTCCTTTGCTTTTTTTTTTTTTTTTTTTAATCAAGCCTAGGGTCGTACCACTTGAGTTATACCTCCACATGTGGCTTTTTGGTGGTTAACTGGAGATCAGAATAGCATCAACTTTTCTGTTCAGGCTGACTTTGGACCATGATCTTCAGATCTCAGCCTCCTGAGATTACAGGCATGCGCTAGCAAAACCCAATCTAACAGCTGTCAATTTTTAAAAAGTAATAAATGTTTATAGAACTTTGGTAAATCTTCTTCTAATAATTCAGATAGCAATACCTGTGCTTTACAGCAATGCACCATTACTTTATGCAGTGCACCAACTTTCTTCATGGTAAACCTTAGCAGTGGCTATTCTGTTCTGGGATTAGCTCCCTGAAGATGGTTGCAAACTCTTCTCTTGGCCATGTGCCCCTCTCCACCTCTTCATTTATTCATTTTGTCTTCCTGGCAGTTGCAAGTATTTAAATTTTCACCCATGATTCTAACCCATTTTTCTCTTCCTTGTTTGCATCAGTTCATTATATATTTAGGAGAACAAAGAGCAGCTATATTATCCTTAGAGCAGCATATAATCTTTCCATCATCAACAGAGCCTTTAACTGCATGCACTTTGAGAATAAACCCAGTGCCATTAATTCAAAACTTATGTATTTCCAACCTACTAGTTAGATGCTACAGCCTTTACACTAAATTCATCAATTTCTAAATGAAATTTCATATATTATTCACACTGCACAGTTGGGAAAACTAAGCCTCAGGGGATTGCCTTGCCCAGAGACAAGTCAAATAAGTTTTTTCTTCTGTGGCAGAGCCAGAAGTGAAATGAAATCTGGGAACATGTTAAGCTCACATACAGCCCCATACCTAGAAATCATGAAATGAATAGTATATATGATAATTGCATCAATATTGCAACTGAGTGCGTTTCCTTTCTCTCTGACCTATTACATGGTTCCTTAGAGTAAAATACACAAATTCATTTATCCTTTTGTGTTCTACATCACTCTTCTTGGCAACCTAAACCATTAGTTGGCTGGCCTAGCTAGAAGCAATTTTGGGTGAAACCCTTCAGCTGGCTCTTGGTATCAGGTGGGTTCATTAGGATGGTGTTTCCTTGGACAGGGTATGAATCAATTTCCAAAACCTTTGCTGTCATCATTCTAAACTTGTCTCAGAAAAACATCCTGTTGTCAGCTCAACAAATGTTCATTGCTTTCAGAGAAGCAGTTCAATGCCTTTCTTCTCCTTGGGCATAGAGAATCTCTGTTTTCTTACATGAGCCTAATCTTTCTGGCACATGACCAATTGAACTTTCATCAAGAACTTGAAGCACTGAATGGGTCAGACCAGGCTCCAATTTCATTTAAAAAAAATCAGTATTGCTTTTTGTTTTCTTCTCTTGTTCTTCTTTCTTTCCTTTCTCTCTCCTTCCTTCCTACCCCTCCTTCTTTCTGTTATTCTATCTCCATCATTCTCTTCTTTTCTTGGTTATATCTTTTTATTCCTCTTACCTCTCATCCTCTATCCTTTCCTCTTTTTGTCCATCCATTGCAAATATGGAGCCATTTGTTTTTACTTGAACTACTTTCCCTAGAGCCAATAAATGAATTATTGGAATTTACAGAGTTTATCACCATTGATTGTTAGAAAGGATAAAATCAAGTATAAAAAGGAAGCTCCAGCCCGGTGCCGGTGGCTCACGCCTGTAATCCTAGCTACTCAGAAGGCTGAGATCTGAGGCTCACAATTCAAAGCCAGCCCAGGCAGGAAAATCTGTGAGACTCTTATCTCCAATAAACCACTAGAAAACCAGAAGTGGTGCTGTGGTTCAAGTGGTAGAATGCTCGCCTGAGCTGAAGAGCTGAAGAACAGTGCCCAAGCCCAGAGTTCCAGCCCCACCACAGAAATAAAAAGAACCTCCCCCTGTAGCTCTCTAATCAGATGACTATGTCATTTCCAGGAATGCCTCTTTATTCATTCTACTGTTGTAGAGGAAGGGAATTTTTTTTCTCATTTGAAATGGCTAATGCTTGCACTCTTATTTATGACCCTTAATGGGAGATTCCAAGCAGAAGAGAGAAATATCTATTGCTGAATTCAATATTTGAAACTGACTTGTGAGCTACTAAGTCCAGAGAGCAGATGGTGTAACTGAGGCTCAGAAGGCCATGTCTGCCTGGTGCCAGAGTGTGGTTAGTAGAGTGGTCAGCACATGAAACATTCAGTTCATTAACCTTCATGAACTCATTAGATAGTTATTCAATGCTAAATGTGTCAGTGAACATGAACTATGCACAGAGGATGTAGAGAAAAATTAGCAAAACCATTACAGGGGAGAAAGACAATCATCAGGTCATTAAAATGAGATGTGAAAAGCATGCTCATGTGTGTGCATGTGTGTGCATGCGTGTATCAGAATAGACTCACTTCAAAGGAAAGAACTCATCTGAACGAAAAATTATTCAAATTTGAGGGTGGGACCTTCAGAAAAGAATGAGATAAAGTATTGCAGACTTCCTATAAAAAATTCAGTGGAGGGGAGAGTTGGGGAGGTGCAGAAGGAAGGGATGGTAGGGAAAAAAGAGAGGAGGGGGTAACAATGCTCAATAGGAAATGTACTCATACCTTATTTATGTAACTGTAACCCTTCTGCACAGTATCTTTACAATAAAAAATATATATTTTAAAAAAATCTATGATCTTTATAAATATTTTGCCAAAACAGGAGGGGAACTTATTTTATGGATAGTTGATGAAAGCAAAAGGTAAATTTCACTTAAAAGTTAATATAATTGGCTTGGGGATGTGGCTTATGGATAGAGTGCTTGTCTAGCATGCATGAAGCCCTGGGTTTGACTACTCAGTACCACATTATCAGAAAAAGCCAGAAGTGGTGCTGTGGCTTTAAGTGGTAGAAGGCTAGCCTTGAGCAAAAGAAACTCAGAGACAGTGCCCAGGCCTTGAGTTCAAGCCCCAGGATAGGAAAAAATAATATTATTAACCCAGGCTGACTCTTTCTTATGCTGATTTTCTACTAAGTAGTCACTGACATGAAGTTAAGGAACTAAGATTTATTTTCTGGCATAACTGAGGTTTGAACTCAAGTTCTTGAGATTAATGCTGTACAACTTGAGCCATGCTTCCAGCCTTTTTTGCTTTAGGTTATTTTTTTTTTTGGTCAGTAGTGGGGCTTGAACTCTAGGCGTGAGCGCTGGCCCTCAGCTTTTCAGCTCAAGGCAAGCGCTCTACCACTTGAGCCACAGTGCCACTTCTAGTTTTCTGGTGGTTTATTGGAGATAAGAGTCTTTTTGGAGATAAGAGACTTTCCGGGGCTGGGGAGGTAGCTCAGTGGTAGAGTGCTTGCCTTGCATGCATGAGGCCCTGGGTTCGATTCCCCAGCACCACATAAGCAAAAAGAAAAAAGCCAGAAGTGGCTCTGTGGCTCAAGTGGTAGAGCGCTAGACTTGAGCTGAAGAGCTGAGGGACAACGCCCAGACCCAGAGTTCAGGCCCCACGACCGGACCCAAAAAAAAAAAAAAAAAAGAGACTTTCCTGCCCGGGCTGGCTTTGAACCATGATCCTTAGATCTCAGCATCCTGAGTAGCTAGGATTACAGGCATGCGCCACCGGTGCCTGGCTTTAGGTCTCAGTACATAATCTTCCTATCTCTACTTCCTGCTTAGCACAGATTGCAGTTGGCTTATTTTTTGTTTTATTTTCATTTTGTTTATTGTAAAGGTGATGTACGGGGGGGGGGCAGTTAAATAAGTAAGGTAATTTTTTTTTAAATAGGATATTAACTTTAGCCTCAGGCTAGTCTTGATTAATGCATTGTTCATTACCACTTCCTATGTAAGTAATATTGCAGGTGTATACTAGCTCACATGACCCAAGAAAGTGGAATGATTCTTTAATAGTTTCCTGGGATCAATACCTATGAGAGGCAGGAGAATTCTGTATAGGTCTGACAGCAGCCTAACCTGTCCCACTGGGAGCATTGGAGCAACAATAACTCATGAACAATGGGTTTCTCTTTGGGCCACCATGGCAGGCTTATCTACCTCGGCTTCATCTGGTCATCACATGTGGAGAACATCAGAAGAACACGGCTTTGTTTAAGAGTGTATCTGCAACTCGCCAGCCCTAAAATGGAAGACACATAAAACCTATCCATCCACTATTCTTCCAGCCTTAGGACGACAGGCTTTCCCATGATTGATGACTGGGTACTATGTCTTAGGATCCATCTCAAGTTGCTGAGCTGCTGCCCATAATTATCAAGCCCTGACTTGTGGTCATTTTTTCCTCTTTAGTATGAGTCATGCACAATGAAGCCAGAAGCTGGATTAAAACATGTACTTCCTTCTTCCTCCTTTGCCAAAACATCTTTCCTGCTGTGGTAGCTTTGAGTCCTAATGCTCTTTCTGCCAGGATCAGAAAGGAAATTTTTTGATAGCTCTTTGTAGATTCACTGCTTACTGCCACTCATTACTCTGCTGAAAGGTGTCCTTAGTCCTCCTATTTGAGACTTCAGCCTGAAGACAATGATATAAATATGAAACAGGCTCAGGAAGCCCCAGAAAATTGTATGGCATCAGTGTGCCTCGCTGGAGCTACTTTCTGCCAGCCTGGAGTTGTGAGGCACATCCCTACAATGGCCCTTGGCTTTGAAAAGGACTAAATGACTTTTCCCATCATTATTGTACTTCACAGTGGTTCCCTATATATGAGGGAGGGGTATTTTTCTTTTTCCAGAAATAAATCTGATTTGAGTTTCTTTTTTTTTTTTTTTTTACAGTTATAACATCTATCTCTTTCCTTGCCACAAATGGTAGTATTCTAACTTTTTCTTTGCTGAGTTATAAATGTGGACAATTGTATGTGCTAGAGGAGCTGAATTATTCTTTCTAACGTTGAGTTTAAGTCGCATAACTCTCAGGATCTTTCCCTGATCTGTACGAAAAAATAAGGCCATACCACACTTTCCTTTGCAAAAGTAGGTAGGATTCCTAGTGCTCTTTGGGTCAAAAATAAAAATCAAACCAAGCAAGAAACAACATCTCCATTTGGTTCCAACAGAGACAGGCATATGACAAAGTGAGTTTCAATGAGAAGAGATTTTGTAGAAAACCTTTTTGAAAGGGTATCTTGAATAAAGGGGGCAGAAAAGATTTCAATAGAGTATTAGAGTGAATTCAGTGTATCTATCTCCCAACCTCTTTGGGAAGAACATCTCTGAGCATAAAAACATGATCAATCACAACATTTTCAAGCTATAAGAATCTGACTTTGGGGGTTCAATGGTATTTGGGAAGAAAAAGTAATGAAGAACCAGTTGGTTATCATTTTTCAATTGAACTAATAGTTTTAAAATGTTTTAATTGATGCATAAAATCTCTCTCACACAATGTTATTTTCAGTATGTAAACAATGTATAAGGGTCAATATCATTAGCTTCAAGCTAAAGATGGAAATATTATTTATTCATGTTGGAACACTTAAATTTATCTTTCCTTGCTATTTTGGAAACATGTAATACATTATTTGTAAAGATAGTCATCTTATGCTGTAGGAGACTGGAATTCATAATTTCCCTTAACTGTCCCTATTACCTAACCTCTCTCCATACTGCTCTCTACTCATTTTTCCAGACTCTGTCACTGCTACTCTAGTATCAACATCTATGAGAGTGATGTTTTAGTTTCTTGGTTATGAAGGAGAAGTATTTATTGAATGACTGCTGCAGGTTCTAGATATTCTAGTCTTGGAATATCAATTTCCAGACTTCCTTTTCATTCTGAAGCTTTGGAGTCTGATCTACAAGACAGATGTAGCCCTCTTCTTTGTATTTCCAGTAATGGGTGGTAGACTTTCAGATTGGTCTTGCCTAATTTCTATATTGATGTACCCATGGATAAGGAAATAACAGCAGAAATGGTGACACTGTAACAGTCTTACTGGTGGAAATTCCATACACACATCGCATGCATTATGAAAGATGAATTTTGTGAAGTTTCCTCTACTCAGCTAAACAAAATGCAAGCAACAAAATGACATGGTTACAAACGTCCCTAATTCTACTGGTGATAAAACAGTCTGGAGATACAATATTGATTCTGGGAACTCAGCATGCAATGACTCACGTATGGGGATTTCAACCCATGACATTGTGATAACAAGGGTGGTGCTGAAAGACACATTTGTTTTATAAAATGTATCTGCTACTCTCATAACCACAGAAGCAAGCTGGTGATTGCAATAGTGAAGCATTCTCTGCTTTGACTGAAAGGTCTTCAGTGTCCAAAGATAGACAGTCATATCCAAATTGATTTTTAAGTAATTCCACACTCAATCTAATCCAGTCAGAAAATGATACCTTTTCCTGCCTACCAAACACAAATATCTACTATCTCTAAATCCCTAAATGATAGAGAATACAATTTTTCATTTGAGATCCTATAACTAAGCAGAATTGTGTTTATTGCATTATACAGAATGAAAATGTTGTGACTTGCAGTTTTGGCTACCTGACATTTCTGAATAGCATATATCTGAACACTCAACATGGAAATTGAAACAAACTGACTAAAATTGACACCCAACAATGTTTTCTTCTTCAAGTGCAAATTAAGACTGATTTTTTTTTAAAGCCACCATAACACCTGATAATGGCAATAGGTATTTTTACCCTAGCTCAAGCTAGGAAGTCCCACTGGCCTACTCTTACAGCTTACTGGATTTGTAACCAACTTAACTGAAATATCTGAAGGTAAAATATATCTTGAAACACATCTACCTCCTTAAGTTTGTCAGATATTTGGTCCATAGGATAATTGGATAGTTAAGTGAAATTTGCATGAGAGGGCAAAAATATCCACCACTATGTACTCCTTCTTCCAGAAAGATTCATAAATTCTCTCTAAGGACAAATTAGGCTTTGGCACGAAATACAATTTATGAAAATTGCACAATACTTGAATTTATTCTACTAAAACAAGATATTAAATCATGATGACCAGCAAACCTCCTCAGAGAAAGAAAATGCAATGTTTAAATAGAACTAAAAGCATATCATCAAATTTGCAATACATCTTAATAGTAAATCATGTCACTTGGGTAGATTGTTAATTAAG
The DNA here is from genome assembly GCF_019054845.1 of Dipodomys spectabilis. Classification (NCBI taxonomy): domain Eukaryota; kingdom Metazoa; phylum Chordata; class Mammalia; order Rodentia; family Heteromyidae; genus Dipodomys; species Dipodomys spectabilis. Next base: position 11,262,694 of record NW_024870771.1, read on the forward strand.
CAAAAATTTGTAATAATAAAAATGTTTTAATGACTTATAGCTTTGCCTCTGTTGACTCTGTAAACACAACAAATGATAACAGATCATGGTTCATGTGGAGATGAAAGAACGTGATATCTTTCATTCTATTACTTCTTTTTTAACTTGATGTAGTTTTCATGGCTTTTCTTAGATTTAAAAGTTGCAAAAGCCCATTTTAAAGGGAGTCAATAAGAAATGACCATCCAGACATTGCCCCATTCATAAGGAAATAGAAAGACTTGGAAAAAAATTATATTAACTGAAATAAGCCAGACCCAAAGAAACATAGGCTGCATGGTTTCCCTCATTTATAATAACCAGAATATGTCTTAGGATATTATTAGGAGAGGATCACAATGCCTCAATAGCTATGCACATATGATCATATAAAATGATGCTTATCAAAATGAACTCTAGGAAATGGAAACAAGATTTTTTTTTAATTGTACTGTTTGTAGTTACCTATTTTTTCTTTCTTTTTCCTTTGTTTTTGATGTCACTGGTTTTGATTTCTGTACCCTTCATCTTAAATATAAGTTTATCTGATTTGAGGAAGGGAAGGGGAATCACAGAAATGGTGAGACAAAGGGCAAACTAATTTTATTGAGATGCTCACCAGACACTGTGTTGGAAATGAACTCTGCAACTTGGGGAGGGGGGTTAGGAGGGTGAAAGTGGGAGAAGATCAGGGAGGGGTTAACATTGTTCAAAAATGTACTCATTACGTGACTTATGTAACTATAACCAACCCCGCTGTACATCACCTGTACAATAAAATTCAAATAAAAAAGAAATAGCCACTGAATAGAAATGATATTTTATTGCTAGCAGTAAAGCTCTACAACATCAGAGTTGGTAAAAATAAAAGTAAAGAAAGAAAGTTGAATCTGGTTGCATTGGAAAATCCTATCACTATGTATATTCCTATTCTAAGCATTTGAACTTAAATGTCACTTAGGAGAACACTCATGGCTTTAAAACATTGCCACATTCCTAACATTTTAAGCTTTGTTTTGTATTTTAATGTTTTATAAGTTCTTCTAAAGTCATTTTTAAAAATGGTTTCGTTGACTTTAAGGCTGGAACTTTGGGCCTTGTGCTAGCTAGGCAAGAGCTTTGTGACTTAAGCATCAATGAAGTAATCAAACACTCTTTACTGAATTGTGGCTATAGGAATAGACTTGTGTTAGCACAATTATCTTGACTACGCTGAAACACTGTCTCTCTTACACACACACACACACACACACACACACACACACACACACACACACACACACCACTACCATGAGCTTCTTGAAGAGGAATTCATTGCTCAAATTATCCTCAGTTCCCATCATCCAACCAGAACTTCTTACTGGACTGGTGGTAGATGCTCTATAATCACTGGTGGAAGGAATAACTGAGGAAATTATATCCATCCAGTCTCTCTACTAGTAGTGGCTGAGTACAGCAAGCTAACATTTTAATCTCACAGAAGGAATGGACACCATGAGACATCTGTTCAGGTTCAGGGCTGCCTTTCTGTAAAAGTGTGAAGCAGCTACCTAAGTGAAATTGTTTCAAAATATAACAGAAAAGCTCCCTAGTGCATATATTAACAGTTCTTCCCCTAACCATAGAACTGAGGACTGGAATTCATTTGGCTTTTCTCAGCTACTTGATTGCATCATTAGGAATGGTTATTAAGAGTCAGTAAAAGTGATAGAATAGAAGTCTACACCCACAAAGGTATAAGAACTTGAGAATTGATGAATTCTTCCTCTAAATATAGATTTTCATTACAATGATTAAAAACAAAAGGCTTTCCTCAATGATATATATAAGAAGTGTACAAAACTGTTAAAACTATCCCTGAATTTGCTAAGAGGATTATAATAGCCTTTTATTGCTAAGGCTGAGGAAGGGAAAAAGGAGCAAATTACAGAAGATAATTTATCATTGTAAGTAATGACAGATTTTAATTATTTTCTAATTCTACAATAATACGACTCTGAAGACTTTGTCACAAAGTGGTCTTGTATGGTGCTTAGCCAAAGGGTGCTTTATGGTGTCCCCTACCTACAAACAACTGGCTGTTCAGTTGCAATCGGAAGTGCCCATCCTCTGAAGTCTGCCTGGTACTCCGCGGAAGGCTGTCCACCTGCAGTGAGGTTTCCTTGAGATTCCTCTCAGCCCGGATGTAGTGCCACTGGTTGTCATTAAGAAGAGAAGGAGACTGGACGATGAGTTCTACAGGACCATTCCCAACATCTATGGCAAACATGATCTCAGAAGGAGCTGAAATCAAATAATAAGAAAAGAAGAAGATGGATTGAAGATGTGTGACAGGCACAAGAAAGTCCTGAGTGAATTGTGAGAAAGGCTTATAAGTTGTTCTGAATGGAAAAAATACTGAAGTACATTTATACTGTTGTTCTGAAGTACTGAGATCATCATTAACTGTAATGAACACCAAAATAGGTATGGTAGTAAATGTTGGTAATCCCACTATTTGGGAGACTGAAGTAGGAAGATTCTGAGTTTTAGGCCAGCCTGTGCTACATAGCAAGATTTTGTCTAAAAATAATTAGCAGTAACAACCATCAAATGGTAATGAAATGAATATATATGTATACATGTATGTATATGTATATATATGGGTATGTATGCACCTATGTGTATATATGTGTATATTTATATAACACACACACACACACACACACACACACACACACACACACACATACACACACATTCCAGGCTTTCTTATCCCTAGTTAATCCTTATTGTACAATTCAGAAAACAGACCAGAAACCTAGGCCATTGACACCTCTCTGACAGATAATCATCTGTGCTGATGCCCTGGATGTCCGCTTTATAATATGGATTCAGTTGTTTGCTTCTGGCTCTCTGTAGCCATGAGCTTTACTAAGCATCTCCATTCCTGCAAGGAGGAGGTCTATGTTCTATGGAGTCCAAAACCTTCCTTTATGACACATCATAAATGCTTGTGATATCAAGTATGTATACTTTGCTCCTGAGTGAAAAAGTACCAACTTGTCTAAGAACACTAGCTTTCTTAGTTAAGGAGACATGGCAGAAACTCAATTAATTTAATCAGAGCATATTGTCTTCTGTCTTCTGACTCTGTTCTAAATACCTTCCATGGCTCTTTCAGCCTATTAAAAATGCATGGAAGTCAGATAGAAGTCTCTTAGGAGTAATAGTACTGATGATGAAGAAATAATGAAGTAGTTATGATTGATGATGAAATAATTGAATGATGGCAGTGACAATGGTGATGGTGGTAGTGATACTTCTGGTAGTGGTAGAAGAGGTAATGATGGTGATTGTTTTAAAGATGGTGATATGGGTAGCAATTGAGAGAGTTGCAATGGTGGTTGTGGTGATGGTGGTGGTAGCAATGGTGACAGTGATGGTGATGGTAGTGGTAGTAATTATGGTGGCGACAGTGTTGGTGATAGTAGTGTGATATGGTGGTGATGATAGTGGTAGTAATTGTACTGTGATAGTGGTGGTGTTGGTACAGGTAGTAATTCTGGTGGTTATAGTGATAGTGGTAACAGTAATGGTGATATTGGTGGTAATGATGGTGGTGTTATTGGTAGTACTAATGGAACTGAGAGGTTAATTATATAGCTAAGAAGACCATTTCTAGTGAATAAATGAAACCATCAGATGCCAGATATTTCTTGCCAATGTAAATGACTTATGATTATCTCTTTTCTGTGCTTTAATCAGGAAATGGACATTTAATTTGACCATGTTATCACCTGATGGACATAAATGATCCTTGATCCCAAAGGTGAAACACTACTCTGGACCACTCTACCCCCCAGTATTTAAGGCAGGACAGAAAGCTATCCTTAGTGTAAGAAACTCACAATGCAGAATTGCAAGTAATTTGAGATCTTGAATTACTTCACTTTCTAGCAAGTGCTGACCTCCAGGAAAAGTAGTAAGTTGGAAGCTAAAAACAGGATTTGAGCATATAGACTCTTCAATTCCTCTTCCCTAAACCAAGCTTAATAACTCAGCATGAATCAATGTTCCTAGTTGTACAGTGGGAAATAAATAAGTACCTAATCATCTGGTTGTTTGTATTTTTTGTTGTTGTTGTTCATTTTGGCCAGTCCTTGGGTTTGAACACTAGGCCTGGGCTCTGTCCCTGAACTTCTTTGTACTTAGGGGTAGTGCTCTATTTCTTGAGCCACAGCACCACTTCTGGCTTTTTCTTGAGCATTTTTATTGGGAATAAGAGTCTCACAGACTTTCCTGCCTGGACTATCTTCGAACCACGATCCTCAGATCTCAAGCTGAGTAGCTAGAATTATAGGCCTGAGACAATGGCACCTACCAGTTTGTCTGTTGATTATGAGAAGTTTGTAGAATTGTGCCTGGTACAAAGTAGGGATCATAAGCGCTATTTTATCATTGAATCACACAATTTCCCAACCTGGACATATTGGTTTTAGCTTACAAAGTCATGCACTGAAAGAAATGGAATTGAAAGGAACAGACTGGGCTTTAATTTGGTCCTTATAAAGAACCACACTATTTGTACTCTCCATAGAGTGTATTATACTTCACTTAATTCATTTGCAACCCATTGCTTGCCACCCAGTGTGTTTACCTGTAGGCACAATCTAGCTACACCAAATAAGGAAAACCATACAGCCTGTTTCTCTGGGTCTGGCTTTCTTTGCTTAATGTATTTTTCTAAGTCTTTCCATTTCATTAGAAATGGTATAATATCATTCTTTCTGATGAATGAGTAAAATTCCATTGACTATATATACAACAGTCTCTCAATCCATTTAATCATTGAGGGGCATTTGGGCTGATTCCATATTTTGGCTATAGTAATTCATGTACAATGAACTTGGTTGTGCTGATAATTTTAGTGTGACCTTTGTTTGTGCTCTTTTGGATAAATGTCCAGGAATGGAATTGCTGGGTAAAAGTATAGCTCAAATCAAAGCCCAAGAAAATAAATACCAGAAAATGAGTACTTACAAGAGGGTAAGGTGGGACCAAGGGGAAAGGGGTAGAAAAATGAAAGAGGTAAGTGGGGAGAATACAGGGAAGAATTCATGGTATGTACCATAGAGCTGAGAAATATGAAGGAAGAGGTGGATCAAAGGGGGGTATGAAGATGTTGAAGTGATGAGATGGGTCAAGATGAATTATACATATAAATTGCTTTTTTTTAATGGTAAAAATTCAGTAAATAACCTACAATTAAAATACTTAAGGGAAGGGGTGGGTAGAGAGGGGTGAGTGAGAATGTAGAAAGAGGTGACAGTGATCACGATGCACTATATTCATAAACTGCTTGGATGAATGACAACTCTTTGTACAACTACTTAAAGATAACAAAAACGTTTTAAATAAATATTTAAAGGTACAGCTTGAATAACAATTAAGGAAAAATTAATAATGAAGGTTGACCTCAGGACCTAGTAATACCTGTTAGTCCTACCCATCTCCAAATCCATTAATCACCGAGAGATGACTAGGCTATACATTGACTGCTCTCTATAGAGCACAGAGTATTTGGGGACAGGATGTTAAAAGTTTTACTAAAACCTTCCTGAAAAGCTAATCTTGCAGATATTATGTTCAACCCAGACAGCACATTTTTTTTTTCTGGAAGGCTGCTTCTCTGCTTAGGTCAGCCCCTCTTCTACCTCCAAAGTTGGCTTTCTATCTATGCTGTACTACATCATGTATCTCCCTGTCCCATAATGATTTGCTTGCTGGCTGTCTCCCCCAAGCAGCCTGCAAACTGTAGATCTGTAATGATTTATTACAGACCCAACCTCGACCCCTGTGTTTAAATGCAGAAAGCTTTTGCCAAACTTAAATTTTCTTAATGAAAACATTGTTATACCATACATAGGAAATACAATTTTATCATTTTCTTTGGTTGTTTTAGAGTTTGATACCAAGGTATGAGGTCAACATGTAAATCTTTTTAAAACTTATTATTATTCAGGATGTGATGTAGCTTAGTGGCAAAGTACAATATCCCATATCAAAAAAGAAAAGACAAAAATATAGTAAAAATATTATTTGTCTTCATTCAAGTAACTATTAACATTCTACCATCTCTCGTGGAAATGAAGGAGAATCAGTGAAACATAATACTATCTTCTAGCATGTACCACAGGAAAAACAGTTTGCCAAGCATTTTTCATGATTTTATTGACTGAGCCTCACCACCTCAAGTGATGAGTATTATTTTAAAGGAACTAAGGTGGATGTAGCAGAGTAACTTAGCCTGTAAGGAAGGAAGATAGAATTTGAATTTGGAGAATATGTCTCCAGAACTCATTTTTAGCCTACTCTTCCAATGACAAAGCCTCTGACCTTGAAGCATGAGTGGGTATCCCAAGCTGGCAAAGCTACAATATGTAATAAAGATGCCTGGCATATCTGAATGAAAAATATGTGAATGAATAAATGATGTACCCATTGTGTGTGCATTTGGCCTTGAGACAAACATAAGCCAAATCTCAGTGGTGCATGCACATACAAGCCCATGGGATGTGGAGATGCTGTCCCAACATTAGTTCTCTTGCTTTTCATCTATGATTGGCCCCTTTTTTCATGATCTACATGGCTCCAGAGAAAGTCAAGGCATCACCTCAACTTTGGATAGAATTATTTTTGAATTAATTTGTTTTGGTTTGTTTTTGTTGGTTTGTCATGTCTGTCCACATGCTAGCCACTCAGAATTTAGACAACTCACTTTTCAGATGACTGATGACAGACTATATAAATGTTGTAATTGGACATTTACAGATGTCAGGAGGAGAGGATTGTCTGTATGATATTCTTCTTGCCCATCAGGGTTTTGAAAGTTGCCTCTTATTAGCTACACAACACTGCTCCTCCCTGTACTCATCTTTAAGAACCATAAAGATGGATCCATAATTCATTCCTGTATCCTCAACTCATACCCAAGTCAGGAATAAGAACAATCTAAAGGTTCATTTTGTGGATTAAAGAGGTGCCTTTTTTGTAGCCAATTAACCTCTCTAACCTTCCACATCTTTGTCTATGAAATCAGAACTATGAACTGAATAAAATACTACACGTTTTTGGGTCCACAGACTCTGAGAATCTGATGGTAACTGATGCCTTTCTCAAAAGAGTTTTGAAGAAAATTAGAGTGATTTCTTGAATGTCCTAAGCTTCTGGCATAGAGTGAAATCAATCTATTTTCTCTCAAGTCCTAACATTCTTGAGTCTTGAGGCAGTTTTCACTGTAGTGTAAGGAGCTTCTTGAAGAACAGATGTCAGGTAGAATCCTGTATGCTGAATATTCCTGGGCACATGATACTAGCTTAGTGAACAACCTCTCAGGAAGCAAGTTAAGCAATGAGGATCACAGTACAATGGAGCAATAATCATAAGTAGGATTGTCTGAGAACAGAATAGATGAATATAAAAACTTACTATGTGTCTAAAATAATAATCACTCAAACATCTAGTGAAAATTAACAGTAGTATTAATTTTTATCATGTTTTGAGATTTTGGACTATATTATCTTCATTATAACAACACATTTCATAATATTCTTATCATAACTTTGAAATATGTAGTCTATGTCTTTCTAAATATATATATGCATATACATATGTCTTTTCCTTACTAAGAAACTGGACAAGTTTTAAATCAATTCTGGGATGGATTTCAGAGCCCATTTGAAATAATATGATTAGAGAGAAGTCTGCTTTATAAATAAAAATGAAAAAATAAAACCTAGTTATTTAGAGAAAATGATTCTAATATAGTCTTTATTAGGTCAAAAACAGTACTGGTATTACAGGTCCAAGATTAAATAGCCACTTACTCATCTCTTATGTTTCTAGGCATTTTTGCATACGTTACATATTTCAGTACTGACAACTGCCTCAGAAAATTTACAAATGATACTGTATCATTACCATCTTTCCAACAATACCCATGGGAAATAACTTGTTTTTTATTTTTCCATTCCATTTGAGGCAGAACCAGCCCCACTCCCGGGTTTATGGGTAGCCCTGGTATAAACCATCTGCATTTTTCCTCCCTGGCCATAGTTGCAGACAAATAACATATCAGGAGGACTGAGTCAGCTGGGAAAGAAGGGTTTGTATTGTAGATATATAACTAGAGTTAGACTTAGACAAAAGAGGATATTCAAGTCAAGAGAGAGAGAGAGATACCCAGAATACTGATTCTTTATTAACTCCTGAATCCAGAAGTACAGAAAAACTCTCTTTCTTGTACTCATTCATAAACCTCACTATCAGAGAATTCCCATACTTGTGTCTGCCAGTTCAAATTGAGGATTTTTTTAAAAATTGAAGTTAAATACATCCACAGGTTTCTGAGTATCACCAACCCTTTGATAGATAAATAGACAATATATTTATAAGTTAGATCATTAATTTATTTGGAGGAACAGAAATTGGAACACACAACATTGACTCTGCAATCTAGGTTCTTTCGCTAATGTCAGATGCTATCTCCTCCTTCAGTACACTTCACCATCTGTTTCTATCTGAAATCACTGTCATAAAAAGGTAACTTTTCCAAATCTTTTCAGCAATACATTCACTATAACTTGAGAACATAGTGAAAGGTCTTCCTTTTTACCGTGGATCCCAAGGTGACAAGATTCATATGCATTGGTTGGAAGTGGGCCCAAAGAAATTGGCTGAAATATTCATGGGAACCTGCTTTTCTCTGTCCAATAACTTGAGTGCACCAGTCTCAGAGCTGCTGTTTGAATAGTCATGGAGAAGTATCCCCTATTCCTTGGGGATGGGAGGCAAATCTATTCTGAGGCACTTCAGCTGTTAAAAGGCCCTTTGCTTTCCAAGCTAGCTGGTTTGTAGGAGTTTCTGAACTCTTTAGAGTAAAAATCTCACCTGTCTATAAGAATTAGTATGAGATTAACTGTAAATAACAAATGTAAGTTTGAGCATTTCCCCTCATAAATTAGATTAATAATTAATTGTAAAAACTAATAATCTTAAGAACTATGAGACCAAGTATCTGTTTTATAACAGATTTGCTTACATATTTTGGAGTTGCTGTGATCCAATCCAGGGCCCTGGTCATGATATACAGTTTCTCTACCATTGAGTTATATCCTCAGACTATGCTCTTGCACATTTTAATGTTTTTATATAAAATCTTGTTCAGAAATGCAATACTGACAAGTCAAGTATATGCCAAACATTTACTTCTACAGTTCAACTCTTTTATAAATTTAAACCTATCTACATATTTAAACACATTTTTCATGACCCAGCTGGCAAACTATAGTAACACAGAGTACCAACAAATTGGACATTGATATGTAATTAACATTAAATCATCACTCATTATCTTGTGATAATATACCATGACATTTGCCACTGCTTTAATGAGTTAAAAGGCTTCAGGGCCTGATTTTTATTCAATTTGCATTGAGGTTATTATTCCTATATTCTGAAATGTTTGGCACTCAACCCACATTGTTATATCCTGGTAAAGTTAGGTATTTTATTTCACACCATAGCAAAAAAGAGTATCTTGCCATTATTAGTGTACATAATTTGAGTTAATGGTGGTAAAAACTACCAATGAAGAAGTTCTCTTTCCTATTCTGTATGCTGTCATGGCCACAGAACAAACACTAAACTATTTGTTGATGTGCTAGAGACTTATACAAATATCTCCATCATCTTCTCCAGCCAATATTCTTGTCTGCTTTTTGTGGCTTTCAAATCCCCAAATCTGGGCAGATGCCAGTGGCTCATATCTGTAATCCTAGCTACTCAAGAGGCTGAGACCTGAGGATCTTAGTTTAAAATGAGCCCGAGCAATAATGCCTATGAGACTCTTATATCCAGTTAACTACCAAAAATGCCAGAAGTAAAGCTATGTCTCACATAGTAGAATGCCAGTCTTAAACATAAAAGATTGAAGGCAGTGTCTCAGCCTTGAGTTCAAGCTCTATGACCAGCATATACACACATGCACTCTCTCTCACACACACACATAACACACACACACACACAGATGCACACACAGATGCACACGCATTCACAAACACACACATTCAACTGTGATGTAGAGACATTGATTATGCCTTCTACTTCATGAAAACACATCAGTATTGTGGTGTTGTCAATTTCCTCATTCAAACTATAGAAAAACATCACATCCATCTAGATAAGTACCACACAAGAAGAAAGCAGGAGTCATCACAGTCATGTAGACAATAAGAGCTAGGTGGGGTAAAGTCCAATCTGTTTATAAGCAATAGGGTACTCTAAATGAAAAGGAGCCCAAAATAATAGCAAAAAGTGTCTAAAAATGTGTGTACATATGTGTATGTACTTTTGTGTTTTGTGTAGGTCCTAGAGATTGAACTCAGAGCCTAGACTCTCTCTCTCAGAGCACTAGTGTTCTATCACTTGAACCACAGCTCCACTTCCAACTTTTTGGTAGTTAATTGGATATAAGAGTCTAATGGGTTTTCTTGGCCAGTCTGGCTTCAAATTACATCCTAAGATCTGAAACTCCTGAGTAACTAGGATTAAACAATGAGCCACTGGCAGGCCTGTTTTTATGATCATCACTAACAAGTAATTCTAAGCTTTGTAAAAGATAAAACATTTGTCAATCAATAAATCTTTTGTTGGTCTACATTTCAACAGATACTAATCTTTATACTGCTAACTTTCAATAATATGTATGTTGACTTCAAATCACAATATTATATGGCTTGATATTTAATAAATATGATAATTTCTGTGAATGAAATTTAACTCAGATAACGCCAGGTATCCTGTGCCCTCCTAAACATGTACGATGTAATATGTATTTGTTTTCAAGAGTAAGAGCTCAGCTTCTGACTTTTCTTTAATGTCCTGGTTGAAACTTGAATCTCACTGAACACATAGCTATAGGACAAGGGTTTGAAGATGCAACTTGCACACTTATGTAACTTATGAAGTTCAAGCTTTGGAAGCTTCCTTCAGTTTTTAAAAGAAGATAAATCCATAATGAATTTTGTGGTGAAAGATATTCTGTTAGAATTATTTTAATTACAAAGATAGTTGGAAGTCACTAGAATAGACTCTGAAAAAAATCAGGACATTATTATGAAATACAATTCAAGAAAAATAAATTCCTGAACTTTATTATAAAATAGATTTCTTACATATGTGTACCAAAGATATTCTTACGTTTAAAATATTTCATAAATATTTGCATATCAATACCTTTATATAGAAACAGATTTAATTTAAAATGAATAAAATGTGTTCTCTGTTCAATATAAAAGAGGATAGATTGGAAAATATGATTTAGATTCTCTTTTGAACAAAAAGTGTATAGAAAATCAATTTTGATGAATTCATTGACATATTTGCAAAAATAGCGACATTAGGACCAGAAATTTTAATGTCATTATTATTGAAATATATCAATATGTTGGTATCCTTTCTCACAAAAATCAATTAATTAACTACTGTATTTTGTTTTCTCTTTTCTGGAACTTTTAAAAAATATAATTTTGTTAGCATGATTATATACAGAATATTCAATGGCAGAAAATTTCCCACTCAGTGTTTATACTGTTTTTCATTTCAAATCATGTTTACTATTGAATATAAACCATACACAGGAAGGAGGTTTGTCCTAGAAGACAGGTATTCTGATATTTAATTCTGTGCCTACTATACTGTTGGTTATGGGAAAGAAGTAGAGAAAAGAGATGAATTGTCACTGCAAGTCATACTCTTCTGATAGTGGGAGATTAGTCAGGAAATTACTTTGGAAATACAAATACAACAAAATGTGGATACAAAATATGTGCAGAATCCTAACAATCATTACTGTTCTCCATAACATGTATGGTTCTACAGTATGGAAGCTTCAAGTCATATGTATAAAAATGTTAATGGCCCAAACAATGGTGCTTACAAGTATCCATGAAAATATTTACAATGCACATTTTGGGAGTTTGGCAGCACTGGGCTGTATACTAAAGACCTCATGCCGGATGAATTTGTTTGCTCAGCTGATGCTCCTCTACCACTTGAGCTACACTTCTATGATTTCTTAATTTTGGAGATGGAGGAGTTCCATGACTTTTTCTGTTGGGCTGGCTTCCAACCAGAACCCTTCAGATCTCAGTCTCCTGAGTAGCTAAGATTACAGGCATGATCTACCTGTGCTCTGCTAGAATGCATATGTTTTATAGTAAATTATAAAGCATTCGAAGGAAATGGAAATTATCACTGCTCTTTTACCAATGTTCAATTGTACAAATATTTATTAGTGCTTCATAGTCAAGTTAATGCAAACCTTTGTTCTCTTGACCAGTGACATTCAATTCATAAGTGGGACACTTACAGCTCATTTCAAGTCTGATGAAGTCTTTCATGCCAAGGTTTTCTAGAAAAACTCCTGATAAAGCAGTGGTTTTAAAAAAGAAGGAAATATCAGCACTGAATTCCGCATGGAAGGTAGGAAAGTGGAGATAAGAGGCTTCAGTGTAAAACGAGACAGCATTCCAGAAGTGTCCTGCAAGTGAGAAAAATCCTTCAGCATGGTTTGCTGTTTCAATGGGGTATGGAAAGCACTGGGCAGGTGGGTAATTGTTAAGACATTCTGCAGGGGAAAGGGATAAGAGAATAAAAGCATCTTATGTTGGTGGAATGCAGAGAGAAAGCTCCTTTCAGTTTAGTACTCACGGTCACCATAGCAACGTAAGGGACCAATTCTCCAAGCAGCTTCTGAATTTGATCTGTTGGTATCAGTGATGACAATCTGAGTGACAGGCAAGTGGTCTTTGAATGAAAGAAAGCCAGTATCACTTGTCCTGTAAAAACATAAATTAAAAAAAGAAGACAACACACGGTTAATCTATAAACTCAATGCAGAGGCTTCTCTTCTTTAAAGTGATTTGGGTTGGTTGCCTCCAGGCTGGTGTGGACAGGAACATCTTTCATCTCAGGAGTGTATATAAGATACTGACATGCCAATTACAAAACCCATGGATGTCTTCCAAACACCATTAAATTTTACATCTTCCCCAACTGTGTTTGCAGACGCATAGATGGTGTACAGAGATTGCCTCTGCTTATCGTGGCTAAGAGAATTCCACCTGCCCAATGCAGTGCTAATGGGACTTTAATCATCACCTCATGTTCTTTTGAAAAATGGACTATCTCAGTAGCTAAGTTGAAATAGATATCATATGTCCTTCTCAACAATTACACCAAAGGCTGTTTCTGCCACCTGCCAACAGGTTTTAATAAGCTTTGTATGGTTCTTATCACCTTTTACCTCATGCAATTACAAGTCTTTGTAGTGTCTGGTTGCTTTCCTATTTTGGTCTTCTTTTTAAATTTCCTGGTTGTTAATGATTCTGGCTTTATTCTCATTAATTATGCAAATAAGAAATTGACTGGTTACCTTTTGATAAGGAAGTTTAAAAAGAATAGAGCTAAAATTTTATCTTCTGGGTTTTTTTTTCATGGTGATGACTAGATCTTTGATAAAGGAAAAATCAGAAGAAAGAAACTAGCATTGAATGTGCAAGTATTTTTAGTCTTAAATACCACAGGGGGATATATTTTTTCCACACAATACTCCTATGAAGTAGGTACCACTATCCACATTTACAAATAGAGAAATAAGCGTAGAGATAGTAGGTCACTTGACTAAGTTTAAACAGCAAAAAGTGAAAGAAGTTGTATTTTGAATTAAGTTGCATCTTTCTCACATACCAATAGTCTGGGCAAATAATTTCATTTCTGAAATTTTCAATGTGTTTAATTCTTGATGTTGTTGCTGTTGTTTTTGTCTCATTTCACCATATAACTCAGGCTGGCCTAGAACTCACTATAATAGCCCACTGAAGGCCTGGGGTCACAGGCATGCACAATCATTTCCAGCTAGTGAGTTCAATTTTTAAATGGAGCCATATCTGCATAGCAGCACATACAGGATTAAATGAGATAATAGTGTCTGGGACCATGTTGCTTAGTCTATATTAAATACTCAGAAATGATGGAGGTGATGGAGGTGACAGAGAGCCCTCTATTTCATTCTTGAAGTACTCTGGGCCCTCAGGCACAATAACTTACATTTTAGGCATCGATGATTCTATATTGAAGAGCTCTTACAATGCAGCACATGTGGAAAATTAAATTTTAAGATTTAGTATTGAACTCATGAGATTTGGATAAAAACACTTATTAATTTATCTTGGTTATAAATAAATCAAATATTCACCTACACATTCTCTCCTTCAAGGCTATTAGCCAAAAATGTGGGAAAATGCATTATACAATATCTGTAATTTGAGAGTCATAATTAGAAGCTATTCAAATGGCCTAGAATAATAATGCCTTGTTTCAGTTTGAAGGCACATCTATAAGTGTTGCATAAACACAGAAGAAACTTCCCATTAAATTCCAATTGCTTTTCAAGAAGAGATTTTAAAGCAGATTTCAACTACTGTAAGTGGAATGAGGGCTAAATCTCAATGCTTTGCTGAAGAAACTCTTCAAAGCTATAGGATGCTGTTTCTTTCTATTTTTATTTTCAGGGTGAAAATTGTGGCTTCTGAATTTATCCACTGTTGTGATGTCTGTCTCTCTTACACACTAAGGCATCTTGTCTACATCAATTTGGTGTTCTTGGGTCAAATTGTGGCACCTACAAATAGCACTCTAAGAATAAAATCTCTTCCAAATAATAGAGGAAAAAAATAGCATTTAGTTTGATCTGTTAACACACGTTACCAAGAACACATTTTTATCTGAAAACTTAAGAACAAACCCTCAGTTGCTCTCCAAATTTGTTTAAAGCATCAGAAATAGATACAACTCCTATAGAAGCCTGGGAAGTGAAAAAAAAATCTAAGCTTGTATTAGATATGATATTTATGAATGGAAACACTACAAAGTCACCCTTTTCTTTATGCAACTAATATATGCCAATAAATTCTTCATAATAAAAATTTTAATGAAGAAAACAAACAAATAGAAGATGGCATAATTTTCAATGTCAGGGAAGAAGCTGTGAAACAGAGAAAAAGTTAGTGTTTTGTGTTTTTCCTTTTAGGTAGGGCTGTGATATCCACTTGAAATAGTTAATCATGCAAAATATTTATATAAGTCAAATGGACCAGACTGGGAAACTATTGAGGAACCAAGTGGACTGGAGCGGTGAGAACGACAGCTCTGCTTCCTTGGTTGGTGAGGGAATAGAGCCTCAAAGCAGGGCATCCTTGCTGCAGGGACAAACTTGCCAGCAGCTGATCCCATCCCTGAGAGTTAACCAATCCTTAGTAGTGTTGCACACTACACCTTATCCCACTTGGCTGGTGCCCAATCTCCTAGTCCCAGGTAAGGACTATTTCCTCATGAACATAGTTCAGGGATTCCTGCTGCATTGACTTTCTCTATTTCTTGCAATCCAGCCCACCAAGAACAGGGCACACACAAAGTGGCCCCTTACATTGCAAAGAAAGCAAAGAAGGCTAGAGCCCTCCTAGAAGATAGCTTCATCAAGGCAGCATCTCATGTAGGACATAGGCAGCAAGTTAACCAGAGAAGTTATAGCCCATGGCCTAGTGATCCCTTTTCCCAGATATTTGGAATACATTAGCTTAACCAAAGTCCCTCGGGTGAGAAAGAAAGGCCCTGCAGACGCATTTGATAAAAAAAATAATAAAAAAAACAGTAAACAGAAAAAAAAAAAAACAAGCAAACATCTTTTTCTTTTTCTCACTGGAAAATTTTGTGAGATTTTATAAAAAGATTTAAATATTTTCACAGAAGTTTTTTTTTAATTTTTTCAAACAATACTGTGTTCACGAGATTCATGTATCTCAATAAACCCCTTGACAGGTCAATACTTAAGCTATAGGCAGTTGAGCTGCCCGTGGAAAATGGCATAATTTTTTACATGCTGTTAGGGAAACAGTGAGAATACAGTTAGGTTTAATACTATTAATAAATAACATGTATGATTCCAAAAAAACAATAAAATGATGTTTGGGGGACTGGTGTAGCTACTCAGGAATCGGAGATCTATGGATCTCCATTTGAAGCCAGCCTAGGCACAAAAGGTCGGTAGGACTCTTATCCCAAAATAACCACCAAATATCTGCAAGTGGAGATATGGTTCAAGTGGTAGAGCACTAGCCTTAAGCAAAAAAAGCTAAATAAATATGAGAGAGTAGAGTTCAAGCCCCGTACTGGCAGAAAGGAAAGAAAGAACGAAAGAACAAAAGAAAGAAAGAACTAAAGAAAGAAAATCCAACATGTAAGACTCTGGAGAAATATTGATGGCCTTTTTGGTGTGTTTTAGTAAATATAAAATAATGGCAGGTATGGCAGTAATTATTGATCAGCAGAGAATATGTGCCTATAGATTAAGTTTTCTTCACTCTTCCTTTGGAAGACTCTGTAAGACTTTGTAAAACTATCATGGATATATGATTTTTGTCATAGTAATAAAAGTATCTCCACTGGACAAGAATGGCATGAGTTGTATTCAGTATCTCAATTTTCCAACTAGATAGTAACACTGAGGTTACTCTTGGTTAGTTTTCTAAGCTTTTCAAAGAGAATAATAATCATAAGAGGATAATGCTGTATATGTGAATGCACATAGTAGATAGGAAGTATTGCACTGATGAACACGTAAGAGGATTTTAGTCAATAATAATTGAAGTTTATTGTTCCAGTACTGTTTAAATGTAAAGTACTAATGCCAATGAAGGGAATCCATGTAAAGGAATTTTATTGTTAGAAAGACTGACCAGAGTTCCCAACTGAGGTTGTATATAGAGGAACAGACACCTAGCTCTCTAGAAATATGCATGGCCTAATGAAAGATCATGGTGTCAACCAAAAACTTACACAGCCTTTCTAATAATAGCACAGTTTTAGTCAGCATACATTCTCCTCACAGTTTAAATCTTGAGGTTTCATGAAATTTGTGGGACACAACTGAAATGGGAACTACTGATTTCCTGTAACTAACTTGGAGTAAATTACCATGAAATGCCACATGATGCTGTTAATTTGAATCTACCAATGTTAATTAACTGTTGCTCTGTAAATTATTGTGTTATATTTCATCATGGAATGGCAACATTGCAACATGGTCATCTTTAACCATACTAAACTCATCAAGAGGGATAATGTGTCTTTGCCTTGAGCTGAACAAATAACATACTGCATCTATTCCAGATAATTTGAAAAAGTTACAGGAGAAACTCGAGACCTCAGATTCATTGGAAACCCTTGTGTGCATCTGAGTGAATTCACCTCCAGAGACCCCTTATGACCTTCCTTTGAGCTGAGATCATGATGCTGTCCACTTCCTGTGACAGAGAAAGAGAAATCGCTGGTGGTATGTCTATAAGCCAGCTGCAAGTCAGAAATGTTGTAATGCTGCTTGCCAGTTATTTTATCTTAGCTCTTAATTAGTAGTCAAGCATGACTTTTCCTTTCCCTTTTTGTCCTTTCTTAGTATTTAGTTGACAAGAAGTTCAGAAGGAGTTAATGGGTAACTTGTCTGCAAAGAAAAGCAAGTACAAGAGTTGGCTATAGTTACCCACACTAGAAACCAGCCTTATGTCTACCTTACTGTGCTCAACACCTAGCAATCCACATCTAACATTTGTGTTCAGATGTAGCATAGAAAGCATAAGGAAGAAGAAAGATACTTGTTTATAAGGTATTTTTCTATAAACACTTTAAAAATTTTAAATCATAGTGACATTTTATGTAGACATGAAAAAAACAAAATCATGTCTTCGTATATGAATACAACAAATAGTTACTATTAAGTCATATTATTATTAACAAATTTTGAAAGTCCTCAAGATTTTCTAGGCATAAAATTGACTAAAAAATAGAATCACCTGAGAAGATTTTTACAGATATTATTTCCTGGCCATGCTCATGATAGGAAGATAAAGACAATCACTAGTATCTTTCTGAACTTTGATCAGTATTATCAGGGAACAAGTAAATTAAGTCAGTTCTTTTAGATTCTAGAATATACATTTGTGATTTCAAGGTTTCTTAGATACATATTGCCCAAAACATGTCATCTTTATTCCATAGGATAAATAATTTGTTTTCTATAGCACTCCAAATAACATCCTTATCAAAATATCTGTCCAAATACCATCCTTATTGAAAATATCTTCAAACATTTCTTTCTTCTCCATCTTAATCTTGGGTTTTGTATAAAATGAATTATGATTTTCATTTATAAATTGGCTTATCTATATATTTCTTGTTCATCTTTTGAAAATGGGTGAATATTAAATAGGAAAATGAGCTCAATCGTATTTGTAGGTTATCTGAAGAGTTAGAGTCCATGAATTCATAGTCTCTTTCTTCCTGTTGGCTTCAGTATCACCTGGTCCATAGCTAACATTATGCCTTGCCTTTTGGACACCCATCTTCTTCAGCTTTCCTAGGGTGATTTCTCTTTTCCATTATGCTGTCTCTGCCTGTATCTTCACTGTCCCTCTCTCCAGGTCTTTTCACTCACATGCATCCTCAGCTCTACATCTCAATCTAGTCATTTCACTTTATCCCTTCTCCAGAGCCAAAAATTTTAAAAGCAATTATCTAGCCAGGTGCCAGGGTTCATGCCTGTAACCCTAGCTAATCATGAGGACTGAGAGGATGGCTGTTTGAAGCCTACTCAGGCAGATACATCTCTAAGATTTTATTTTCTATTAACCAGCAAAAACCAGAAGTGGAAGTGTGGCTAAAATGGTAGAGCACTAACCGTGAGCCAAAAAAAAAAAAAAAGGCAAGCAAGAATGGTGGGTGATGGTGGCTCACATCAATGATGATCACAGCTATTTAGAAGGCTAATACCTGAGGATTACAACTTGAAGCCAGCCCTGGCAGAACAGTCCATGAGACTTTTGTTTCCGATTAACCACCAAAAAGCCAAAACTGGAGTTGTAGCTCAAGCAATAGAGCATTAGCCTTGAATAAAACAAGTTAGAGACAGTGCCAGGCCTTGAGTTCAAGCCCCAGGATCAAAAGAAGGGGTGGGGAAGCTAGTCTGAGGTTTGATTTTGCATTATTTGCAAAACGAGAGGTGAGCATGTAAACTCAGGTTTGAACACTAACGCATTCTCTTAAGCACCCACCATGCTCTGCTGTGATCAGCTACTGAAAACAGCTCCCTCATGGGTAGAAACTGCTGTATCCCAAAGCAAATTATGCATAGTACTGGCAGACTCGGAGTCCTTGAGCTGTCCTCTGTGCGTCTTGGGCTGGCCATCCCCATTCTTTCCACACAGCCTTTCTCCACACTAGATACAATTCAATTGATTAGGTTTCAGTTTACTAATTTGCAATCATGTTCCAGGCCTGCAGTCTCTGAGATTACACCTGGGTCACCTTGACAGGAGTTCTCAGAGTCCACAAACTCTTCACTTACACATTCCAAAGCAATCTCTTGGTTTATTTCTCCTAGACCAATCCATCCACTGCAATGTGATAATTACCTGTAACCTTTCTTGTATCTTTTTTTTTTTGAGGGGGTGAGAATCTGGATTGGGGCTTGTAATCAAGGATTTGTACTGCCAAAGCAAGTGCTCCACCACTTGAGTGTACCTTCCCCACTTGTACTTCGGTTCTGAAATATTTCTCCTACAAGTTCCCAGGCTTGGGACCCTGATGTTCCTATCTTTGTCTCCCAAGCAGCTGGGACAAAAGGTGTGCACTACAAAGTCTGATTTAATTGTAAAGTTTCCTAGAGAAGCATTGTTTGAGGAAGAGAGGCCCTCAGTGTTATTCCCTGACAGCCATCAGACTATGATAGCTCAAGTGATCTGATTGTGCTGGAAAAATATTATATGTTATATGCCATTCTTTTTGTTGCATATGTATATACATTTTTTCTCAGACTTTAGTTTAATGACAAGAATAATTTTGCCAGGTATAATGTAAAAGTAGAGAAAATCATTATAAAAATCATTATAAAAAAGATGACATAGATTTTTAAGAACTAATTACATGCCACATCTTTCATGCATCCAGATTACTGCTAACACAGCCAGTTCTTCCGAGACAGGTATCCTCCCTGTCTTTCTTTTTAATAAAATAGAATCTGAAGCTCTGAGAAGCTAAATGACTTAGGTTCTATAGTTAATAACTGACAAATCTGGTATTTAGTGGTCCCATTACATAATAAACTTTTCCTTAGAGGTCTATTAGTTTTTATAGTCAGAAAATGCCAATGCTACCAGCAACAACAACAGCAACTTGAAAATGTGTTTTGCATCAACTATGTGTTTGTTCTAGGTATATTACATCATCTACTTATAATATTTCATAATAAACCTATAAGAAAAATGTGCAAAGACAGCAAATCATTTCT
This sequence comes from Dipodomys spectabilis, assembly GCF_019054845.1. NCBI lineage: Eukaryota > Metazoa > Chordata > Mammalia > Rodentia > Heteromyidae > Dipodomys > Dipodomys spectabilis. Next base: position 11,283,152 of record NW_024870771.1, read on the forward strand.
TCTTGTGCATGGTGACACTTTACAAAGATGAGACTTTGGGGTGTCAGCCAAGTGTATTGATATTTAAATAGATAACGCCTGGGATCTTTGAATATATTATATTTTATTTCGTAATAAAATCTCCTAAAATTTAAAAATTAATCAAGAAACAAATACTAAAAATGTGATAAAAAAAAAACAAGAGGTTTTAATGTACTATGTGATTTTTTTGTTTCCTTTGTGTGTTCTTCTCCCTATGGTATATCTTCTGTTGTCACTGCACTTGATTTTCATATCCTGCATCTTGTATATACATTTGTCTAATTTGGGGAGGGGAAGGAGAATAACAAAACACTGAAAGAAGGACACAGGGTGACCCATTCCAACAATGATATCCACAAGAAACTATATTGGAAATGAAATTTACAAACTCGGGGCAGGGGGACTGAGAGGGGTGAGGAAGGGAAGGAATAATGGGAGAACAACAAAGGAGGGGGCAACAATGCTGAACAAGTAATGTACTCATTACCTTATTTCTGTAGCTGTAATCCCTTGGTACAGCATCTTTACAATAAAATAAAAATTTTAAAAATGTGATAACTGAGAACTGAAAACTGTCATCACACTTGTAGAGGAGATTTTTTTTAAAGCAAATCTAAGATGAGGAAATTCATCTAACTGATTTGGATCTTAGTGAGAGCTTCTATTAGTGAGCAATGTCACAGATAAATATGGGATAAGTAGGTGAATTCAAATAGAGGCCAGACTGTTATTGGGTTTTTAAGTACAATTATAATGCTTTCATATAAAGAAACAGTTAAAAGTGTCAGATAAAATAGTTTATACAAACGAAAGTTTTAATATTGATGTAGAATTAAGATTCTGGTTCTAATAAAATTTTGAAACTGTTCAGATGTAAGACTCCACAATTTTATATATTTGTACAGCTTGACAAATAACAGATGAGATAGAAATTTTAGTCTACATCTTTGTCTCTTGCCAGCTTAAGGAGAAGGACTTCATAGCTAGCTTTCATTTTCCATATCATATAGATCAAATGTATTCATACTGATTATTTTATCCCCAAAGATGGTGAGATTGTACATTATTCAATAACATTTTTCAAAGTCTCCTCAATACAATCCTTGGAAAAATATCAAATATTTTATTCTTTCCAGAATTTCCAATAAAATATGATATGACATTTTGACTTCAATTTTTAATCTTTGCTTATAAAATTTTCCCTATTTTTGTAGTTTTTCTTCTCTGGAATGTGCAATGCCTTTTTATTCCCTTTGCTCATGTAGCCTACAAAATATCCTGTCTTTAAAAACTGTAAAGCCTACTCGGGAGAATATTAGTGTAAGCAAGCCAGTGACAAGTTAACCTCAGAGTGTATATGCTCAGGAGGACAGTTCAATCAATACAACAGAAGGCAGAGAGAACTGAGAATGTAGTTCAATGGTAGAAACTCTAGTTTCATCCTCAGTAAAACAACACAACAATGCAGCAGACTAACTAGAAGGTAGAGGAAAGACACAGTTAGAACAGATAAGAAAAGAGCTAACCTCCCTCCCCCCAGCAAGCTATTCATTCATTTGATTACTCATTGAGTAGTCAATGCATGTTGAAACTATTGTGTGATCATCCTACTTCTTCCCAGTACTAAGTATTGGCCCTGATTATATTGCTAGATGCGTGTGGGAATTTAGAGATGGGTGTGTATAAAAGCCAAATAGCCCTATCAAAATTCCTTTCTCACTGGAGAAAAAAAATTATAAAAACTAAGAAAATTGTTTTTTAAAAGTCTTGTAAAAAGACTCACAAATAATAACGCTAGAATCTTGAAATACCCTGGAGTGGTGTTTTCTGTCTTTTCAGGATTCAGGATCTGATCCCCAGCCTAGAAGGTGACCTGATATGAAATACCTTAACTACATCTAGCCTGATAATCCTAGAGGTTCTGAGAAAATGGAAAGACTGAAAGATCAAAGAATGGCCTAGACAAAAATCTAACTAAATAATAAATACAAAGAGAGCAAAAGTCTTTAGGTATAACCAGTCAAGTCATAGGAATGTAGGCCTACCCCTATGAAGGGAAAAGCCCTGTGATTCAATTAGACCTGGATTTACACAAAGAAGGCAAATGTGTAAAATGATTAATATTGGAGCAAGATGATCACTTTTATATGACTTTTTATCAAAGTTATCACTACTAAACACTTATTAAAAAGTAATTAATTTTTATTTTTATTTTGTCAGAGTTTGTGATTGAACTCAGGGCTAGTGCTCTACTGTTTTGAGGTAGGGTTTTGCTTTCTTCCTATAACTTGCTGGGATTTAATCATCCTACATGTGTTTATCTGTGTTCCTGGGAATGACAGACAAGCACCACTCTAGCTGTCTACTCTTCTCCACAGCTGGAATGACAGATGCATGCCAGCATGCCCAGTCATTTGTTGAGATGGAGTCTCATGAATTTTCATGCCCCCAATCCCTGGCTCCCAATGGACTGCAGAACTGGGATACTTGCCCAGTTATGATTCATTCCTTAATTGACAAATAAAAATGTATATATTCATAGTGTCCAAAATAATGTTTTAATATATGTGACAGAGTAACTGTGACTAACAGAAGTTAGTTAACATATTTACTAAATACCAGGAAAACAACCTGTCACATATCAACAGACAAATGGATAAAGGAAATATAGGCTATGTAAATGATGAGATATAATTCAGCTTTAAAGAACAAGAAAATTCTTTCATTTGTGAGTTGGATGACACAAAAGTTTTAAAATCAAGGCTCAGAAAGACAAATAACTACTTTTGATAGCTTGTGGCAAAAAAAATTAAACCCAAACAAAAATTATTTATATTTAACTAGGCAAATATTACTTTTTATGATTATGAGGAGGAGTAAAGCTAACAAAAAAATCAACATCTGTTCATCCAAAAATGGCGATGACCTGACCTAATAAGAGACACAGGTAAAAATAAGTCTCCAAAATTTTTACTCATTGTTCACTCATTCATGTCTTCCGCAACATTCCCTAAATAGTCTCTATGTAGCAAAGAAAGTTTCAAGGCTACCAAATGCCTTGAAGCTCCAGGAATGAAAATTCTGAAAACTACACTCTAAAAATACCCTCTTCTTTAAGAAAAGGAATAATGGATTTCCTTTCTTGGATGAACAGAGGACTAGAATTTAAACCTAACTCCATTTTATCTTCTTTTTTCTACCATTACTTTCCACAGAAGTCCACTAAGAGCAAAAGGCAAAGAGTTTGACCAAAAACAAACAATGAAATTAAAGAAGAAGAAAAGGGAAGGGAAGGGGAAATCCAAGTAAAGATTTTACATCTTATTCTATAGTAAAGAATATTTTGTGTTAAGAAAAAGAGTTTTACCTGATATTGGGAGGAGAAACTACTGATTCAGGCTGTGAGCCTTTATCAGTGGGCACATCTCACAAAGCCACTTTCTTTTCTCCAACATGATTCCTAGCCATCTTTCTCAACCAGCACAGTCCCCCACACCAACACACATATTAGCTCAACATTTTCTTGTGCTAGATTCAGGGCACAAATCGGTGCCCCAGAGATCTCTTCCTTCCTCTCAACATTCCATCAGCTAAAGTAGTTGCTCCAGAAAACTCATAGCAGAGAGGAATCTTAAGTCTTGGGTGACTAATGGGAAAAGAAATTCTTCGTAGTCACTAGTTGTGAGGTTGCTATTTATTATAGTTTTTTCTATTTTGTTTTTTCTTGATTTTATTATTATTTTTTTCCTATTTAGGTTTTAGGCTGAGAGAAAAACCCTTGGGATATCAGTTCCAGATGATTGCCATCTATATCCACAGATTCTGAATCCACAGATTAAATTTACTGTGGTTAAAGATTATGCCTTCTTTTTCTTCTCTTTTTCTTAGTCTGTTAGTTATACAAGAGAGGTTTCAAGTGACATTCATTCTTAACACATGTAAGCATTGTAACCTAGGCAACATAGGTCCTTAACCTAGGCTTCATAGGCCATCTATCACTCTTCCTTATTTAACATCCTTTCTTAAGTCAATTATTAGCATAAAGGTTTGAGAAGGCCCAAAGAAACATAGGTCCCATGGTTTCCCTTATTTGCAATAATTAGTATATGTCTGAGAGCAGCAGAAATGGTCAGATAAATTGATGTTAGGGGAAGGAACCCCAAGATAAGAACTCAGATGTTTGTTTCTTTTATGCAATTGTTTCTAACATATTTATAAGATGATTTCTTTGTTGTTTTGTATGTCCCTCCCCCACGGTATAACCTGTTTTCACTGTATTTGATGTTGGTATCATTTAGGGAGGGGAAGGGAAAAAAAACAAATTGTTTAAATAGGGATACAGGTGGACCCATTTCAACAATGAGATGTACAAGACGTTATATCGAAAAACGAACTTTACAACTTTGGCGGAGGGGCAGGGGGCGCGGCGGGAGCCCGCAGGCAGAGGGTGGGAAGGGGGGATATGGGAAAACAAAGGGAAACAAAGGAAATGTACTCATTACCTTGCTCATGTAATTGTAACCCCTCTGTACGATATTTTCACAATTAAAAAAATATTGAAATACAAAAAAAAATCAATTATTACTTTCATTGCTCTATATTCACTCTCATTCACTTTCTTTGTTAGGCCTCCCCTGATAGTATCCTCCCCCAGTACCTGTTTTAATTTCCTGTCATTCATTCTATGTGTATGTGTTAATTATACCATGAAGTTTCAGCATGGCATTTAGAAAGACATGCATATATTATATTTTGGTAAAAAACAAAACAAAAAGCCTCTATTGTTTTTTTCTTTCCCCATTCCCCTAATCCTCTATTGAGATTCCTTATACCATCTCCAGAGTTGCGACATGTTTCAAAATTATTTACTTTCTTTCCTTTTTCCTCTCCAATTCTTTTATATATACATACATATATAAACATAAATATGTATATCATACTCATTTCTATACATATATATGTGTATACATATACAAATGAGTAAACACAAACAATATTTGGCTTGATGAAATCAGCATATATCTTTTTTTGTTTGTTTCTAATATTTTTGGTGTATTTTTTATTGTAAAAACACTGTACAGAGGGGTTAAAGTTATATGAGCAAAATCATCAGTACATTTCCTATGGAGCATTGCTGCTTCCTCCTTTGTTTTTCCCCTACCATCCCTTCCCTCCCACCTACACAACTACCCCCCCACCCCTTGCCTGAGTTGTAAAGTTTGTTTTCAACATAATGTCTTGTACATCTCATTATTACAATGGGTTAACCTGTATACCTATTTAAGCATTTTGGTTTTTCCCTTCCCATCCCAAAATCAGAGAAGTGTATATACAAGTTACAGGGCCCTGACATTAAATATAGTGAAAACAGGGGTTATTCCATAGGGGAGGAACATACAAAGAAACAAAAATATCACATTGTATATTATAAATACATTATAAACAATAGCAGAAAGAAAAAAATATTTGTTTCCTTGTCTTGGGGTTCATTTCGCTTAACATCATCTTATATGGTCCTATGTACATAGCTTTTTACTTTTTCTGCTTGTCCTACACATGTACTAGTTATTGCAAATAAGGGAAACCATGGGACATATGTTTCTTTGGGCCTGGCTTACTTCATTTAATCAGCATGTATCTTGTTGAGAAAAAATTTTAAAAATATTTTAAGAAAATGTGTTGGTGCTGAACAAGGATAGAAACATCTTTTTAACATTAACTTGTTGCTAATCTTCAAATAGCACAGTACAATAGCTGTTTTCATAACACTTGATTTGCATTAGGCAGTACAAGTAATTTAGTGATGATTTAAGGTAAATGGTAGGGGTGGGCATCGAGGCATTGATGGCTCACACATGTAATCCTAGCTTCTTAGGTGGTTGAGATCTGAGGATCATGGTTTGAAGCCCCCAGAGACAGGAAAGCCCCTGAGACATTTATCTCCAATTAATCACCAAAAAAAAACAAACAAGAAATGGAGCTATCACTAGTGTACTAGCCTCGAGCAAAAAGGACAAAAGCTCAAGAACAGCAATCAGGCCCTGAGTTCAAGACTCAGGATAGGCATACATGCCATAAATAAATAAATAGCAGATGTGTGTAGGCTCTTTGAAAATACTCATTTTATTCAAGGGATTTGAACATTTGTGAATTTGGTATGGGTGGTAGATCCCAGAACCAAACTTCAAAGAAGTGACTACATGATCCAAGGTTTCTTTCAGAATTTCTTTCATCCTAAAACGGAAATGTATATCTCCATAAAGGAAATACATACCTAGAAGAGATCATCAAGTGCCTTATTTATCCTTTAGTTCCACTTCATCTTTGGAGCTCTCTTTCCTACTCAACATTCTGAACCACACTCATTTTTTCTTATTTTCTTGAGTCTTATTGAAAGTAATTTTTCAGAAATAGGTTTCTTAAAACAAAACAAAGCTATGTACATATGTCCATGTAAGATGATGCCAAGTGAAATGAACCCCAAGGTATGGACACAAGAGACCTGTCTTCATTGTTATTGTTTTAATGTTCTTTTTCCTATGGCATATCCCCTATTGCCACTGTATGTGATTTTGGAAGCCTGCATCTTGCATATATATTTGTTTAATCTGGGGAAGAAAGGGAATAACAAAATGCTGAAACAAGGATACAGGGTGACCCATTGCAGCAATGGTACCCACAGGACAGTACACTGGAAATGGGGGAGAATGTGGGAGGAGGTGGCAGGGAAGGGATAGTGGGACAACAAGGGAAGGGGTAACAATGATCGACAAGTAATGTACGCATTGCCTTACTCATGTAACTGTAACCCCTCTGTACAGCACCTTTACAATAAAATAAAATTTAAAAAAATCATCTCCTAACAACAAAAAATAACACAAAGAATAATAAATCACCAGAGCCTTAGAAGTTGCTCAAGACTACCTGAGCAGCTAATTCCACAAAAGGATGTATGTTGTGGTGATTTGAGAGACCATGGGAACAATCACAACATTAGCATCTCCTTTGATATAGTCAATAAGAGAATCGTTTGATTCAGCTGAAATAATAACTCTGCTCTCTTTGTTAAGTGGCATTAATCAAGCCACTAATCATCAATGAGCCTTAATTTCCTTTACTGGATAAAGGAGATAATAAAACCGACCTCAAGGTATATGGTGTTATCAATATCACATCAGCACATACAACACTAAGAACTATGCAGTATCTACTAACATTTTTTAAGTGACAATATAACTCAGGAGTTCTAATCTATTAAACAGCTATCCACTGGGGGCTGCATTATCCATAGTCTTTTTTCTGGCTAAGAACAGTAAGTTGGGTAACTTTTTCAGGGAAAACTTCTTTGAAGTTTATCATGTTCACATAGAAAATTTGGGATGATAATTTGTGGTGTGTTGCCAGGTGCTAATGGCTCCCACTGTAATCCTTGCTACTCAGGAGGCTGAGAGCTAAAGATTGCAGTTCAAGGGATTCCAGACAGGAAAGTCCATGAGACTCTTGCCTCTAGTCAGCCACCAAAAAGCCAGAAGTGGAACTGTGAATCAAGTTGTAGAGTCCTAGCCTTGAGTACAAAAGCTCACAGGCAGTGCCCAGGCCCTTACTTCAAGCCCCAGTTTTAGCACTCACACATGTGCCCCATAGCATTCAAATCTAAAACAAAACTTTGAAATATGTGAAAAGCCAGCTTGATCAAAATTTGGCAGACAATGAAGTTAGAAGAACGTTGAGTCTGATGATTAACTTCATCATCATGAAAGCTTTTATACTTTTTCTTTGACCAGTAAATATTACAGTTGGATAGATAATGAATGCACTTCTGCAAGGTTTCCTCAGGTCTTGTGATAAAATATGTATTGCCTGTCCATGATGTGCATGGAGACAAAACTAGCTCATCGACCTTTCCCATGCCAGGGATTTGTGATCTGGATTTAACCAACTTTCCCTTTATTTTCATCTCTTGTACAATTCCTACTTGAAAACTATGTAGTAACTACACCAGTGCATTTATTTGTGCTTTAACAAAGTAGTGAGGTGGGATTTTTTTTTTTTTGCTTTAATTTCTTGTTAATGCACTTTACCATATTGAGCTATTCATTACAAACTATGGAGTATTATCTTTTTCATATCCTTTAGGTTCCTCAAGAACTGGATTAGACTGACCTTCAAGTTTTCTGTCAAAAGAATGGCTGGCTGGCATATACTGGCACTCAGTAAATATGTCATATTACAAAAAACATACATTCACTTTTGCAAATTTACTTTTGTTTTCAAAATCATTTAACTCAGAATTAAATCTAAATCTCAGTCTCTCCTCCTTGAATTTCTTGATCTCTGCTCAACTAGACTTTGCCCGGAGGTGTTCAGTATATATATTCTGACCAACTGACAAAGAAGAGTACAGTACTTTTCTCTTGACTCTTGATAGGTTAGTTGTTGAACAAGGTCTGTATCTAAAAATAAATTCTGATATCCTAATATAGAATATTTGCCCCAGAAAGTGAATGGGGATTTTTGTCTGGCCATATAGAAAACAGAAAGGCCTATAAAATATGTAATAACCTCTGTGGTATTATAGATGTGCTGGTACAAGAGGTGGAGATGAGTCCTTCTTAGTGCACCCTAGGAAATAAAGTTCAACCAGTATTTGATGGGGTTCAGAGGTGAATGTGTTAATGAGTACATCCAAGGAAGGAGAGGCAACCTGCTGAATGGACGATATGATCAATTGAGTATTCTTGAGAAAAATGTATAGAAGCACAACAACACAATTAAGTAAAATGGTGTCATCATTCCTACCCTTCACTATTCAATGAGGTAAGCCCTGAGTAGTTGTTCCCTAAGAAGAAAATACCATAAAAAATGAGGAATACTTTCCTTTCAAAATATTCACTTTGTGTCTTATCTACATCATCTTCTGCAATTATGCATCATGAAGTCAGTGTGTTTCCCTTTGAACCTGGAAATCTGCAAACAATTCTTAATACTATACACTCTGAAGTTGAATTTATGAATCAAAGAAGTTAATCTAAGCTATTAGAATACAAATTTTCATATGAATTCTAAAAAAAATCATGTATCTCTCTCAAGTTGAGATAATATTATTTGATGATTTCTCCTCTCCAAGAGTAGCTGAATTTACCTGTTAAACTCATTGCCATCAAAAAGTCTACTGCATCAGGAATAGGTCTCAATGGACAATTTCTTAAACAGATATGTGGGCTCTACCCAGGACACAACTTGTAATGGATCTACAGGCTTCCAAGAAACCACACTGAACTCACTACAGAATAAAGTGGAGTTCTAAAGAAGTCGAGATCTATTCTCCCAGTTTACCTATATGATAAGAAGGCACTGAGGTAAGTTGCCTTGGTGCATAAGCAACCCTGTGGCATTGTAAAGTTTTGATCCAAATATTATGGAACCTGGTAGAACCAGAGGCTTGGGCATCCTTTGGCTGTATAGAGATTTTGCCATGATTTTACATTTTATTTCCAACATGCTTTTCTGGTAACAATTTGAGTAATAACCAAAAACACTGTACTAAAAACATTAATTGGGCTGAGAGCAGTTTGACATAGATATTCTTAATTATAATTGAGCAAAATTTGATGATGTAACTAAAATTGTATGAGTCAAAACCTGCCTTAAATTAAGTCAATTCAAAGTGTGTATGGAAGTATTTGGTACATATTTTCAAAATAAATACAATGAAAAATAAACAATTTAACTGGAAGAATATATATATATGTGCATATATATATATATATATATATATATATATATATATATATAATGAACATGGCAAAACTAGGCTTCACATACTGGACCACTTAAACCTGGGTTTTCTTGATAAAGGAGAATTTTAAGAGACTTTCTGCAGATAATTTTAAACTCTAATTATAGATTTGTCACTTGATAGGAAAGTGGTTCTCTGGGGAATTTTTAAACTCATCTGTAATTGACATTTCTCAATCACAAGATAAAAAGAAAGTCATATTAAATGTAAAGATGATTATGAAAATTAATTAGATGGTCAATAAATTTCCTTGGCTATATTTATTGGAGGTGAAGGAGACTAAAACATCAATTGAAGAAAGGAGAAATAATCTCTACAATTACATCTCCTTATCTTCCTTACTCCAGTCTCTGAAACCTCTATTCTGTTATAGAAAAATTGACAAATATCACAGAGATCAATATTGTATTCCTTTTTTTTTCTTGAAATAGAGGGTTCAGAATACAAGGAAGTGGTGGTATAATCATGTGCTTTTATGGCAAAAATTCAATCACAGCCCTAAAATATGAGACCCAGGCTTTTTTCATTCAAGCCCTAATTCAAATTGAATTTCTCATCCACAGACTTCTCCCTTTGGGGAAATTTCATGCATCAATTAATGTGCTTCCTCCAGAACTGTTGAATGATCACAGTTCTCATTACCATTCATCCTTGTCTGCATCACAATTGCAAAAATGTCCAAAGTCCAGGCAGTTCTCCTCCAGGCCACATTCACACTGCTGAACCCCAGGAAGAGAACCTCCCCAGTAAGGGTGTCTTTCATTGGCCCTTCCAATCCACCAGGTAAATGGTGTTCCATCTGAAAGACAAGAGGTTTTACAAGTCAGGGTGTAAGCCTGAAAGAGCACAAAGGACATTACAGAAAGGGAGATTAACTTGTCTACAAATATTATACATTGTCAGGTGCCAGTGGCTAATAGCAATAAATTTATTCCAGAGGTTGAGATCTGAGGATCACAGTTGAAATCAAGCCCAGGAAGGAAAGTCTGTTAGAATCTTATCTCCAATTAACCACACACAAAAAGAGCCAAAAGTGTAGCTGTGACTCAAGTGGTAGAGAGCTAGCCTTGACCAGAAAAGCCCAGGGAGAGCACCCAGGCCTTGAGTTCAAGCCTCAGGACCAGCAATAAATAAATTATGTATATATTAGATAGCATAAATATTATATTATTATATTATATATAACTACATATAATTTTTATTTTCACCATATATTTACATTTATAGTCTCTCTCTTCATTTCTTCATTTTTCTATCCTTCTTTTATCCTCTCACTTTCTCTCTTTTCTTCCTTTTCTTCTGTCTTTATTCCAACTCTCTTTCTTGTCCTCCTTTTTTTTTTTTTTTTTTTTGGTTTGACTATGGAGCTTGAACTCTAGGCCTGGGTGCTGTCCCTCAGCTCTTTAGCTCAAGGCTGTATCACTTGAGCCACAGCACCACTTTCGGGTTTCTGCTGGTTAATTGGAGATAAGAGTCTCACAGACTTTCCTGCCTGGGCTGCTTTGACCTGTGATACTCAGATCTCAGCCTCCTGAGTAGCTAGGATTACAGGTGTGAGCCACCAGCACCAGGTTTCTTGCATCTTCTTCCCTTTACCTCTCACCTTTCTTTTTTCTCTTTGTCCCCATATCCATCCTTATTTCTCATTTTGTTTCTTTCTTCATTTTTCTCTTTGCTTTCCCAACGGCATGGATACAGATATATAGAGTACAAAACAGTCTCTATTTAAATATTTATGCATATATATTCATTATATAAATAACATTTGCCAAAATAATTTATGTGATGTATACTGGCAAGGGTACCAATTCAAATTCTTATCAGATCAGACAACTACCACAATTGAGTAAATTGGAGCACTTTCTAACAAACAAAAATATGGATAAATAACAATTTCCTTTTAAAAACTATCAAAAATAGAAACGATCACTCATGATAATCAGGCAACAGAGCAGTTAATGAATAATCCAGAGGAGAGTCCTCAAAATGCGCTACAAACAATACTGGCAAACATGCTGAATGAAAAGACTAAAAGCCTGCAAAGGAATCTGTGTGAACATGATAGGGAAATCCATGAGCATGATGAGGCTAACCAAATACAGGCTAACAAAATACAGGAATTTCGTGAGTTTAAGGAGCTAATCAAAGATTAATTGAGGAATTTCATGAGCAGGATGAGAAGGAACAAAGATTAATAGAAGCATTCATGGAATCCACAAGCAGAAAATTGGAGAAAACCACGGAGGCCACAAAAGGAATGCTGAATGAAGCCCAACAGAAGGAAAGGGAGTCCAATGAAACTATTACCAATCAACTAAAGGATTTGAGAATGAACACTGAAAACCAAATTAAGGAAGTAAAGAACTCTGTACAAGATCTAAAACAAAGCTCCAACAAAGATTTTGAAGCCATCAAATCTGATCAATCAGAAGAAAAAGAAATAAAAAATAAAGCAGAAACTCTTGACCGTAGTTTAGACCCTGCAGAAGATTGAATCTCTGGGATTGAAGATAGCATAGACATTATTAGGAAAGAACAGTAAAGTATTCAAGACAAATCCAAGAATTATGGTAGCTCTAATTTAAGGAGGAAAGCCTAGAGACCCAAGTGAAAGGTCTAGGAAATTTATTGAACAGGATCCTAGTGGAAAACTTCACAAATATGCCAAAAGATAAGCCCATTTAGATACAAGAATCCTTTAGAACCCCAAATAGACCAGAGCAGAACAGGACATCCCTATTTCATGTTAGAATCTGCACAGGATCAATTGAGACCAAGGAAAGGATCCTTAAAGCCGTCAGAGAGAAAAGATCAATCACCTATGAAGGAAAACCAATCAGAATAAATTCAGATTTCTCAGCAGAGACAAAGCAAGAAGAGCCTGGGATGATGTATGCCATACCCTAAAACAACTATCAACCAAGAATACTGTACCCAGCTAAACTCTCACTCATAACAGAAGGTCAAATAAAAACCTTCCACAGCAAAGAAAATTTGAAACAATTTATCTTCACCAAACCAGCTCTACCAAAAATATCTAAAAATGTCCTACACATAGAAAACCAACAGGAGCACCATAAAGGCCAAGATACAGAGAATCTAAGAATCATAGGAAGAAACCAGTTGTCACAGCCCCCACAAAGGTGGATAACATGGTAGGAAATACCAAACACCTCTCAGTCCTAAGTCTCAATATTAATGCACTTAACTCTCCAAATAAGTGACATAGATTGTTTAGTTGGATCAAAAAGCAAGATCCTTCTATCTTCTAGCTTCAAGAGACAAACAAAAACAAACATTCTGAAAGTGAAAGTCTGGAATAAAATCTACCAAGCAAACAGCCCCTATGAGCAGGCAGAATTTGCAATACTAGTATCAGATAAAATAGACTTGAAATTAAAATGAATGAGAAGAGGAAAGAAGGCCAACACATTCTAATTAAGGGATCTTTGCTTCATGAGGATATTACAATTCTAAATATCTATTCACCAAATAACGAAGCACCCGAATGTATCCAAGAAACACTACCTTCACTCAAACCTCACATAGATCCAAAGACATTAATTTTGGGGGGACTTTAACACACCACTATCCCCACTGGATAGAGCAACCCAGCAAAAACTCAACAGAGAAACATCACATCTAAACAAATGCATAGATCAACTAGACATAACAGACATCTACCAAATATTTTACCCAGCAGCATCAGAATTCACATTCTTCTCAGTAACATATGGATCTTTCTCCAAAATAGATCACATTTTAGGTCACAAACCAAATTTGTTGGAATTTAGAAATATTGAAATTATGTCCAGTATTCTCTCAGACCACAAAGGAATAAAATTAGAATCCAACACCAAAAGCCACTTGAGAAAAAAGAAAATCCTATAACACATGGAAGCTGAACAACATACTGTTAAACCATCAGTGGGTCATGGGAGAGATTAGAAAGGAAATTCAAATGTTCATGATATTTTTAAAAATGAACATACAAATTAACAGCTACTTTGGAACACAGCAAAGGCAGTACTCAGAGGCAAGTTTATAGCTCTGAATTCCTATATCAACAAATTGGAGAGAACTGAAACCAACAATTTAATGAGGCACCGGAAGCTCTTTGAAAAAGAACATAGAGTAAAACCCCAATCCAGTAGACAGATATAAATAATTAAAATTAAATGAATTAGAGTAAAAAAAAGAAAGAATAAACAAAACAAAAAGTTGGTTCTTTGAAAAATTAACAAAATTGACAGATCTTTAGCAAAAATTATCAGAAAAAGAAGATAATACACCCAAAAAACAAAATCAGACATAGCATGAAAACATTACCACAGATACACCCAAGATTCAAAACATTATAAGGGAATATTTATCAAACCTTTATGCTGATAAAAATTTGAGTATCTGGAAGAAATGGAAGAATTTCTAGCCAGGTGCCAGTGTCTCATGCCTGTAATCCTAGCTATTCTGGAGGCTGAGATCTGAGGATCATGGTTCAAAGCCAGCCCAGACAAGAAAGTCCATGAGACTCTTATCTCCAATAAACCACTAAAAAACCAGAAGTGGCACTTTGGCTCCAGAGGTAGAGCACTTGACTTGAGCTGAAGAGTGCAGGGACACTGCCCAAGCCCAGATTTCAAGCCCCATGACTGAATATAAATAAATAAATAAATAAATGGAATAATTTCTGACAAATATCGATATGCCCAAAGTAAACAAAGATGATATAAACCAACTTAACAGGCCCATAGCACACAATGAAATAAAAATAGCAATGAGAGAGCTCCCATCAAAGAAAAGCCCAGGACCAAGTGGATTTACAGCTGAATTCTGCAAGGCCTTCAAAATACTCTTCCAACTTAAAAGTGAAAGTCCACTATCAAACTCGATCTATGAAACCATCATAATCCTCATCTAAAACCAATCAGGGACTCATCAAAAAAACAGAACTATAGACTCTTTCTTTGATGAACACAGATGCAAAACTTCTCAACAAAATTTTGACCAATCAAATTCCCCAATTCATCAAAAATATCACACAACATGATCACATAGGATTTATTTCAGGGATGTAAAGATGGTTCAATATATGCAAATCAATCAATATAATTCATCACATCAACAAGAGAAAGGATAAGAACCACATGGTTATCTAAAAAATAGATGCAGAAAAAGCATTCTACAAGATCCAACACCCTTTTATGATGAAAGCTCTGGAAAAAAAAGGAATCCATGGAACATTCCTCAATATAACACAGGCTGTGTATGACAAATCTACAGCCAGCATTATACTTTTAAAGGTGAAAAGCTAAAGCCATTTCCTCTAAACTCAGAAATGAGACAAGAATGTCCACTCTTTCCACTTCTCTTCTATTTAATATTAGAATGCCTAGCTAGAGTGGTAAGAAAAGATGCAAACATAAAGGGGATACAAATAGGATGAAGTAAAACTCTCCCTCTTTGCAGATGACATTATCTTGTATTTAAAGTACCCCATGGGCACAATTCCAAGTTACTCCATCTGACCCCAAAATTTGGCAAAGTAGTAGGGTATAAAATTAACCCTCAAAAATAAATTCCTTCTCTGTAGGCCAGAGATTTCAGCACAGCTGAATTCAGGAAAGCGATTCCTTTTGTAATAGTACCACAAAAAATAAAATACATACTAAAGAAGTGAATGACTTCTATGATGAAAATGTTAAAAACTGGAAAAGGAAATCAAAGCAGAACTAAGGAAGTGGAAAAACCATGCTTCTGGATTGAGAGGATTAACATTGTGAAAAGGGCAATGCTGCCAAAGGGTATCTGCAATTCAATGTTATACCTATCAATATCCCTACCTCATTCTTCAATGAAATAGAAGAAGCAATCCAAAAATTCATATGGATCAATAAAAGACACCAAATAGCAGAAACAATCCTTAGCAGAAAGAACAGTGCTGGAGGAATGTCAATACCAAATTTCAAACTCTACTATAAAGCCATAGTAATCAAAACTGCTTGGTACTGGCACAAGAACAGACCTGAAGTCCAATGGAATAGAACTGAAGACCCAGAAATGAATCCACAGACCTATAGCCACCTAATCTTCGATCAGGGAGCTAAAAAGATAGAATGGAAGAAAGACATCCTCTTCAGTAAATGGTGGTGGCAAAATTGCTTGAACCCTTTTAGAAAATAGCCAGGTGCGGGTGGCTCATTCCTGTAATCCTAGCTACTCAGGAGGATGAGATCTGAGGATCCCAGTTCAAGGCTTGGCCAAGAAAGAAATTCCTTGGGACTATTACCTTAAATAAACCACTAGAAAATTGGAAGTGCCACTGTGGCTCAAGCAGTAGAGTGCAGGGACAGTGCCCAAGCCCAGAGTTCAAGCCCCACAAGCAAAAATAAAATAAAATAAAACTATAGAAAACTAAAGCTATATTATTTTTTTCTTTTTGCTTATGTGGTGCTGAGGAATCGAACCCAGGGCCTCATGCATGCAAGTCAAGTGCTCTACCACTGAGCCACCTTCCCAGCCCCCTAAAACTATTCTTATATATCATACTACACCAGAAACAACTCCAATGGATCAAAGCCTTGAAGTAAAAGCAGACATCCTAAATATATAACAGGAAGTAACAGGAGCAACTCTAGGGCTCCTTGGTACAGGCCAAAATTTTCTTGATAAAAACCCAGAAACACAACAAATCAAAGAAAGGTTGGACAAATGGGATTGAATGAAATTGAAGAGCTTCTGCATGGCAAAGGACATAGGCAGCAAGTCAATAGAAAACCCACAGATTGGGAAAAGATCTTCATAAGCCATACAGTGGACAAGGGTCTCATATCTAAAATATAGTTAGAACACAAAAATTAAATTCCCCAACAATAAATCCTCAAAAAAAGTGACTGATTAATAAGTGTGCTAAAAACTTAAAGGGAGGGGTCTTCTCTGAAGAAATAAGAATGGTCAATAGACACATGAAGAAATGCTCAACTTCTCTGGCCACAGAAGAAATGCAAATCAAAACATTGATATTCCACCTCAACGCTATTAGAATGGCTATAATCAAGAAATCTAATAACAACAGATGCTGGAGGGGATGTGGCCAGAAGGGAATCCTACTGCATTTGGTGGGAGTGTAAACTTGTTCAACCACTTTGGAAAGATGTATGGAGGTTCCTGGAAAGAGTAAACATCCAGCTCCTCTATGACCCAGCAATCACACTTTTAGGCACTTACCCAAATGATCACAAACAAGGCCATCCTAAACCTATCAGCACAACTATGTTTATTGCATTGTTCACCACAGCTAAGATATGAAACTAACCCAGATGCCCCTCAGTAGATGAATAGATAAAAAATGTTATATATATATATATATATATATATATATGCGTATATATACACGTATATATTTATACACACACACACACACACACACACACACACACACACACACACACACACACACACATATATGTATATAGTGGAATTCTATGCCTCCATCAGAAAGAATGACACCAGACCATTTGTTAGTAAGTGGAAAGACTTGGGGAAAAAATCATATTAAGGAAGTAAGCTAGGCCCCAAAAATATAGGTCTCATGGTTTTCCTTATTTGCAATAAATAGTATGTCTAGGACAAGCAGAAAAGTTCAAAATCTATGTACATTTGACCATATAAGATGATGCCAAGTAAAATGAACCCCAAGATAGGAACACAAGTGGTTTTATAGTTGTTGCTGTTTTTATTATACTTACAATGTGATTTTTTTTGTTTCTTTTGTATGTTCTTCCTCCATGTTGTAACAGCTGTTTTCACTGTACTTGATTCTGGTGCCTTGAATTTTGAATATATGTTTTTCTAATTTGGGGAGGGGAAGGGAAGTAACAAAATGCTGAAATAATGATAGAGGCTGACCCATTGTAACTACGAGATGTACAAGACACTATATTGGAAACAAATTTTACAGCTTCAGGCAGCGGGGAAGGAGGGAGAAGTTAGGGTGGTAAGGAGGGAAAGGATGTTAGGTGAAAAACAAAGGAGGGGCTAACAATGCTCTATAGGAAGTATACCAATACCTTACTCATATAACTGTAACCCCTTTGTAATATATCTGTACAATAAAATATATATTAAAATAAATAAAAAGGGAGGTGTTATCTACCCTGCTTTGATCAATATTCACCGAAATTATGTAGTGAATTATGGCACTGTATTCATAAACTGATACAATCAATTAACAAAAATATCATTTAAAAATAAAAGAAATAAGGATTTCTCATTTTATTTTTATTTATTTTTTGTGGTGCAGATTATTTTTAATTAATAAGTATTTTTATTGTGAAAATACTGTACATAGGGGTTACAATTACAAGATAATGAGTACATTTCTTATCAAGCATTGTTGCCTCCTCCTTTGTTTCCCCTTCCTATCCCTTCCCATTGCGCCAAAGTTGTAAAGTTCGTTTTTCAACATAACGGTCTTGTACATCTCATTATTGCAATGGGTCCACCTGTATACCTATTTACACAATTTGTTTTTTCCCTCCCTTCCACAAAGTACATCAACACCAGATACAGTGAAAACAGGGGTTATACCATGGGGGAGGGACATACAAAGCAACAAAGAAATCATCTTATAAATAGGTTAGAAACAATAGCAAGAAAGAAAAACCATTTGAGTCCTTATCTTGGGGTTCATTTCACCTAATATCAACTTATCTCACCGTTTCTGTTTCTTTCAGACACATTTCCCTTATTTACCATTTCTCATTTTAAACAAGACTAATTAGATTTATTTGAGGAATATATTAGGGAAGAATTCCGCTGAACTATGGTTTACTGTACATGAAAATCCTTGTTTAAAAATAATCCCTACAAATTACACACAATTTCTCTCAATTACCCCCTGCTAGTTCACAAGGGAAGTAACTCAGACAGGCAGAGTGAGGCCACTTGTAGGGCTCAGTGATCTGGAGACCATGAGAAAGACCATAAGCATGGATATTTTAGGGGAGCTGCTTCACAGAGTCGATAATCCCAAAGTCTGCTCACAGATCCTGTGTTCTTCCTTAAATGGAGTGCATCCTTTCATTGACCAATACCTTTTTGAACATAAGTATAACAAATCTTTTCCTGTAGTTTTCAATAGCTGTAAATGACTACTAAGTGCTCAAATATACCACTTTCTTCTTATATCCACACTCAGATCAACATCACTCGGTGTTTTAGAGGTATGGAGGGATTACTTGGAACATGCAATATATTTAGTACTAGGTTTAAGTAATGATGCCAGTGTGTGACTTCAAGTGATATAAAGGAAAAGAAAAACATTTTGTATTCATATACAGTCACCAATGTTGGCCTTGGCTCCCAGAATGAGGGAAAAACAAAACAAAACAAAACAAAAAAACCTGTGAACCTCTCTCTTCTGAGTACTGCCCAGTTCTCCCTTTTCAGAATCTAGACCCTTGACTATACAATTAATTCATCACTGATTCTTTGGATTTTTATAATCTACTCCAGAATTAGAAGCATGTTAATAGCATCATTATTAATATATAAGACTTCTAAACAAATTCCAGTGGATATGATGTTTCTAAAGTTTTACCAATACCTATTTGGTTTCTTAGCTCTGTAGAATTTCTATTAGTTGTCCAAAACTCTATTGTGTTCTGAATATTTTACCTCTGAAGATTGGCATTTCTCTCCTAACACTTCACAATTAATTTAAAGCTTGTAAAGTTATTTTAACTGATTCACTATCAGTGAAAAAGGACAAATATATATGTGTATATATATATATATACACATATATATATATATAGTTACATCACACACATTTATGAAAGGAGGATTATCACTACTATTGCTGTGTGTACTTGCTCATTATTCCATATTTATTTCTTCATCCTTCTAATGTACTAGAAGAAATATGAAAATGAGCAAACTGAGGATCATGCAGGATTTGATATTATAATCCTAATAACTAGATCAGGCAATCAATCTACACTTTAGCTGAAACTTTTGTCCATTGAATAAACTGATATTTCATTTAGTAGAAAATTATTTCACAAATGAAAGAATAAAGCATATGCATAAGAATTTTTTTCACTTAAATACTCAATTATTTGACAGGCTATTTTCACAGGCTTTTCTAATGTTTCAGGCATTATTCTAGACTCAAGATAAATCACAAAACAAAGAAATGAGCACCATAACAGTGTCCTCAGAGACTGCATTGCAATAAAGGTGATTGTGTAAGAATAATAAATGTAGGAAAATATAGCAAGGTAAATTGTACAGTGAAGGAAGGAATTTTGCAACATTTAATCAAACTGATTAGGAAAAACTAACAACATCAAGATCTATTTTGGGAAACCTTGAAGGCAATGATCAAGTCAGTGATTGGACAGCTGGAGAGCAGCACTGCTGACCAAAGAAATGAGCCATGTGAAAGATTTAGAAGAAATTGGTGCATTTTCTGAGATCTATGGCCAAGTTTTTAATTGCAATTTTCAAAAGGTAGAGCAAGCTTTATTAAGATGGAAAAATAACAGGAGTGGGAAAAGACAGGTAAAACAGAACTTGCATTCACCAACTTCTTAATTAGGAGGAAAAAAATTCTCTGAAGGCTTGAAAACAAAAGACATTTATTAGGATACTTGATTTTTAAAGACTAGGAAAGATGGAAAAAATGGGTTTCAGATTCAACAACGCTGTCACAGAATTTTTTCAGTGAAAGGACCCTATCTGGTTGTCTGCCCATGAACACCAAATTCCAAGAGACAGACTTGGCTGAATCTGCTGTGCTGCTGGGCCTTAGGTGATTTCCTTTTGAAGATACAAGCCATGTGGCTCCACAGAAGATGTGTCAGTGGGAAGTCCCTACACAGTACAACAAGGTCCCTGATGAGGTGTTCCTGATGCTACCAGTTTCAGTTCCATATAGGTATGAGGGATAGGAAAGTGTTCTCTACATTCATCTGGAAGATTTCAAACTTGAATTTGACTTCACTGTGGAACCAGAACTTACAATGTCAATTCCCCATTACAGAACGGTACTGAAAAAAAAATGATACACATAAATAGGATGAATGTCCATTATGGAACCATGTCAAAATGGTATGTATTAATGAGTCAGTACATTCCACCTCTGAATTTTCAGTATCTCCTGTAAAACTGGAATACTCGTCCAAATATCTGATGCTTTAGATGTTTCTGATCAAATGAAAAACATGTGAGGTACTGTGGGAGAACATGGACAATACTTTTGCTTTAATAATCAGGAAGACATGAAGCCATTTTTTTTCAAGAGGAAGCAGAATAGAGAAACATGTATTCACCCTGAACTGTCTACATAGAAAAAAAATGATGCTTCTTGCTTGTGGCTTCTGAGTGCGAGGCTCATGACTAGGAAGCTATGTTTTCATACAAAGTTCTATCAGCATGAATCACAAGGCGGTCCATCAAACAGTTCAGAAAATAACAGGGAGATGACCAAACTCTGGGACCTTCTAGCACCTGCTTTAAAGTCTTGGATGAATGGTAACATGCTCAGTGCATCGAATATAGGAAAGATAATTGAGTTATTGTACTAATTTATATTGCTTTTATGTATTTGGAATATTATTATTACATGCTCTTTTTTCTAAAACCAAAACTGGGAAAAACTAAACCAACAACAACAACAAAAACCTCCTGGGAAACTTCCTTAGCACATGGATTAGCTATCACATTAAGTGATTATTTGTCCTTTATATATACCAAATAGAATATCATTGAAATACAAACAGAAATAGGGATGGGCTCTGGTGGCTCATGCCTGTAATCTTAGCTGGTCAGAAGGCAGAGACCTGAGGATCATGGTTCAAAGCCACCAGGTCATGTGAAAATCTGATCTTCAATTATCCACCAGAAAACCAGAAGTGGCATTGTGGCTCAAGTGGTAGTAACCTTGCCTTGAGCTGAAGAGCTCAGGGACAGCACCCACAGTTCAAGCCCTACAATTAACAAAACAAACAAAAACAGAAATAGAAAATATTGTTAAAAAATTTGAGGCCCTGAGTTCAATCTTCTTTTACTGCCCTTGTCCCCCTAATCCTCTACTTTCACCCCCACCCCCACAAAGTAACATTACAAAATATGTTCTGGTTTCTGGTTTGTGGGCAGTGTTCCGAAGTGATACACAAATATACACATATATTCAATTGTCACAAACCCAATGAAGCATATAATTATCCCTCATTTTATATCGTATCAATTAGCTGTCTAGAAGCTATAGAGTTTGGAAGGTCAGAAAGAGGATCTGAATCCAAGCATTTTCATGTAGGAGTTATGAATTATCCTATTCTCACCAACATGCTTTGTTTAAGGGGTAAAAAAGCCCATACAGTTGAAAAATGTTATGCAAAATATATGAAAATGTTTTAAAAGTTATAAGGAATAACTAAGGTAATCATAATGTATTCACTAAAAGAATAGCAAAATAAATAAATATTCCTGACCTATTGTATGTTCACACATTATAATTCTCCATTAAAATTTAGTCTGAGCCAGGTGCTGGTGGCTCATGCCTATAATCCTAGCTCCTCAGGAGGCTGGGATCTGAGGATCATATCAAACCCAGCCCAGGCAGGAAAGTCCATGAGACTCTTATCTCCAATAAATCACTCTGAAAAACCAGAAGTGGAGCTGTGGCTCAAGTGGTAGAGTGCTAGCCTTGAGCTGAAGAGCTGAGGGACAGCACCCAGGCCCAGAATTCAAGCCCCACGACCAACCAAAAAAAATTAGTCTTAGTCTTGTGTGGTTAAGATTTTCTTCTAAGTCTTCCCCCTGAGAGTATGTTTATCTTTGGTACAGATAACACACAATATAAAAAAGGGGTTTCCCTCGGTAGCTTCCTTCTTTTCAAATATTCCTTAGTTCTATCCATTTTGCTGAAAACAACAAAAGATCATTATTTTCTGCAGCTGAATAATATCTCATTGTATATCATTGCAACATTAAGTTTCTTTATTATCTGTTGATAGGTTCTTACATTGACTTCATAGCTTAGCTATTGTGCATAGTGCTACATGAGCATGCTGAGATGCTGATTTCATTTTTTGATACATATTCCAAAGTGGGACACAGAGATAATATGACAAATCAACACATTTTTGAAGTAAATACTAAGCCTGAATTTGAAAGCCTAGTTCTCTCAAATGTGAAAACAAAACCAAAATAAAATAAATGAATATGGAATAATAATTGTTCAAGATCTAGAAGGAACTGGGTACAATGATAAAAAAGAAAGTCATATTTGATCAGAACTCATTGGATACATTTATGAATATATCTCACTGAATAGCAATAATATGAACAATTAATAAATGCTAATCAAAAGAAGATTTTAAAAGCTGGGAATATGGTAACCAAAGCATCTGTAGCCAAAGCACTCATTGGCCTATGGCCAGATCCCAGGTTACAGGGTAAAACGTTGCCTCAAAAAAATCAAAAACCCAGGCCCAGAGTTCAAGCATCATGACTGACAAAAAAAAAAAACAACAAATATGTATGCAAACTAATTAATTAATAGGTAAATATATAGGTAAATGAATAAAAATGAAAATGGGTAAAATTGTGCATATCTGTAGTCCTGGCCATGTAAGAGGCTGAGACAGGAAGACTGTCCACAATTTGAGACCAGTCTAGGCAAAAGAGTATGATTCCATCTCAATAAATACTCACAAAAGTGTTAAAGATTTTCTGAGTATTTACTCACAACTTCTTTCTATGTACAATTCTTTGGACTTGAACTTTCAGTTCAGTGTTAAATTGGCTAGGGTATTTGATGAGCACTTTAAAATTGAAATTTTGCAAGAATGTTATTTAACCCATATGATATAGTGACTGCATGGGGTATAAGGATGCAAGTTTGTCAATAATAACCTGTTGCCAGAGTTTTTCTCATCTCTTCCAACATCTGGAGTCTTATTTCATATTGATCAAAGCAGAATTGATCTCAAAGAGTCTGTATTTTGCCCATCCCTGTCTACACTCAGAACCATGGGTTACTATTGTTACCATTATCATCCATATAGCCATACAATGTAGAGTCAGAAAACACTCTCAAATTTGGGCTAGAGGAAGTGAGATATAAAAAGATTAAATTTAAATTGCATATTGTAGAATATTATATAAATGGAATTTGAGTTTCTGGAAGGAATGCACTTCTGTGTGTATGTATGTATGAGAAAGAGAGAGAGAGAGAGAGAGAGAGAGAGAGAGAGAGAGAGAGAGAGAGAGAGGAAGGAGGAGGAGGAGGAAGGGAAGAAAGAGGAGGAGAAAGAAGAGGAACAGGAGGAGAAGTAGAAGCAGGAGGAGGAGGAAGAAGAAGAGGAGGATGAGGTGGTGGAGGAGGTACAAGAGACTATGTCAAGGACCAGAATAAAGAGATATTTTATTCTTGCTTACTAATCCATAAATATAACCCACATATATTCCTTTAAGAACAGTTCCAGAAATTTAAGATATGTAAGGTCAAATTTCAAAGTTTTGGAAATGAGTACATTAGCTCACCACCTGCTCAAGTGGAACATTTATAAACTATTTTTTGGGAAATGGCTTAAGAAAAGAAAAAGAAAACATAATATGCTTTATAGAAAAAATAAATACAAGCCCAGTTTGTACATGTTTAAGTTAAATTATGATTTTCCTAATTAAAAAATACAGAAGAATTTGTGAAACAGATTAATATGTATAATTTTATGACTTAATCACTAGGGGCTGTTGAACAGAATTCAAATTGGAGATCCCTCTTGAATACGGTGATTGTTAAATTAAAATCTTGACAACCTGGGAAACAGTAAACACAACAGCCTGTCTGTGATTACTACAACTACAACCAAGAGAACTTGGCTTTTAACAGTGCCAGAAACAGTTCAAGCAGTTCCAAACAACACCAGAACAGAGCTGGAAACTTCTTTAAATGCACAGCCTGTGCCTTTCTCCAGTGCTGTGGTTGTCATTGTTACTGTTTCCTTAGTCTAGTTACAGGTTTAGAAAGATGTGTATAGCTTTCATGTCAATAAGAGGAAATTTAGCACTCTCTTAGAGCGTTGAGGATATTTACTTTAACCATCAAGGATATGCATTCATGGGCTGAGAGGACAGACCTGCCCCACCCACTTGAGTTTGTTGTCTGCTTCACCCTGCTTTAAATGGCAAACCAAACAGTAGGGCAAGTACACTCTAGACTGGTTCCTCAGGGAGCTGGTCTGATATAACCATGGCAATATGTCTAGCCAGTTTGGCTTCCTCAGCCTGAGCCCTATGAGTACAGAAAGAACAATCAAATCAGCCACATTCAGATGTGGGGACATGAAAAAAAAAATCAAAGGCCATGTGACATTGAGCCCCAGCCATAAAGCATGATTGTAAAATAACTAACACAACTTAGATATAAACAATATGGGGGTGGGGGGAGTCTGTAGAAGTTGGAAAGAAATACAGTGACAGATAGCATAGCTCTCCTTTGGTTAGGATATTAATACAAAGGCACATGTGAGGATGAAGGAAACTAAAGGGTCTCCATTGATTGTTACATTAACCCTTACCACTACCTGAGAATCTACGCAGTTCTCTCTGTGCTTTAGCAATCACTATGTCACCCCTGGCTTCTTCTTCAGCCGTCCCTTATCCTCACAATCCTCTCACATCAGCTCAACCTGATATCCTATTTAGTCCTCATCCCTGCTACTGTGAACCTCACACATATGCTCCACAGAAGCTCGATGGTTTTCTGTGACATAACACAGCAATTTTACAATGCTCTCACTTCTTGGCTCCAAATCTCAATGATTCCCATCTATGCATTCATTTAGAAGAGTATTATAGGACTTTTGGAAGGATTTTGTGGCTGGTCACTTAACTGTCACCTTGTCAAGCCAAGACTTTGCAGCTGCTATGCACATGTTGAAGCAAAAATGAATATAGATATAGATATAGTTGTAGGTACAGATGGAGATATTATATTAAATGCCTTATAAAATAATAGACTTATAAATTATACATACATATAATTCCTATATTTAATAGTTTTTTAGTTCTAGACTGTGTGAAACTCATGATGTGATATATCATCAGTACATTTTAATAGACTTTTTTTCTGGAGGGACTCATAATATATAGGACAGGAAGGCCATATGCACAGGCAGGAGTTAGACTCTATGAGTGAGATAAAGATTCATCTACAGTACTCAATCAAATGTGAAAGAAGCTCAGAGGAAGAATTTGACTTTTCTGGGGAAGGTCACAGGGCAATGTTGGCATTTGAATGGAAAGTACATAGTAAGGACTTTACCAAACTGTGCTATGCTATAATAGGAATGGAACAAGATTACTAAGAGAGAAGATGTGGCATTCACCACAGCATCTTTAGGAAGCAACTCTTTGGAATAATGACATTTCTGTATCTATTAATCATTTTGTAGTTATTGACTGTACTCAGAGGTGTGGATAGAAAAAATAATAATGGATGGTGACGGCCCAAATTTCTAAGGATAAATAATCACAGGTGATTGCAGCAAAATGTTTTGGTGTATTAACAAAATGCAAATCATCAAAATACAGGCATATAAAACAGATTCTGTCGACCAAAGAAAAATTCATGTACTCTTTACTTCTAAATAGAATATCATTTCTGTGAAACACTTAGTTTGAAAGAAAACAATCTCATCCATATCAGAAAATAATGGCTGGTATTCATCAAAGTCAGCCTTGGTATTACTGCTTTTCTGGTCAGGATCATTAAATCAAAGCATATGTTTAATATTGTGATTAAGAGCTACTCAGTGACATTAGGAATTAACATTTTTATAATGTTGTTCTTGTTCTCCTCTCCTGCCTATTTAATGGAAGCAAACCCAATGGCGGGGGAGGGGCAGGGAAGATTAATGATATTGCCTCTCAAAACAAATGATGAAAATCTCTTTTAGGAACTCATTTAGAGCTGCACTAGACGCACAACTCTCTAGGACGTACCACAGAGACATTTTATGATGAGAGAAAATGGTGGACAGACTTTAACTTGAACAATTCTATTCACCTTACTTAATCTTGTGTGAGAATATAGTGCTTTTATTTTTTTTGGGTGGGGGGGTCCGGTCATCGGTCCTGAACTCTGGGCCTGGGCGCTGTCCCTCAGCTCTTCAGCTCAAGGCTAGCGCTCTACCATTTGAGCCACAGCGCCACTTCCAGCTTTTTTCTTTTTGCTTATGTGGTGCTGAGGAATGGAACCCAGGGCCTCATGCATGCAAGGCAAGCGCTCTACCACTGAGCCACCTTCCCAGCCCCAAGTGCTTTTATTTTCATATTATAAATCTTTTCCTGGTAAATGGTAATGATTTAAGGGTGTGGTAGATCAGAGTTTCTTATTTACTTCATGACAGCTAGGAAGCAGAGAAGTAGGAAGAGTAGCAGGGACAGTGTATGCTCTTCAAAAACACACTTCTTTTGACTCATTTTCTCCAACTGGGCCTCAGATTCTAGTTTTTACAATCTCTCAATAATGTCAACAAATCTATGTCAATAGATTGATTCATTGGTGAGGTCAGGATTCACTTACTGTCAAAAACATGATCAACTAGGTGAGGCTCAAGCTTTTAACCTGTGAGGCTTTGGGATATACCTTCTTCATTACTTTCAGTGTAGCAAACGATAAAATGCAGGTAGGCATAAGATTAAGATGTCTCTAATCTTATTTTAGGGGCAGTCCTGTGTTGCATAATGACTTTTGGTGATTGGTAATAATGGATTGTGTGTAATGGTTTTATAAGATTATGTTACCTAGTGAATTTGTAGCAATTTGTGGAAGTATACTTCTAATTTGTGGAAGTATACTTCTATCAATTTCATTCAGTAACAAAATTACCCAATGATGCTAAATGTCTACAGTAGAAAAGTCCCATGTCTGGTTACAAAGTAGAAGAATACAAGTAAGAGTCCTACCATCAAGATCTCACAAATGTTTTATGAAAAGAATATTGAACATTAGCTCTAATGCAAGTCAGAATGCAGTAAATTGGAGGTACTGTGCAGAAAATCAAAGGGGAAAAATGACTAACACTGAAAGTAGTTCTAGGGTAGATATTTGAGGGAATTCCTATTAATAATGCATCTACCATTTCTGTTTTCCAACCAGTGAAGTAAAATTGAAGTTCCATATTATTAAGTATTCCAGGAAAGCTCACCTATCTTATCTGTCAACAGCTCTATGAAGATTTTCATTTACATTTTATAGATAAAGAAGTAAGCACTAACAAAAGATTAGCCAAGTCCTTAAGATCACAAAAAAGGAAGAGTGGAATTTAGATATCATGGCTTCCAAACTCAATAATACTTTTTATGAGATTATATGAAATCAGACCTATTGTAAATATCAAAAAATAATATAACACATCTTCAGAGAAATTGTTTCTGAGTCAATAATTTAATAGTGTATATCAAATAATTATTGCATTGGGAATAATCAGAATATTAATGACTGTGTTTCCCCAAACACTTCAAATATTATAAGGCTAATCATGCAACAAGATCCTATTGCATAGCTGGGCACTGGTGGCTCACGCCTGTAATCCTAGCTATTCAGGAGACTGAGATCTGAGGATCACTGTTCAAAGCCAGCCCAGGCTTTGAGACTCTTTGAGTCCTTGAGACTCTTATCTCCAATAAACCACTAGAAAACCGGAAGTTGCACTGTGGCTCAAGTGGTAGAGTGCTTGCGTTGAGCTGAAGAGTGCGGGGACAGTACCACAATTAACCAAAAAAAAAAACAAAAAAAAACAAAAAAAAACTACTGTGTTATTGTCTAGAAAACATGGATCAATTTTTTTTTTCAAAGTGCAGCTTCAGATCATTTACTTAGAATGATCTAAATACTTGTAAGAATATTGGCCATCAACCTTTTCAGTTACTTAGTGTTTCAAAAAATTTCGATTTTTATCATAATCACAAAATAACTAAAATTTTTAGAATCATTAGCTTCTAAGTTTAAATTTTACTTAAACATTTGGTTCCTTTAGACTGGGAAGGTAACACAGTGGTAGAATGCTCGCCTAGTAAGTGTGGAGCCGGGTTCAATTCCTCAGCATCACATAAACAGAAAAACCTAGAAGTGGCACTGTGCCTTAAGTGGTAGAGTGCAAACTTTGTGCAAAAGAAGCTCAGGGACAGTGCCCAGGCACTGAATTGAAGCCCCAGGACTGGCATAAATAAATAAATAAATAGAGACTTTACTTTCAAAGTGTTATTTTTTATTTGATTATCTTATTTGATATCATTACATTGCTGAGTGCAAAGGATTTACTAGCTTTAGATTTAATTCAGTTATAAAAACTTGGTTTCAGCCAAAGCAAAGGTATAAAACTAGGAGAACAAGGTTAAACAGAGTGATAAAGTTTAACTTGTATCTAAAGGTCATTAAAATTAATATTCACTATTCTTTTATAGCCATAGAGTTACTCCTATCCTACCTTGGTCCACTAAGTGCACAGATGTTGCATCTATATTCTCAAGAATTCCTTTGATGCTACAGAGAGTTATATTTCACAGTTATTTATTTTTTCATATCAATGATTTCTTGTTCTCTATTAACTTATTTTCTTTAGGAAACTGTGTTTCATACTTTGAACAGTTTATAAGGATCCAATTTAAGTTCACATACTCCTTTTATTCTCCTGCTCCTCCTCATGGTCCTTTACCTCCTCCAATTCTTTCCCCTCCTCCCATTCTTCTTTCTCCTTTTCTCTTCCTCTCTATTTCCCTCTCCCTCTCTTTCATTCTCCCTCTCCACTTCACATATTACTTTGTCTTGATTCCTATGTTAAAAGGCTTACATTGTTTTTATTCTTATGTTAAAAGTCTTGCCCATGCTCATTCTTCATTTGTTTCAACAGGAAAGTGATAATGTGTTTCTTCTACACATTCTGTCCTCTGTTTATTTATCAGTGCATATATTCAATCATTCCCTCAGCAGCAGGTATCAGTCTTTTTCCCATCTCACAACTCACAAGTTAGCTTATTCTGTGGAGATGTGGGATTAGCTTTGGTCAATTTTCATAAGCATTCCATCCCTCCCTTATAAATAAATGATTGAAAAACTAGAACCTCTAATCCTGTATTCTTTTTTTTTTTTTGGTGGGCTGTGGGGCTTGAACTCTGGCTTGGGCACTGTCCCTGTGCTCTTCAGCTCAAGGCACTTGAGCCACAGCACCACTTCCGGTTTTCTAGTGGTTTATTGGAGATAAGAGTCTCATGGACTTTCCTGCCTGAGCTGGCTTTGAACTGAGAACCTCAGATCTCAGCCTCCTGAGTAGCATGAGCCACTGGCACCCAGCTTAACCCTGTATTTTTTTCTGAGCTTCTTGATGTTCTTTTCCACATAACCATTCCATCAATACCTCAAATCAATGGTGTGTGCCCTCCTGTGTCTGCTGTCTAGGCTCAGTCACTGAGTACCATAATCCACAAATCTTTCTTGACTATCAAGGATAAGATGATTCCAATAGTTTTACGAGCAATCTCCATTTCACTCAATCCCTTTTTTTCCCTGGAATCTCTGGCAGAGCTGTGTCATCACTCAATCCCTTTTTTTCCCTGGAATCTCTGTCAGAGCTGTGTCACGTCCTGCTTGCAAATTCCTGCAATCTGCCCTGCACAGATGCACTTGCTAGTTTTCCTCAACTAATGATTCCATGAGGGTGATATCTGGCAACAAAATATTGCAATAGCATTCCAATTCCAAACGAATTTGTAAAACCAAATGTTTGCAATGTGAAATACAAAGTCTCCTCCTCCCTGGCCTCCAAGCTACTCTTTCAATATGTCTTCTCTCATAGACACATGTTAGTCTTCACTCAAACTGACGGATTCATCATTTTGAAGACAAAAGAAAAAATATTGCTTTGTTTTGTTTGTCTCCCTGATGACAAAATTTTTTCTTCTACCCACAGTTGATGTACACCCTTCCACATTTTGACATATGTGAATGATCTCCTTCAAAGCCCTTCTTAACATTTGTTTTCTTCTAAGAAGTCATGTCTGGCAATTGTATTTGAAAGTGTTCTCTCTTCTCAATGGAAATGATATGGGAATTAATTGAATGTATCCTGTCTTATGCTGTCCCGTTTCTGTTTGCTAAAATAAAAAGGTCTCTCTTTCTTATTGAGTTGTAAGTTTTCTTTTGGCAAGCATATATTAAACTGTACATAGTAAAGAGTTTCCCCATGACATTTCCACACACACACATATAACACATTGATCATATTCTTTTTGTGGGGGTTCTTTCTTATCTCTAATCCTTCTACATCCTTCTCTTTCTCTTTTTTCTCTCTCTCCATCACTCTTCTACCTCCCTTGTAGTCACCAATTTATTTACATGGCCTTCATTGTATTAAGTTGTATTTATTTATTTATTTATTAGGGCTTGAACTCTGTGCTTGGGCGCTGTCCCTGTGCTCTTCAGCTCAAGGAGAGCACTCTACTGCTTGAGCCACAGTGCAACTTCTGGTTTTCTAGTGGTTTTATTGGAAATAAGAGTCTCACGGACTTTCCTCAGATCTCAGCCTCCTGAGTAGCTAGGATTACAGGCGTGAGCCAACCAGCCCCCAGCTTGTTTGTTTTTATTTTCCACTAGGACCCACAAGCAACAAAAGATATGTGATATTTGTCTTGGTAGGACTTGCTTATTTCATTCCATATGAGAATCTACAGTTCCATCCATTTTTTAAGCAAAATTACATAGTGGTGTTCTCCTTAATGGCTTAGTAAAACCCCATTATGTATATATGCCACAATTTGTATCCATTTATCTCTTGATAGGCAGATAAGTTGTTTGATAAATGTAGTTATACGGGATCTAGAATAATCTGGCA
Organism: Dipodomys spectabilis; assembly: GCF_019054845.1. Classification (NCBI taxonomy): domain Eukaryota; kingdom Metazoa; phylum Chordata; class Mammalia; order Rodentia; family Heteromyidae; genus Dipodomys; species Dipodomys spectabilis. Next base: position 11,314,874 of record NW_024870771.1, read on the forward strand.
TCATTATCCAAAGGTGGTATGGTTCAGAATTCTCCTTCTTCAATTTATTGAGAAATATTCTGATCTCCTAGTGGGTGGAATAACTTACATTCCCACAGACAGAATAAATAGCTCCTTTCTGCCCACATCATTCTTAGCATTCATTGTAATTTACTTTCTTAATAATGTCCTATCTAACTGGAGTACTGGAGTAAGGTAGAATTTCACTGTATTTCTGATTTGCATTTCTCTGCTGGCTAAGGATATTACAGAACTTTTCAGGTATTTACTTCTTTCAAAAAGTGTTTGTTCAAATCATTTATTAACTTACTGAGTACATTATTTGCAATTTTTCATTTATTTTATTTTATTTTATTTTTTTGCCGTTCGTGTAACCTGAACTCTGGGCCTCGATGCTGTCCCTCAGCTCAAGGCTAGCACTCTACCACTTGAGCCACAGCGCCATTTCTGGCTTTTTTTCTTTTTGCTTATGTGGTGCTGAGGTATTGAACCCCAGGCCTCATGCATGCAAGGCAAGCGCTCTACCACTGAGCCACCTTCCCAGCCCTCATTCTTTGCAATTTTGATGTTTGATTTTTGAATTTTTTCATATTCTAGATATTGATCTCTTATCAGATGAATACCTGGGAAAGATTTTCTTTCATTCTGCAGGCTGCTTCATTTTTTTTTCTTTTTTTGATGGGAAGAAGCTATTTAATTTAATACAATCTTACTAATCAATTTATGTTATTTCCAGCCACAAAATTCTCACTTATATCTTGACCTGGGATTCAAAGCCAAAACCCTGAAAACATTACAGGATGGAATAGGAGATACCCTAAGAGACCTCCTTGGCACAGGCCAAAATTTTCTTAATAGAGACCCAGAAATACAACAAATCAAAGAAAGGTTGGACAAATGGGATTGCATGAAGTTGCAGAGCTTCTGCATGGCAAAGGCATAGCTAGTAAGATCAATAGAAAGCCCATGGATTGGGAGAAGATCTTCACTAGCCATACAATGGACAAGGGTCTCATATCTAAAATATACCTGGAACTCAAAAAATTAAATCCACCAACAACAAATCCTGAAAGAAACAACTGCCTAATAAATAAGTGGGCTAAAGATTTATAGAGAAACTTCTCTGAAGAGGAAATAAGAATGGCCAATAGACACATGAAGCCATAGAAGAAATGCAAATCAAAACAACATTGAGATACCACCTCACCCCAGTGAGGCAAAAATCAAGAACTCTAATAACAATAGATGCTGGAAGGGATGTGGACAGTAGGGAACCTTACTGCATTGTTGGTAGGAGTGTAAACTTGTTCAACCACTTTGGAAAGTAGTATGGAGGTTCCTCAAAAGACTCCACATAGAGCTCCCCTATGATCCAGTAATCCCACTTTTGGGCATTTACCCAAATGCTCACAAACAAGACCACAATAAAGCTACCAGCACGATTATGTTTATTGCAGCATTATTTACCATAGCTAAGATATAGAACCAACCCCGATGCCCCTCAGTAGATTAATGGATCAAGAAAATGTGGTATATATACACAATGGAATTCTATGCCTCCATCAGAAAGAATGACATTGCCCATTTGTTAGGAAATAGAAAGACCTGGAAAAATCATATTAAGTGAAGTAAGCCAGGCCCAAAGAAACATAGGTCTCATGGTTTCCCTTATTTGCAATAACTAGTATATGTCTGAGACAAGCAGTAAAGGTCAGATAAGTTGATGTTAGGTGAAATGAACCCTGGGATAAGGACTCAAGCTCTTCTTTCTTGTGATTGTTTCTAACATATTTATAAGATGATTTCTTGGTTGCTTTGTATGACCCTCCCCCACAGTATAACCCCTGTTTTCACTGTATTTGATGTTGGTATCATTTCGGGAGGGGAAGGGAAAAAAAACAAATTGCTACATAGGGATACAGGTAGACCCATTGCAACAATGAGATGTACAAAAGTTATGTTGAAAAACGAACTTTACAACTTTGGTAGGGGGTGGGAGGGGTGGGGATTGGAAGGGGAAACAATGGAGGAGGCAACAATGCTTGATAAGAAATGTACTCATTACCTTGCTCATGTAATTGTAACCCCTCTGTACGGTATTTTCACAATAAAAAAGAAAAGAAAAGATTTTCTCTAGTGGTTTCAATGTTTCAGGTCTTACATTAAGGGTGTTTTCCATTCTGAGATGGGTTTTATATAGTTATATAGTTCTTCCTGTAGATACCCAGTTTCTCCAGCAGCAATTGATAAAGAAGCTATTTTTGTTCCTATCTATCTATCTATCTATTTTGCATCCTATCATAAGTCAGATGGCTGTGGCTATGTTGATTTATTTCTGGGTCTTCTATTCCATTGGCCTTTATGTTTGTTTCTGTCCCAGTGCCTTGCTGTTATTATGGTTCTACAGTATAGTTTTAACTCAGGAATTATAATATTTCCAGGATTGCTAATTTGGCTCAGGACAACCTTACTATTCAGGAACTTTTATATTCCCATGTAATTTTTAATATTATTTTTGCTTCTGCAAAGGGTATTATTGAAATTTTGTTGGAGATGGCATTGGATTTGTATGTAATTTTGGTGGTGTGTTTATTTTTATACTGCTTGTTCTGCTAGTCCATGAACAAGGCCATTCTTCTCATTTTCCAGTGTTTTCTATTATAGACATCTTTAATGTTTTTGGTCACGTCTAGGTATTTCAGTGACTTTTGTGAATAGGATTGTATTTTATGTATTTCTTAGTGATTTCATTGTTGGTAATCAGAAAAGCTACTGTTTTAGTAAGCTGATTTTATATCCAGGTATTTTGCTGAGTGAATACAGATCTACAAGTCTTATACAATATCAAGATTAATTATGTGTATGGATTTATATTTTACTAGAACTTTCTCACATATCCTAAAGAATATTGCCTCCTATTGTGCATATATGAATATTTATAACACACACACACACACACACACACACACACACACAATGGTATGTACATACAAAGCCCTCATTTCAAGTACATGCATCTCAACAGCTTTTAGTTTTTCTTATAAAAAATACTCAACAAATCAATAAATGTGTGTTAAATAAAATGAAAAGGGATTCACTATTGCCTTGTTAATGAAAAATGCCATTAGAATCACTACTATTGTAAAAACTACCTCAAATAATTTTCATTATTACCAAGACAGACTGTACTCTAAGATGAATTACATTATGAGTCTTCCAAAGTTACAAATTGCTCATTGTGATGCTGTATTTTATGAAATTTAGGGTTTGAATAAAATGCAAGCAATATGAGAATGCATATGTAAGGCAATTAACATTTCCTAATTTGATTCTAATCTGTAGTCACAAAAATTGAAGAAAGTTTAAAATGAATACTTGTTAGTTGAAAATAATAAATTTAGTATACTTTGATCATAAATAAATGAATTCACGTGCATGTTTATCCATTTAGGCCCCTAATACCGTGGAAGGAATAGCTTATAAGCAACTGAAACTTACTTTGCATCATTCTGGAGGCCGGGGAATACATTTTCAGGACAAAGTCAGTGTGTAGTGAGGGTCTGTAATCACCTCTTGGACAGCACCTTCCTGCTCTGTCCTCTATGGCGGGTGGGCTGAGGTCAGTCCCTTGGGCCTTTCTCATTGGAATTCTTCTGGTCTGGATATTAAATGTTCTCAAACCTCTATGTCTTTTAAAATGTGGCTCAGGCTGGGAATGTGGTTTAGTGGTAGAGTGCTTGCTCAGCATGCATGAAGCCCTGAGTTCGCTTTCTCAGTACTACATAAACACAAAAAGCCAGAAGTGGTGCTGTGGCTCAAGTGATAGACTGTTAGCCTTGAGCAAAAGAAACTGAGGGACGGTACCCAGGCCCTGAGTACAAGCCCCAGAATTAGAAAAATTAACAAATAAACAAATAGAATGTACTTCTTAGCATGATATTAGGACCAACAACCTGTAGAAGCCAGGACCTAGTGGGAAGTTCTTGGTTATTTGGAGTGCGACCATGCAAAATACTATAGGATTCCTCTCTTTTCCTCCCTTGGTTTCCACAGCTTGATTTGCCTCATACAATATACCATTGCCCTCTGGCATGTCCACCAGAAGCCTACAGTGACAGATCCATCTGATAATGGACTGGAATCTCCAAAACCATGAACCACCACATTTTTTTTAATGATTTAATTGTCTGTAGTGTTTAATGACACTAACAGGAATCTAACTCACATATTTCCAGAATATCAGTCTCCCCTTTAGGAGACCGAGCTCTGAAAGTGCCATCTCTTAATGCCTCATCCTGGCAATTGGGTTAGAAAGTGAATTTAGTAGTGCAAAATATTCAGACCAAAACAATATGATAGAATTTTTTTAAGCTGTTAATGTTTTCTAAGGGAATTACTGAAGTTGCTGAAGAGAGATGAAAAGTGTGAATATAAGTAAGTTCAGCGACCAAAATTTAATTACATATGATTCCTTCAAATCTCTCCATAACCTTTATTGACATTTTATCTTGTGTTAACCCATCATAACAAAAAAGAATCACATTTCCTAGCAAGCACTCAAGAAAATTGCAATACTGATTGCTTTATAATGCATTTTATCTGTCTGTTTTAAGGAAAAATATGCTAAGATGGACAACTAAATGTGTTCAGAGTAAAAGAATATGTTTTCACCCAGATGATACACAAAGAAACCTAAATGGAGTAAGTCTATGCTATATCTATACAAACAGATTGGAATTATTTTATTTTATTTTTTTTTTTTTGGGTCCGGTCATGGGGCCTGAACTCTGGGCCTGAGTGCTGTCCCTCAGCTCTTCAGCTCAAGGCTAGAGCTCTACCACTTGAGCCACAGGGCCACTTCCGGCTTTTTTCTTTTTGCTTATGTGGTGCTGAGGAATCAAACCCAGGGCCTCAGGCATGCAAGGCAAGTGCTCTACCACTGAGCCACCTTCCCAGCCCCTGGAATTATTTTATATAACTAAGAATTGCTTTCCTCCCAACATACAGACACACCTCAACACACACACACACACACACACACACACACACACATCTATGTCACCCTTTCCCCCTGAAATTGTCAAGTTGCCCTTTTCCTAATTTTGTTCCTTCTGTCCTCCTCTCTGTGGCTCTGCTTTCTGTTGCTCTTTCCCTCTTTCCATTCTTTCCTATTTTCCCCTTTCTCTGTCTTTTTCTCTTTCTCTATCCATTCAGATTTTTTTCTTCTCTCCTCAGTTTGTGTGTGTGTGTGTGTGTGTGTGTGTGTGTGTGTGTGTGTGTGTGTGTGTGCTTGCCAGTATTAGGCATGCATTCAGTGCCTAAGCACTGTTCCTGAGGGGTTTTTCTCCCTCTAAGGCTAGCTTCCTACCTCTTAAGCGATAGCTCCACTTATGCTTTTTGGGTGGTTAATTGGATATAAGATTTTCATGGACTCTCCTTTTGAGGCTTTGAACTATGATCCTCTGTTTTCAGCCTCCTGAGTAACTAAGATAACAATCTGGATTCACTGCCACCCAGCTCAAACTGGTTTTATTTCTCTTTCCCCTCCATTTCCCTTTCATTCATTTCTTTTACCCACTTTCAACAGTAATTCTTTGTTTATCTGTTTATTATTATATTCAACTACTTGTACAAAAGAGTTGCCATTTAAGAAAGCAGTTAATGAATGCAACACATCTTGATCATTGTCACCCCTATCAACATTTTCACCATTAATTATCTTCTATATTTAACACATGAATGTGAGAAGAAATGACCATAATTCTAATCTACAGTATTCTGCTGTTGATAAATAATAGATATTGTCTGATTACAGTAAAAAACAACAACACCAACAAAGAAATAAGGAAGGAAGAACCCTTGATGTGAATAACTATATGAACCAAATATCCCTTCAAATTACTTACAAAGGGTGGGCCAATACATCAAAGAGAACAAATAGGAGACAAAGTACATTTGTTTTTTCACAGTGCTAATAGGCAAACAAAAGCCTCTATTCATTTATTTCTGTGCTTGAAGCATAATTGATGACAGCAGGTGCCTAATATTCAGTTAAAGCCTGAACTAAGCACAGGGAGAAAGTTGATGGAGCCACAGATCATGCCCATTAAGCAGTAAGTGTTGAATAGAGCCAAGGAAGCAATGTAAGAAGAATGGGCACAGACGAACTCCTTCAATGAATAAAATATGAACACACTGCAATTACATAGACCAGAGAGAAGTAGCCAGAGGATCATCAGCATAATGACAGTAATAAAAATAGGATTTCATGCCTGTGTCTTTGGCTTCACAGCCCCAAATCTGAATAATATTTATTAACCATTCTCTTGTTTATGAATATTTGCAAGGTACACAACCAAAAAAAAAATCCAGCAAGGCTATAGATTTACTGCCTTTGAGAATTTTCTATTGCATGATAGAGTACAAAGGTCATTTAATTAATCTGAAATTGATTCTAAAATTACAAAATAGATGGAAGCAGTCATTTTGGTTTATAGACAGAGGTACTACATTTAAGAGTACTATACATTGAAAATTTCCACATTAAACAACCAGTTAAGGTAAAAAGAATTTATATGTTTATACAAAGTAATCCAAATTAAAAATCTGAAACATTGATTAGTGTTTACAGGGGGCTGGTAATGCTATGACTGGTCTATCTCTATTATTGAAGGTAGAGCACAGGTGCTAGAGGTTCATGCCTATATTCCTAGTTGCTTAGGAGGTTGAGATCTGAGAGTCTGGGTGCATAGCCAGCATAGACAGGAACATCCCCAAGACTCTTATTAACCTCCAAAAAATGAATATGCAGCTCAAAGTAGAATATGAGCTTTCAGCAAAAAGGCTAAGTTCAGCTGCCAGGCCTTGGATTCCAGCTCCAGTAACAGCACACACATAAAAGAAAAGAGAAAAAGAAAAAGAAAGAAAGAAAGTTATCAGAGACTGGTTGAAGGCAGGGTTGATTAATAATCATGATGCATCCAGCATATTTTAGAAACATAAAAAACATATAGATGGACATATATCTGCACACAAATATATGCCTAGAATATAACACAGAACTTTGTTCTTTTGAAACGAAACAGTGACACAACACTCTTAATGATAACTCCAGTGCAGTTCCCTATCTTATAAGATGAATGATTGCACCTAAGATTTAAGACAGGATTATTACCAAAATACCTTCAGCTATATTGCATATGTCTTCAGATAACATGGGGCAGGGCTTCCTTGTTCATGTAGCCACTTTGCTCCTATCCTGGGTATGGGCTAAGTGATTGCAAGAAAACATGATCTACTGCATTAGCACTCAACTCTGAGGCTAGCTAACCTTTTCCTAGTCTGCTGTCAAGATGCACCATTAACAGAGGCTACATTCTAGAGTCTCAGTCAATAAGAATTAATCAATTAGAAACTTCTAGTTAACAGAAACAACTAATGCATTTCTAGATGCTCTGAAAACTCTAGAATCAAGCTAGCAAAATATACACATGATATACAATTGAAAAAAAGAATCTATGCATGTTGGTAGGTTTTTTAGAATACTACAATTCAAATTAAGTCCAAGAATTGAGACTCATTTCTGGTTTCTGTAGAAAGTATCTCAAAATAAATGGTTTTATCGTATTATCAGACTCTGATTATTCAGAATTGTGAATGACAATGCAATGCAGTAACAAAAAATCCAATACAATAGCAAAGGCTGACACTAATAAGTTACACTATTCAATCCATCGCTAAGAATGAAAATACCTACCAGTTCAATAATGATATACCACAGATAGCAGATTTTGTTTTAATTTCAGAGATAACAAAAATTTTAAATGAAATTTCATTACAACTCCATTTACATATATTGTTCAGCTTCTGAATTTTTTTTTCCTTATGTGGTGAGTAAAATAGCTTAGTACTTATTGTGTCTTGTAACTATATAACCTATATTTGAACTTAGTATTTCTGTTTTGTTAATTGTATATATAAAAAGGATAATGAGTGAACTCTACAACAGAAAAAAAGTCCAAATCTATCAGTAGTCTATTTGTATTTTCCCATGACAATATTTTTTGCTTAAACTAGAAGTATTTCATGAAGGTAATTAAAGACCAGAAGTCTCAAATAAGAGACACCTGAAATTCTTTACAACCTCCAATTGGGACATAAAGCTCAATCTTCGGTACTTAAAGCTACCTGAGCTTCCATGTTGCAGACAATAGGTGAGAATAGAAGTGACTGTAACTTATCAGAGTTCTGATGCTTTCCACATTGTTTGGTACTTAGAGAACTGTGGTTTCATGGGAAATTTTGATTTATTAGATCCTAAAGCATGGTGACTCACTACTGAGATGCACCAGCAAAACAGAGAGAAGATGTCTTCTCAGAACTAGAAGGTTACTTAGAATTCAACACCAGGTAAGAAAAATCAGTTATCTTACCTACTGGATTATAAATTATCATTCAGCTTAGTCCAAAAATTGAATTGCAAAGAATCCTTAGATTTCCTTTCATATTAAGAATAAGATCATTCAGAAGAGGTAAAGGGACATGGATTCATCTTTTTGGTTGTTTGTTCCTGGTCCAGGGCCTGAATTCAAGGCCTGCTTCTTATTTGAATATAGTGCTTTACCACTTGAACCACAGCTCTACTTCTGGGTTTTTGGTAGTTAATTGGAGATAAGTCTTATAGACTTCCTTCCTCAGTAGCTAGGATTACATGAATAAGCCACCAATGTGGCTAAAATCATCTTAAAATCAGCAAACTAGTCCTCAATTTTTGTTACAAAGGTTAACATTTTCCATAAAGCCATTTTGGTCAACTCATCTATAAATAACACCCACTTATATAGGAGTTCTTTGAAAAAAATGTATGTGTAATAAAATTCCGTATTCAGATAGTTTAAATTCCTTGAAATAGGGAACAATATTCTTTGTGTCTATTATTTAATTTGAGATGGTTTTCAGTGAGAGTCATGTCCATAAATCAATAATGAATATTAGATTAGTAATCAGAGACCTTCCAATATTACCCTTATATCAAGATCAAACAAAGATGAAGAAAATTGTATATTATCATCAGAAAAAATCAGATGGATCAAACATAAAAATATCCTCAACAAAAGTAAATACTATAACACATTAAATACTCATACACTATAAGCAAGTAACATTTTTCCCCTGGATTGAAAGCATTGGTCAACATACAGATAATTCAAGATATGTATAATTATCTGTATTAACAGAATAAAGGATTTATTTCATCTGATTATTTTCATGGATATAGAATGAGCACTTGACAAAATTCAACTTTTTTATTATAGTTTGTCAAAGACATGTATATAAGTAATGTAATTCAACAGCACGAAGATTATAAATAACAAACACACAGTTAAAATACCACTCTGGTTAAAAAAAAATCAAAAGCTGAAATCTCTGAAATCATAAATAACACAAGACTGTCTTGCTTAGCCACATTTAGTCAACATACACCACTAATAAGGAAGTCCAGCTCCTTGTGTGTGTGTGTGTGTGTGTGTGTGTGTGTGTGTGTGTGATGTCTCCTGGAGTTAAAGAATTTTAAAATATTTAAATTATTAAAAATATTTAAATATATAAAGTATTTAACACATTGAAGGAAAGTCTTCATTCTTTTTTTTGGGAGGGGGATCCAGTTGTGGGGCCTGAACTCTGGTCCTGGGTGCTGTCCCTCATCTCTTCAGCTCAAGACTAGTTCTCTACCACTTGAGCCACAGCGCCACTTCCAGCTTTTTTCTTTTTGCTTATGTTGTGCTGAGGAATTGAACGTAGGGACTCATGCATGCAAGGCAAGCACTCTACCACTGAGCCACCTTCCCTGCCCCAAGGAAAACCTTCATTCTTAAGGGAGATAGTGACATTCATGAAAATAAAGATGAATATAATTTTAGTTTCCAAAGTAATACTTAAAACTATTTACTTTAATGTTTCATGTGACTATGCTTTTTACTTGTCTTTGGTTTTTCTGTTTTCAGTAACCTACAATTAATTTTAATAATTAATTTTAATAAACAAAGTATAGCCAGGCACTAGTGGTTCATACCTCTAATCCTAGCTACTCAGAATCCTGAGATCTGAGGATCAAGATTCAAAGCCAACCTGGCAGAAAAGTCCATGAGACTGTTATTTCCAATTAACCTCTAAAAAGCCAGAAGAGCTATGGCTCTTGAGCTATGGCTCATGTGTAGAGCACTAGTCCTGAACAACAACAACAAAATACTCAGGTATAGTGTTTAGGCCCTGAGTTCAAACCCCAGGACCATCTCTCTGTCTCTCTTTCTCTCTGTCTCTGTCTTTCTGTCTCTGTCTCTCTCTCTCTTTCTCTACCTCCCTCCATCTCTCTCTCATACACAGAATAAACAATGTGCAAATAATTCTGACAACCCTGAATATCTGCATGTATTAGATATACTAGGATCTTCCACCAGAACTGAGCAGAGGCAAATGAGATTGTTGAAACCTGCTCTCTTCTTCATACTTCGTTATGAAAACCTAAAGAGGTAAAAGATTCAGAGAGCATTTTATAGCATTATTTAGTTTGAGAGTAAAGAAAATATAAAATCTGAAGCGATTCAAAATCCAAAACATTTTCAGTGCCAACATGACACCACAAGTAAAAATGCTGACACTATGAAACTTTATTTCATGCAAAAGCTTATTAACAAAATGGCATACAATTACTTTTAGGCTGTATGTAGAGGTAGGTAAGAAACTAAGGTAAATTTTGTATTTAGAGTTGGACCTAATATAATACCGCTAAAGTATCTTATTTATGTTTACAAATACTCAAAAAATGTGGAAAAAGTGCCCTGAAACTCCAAAAAATTATAGTTCCAAGCATTCCTTAAATATTCTCTGATTAAGAAAAAGAAAAAGAAGGGATCTAAATGTGCATAGTCAGTATGATTCTGTGAAACACAATTATATAGTTTTTAAAGAAATTTAACATTGTGTTTTCATAGCTACAAAGTTATAGGTACATAAAAGATATCAGTTATTTTAAAATAATAATAAATACAACAAATATTTACTATGCCAAATTTATTTAACATTGTCACTTTAATTTCTTTTCTTTTTCTTTTTTTTGGTTGGTTGTGGCCCGTGAACTCTGGGCCTGGGTGCTGTCCCTCAGCTCTTCAGCTCAAGGCGAGCGCTCTACCACTTGAGCTACAGCACCACTTCTGGTTTTCTGGTGGTTTATTGGAATAAGAGTTTCACGGAGTTTCCTGCCCAGGCTGGCTTAGAGCCGTGATTCTCAGATCTCAGCCTCTTGAGTAGCTAGGATTACAGGTGTGGGTCACCGGCGCCTGCTTGTCACTTTAATTTCTAAGTGTTGTGCTTTGTACTTGTAAGGCTCTCTCAGAAAGCCTCATCCAAGGACAGTGGCAGTTCTGCTGAGCCTTTTCTTCATAATTATTCTCAACATAGTGGAGCCAACTGATAATCTAAAATAAATTTTAAAAAGTAGTTTTCTGAGCCATTTAAAAATTCTTCTGAGGGAAAAATGATCAAAGAAACACAATCAGCTGCTATTTCTGATTTTCTCAATGGTGCACTTGAAGCTCACAGCCGAATATGGGAAGTGGTGGTAGCAATCAGATGTGGCTGTAGCTTCAATGAAAGAAAGTGGAACACATGTTTTCAGAATGTATTCCAAGTATCTCCAAACCGTGAGACTTTTCAACAGCTCTAATGACAGTATTTCCAATGTAAAATGCCTCAGACAGAAGGCTATGCAAACAACTGATAAGTCAACACAAACCACCCAGGCAACAAGCTACCCATTCGTACAGGTGCAGGGATGAATACTTGTTTGAAGCTTGGGCTCTAGGTATGGTTGATATAAGAACCCAGACAAGCTGGAAGCTGGTGGCTCATGCCTATAATCCTAGCTACTCAGGAGGCTAAGATCTCAGGATCGTGGTTCAAAGCCAGCCAGGGCAGGAAAGTCCTTGACTTTCCTTTTCCTTTCTTATCTCCAATAAACCACTAGAAAACCAGAACTGGCACTGTGACTCAAGTGGTAGAGTGCTCGCCTGAGCTGAAGAGCTGAGGGACAGTGCTCAAGCCCAGAATTCAAGCCTCACAACCGACAGAATAAAAAAAAAAAAAAAAGAACCCAGACATCTAGAGGCCCTAGAGGATCAGAGACACCAGCAAATTCATAAAGAATTCCCTTGTGCACAGATGCTATACACATGTGATTTTGAACACTGAGCCTTGCTGCTCACTCAGACCTACTGGCATACTACATCATTCTTAAGTCACCTTGAGAAAGCCTCAGTAGCCAGTGTCTATTCTTACCTTCTGTGTTTATGGTTCTCCCCAGAGTTCATCTGTTTCAGTCAAAGCAGACTACAACTAGTCTACCACCAAAACTGTGACTACTAGACCTTCAAACACCAACCTAATCATTCTTTACCAAACTCCTAGAGAATACTCACATAATTTCTTCATAGAAATGTTAAAGAAAGAAAACTTTCCAGTGGATGTGTGGCAATATTAGGAATCTCATGAGGTGTCTGTGGTTTGCAATCCTATCTACTCAGAAGGCTGAGATCAGAGTATCATGATTCAAAGCCAAAAGAAATGTCTGGGAGACTCATCTCAAGTTAGCCACCGAAAGAAAGAAAGAAAGAAAGAAAGAAAGAAAGAAAGAAAGAAAGAAAGAAAGAAAGAAAGAAAGAAAGAAAGAAAGAAAGAAAGAAAGAAAGAAAGAAAGAAAGAAAGAAAGAAAGAAAGAAAGAAAGAAAGAAAGAAGAAAAAAGGAAAGGAAAGAAGGAAGGAAGGAAGGAAGAAAGGAAGGAAGGAAAGAGAAAGAGAAAGAGTGAGAAAGAGAAAGAAAGAGAGAAGGGGAAGGAGGGAAGGAAGAAAGGAAGGGAGGAAGGGAAGAAGAGCTGTGTTGCATATAACCCTGTAGCAAAGCCCTTGGCTTGCAAGTGCAATGACCTGGGTTTGATCACCAATACCAAAAAACAAAACAAAACAAAAAAAAGACACAAGAAAGAAAAAGAGAGAAAAAGAAAGAAAAAGAAAACAAAAAAGAGAGAAACATAGAAAAATGAGAGGGAAAGAGAAAGGGAGGGAAGAAGGAAATATAAAGACTCTTAATCCTCTACTACTAAAGACATATCCTAAGAGGTTTTTTAATAATAATATTCAAAATTGTTTTGCTCAGACTAATTTAAGTGCATTTAACAATGTGCACCTTGTAAATCACCTTGTATAATATGCTTACTAAATTTCTGTGATGCCATTGCTAACAAAATATAAAGTTAAGCCGGGCGCAGGTGGCTCACGCCTATAATCTTATATATATATATAGACACAGAGGTACTGGTAAGGCAGAATCACACCTCATCTTCATATATATATATATATATATATGTTTCCAATGTACAGATTTATGTTTCATATTTCACTTTGTAAGAAAGTAGCAGGGTTGGGAAGGTGGGCACAACTAAACAATGGTCCTATTTGCATTTGTCAATCTTCCGGTTTACTTTGTATGAGGATAGGAAACAGCAGGGATATAGAGTCACACCATCCTTTCATTAGTGCTGTGAAATACCCATGGTTAAATACTCAAGCTTTAATATTGTTTTTTTAATTATCTTTATTTTTTTATTGTGAAAATACTGTACAGAGGGGTTACAATTACATGGGCAAGATAATGAGTACATTTCTTATCAAGCATTGCAGCCTCCTCTTTTGTTCCCCTTTCCCATCCCTTCCCAGCCTCCCCCCACCCCCTCACCCAATCCCCCCCCCAAACCAAAGTGGTAAAGTTCGTTTTCGACATGACAACTTGTACTTCTCATTGTTGCAATGGTCAAGCTTTAAAAATGTTTTGAGCATTAGTTGGACAGTTTTGAATTGTAGGCATTCTAAGACAATAACTGAATGCAACTTTGATTATGAATCTGTTTGACTTTATTAACTTCTTTAAAAGAACTTTTATTAACTTCTTTAACATGTACTAATATATGCATATATATGTATCTGATTTAAAAAAAATCTTAATTGAAAGAGAAAAGAATCAAGCATCGCCACTGAAGGCAATCTGTTACAATCACAACCCCACATCTCTTAAAGTTTCATAATTCATTCATAAATTATTATTGTCAGGTCTCCCATCCTGGCATCTGGATACCAGCTGTAACAGACTGGTGCAGGGGCCTCTTTCAATTCTTTAAGCTGCGTATCACAGTCCCTTAAATCACATGGACTAAATCAGAGATTCTGTAGCTTATTCTTAGGGAATCACTTATTATCAAGTTCCCTTGATGATCTTAGGCACACTGAGGTTTGAGGTGACACTGCGTCAAGTCAAAGCATTTACATGTTATTGTATTTCAGTCTGTTTAAACCAATGCCTATTGATGGCTTCTAGAAAAATGCTACTATTTCAAATACTATAGTGAAACACTCCACAAGTATTCCCTGAATGTTAGCCTGACACAATTCCACAGTTTCATTCTAATGAAAATATTTCACAGGGTAGAAATTATGCTACTTGGGCAGCAAGCAGACTCTGATCTTCATTATGGCACAACACAGCATGCCTTTCCCCTTGGACTCAATCCCCTTGGAAACATCATCACAAAGAAAATCAAATTGGATTCTAACCATTTTAATTTTCTACCCTGCTCTGGATATGGCGTCATTTGCTATTGTGGTCAAAGGAGATGGTGCTCCTGATTAAAATAATTTCACTTTCGGAGTGTTTCCAAATGAAAATAAAGTGTGAGGGATGATCACCAAGAGATTAAGAAGTGCATAGAAGCAGTGCATGCAGGATATTAGGGCAGAGGGGATGATTATGAGGAACAGGAAGAAATTAGGCAAAGGAACACTTGCATTGAATACTATAGTTTTGCCAGCCCTGCCCTATTTTGAAGCAAGACAATTACCCAATAGATGATTATTTATCTACAGGTTGTGGGACCCATTTTTTAAATGTCTAATTTTAAATGTTCTTATCCTAAGTATGTACCATGATAGAAAAACCTACCAGAGAATCACTATCTATTTATGTTTCATCTCGAGGTTGCCTATTTTAAAAAAAAGTATATCTTCGTTTTTATTCATGTATGTATTCTGGAAATCTAGACAGGATTTTCACACATAGTGGGTGTTTGGTTATTACATAAATATAGAAGGATTATAAAGTAATCTAAGGTTTTACATTGCCAGGTTGTTTATAGTTTTTAAATTAAAAATGTACACTGATAATATTCTTTTATTTATTTATTTTTATTGTGAAAATACCATACAGAGGGGTTACAATTGCATGAGCAAGGTAATGAGTACATTCCTTATCAAGCAGTGTTGCCTCCTTCTTTGTTTCCCCTTCCCATCCTTTCCCATCTTCCCCATCACCAAAGTTGTAAAGTTCATTTTTTGACATAACGTCTTGTACATCTCATTGTTGCAATGGGTCCACCTGTATCCCTATTTATTCAATTTGTTTTTGCCCCTCCCCAAATTATACCAACATCAAATAAAGTGAAAACAGGTTATTCTTTTCATGATATATAATCATCAGTCAGGAGTGGCAGCTTAGCTAATATTGGTGCACTACCCTACTTCTCCAGAAATTCACAAAGGGTCACATTCTATAAACAAGTCTCTCAGATAATAAATGTGGATTTTCATCATATATTTTTAAGAAAAAATCATACTCTATTAGAAACTTGTGAACTGTTCTAAGCATCCTCAAATATTCAAAAACCATACTAGAAGCAAAAAACTATCTGTACCAATAAACAGTTAAGCAATTATTATCTATTCCAAGTTTTCTTTTCTTTCCTTTACTCTTCTATTAAGTTGTTTTCATTTAGTCAATGGTCATGTAGGGGGTTGGGCAATGCTGTGAACAGAAGTTAGTAATAGAGAACTGATGCCCCTCAGTAAATGAATGGATCAAGATAATGGAATATATATATATATATATATATATATATAGAGAGAGAGAGAGAGAGAGAGAGAGAGAGAGAGAGAGAGAGAGAATACATACATACATATATATATAGAATACATAGAATTCACATATATAGAGAGAGAGAGACAGAGAGACAGAGACAGAGAGAGACAGAGAGAGAGAGAGAATGACATTGCCCCATTTGTTAGGAAATGGGAAGACTTGGAAAAATTGTATTAAGTGAAGTAAACCAGGCCCAAAGAAACATAGGTCCCATGGTTTCCCTTATTTGCAATAACTAGTACATGTCTAGGACAAGCAGAATAGGTCAAAAGCTATGAACATATCACCATATAAGATGATGTTAAGTGAAATGAACCCCAAGATAGGGACACAAATATATTTTTTCTTTCTTGCTATTGTTTCTAATGTATTTATAATGTACCATGTGATTTTTTCTTGTTTCTTTGTATGTTCCTCCCTGATGGTACAATCCCTGTTTTCACTGTATTTGATGATGTCAATGCCCCACATCTCGTATATACATTTCTCTAATTTGGGGAGGGGAAGGGAAAAAACAAAATGCTTAAATAGGGATACAGGTTGACCCATTGTAACAATTAGATGTACAAGACAAGACACTATGTTGAAAATGAACTTTACAACTTAGGTGGGGGAGTGGGGGGAGTTGTGGAGGTGGGAGGGAGGGGTTGGTAGGGGGAAAACAGAGGAGGCAACAATGCTCTATGGGAAATGTACTCATTACCATACTCATGTAACTGTAACCCCTCTATACAGTATTTTTTACAATAAAATAAACATACAAAAAATCTGTCACATCGGCAGAAAATGAGGGGAGAAAAAATACAAAAGTATAGATGGTTTTTTTTCAGTGTAACCTTTTAAAAAATAAAGAAATAAATGAGGAATGAAAGCAACAGACAATAGGCTTGCAGCTGCAATTGCACACTGACATATACATGTACATGTAGCATTTGTTTTAGATGAGTTACAGACCTCTGTGTTTAATAGATTTAGGTATATTTTACATCTTGGTTATTCACATTTTGCTCTTATTTATTAATTTTTTCCATATTCTCTACTAGTTTAGATGACAGTGACAACTAGGTGCTCCTCTGAATCTATTTTATTTCTTTCTAGAGCAACTGAATTCTTAGAAGAATTTGGTAATCTACATGATGGTATCCAAGGCTGTTATAGCTGTATGATTCTGGTTGATTATATATTAGTACAAATGATGTGGTATTTCTGCACCATAGTTTCTGTTGTGACACTGTGGTGATCCTTCCAGGATTATATAAATTCAGTTATTGGGGATAGTAGTCAACGAGAAAAAGAATTCTCAGCCAATGTCAACTTGAAAAATAATGTACCTCATGTTTAAGATATGTTTAGTTCGGCTGCCAAATGTATTTTTGTTGTTGTTGTTGTTTTTGCCAGTCCTGCGGCTTGAACTCAGGGCCTGTGCAGTGTCCCTGAGTTTCTAGCACTCTACCACTTGAGCCACAGTACCACATCCAGCTTTTTCTGTTTATGTGGTACTGAAGAATCAAACCCAGGACTTCATGCATGCTAGGGAAACATTCTACCACTAAGCCACATTCCCAGTCCTGCCAAATGTGTTTTTAAAGTAATAACATTTAAATGTTAGGTGGGCACTTATTGTTATTGTTTATTATTTATGCATTATTAATATATAATTCAAATATATTGTTTTATTTAACATAATGCATCATATATTTCTGTGATTTTCTTTTGGCCTTCAACCTGGACTCATGGAATAATATAATTAGAAGGCCTTTATCACATACTAGTGCTTTAATATTGGACTACACAGACTCTAGAATTTCAGATATAAAGCCTTTTCTTTATAAGTTGCTTCATTTCAAATATTCTGTTATGGTAGCACAATGAAGACTGACACATATTTTTTTTCTTTTTTATTTTTTTTGGGTCCAGTCGTGGGTCCTGAACTCTGGGCCTGGGCTCTGTCCCTCAGTTCTTCAACTCAAGGCTAGCGCTCTACCACTTGAGCCACAGCGCCACTTCCGGCTTTTTTCTTTTTTCTTATGTGGTGCTGAGGAATCCAACCCAGGCCCTCAGGCATGCAAGGCAAGCACTCTACCACTGAGCCACCTTCCCAGCCCCATGACACATATTTCTTAAACTAAAAAGTCACCCTGTCTTCCAAATCTCTTAATGGGTGGCTACTCTGACCTTACTTCTAAGAGATTGGAGCTTCCCCCCAATATTAATGATGATCCTTGCATAACCAGTGAAATAGCACCATGTGTAACATAGAGTTCATCAGAAGCCCACTGCAATACCTGGAACTTCTCTATGTCATTGTGATCTGGGGATGGAGCTAAGAGCAAGTGAAAATCATCAGTGTGATTATACAAACATTTGGGCCATAGGTTTTCCATCTACTTTATTTATCTAAAAAAATAAATACATGCATGTTCTGCTCCAGTTTAAAGGAGGTACATTTTGCTCAAATTCCAATTAAATATGATTGCTTAAACATTTTAAATTTAATTTTTAATTTTTAAAAAATATATAAAAGTGATGTACAGGGGTTACAGTTATGAGTCAGGTAATGAGTACATTTTCTTTTGAACAGTTTCACCCCCCTCCCTCATTTTCTCCCAGTTGTCCCCTCCTGACTTTCCTCCCCCAAAGTTGTATAATTCATGTTAAACTTACAAGGAGTTAAGATTTTAATCTAAACTTGAAAGCATAAAATCTTTTTTTAAAATCTGCAATTTAAAAATACTCAATATGAATTACTTAAGCCAGAAATAAATTTTCGTATTTCTTCCTATATATTAAACACAAAATTCCAAAGTTTTAAAAAGTCATACCATTACTGTCCTAATCATTTGAAAGTTAATCAGCAGAGGATGATAGGTACTTATCTCCTTACTCATGGAGAATAATGCCAGTAACCACCAGGCACCCAAGTTCATTGAAAGAAATAGACCACAAGCAGGTCCTCTACTTGGTCCTGCCATTTTCAACCCTATCAATATTGGCTCTGGAGTAGCACACTGTCTGCCTAGTGAAGCTCAGATATTTAGAGTATATGAACTCTTATTTATATCTTGAACACAAAGATCATAGAACTCTGCTAGGTGGAACCAAGGATCAAGGTAACTGACAACGCTCTCAGAAAATACCCTCAGAAAAATAAAGAACAGAAATAAAGGGGGACATAATCATAAAACCATCTAGTACAGAAGTTATGGAGGTCACTTATTAAATGAGGATGTAGCAAACATTGGTATCTAAAGGGCATGTGAGCCTCTACAGGTAAAACATTTAAAAGCAACTAGAGTTGAATGGTTTGCTAGTGTAGGCCTCAGGTCATTCATGGGAACACTGGAAGTGTAAATGGCAAAGTATAAGGAACCAGATTAACGTACAGCTTAAACACACCCAGATCTTGCTCCCAGAATACTCTTCCTGACAGCTGATGCACAAATATATTTGTTCATTAAGCCAACTTCTCTCATTTTCCAGATGGTTCATAGACCCCTATGCTAGACTCCTGTCCTTGTGTAAACATAGATGATCAAATCACACACCATTACTTATTTTCTGTTTCTCTGCTCACTAGATAGACCAAGACACAATGCCAATGTTTTTGTGGGTTCCTCTTTGTTAATTAATTTGTATTTTCAGTACCTCAAACTTGATTTCTAGATAATTGGGAATTAGGAACCATTACATAAAATGGGGAATAATTGTCTGCCCATTCTCCTATTTCAAGAAGAGAACTTAGATTTTTTTAACTGTTGCATGTCTCCCTTTGTAGACATCAATTCTGCCTTAATTTTGCAATTCTCAGTGACCAGAAGTTTGATAATTTCCATTTTTTATTAGCGATCTAGTTTATAATATTGGTGTTGCAGTCCCAATGTACTCAGTGACTGTCCAGCATGTCTTCCTTCATATGCTCTTCACTGGTGCTAAAATAACCCATATTTGGAAAAAGGTCAATGGATAAGATGTAAGATCACCCATTGCAACAATGAGATGTACAAGTCATTATGTCGAAAACTAACTATAACTTTGGTGGGAGGGGGCAGGGAGGATTGGGTGGGGGGATGGGGAGGAAGGGAAGGGATGGGAAGGAGAAACAAAGGAGGAGGCTACAATGCTTGATAAGAAATGTACTCATTATCTTGCCCATGAAATGTAACCCCTCTGTACATTATTTTCACAATAAAAAAAAACAATATGCTAAAAAAAAAGATGTAAGATCAGAAAACTTGGGTGAAACTACTATCATTATATTCATTATCCTGAACCTAAGATTTGTGTTCACTTACATGAAATGAGGATGATAGTGCTCTACCAAGCACAGTTGTTTTGTGGATTAAATGAAAGAATGATTAGAATTATACTTCACATGACCAAGTATACCTTTTACTATCATTTATTATTAATAATAATTTACTACCACTACCATTTGGCTTATGTAACTATATACATGTGCCCTGTGAATCCCAGAAGAAAAGTAAATTATAACTGCTCTAAACTCATCAGTGTGATTAAATATCATTTATATGGAGGGTTTTAGACAGATACATATTAAATAATTCTTGCTATAAAATAGTATCAAGTTAGACACTTAAGATAAGCTCAGGTCTTTCTGAAGAAGAAGTCTTTCTGCTAATACTCATTTTCTATTCAGATGGTGGAACTTTACATATATCTGTCCATTGCAAGGATGGACTTCAAGGAAAGTATAGTGAAAAATTAGAAACAACGCATCTGTGATATGATACTGAATTCCATAATCCTGAACTATCCTAATACCAAGTGTTTTTTTTCTTTCTTGCTATTGTTTCTAACATGTTTATAAGGTGATTTTTTTGTTGTTTTGTATGTCTCTCCTCCACGGTTTAACCCCTTTTTTTTTTTTTACTGTAGTTGATGTTGATACAATTTGGGGAGGGGAAGGGATATACAGGTGGACTCATTACAACAATGAGATGTACAAGATGCTATGTCAAAAAACAAACTTTACAACTTTGGGGGGGATGGTAGTCATGCAAATGGGAAGGCAGAGGTGGCAGGGGAAAAACAAAGGAGAAGGCAACAATACTTGATAAGAAATGTACTCATTACCTTGCTCATGTAATTGTAACCCCTCTGTATGGTATTTTCGCAATAAAAAACGTATTAAAAACATTTTATTAATTAAATAATACATATTCTCTGCACTTTGCCCTATCCCTTGTGGCAAAAAAGCATGTTAACTACTCCAAATTACACAAAAATAAAAGAGCCTGAATCAAAGCAGAGGCAGATATGCAAAATGAGGACATTTTGAGAAAGGTACAGTTATGCACTGTACAGCACACGATGATCATTTGGGTAGCAGGAAAAGGAGACATGGTGTAGGAGTCCCCTCTCTCTCTCATGAGTTTTAAGGAAGGAAGCATGTGACCTAGGATACATAAACTCAAAGGATTTGGAAGGAGAACAAGCAAGTGCAAGGAGAAAAGCAGTAAAAATCATTTTTCTAGATACCAAAGAGAAACTGAAATAAAATAATCAGAGCTAACATTAAAGACACAGAAATATCACACTGAGTAATAATTGAGAAGTGTCTCCTGCAGTTAACAGTGAGATGGTTTTCAGATTGTTTATCAAGGAGCAATTCAGAAATCATTTAACGTGAAGATACTCTACTATTTACTCAGGAAGGATCCAGCTAGCATAGAGACATGGAGTTAGGAAAACCTGATTTCAAAGGGTCAGTAAGAGAACCATGCCACTTATGCTCAACTATGCTCATCTTTGTTCAGTGAGTTGTGTTGACTAGACGGATGGCATACAGGCACAGATGATGAATGCTGAGTCTTCCTTTTGGACTAAGAAGACTTAGTCTGGATTCAAAGATCCAAACTTATATAAGGCAAATCCACTCCTTTCCTGCCAAAGATTATCTGATAAAGAACCCAGTAACTCTGATATTCTCACCAAAGCTTGCTCTATTTAATGAAAGAAAGTGATTATAAGATGAAAACAGCCTGACAAGAGATATCCTGAAATTCTACCTCTACAGGATTTTTAACTCTATGAATTAAATCCCCAACATTCAAAAAAATCAACAGATTCAACATAAAATCTAGATTTCTGGTCCCATTTGGAAATTCATGGATTTAACATCACCAGACCGTCTGTGAAGCAACCTCACTCACTGCTTGATGAAGGATAGGTTTGGGCTTTACCAATCCTGTGCATTCCTGCATCCCACATCGTCTCAGACTCTAAGCTCAACATCTGCTACCATCTATCCATTCATCATGATGCAATGACCAGAGGTAGGGCCTCTTATTTATTTTGTGTAAGAATTAAAAGGGAGGCAATTATTGTATATTTAAAGGTATCCAAGTTCAAAACACTAAGAAAAAGTCAGACTATATCTTAAGGAAATTAGAAGGTAACATTTTTCTTTTTCTTTTGTTTGTCATGGGGCTTAAACTCTGGGCGTGGGCACTATCCCTGCACTCTTCAGCTCAAGGCTAGTGCTCTACCGCTTGAACCACAGCACCACTTCCGGTTTTCTAGTGGCTTATTGGAGATAAGAGTCTCATGGAGTTTCCTACCCAGGCTGGCTTTGAACTGTGATCCTCAGATCTCAGCCTCCTGTGTAGCTAGGATTACAGGCATCAGCCACCGATGCCCAGCATATCTTTCTTTCTTAAGAAATGTTATGTGGGATTGCTGGGTCATGGGGAGCTCTATGTGGAGTCTTTTGAGGAACCTCCATACTGCTTTCCAAACTGATTGAACAAGTTTACACTCCCACCAACAATGCAGTAGGGTTCCCTTTTGGCGACATCCCCTCCAGGCCCAAAGAAACATAGGTCCTTTGGTTTCCCTTATTTGCAATAACTAGAATAAGTCTAGGACAAGCAGAAAAACTCAAAAACTATGTATGTATGACCATATAAGATGATGTTAAGTGAAATGAACCTAAAGATAGGGACACACCTGTTTTTTTTTTAACTTTCTTGCTATTGTTTTCAACATATTTAAAATGTACTATATGACTTTTGTTTGCATGTTCTTCCCCCATGTCTGTGCCCTGAGTCTTGTATATATATTTTTCTAATTTGGGGAGGGGAAGAGAAATAAAATGCTGAAAGAAGGATACAGGTTGACCCATTGTAACAATGAGATATTCAAAACACTATGTTGAAAATGAACTTTACAACTTGGGGAGGGGAGGGAGGAGTTGGCTGGGGAGGTGGGGAGGAGAGGGGTGGTAGGGGAAAAACAACGGAGGAGGTAATGATGATCAATAGGAAATTGAAATGTACTTATTACCTTACTCATGTAACTGTAACCCCTCTGTTCAGTATTTCTACAATAAAAGTATATAAAAAAAGAAAAGTTGTGTGAAACTTCGACATGAGAATACTCTTGGATATACTGACTACTCTTTCAATGTAATATTGAAGCCTTGTTTAATAAGCCCATTCAGTATTTAATTTAATTATCTAGAAGATCACTTAATTATCTGGGGAATTAATTATTTTGTTAGGGGATTTATCTTTGTTTGATATTCTTTTACTATTGATTAGGACCACAACACATGTTAACTTGTAGATTTTGTGGTAGATATAAAAATGATTTCTTACTCTAAACATAGTTTATTGTCTAGGAGATTAACCACTTTTTTGTTGGGTTGATGGAACTGAACAAACAAATTGCCATGTGTTTTCTGGGCTATAAATATCTGTTCTTCAAGTGTTCTTTGAACTGACTTTACTACCCTGCTGGCTCCCTCATTAGTGAGTTATACATTTTGAACATGAGTTTGTTTTACGTTTAATGGAGCCACAGTTTTAACTTCATGAAAAATGTTATCTGATGTCTTTGAGATAGGGAAAACTTTTCCTAGGTATTTGTTGCTTTAAAAATATCTTCACTTATGCTATCTTGCCACTAAGCATAATACAGTGATAATGTACCTCCTCTCCAGGAAGCTGAAGGATATCCTGAAGCTGTCCCTTCAACTTCCCCAGGTAAGAGTTATGATTGTAGGAGATATTGCATAAAATCTCAATAGTCGTAGAAGGGAATGAGGTAGAAAAATAGTAATAAAATTAATGACTAAATAAATACAAGAAAATGATGACTGCTCATGTCTCAGTTTTGTCTCCAGAGAGATTCTGTTACAAACTCTGTTGATCTGAGCAAAAGTCCATGGTGATTTGGTTCAACCACTGCATTTCTCCAGGTGAACCTTCTACTCGAAAAGAGAAAGCCCCATTTCTGAGTCTAGTCTGTAGTCAGGTCGGACCACATTAAGAAAGAACTTTGTATATAACTGTTTGCTGACTCAGCATGGTCATCAACGGCTTAGCAATTGTGACTTACAGAACTCAATAATTAATGTCAATAGTTAATGATCACTAAGTGATGTTCTGGGATTCCTCTGCTACAATAAACAGTTACACTTGTGCTTAAGGAAAAGCAAGAGGCTGTAGCACCCATGCACTATGATATTCTGGGAAATGTGGTGCTAGAAAGGATATAAATGGGCAATGTCTGTCATGATCATAAATCTGTGTTTACATAACATTGCATAGTTTACATACTAATTTATAGTGCAAACTTCCATACTCCTTGTGCTAGCTATTCTATTTGTACCCCAAGCTCCCAGAATGCCTTCTGTTTTGGTGTTCCCTCTATGCATCCCCACAAGTTGCACCAAAGTTTGCACCACCGAGATTTCTGTATCTACCATCCACAGGGTGCACTGGAAGGAAGTCAGAAGGGGAGAGATGTAAGATATTTCCCTTTGGCTTCCTCTCCACCTTGCTTTAATTATTAATAGCTGAGCTGCTTACCAGACTCTAGCTTTCATGCAGCACTCCTTCACACAGCTCCAATTCCATTTCCTACAAGCTTAGTGATAGCTTCTTGTTTGTGCAGATTTCCTCACTGTGCCTGTTAGTAGCTGTACCTTTGCAGCAATTACTTCCTTAAAGCGTCTTCATTTTTGACTAAGGTAGACTCTAGTTTACCCAGTAAAAGAAAAACTCTATTTGAGTTTTTAATTCATTAATGACAAATGCAATTTAGAAAACAATAAAATCAAGACACCATCTAGTTCCAAGTACTTATTTGACATTTTAATTCTTCGTTATCCATTGGAACACTTTCTATATTTATTATTGGTTTAGTACTCATTTTGAATTTTACTATTCCATGAAAAATGATCCATCCTCACTCATATGCCAAGATATTTAAATTGGAAATCTAGTTTTACATAAACCTGATTGCACACAATAGATTCACAAAGCTGAGATCAGTTTTTTACTAGTCAGCTGTTTGGATACAGCAATCAACTTATAAAGAAAAAAAGCTTGTTTTTTTGTAATTGCTCAAGAGTTTTAAGGGTTCACTTGGCATTGTTCTTTTGGGTCTGTGATAAGGCAGCACATTCAAGTGGAGGTGAGCTGCAGAGCAAAGTTATTCATCTCATATCCAGAGGGACAAAGAAAGTGAGAGGAAGACACAGAGGGTCCATAGCTCATCCAAGGATATATCCCCAATGACAGGATGACCTCCCACTACCACCCCTGACATTAGCACCAAGCAGAGGATATAAACATGTGTCTTCTATATCAGAGAGTCAGTATATATTTCTTCTTCTTTCTTACGATACTTTGAGGGCCACAGAAATCTAGACAAACAAACAAAGAACTATGAAACATTGGTTTGGGAGAAAGTTTTCACACTATCAAATTTTCACATCAGTGCAAGTTTTCAAAAATAAAACTTTCGTTCTGGGAGGGGGGGTTGGGGGAGTATGGGAAGGGATGGGAAGGGGAAACAAAGGAGGAGGCTACAATGCTTGATGAGAAATGTACTCATTATTTTGCCCATGTAATTGTAACTCCTCTGTACAGTATTTTCACAATAAAAAAATATATAATAAAAAATAAATAAAATTGCCCAAATGTTACATTGATATGTGCTAGAGCTCTGGCTGAAATGAACAAAAGACTAGACACCATTGGTTTTTGGTTTTTTGGTTTTGGTTTTGGTTTTCAAAAATTGGATATTGACTCCGAGCCATACAAAACCAATTATTTCCTTACATTTGCCTTTTTTTTGTGTAATTCCTTTTGATATGAGTAATGAGTTTCACAATATGGAGCAGCAAACTCGAATCTGATCATTGTTTTAAGGCCAAGCCCACAATATGCATTATTGGCTGTGGGTCCAACATCTGGGATTAGATTTTCCCTTTCCCAGAGAGAATCAATACCCTGAAGGGAAAAAGCCAAATCAAAATTTCATTGGATTATCAGACAATAGCTGACAAAATGTGGCCATGAAAAACATGACTATGATTTGCTTCATTAATTACTATACCAGACCATATCTGAGTATTCTAAATTCTCAAGAATTTACTCATATTTTATTTCATATTTATTTCATATTTCATTTATTTTTTATTTATTTTACTCATATTTTACTTATACCCTCACTACTTTGTAAGGATTATTTGTTTGTTCTACTGAGTTACAACATTCATTTCTTTCTATGAATTATTTACCTTGTCAACCTGATTCATTCAGCACCAATTTGGAGAATTCCTGGATCTGCTTTTCTAAACAGGGGTTAGACTGCTAGATTCAAATAGAACTAACAAAACGGGCTCTCTTATTCCACTTTGTTTTACTCTTATACACACATAATAACCAGGCAACCTATTATTTGTGTGTGTTTGTAGATAGCATAATTATAATTAACATAACAATGATTTTTTGCCAATTAAAGACCCATACACCACAGTTGTCTTATAAGATCATATTGTCTACCGATGTCCCTGTTTTACTTTATATGTTTAAAAGCATAGTATGTACAAATAGTATTTCTTTGCATCTGCTGAGAAATTTGTTTTAAACCTCACTAGACTATCAAAATCCACAGATGCACAAGTCCATTATTGAAAATGGCATATAACCTATATACCTTTTCTAACATATTTTAAAACATTTCTAGATTACTTATTATAAAGATGGGGCTTTTCACCAATGTAGATTCTCATAATCTTACTAAAATGATGTAAATTCTAGGGACATATGTGTGATACTACAAATTTAAAGGAATAATGACAAGAGAAAGAGACTGCCTATGTTAAATAGAGACATAAGTTTTATTTTTGAATACTTTTTGACCAAGTTTGGTTGACGTTTTTAATAGGAAGCCATATGTAAAAGGCTAATGGTATATGTAAAATTAACTGTGTGTACATAATACATTTATATCATGCAGCTAAAGGGAAAGTACTGAAAGCAATGGATAGAATGGTCAAAGGCACTGTGAGAAATTTGGTAAGGGAAGAAAAATGGGAGGGTCAGTATTCAACATGAAATTTTTCATGAAGGTAGCTTTAAGGTAGTATTTGTGCTGGACTAGAAGAAAGCCAGTGAAGCATGAGACAGGTATACAGGAAGAAGCTTTCAAGCATGGTACCAGATAGAACCAAGACACTAAGTGGATAGCTGGAGGAATAGGAAGAAGGAAACCCTCAGAGATGGGGGAATCATAGATGTTAACAGAAGAGAGAGGAAACCACCAGATTGCGCAGTGATTAGTAGGCCATTATGAGGAGCACAGTAATGAGGAAATGACTATAAACCTCATGAGCTCTTTTTATCTGTTTAGAAACAGACAAAGGTTTAAAATGAGTTGAAACAGCATTAAGCACATTGGAAGTACCCTGTCTTACCAATTAATGATCTTCTACAATCACTTCCTCATAATATAACACATCACACATACATATTTAAAGACGGCATAATTTTCTATTTTTCTTCCAATACATGAGAATAGGTAAGAAAATGGATGTAGTTCATGGTACATTCCTTAAATAATGTTATAATGAATTTCACACTATATGCTCAAATGTTCTCTAATTATATTTGTTTAATCTTTTAGAGAAAAATCAGGAAAAAGAACCTTCTTTTCCTCATTAGTGATCTTGTCTGTACGTTTTTTATTGTAAGGATGTTGTACAGAGGGGTTACAGTTACATGAGCAAGGTAATGAGTGCATTTCCTATTGAGCATTGTTACCCCTCCTTTCACTGTGAAGGTAGAAGAATCCTTTAGACAGTTACTGAGAGATCCTTAAATTGCAACAGAAAAGGAAAGCCTGAGGCCACCTGCCCTATCTCTGAAGATCTAGATATCTCAAGGCAAGCCAAGCAATGTAAAGAATTATGTCCCATAGGTTGATATTTCAATAAGGAATGGGGAAGTAAAGCCATCTTATAAAAAAAATCCTCGATCTGCTTGCTGTACTACTACAAAAGGTCAAAGAACAGCTTGATAGGCAGCACTGTGCAAATGGTGACAGCTTTCTGAATTCAGGGATATTGGCCTACAGGGGTGCAACCAAGGGGACACTTTAAAACTTAATCTAAATCTGTGATGAATTCTTTAAACTCCATTCTGTCCTGATAGGAATATGTGTGCCAGGCAAGGCCATTTTACCATGCATTAGGAAACAGTGAGTATTGCTCCAAGAAACCCTACTTTTAAAAAGAGAAGTAAGAAAGAAAGGAGGGAAGAGTGGGAGGCAAGAGGAAGCAAGCAAAAGGGAAGGAACCAAGGGGGGGAAAAGGAAAGAAAAAGGAAGGAAAAGAAGGGAAAGGGAAGGAGTGGAGGATGTGAGGGTGTTCTGGCTTTTGCTTGTTTGATCTCCAGGGTTGATTGGGCAGATGTCACTTCCTCCCTCAGCACTTCATGTGAGTCCCTCCTGAAGCTGCATATTGTTTGCTCCAAAGGATGATCATCTCCATGGAGGAGGACCGCCATGCTTTGGTCAAGGGTATAAGATTAGCTGCACTCCTCTGCTAGAACCTCCAAACAAGCTCTCAAGAAAGAGAAGGAAAGAGGGAAGGAAGGGAAAAAGAAGGAAGAGAGGTAGGAAAAGGAAGTCAGGAAAGTTGCAGTCATATAAATGTGTGTGAGCAAAGAATTTTAAAAGCTTTTCCTACTTTTAAATAAAATGCATAGATGCTTATTCTAACATGAAAACAGCTGGCACATTTAATATTATAATGTAAACATCTGTTCATGTTCCTATGTTGAAATAAGCACATCAGATGTTAATGTTCCAAAAATTCAGATTGGTTTAAAGATAGTATTTTGTGATAGCCCGTGAAATAAATGGTAAATTCTGGTGGAGAGAATGGGGGAAAGGGCAAATAAAGTCTTTTACTGTGCCCCCAACTCCCTTTAAAGCTGTATCTTGTTTCTATGCCAATCATCTTAAATTCAGTTACATCTTCTTAATAGCTGCTTTTACATAATGGGAAATTTTGTTTCAATTCTCTTTTCCCAGGGCTGTGCAAAATTGATATAGGGCAAGCATTGCTTGACATGCAATTCTCCAGCCCCATCTGAAATTCTGCTGAACTTTCTCTTTAGAGCAAATAAAGCAGGTAAACTCAATGGCCATTGAATTGGCACTATTAAACCCAGGGACATAAAAATAAGCAGTAAAGGAGGTAACTTCTTAGTCACAAAATCTTTTCTTTTTTAAGTTCCCATCCCTAGGCAATTATCAAAGCTCTTGGAGTACATGCAAATTCAAGGGTGGCATTCAACACCCTTGTGAATTGAAAAAGTCCATCATCAGCTAAAGGGAGGACTGAGACTGGGGATGTAATTTGGAGATAGAAAACATGTGTAGCATGCACATGTTTTGATCCTGAGGGTTTGATTCCCTGTACCCCTGTCCTCTCCCCTTACTGAACAAGGAGACATTGTTGCTAACATCACAGAATATTATAATTTTGATTTCCATATAATTTACAGAATACAAAAGCATTCCAGCTAAATGTAATTCCGAGAATATCTGCAGGTACACTTCAAGTTCATATATTCAATACAATATCTTCAATTTAATGACCCTTGGGTTGTGTTGCTCTTACTCATCTAGTTCTGCCTTAATCAATGTCTTGGTGGAGCTGAGAAACGTATTAAAGTTTAAGAAGGTAACTGGGTAGCAGCGACTCACACTTGTAATCTTAGCTACTCTGGGGGCTGAGATCTGATGATCATGGTTCAAAGCCAGCCTGGGCAGGAAAATCCATAAAACTCTTATCTCCAATTAACCACCAAAAAGCCCGAGTGAAGCTAAGATTCAACTTGTAGAGTGCCGGCCTTGAGTGGAAAAAGCTAAGGCAAAGTGCCCAGGCCCTGAGCTCAAGACCAACTATCAGTGCCCAGGCACACACACACACACACACACACACACACACACACACACACACACACACACCTAGGAAAGAAGAAGAGAATGTCTGCCTCAGGCATGTCCAAAAACACTAAAAAAACAAAACAAAAATAACATCAACAAATATGTATATGTGTGATAATAGAAAGAACAGAGTATGATTGTAAAATTTGAAGTACAAATTATACTTGTGTGACTTTCAATTTTTTTCAAGTGCATATATTAAAATTTTTACAGTGTTGATTAAAAGAAGGATCAGAATTATCCTGATTGAATCATACAGAAGAATGAATGGAACACAAAATGATAAAATGATTTGAGTAAATATTTCTCCAGAGATGACCTAAAAATGGCCAGCAGGTATATGAAAAGGTGCAATCATAGGCAACTGAACATCAAAACTACTCTGAAATTCTTCTTCATTCCTATTAAAATGATGTCATAAAAAAAGTTGAAAGACAACAAGAACTGACAAACTTAAAGCAACACTCTTTTACATTATGTAAGAATGCAGACCCAAAATGTTCAAATAGGGATACAGGTTGACATAGTGTAACAATGAGATGTACAAGACAATATGTAGAAAAACAAACTTTACAATTTAGGTGTGGTGGGGGGAGTGTAGTTGTGGTGGTAGGAGGGAAGGGATGGTAGGGGAAAAACAAAGGAGAAGGCAACAATGGTTGACAGGAAATGTATTCATTACCTTGCTCATGTAACTGTAACCCCTCTGTACAGTATTTTTACAATAAAAATCTTATTAAAAACAGTTATGAACAATAGCACAAAGTTTTCTGAGTAAATTAAAACTAGAAATACTTTATGTCCCAGCAACCCCTCTTCTTGGCATATACACAAAGACAATCAAATAATTATTTGAAAAGATA
The DNA here is from genome assembly GCF_019054845.1 of Dipodomys spectabilis. Lineage (NCBI taxonomy): Eukaryota > Metazoa > Chordata > Mammalia > Rodentia > Heteromyidae > Dipodomys > Dipodomys spectabilis. The sequence continues at coordinate 11,346,023 of NW_024870771.1, forward strand.
TTCTTATTCTCATGACCATTGCAGCATTATAGGCATTAACAACCAAGTATATTGAAACCCAAATGTTCATTAATGGAAGGAAGGATAAAGAAACTTTAGTACATTTTTACAATAGAATATTATTCAGCCTTAAATATGAGATCTACCCATTCTCAATCAAATAAAAGAGTTGGAGGTCATAATCCTAAATTAAATAAGCTAGACACAGAAGAAACCCCATATTGCATGAGTTCGATCCCACATGAAATCTAAGAATCATGAAATATGCATAGGATGTAGAGAATAAAACTCAATTACCAGGGACAGAAGAGGTTAGTGGAGAGATACAGATCATCAGAAGATTAAAAAAATAAAGCAAACACTTAGGATAAGTAAGTTTATAAATTTAATGTACAATGTAAGAAATGTAGGTAATAAAGTTGTCCTGCATGTGAATAGATTTCAGTCATTCATTCTTGCCACAAAAACAATCCCAAATTAATTTATTAATTATGTTAGATTTTGAATATACTCATTCTCTTTGTTGAAAACATTTTTTTAAGTATCTGATGATTTCCTGCTGTATTTCTTAAATATACAGAATAAAATTTATTTAAATCACAGACAGAAAAAGCCCAGTAGAGGTTTTAGTTTACATAAATATTATTTTTTATATCTACCAGGCAAGGAACTAGTATACAGTGTATATAAACAACATGTCCATCTAAAATATAAGTAGAGAAAAGCTCACTTTTGTGAAATGACAAATCCTTTACCATGAAAAGTGAGATAAACAACATTGGTAAAAACACAGTGGCATACTACTTCATACTAACTAGGATGAGTATAATCATGATAAACTGGCCAATGGACACACACCTGTAATCCTAGATATCTGGGAGGCTAACACAGAATGACTGTTAATTGGAACTAAGTATGAGCATCAAAGTGTGGCCCTGTCTCAACAAACAAACCAACATAAAAGGCAGTAACAAGTGTTGACAACGAAGTGGAGAAATTTGAATTCTCAAACATTAATAATATAAATGTAAAACATATATCCTCTATGGAAAATTTCTTAAAATTTTAAACAGAAGTAATGTTTCATTCAGCTGGATTTAATATCTAATTAGTCTTAGACAATTAGGAGGGCTGGGAAGGTAACTCAGTGATAGAGTGCTTGCCTTTCATGCATGAGGCCCTGGGTTCAATTCCTCAGCACCATATAAGTAGAAAAGGCCAAAAGTGGGCTGTGGCTCAAGTGGTAGAGTGCTAGCCTTGAGCTGAAAAGCTGAGGGACAGCGCCCAGGCCCAGAGTTTAGGTCCCACGACCAGAAAAAAAAAGAAAAAAAGATAATTAGGAATAGAAAACACATGTTTATGTTAATACTCATATGTGATATTCATGTTACATTCAAAAGGGTAAAAGTAGAAATAAGTCAAGTGTTCATTAACTCAGGACAGGATGAACAGGTATGGCATATACATATGATGAGATGATAAAATGTACTTCAGTCAAAGGAAGAAATATAGTGCTGAGAATACAATACATGAGTGAATTGAGAAACCAGTACACTAACTGAAAGAATCACCCAGAAAAGGCTATATGTTGCATAGTTTTACTTATACAAAAATATTTATATGGGCACAAATAGATGAATGTTTGTAAAGGGCCTGAAGATGACAAGAATGAGGCTCAGCTGCTAACAAGCATGAAGCTTCATTTGGGATTCCTAAAAATGGTTTACTATTATATAGTGGTGATAATTGTTTAACCTTTTGAGTAGAATAACCATCACTGAAATGAATGCTTTGAAATGATGAGTTTTACAATATGTTAATTATGCCTCAAAAGACAGAGAGAGAGAGAGAGAGAGAGAGAGAGAGAGAGAGAGAGCGCACCCGACTCTGGTTGGACCTGCCGCACCAGGCTCTTGGCAAATATCTCTCAGGAGTGGCAAAGGACAATGAGGATGTTGACAGTTCCATGATAAATAAAGGGTTAGCAACCCTTCCTCCATGATGGGGCCTTTATTCTCAGAAAGGGTTAGCAAATTATCCCTAAAATGGCATTTCCTGGTAGATGGGATGATAGGTTAAAATGAAGAAAATCCAAAAGTATTCTATATCTTATTTGTCAACATTTATGGGGAAAAAAAACACACCAAACAACATCAAACAACTAACCAGTGGTAATCTATGATGACTACATTGACATATGGACATATACACAAATATTTGTATGTCAATATGTATGTAGAAATAAACCTAATTTATAAAACTACAATTTGCTTAATGTGTAATCTTTGATATTATACACATATATGTGTGTGTGTGTGTACGTGAGTGTCTTCCTTTGCATATGAAAATCTGTGTTTGTGTTGTGACTCCCAGTCTCTACAAAGGTGAAGGTGCCTGAGGCCTTCTGAAGGATACAAATGCCCTGTCTCTGCTGCTCCTCAGGCCATCTCATCCAGATAACATTTCTCCTTGCTCTAGCCTGGCCCACCCATTGGATACGCAGCTGGAAAATGACTGCCTTAAACTACAAAACTGACCACTCCTTTTTTATAACCTTCTATGATTATCTCTTCCCTTAGCAACAAATCTGTGGCCTTGACATGCTCAAAAGGTTCTTTGGTGTATTTGTCATTCCCTACTCTGTGATCTAATTTTTTTGTCTGTACAAGTGTATATTCTGCCTCCCTCCAGAGCTGAAAATATACTGCACCCTGATAACTGCCCTTTTTGTCTTTACAATGAGAATAAAGAATCATTTTCATAAGAGTACCATAAGATTTATTAATATAAGTATATAGAAGAGTATCTAGTATTTAATAGGTATATTAAAAATAAGACAAAAGAAAACAAAAAACCAAGAATAATGTAAAGGTTCTCAGACCTGCGCGGTTAACAGATGATGTGTGGTCCCTGGTCAAGAAGAACCTGTGCCCTGGAGGTCATTTCCAGAGGAAGCTGTGCTTGGTAGGCCTGGACTAACGCCAGACTTCAAGAAGAGAATGTTTCTTATTTAATTAAGAGAGGATAGCCTTTTAGCTCTATCCATCAAATTACTCATTAACATTGCCCACTTAAGATAAGATAGACCTTATTGGAGGGAAAAGTCAGTACTGAATAAAAGGAGATAACATTGGATTAAAAATCAAGAATTCATTATACTAAACACCTGCCACTACTTCTCAAAAGTCTCAAGGTCATCAGAAACAAGGAAAGTCTGAGAGATTGTCACAGCCAAGAGCAACGGAAGGACACAAGACACAGGACAAATAGATGTAGCAAATGTCTGAATGAAGTTCTAGAAGTGTGAAACACATTATAGGGAAAAAATAAGGAAATCTAACATAAGCTTTCAACTTGATTGGTCATTATTAAATTATTATAGCAAATTTATCCTATAAAATATAAATTGTTAATAATAGTGAGAAATGAGTATTGTTTCAACATTTTCTGTCAGTCTAAGACCAGTCTAGAAAAGTGAAGGCTTGAAAGTAGGTCATGTGAAAAATAGAAACAAATTGGCTTCTGAGAACTACCAAGCATGGCTCCATGGTTCAGCTCACCTTCATTAACCTTTCTGAGTTCAAACTTAATCTCAACATGAAATGGAGACAAAACTGTACTTTTGAAGGTTTGTGTGTGTGTGTGTGTATGTGTGTGTGTGTGTGTGTGTGTGTGTGGTATTTATTTAATGGCAATGTTGTCAGGAGTTGGACATAAAGTTGAGAACTGAAGATAATCACACAGCCCTTAATTTACCCTCTCATGATACTTCAGAGGCTAAAATAGAACAGATCCATATAGACTGGCTCCAGCTAGTCATGGTTATCAGAGCGTCATGTTAATTTGAAAACTTTGCTGCCATATTTGGTATATTGATGCATGACACTTAGTTCACCTAGTATTTAGATTTCCCTAGCTTTTACCTAATGTCTTTGCCTTCTAAACCCTATTCAGAACATGACATCATATTTACCTCATGTCTCCTTAGGTTCCCCTTGGCTCTGACTTACTTGAGCTATTGTAAAAGACAACTTAAATAATGGTGTGGCTGGGGCTTGTAAATTAACTAAAAGCTGCAAGTCATCTCTGCTTCATTTCATATCTGTACCCTTGGATCTGAGCCATTCCCAACTATAGTCACTTTGCCAGCTCCTTGGACTCCAAGAAGAAGAGGGTATTTGATAAGTATTTGTTACAAAAGGCAAATTCCCCATTAGATAGGCAATGCCATCTTCTTGTCATCTTAAAGAAAACAGCCAAAATCTCAGAGCACCCAAGGCATCTTATTCCTGTTCTTTTCCAGTGGGAAAATGGTAATAACTTCTCTTCAAAACTCCTTCTGAAACAAAGATTGAATTTACGATCAACTATTCATACCTACTATTTGAGATTGTTTTAACTATACATATTGTTTTTATTCACTGGCCACAATTATCCCTATTTAACCTGAAGCCAATTTTATACCTCCAAATATGGTTGAAGATATACTGAAGGGCTGTCTTCCCATGACTGCAATGTAAATAAATCTCTTCTTTCTGCCCTTCATCCTATCTCTTTATAGGCTGGCTGAGTGGGATGAGTGGCCAGATATAAGGCGTCTCCTGGACTTTGGGCCTGGGATCTAAAAACTGTTTCAGCATGATTGTCTTCATAAGTTCAATGATTTGTTAATTTAAAAGGACATATTTGGGAGTATTATGAAATGAACAAATCTTTTAGACATGCAAGACACAATAATATTTGTGTGTATGTGAGAGAGAGAGAGAGGAAGAGAGAGAGAACTGAGGCTTGAACCATGGATGGCCTGGGGAGTGCTGTTATTTAGCTTCTGCTCAAGGCTGTCACTCTACCAATCAAGCCATAGATCTACTTCCTGCTTTTTGGTGATTAATTAGAGAAAAGATTCTTACAGTCTTTCCTACCCATTCTGACTTTGAAATTTGATCCTTAAGATCTCATAATTTCAGATTTTTTTCAGTGCCTTAGACACTCATTTGTTTCAACAGGTTTTTATCCTTGTTAAACTGTTCTGAGTAAACCATGCTATTCTTGGTATCTTTACTTTAAATGTTGAACAACATTATCTCTAAGCAGATGGAAAAATACATTGTAATTATGAAAAACATCAGATGGCATTCACCTGCAAATTGTTCCCATGCTTTCCATATTTTATAGAAAAGAGATGGACAGATAGCTTACTGAATCTTACCCTTTTCCAATCTGTACTAAATAATGAAACAAAGATTTGAACCTGCATCTCTGTGGCAGAAGATATTCTCATTGTCATTACTATTTCAGGCATCTATAAAGTTTGTCTGTAGTGAATTTCAGGATTCACAAGAAAAGATGAATGGGACATGAGAAAATATATCTAATTTCAAAAGAACAGATGGATATCCCCTTTGGGGAATGAGAAAGGGCTGAAAGTGAGTAAAAGAAGGTAAACACAGAGAGGACCTATTCATCAGCCAGGACATTCCTTGAAGACCATCACAGCTGCCCTCTCCCCCTCTAAACAGTTATTCTTGGATTCCATTTGACAGTAGCAATAAAAAATGACTAAATCAACTTGGATCTCATCACCTGTACATTGTTAGAGATTATCATTACTTTTTCTTACTAATGTTTTCTTTTCCAATTTAGTTTAAAAAGAAGAGGGGAAGAGGGATAAATATCATCTGGAAAACACAGGCTTTTTTTGTTTACATCAACCACCATATAGTAGCCTCTCAGTAACATTTGTATTGGTGATCATAAAATTAGGACAGTTGGATTTAGGATTTCTAGATTTGGTGACCATATGAAGGCAATACTCAGTAATTTATCACAAAACTTGTCCTAAGATAATAGTCCATGCAAAAGATTCTAGAAGTTCATGATCTCAATAAAGAAGAGTGGAACAACAGATTACCAGTATTTAATGAATTATTTTATCTTCACCAGGCTATGTGATCATTTTTTGAGTCAAGGGTTCCAATTAGCCATGGCTATGAGGGTAAGTAATACTTCATATTGAGCAGTGTTGCTAAGGTAAGATATTTGATAGGGTTTGCAACTGATGACATTTTCAAATTCTGAAGAGTTTATAGTAAGGGAGCCCCAGCATAACTGAGGAAGATCAGTATCTGGCACCATATTTTCATCACCTGTGACCCCTTTCCCTGCTTCCTTCCACTTAGTCAAATAAGATCTCCTGACAGGTGTTTTAGTGAACTTTTGCGAGTGAATTAGTCACTTCATACTTATTACCTTAACAAAGGGCCAGTAAAACTTGGGACCCCTTAGTGTTTATTTTCCGCATTAAAAGCCATACAGTCTCAGCCACTAGTTCTCAATTTCCCCTGTTAGCAGAAAAGCACCCAATATGTACATGAATAGACATTATTGTGTTCCTATAAGCCTTACTTACAAAAGTAAACATTGAATCACATAGACATCATCTTTCCTAATACATGGTTGGAGGTGACCATTCTTTCTAGCATCTACTGGGCTGTTTTTCTCTCCGTGTGATATGGACTGTGACCACATTCATCCGGGAGCTGGGTTGACACTAAAACTCCAAATTTCCTTCATTTACCTGTCTGCAACTTTGACAAGAGTGGTGGGAACAACTGAGCTCTTTCTGGTTCTTTTTTCTCCATATGATCCCTTAGCCTCCAATCATCTAGCTCATGCTTCCTGGTATGGTTAAGTTCCCAAGGGCATAAAAGTTACAACTGTTTTCCTAAGCCCTCCACAGAGAACCAGAATAGAAAGCTACAAAGTCAAAGCAAGTCAGATTGAGAAGGGGCCTAGATGCATGACAAAGAGAAGTAAATTCTATCTCTTTATGACAGAGCCATATGCATATACTGGAATGGAAGTGACTTTCCGTGGCCAATGTTGCAGGCAATCAACCATGGCATGGTATTTATCAACAGATAATGTAACTTATCCTAAAATGGATATATGCAGAAGTCCTAGACTGTGCAAATTTATGGGCTAATTGAAATCAACAACAAAGCGGGTAGAATTATAGAGTACCAGGAAAGAAAAATTTATCTATTATATATTCAGTGAGCTTTATGAAAGTGTCAACCTGCACCAGTTGACAAAGTAGACAGATATATTTCTGTTACAAATACTGTGGAAGTGTGATGAAGGCTAGTAAGAACTTGGCTGGGACATGAAACAGTAAAGAATATCAGGAGAGGTTTGAGTGGCTGGTGAGGATATATGGCAGGTATTTACCTGGTAGCCTAAAAAGATCTGATGTAGGAATCCAAAAGTTAGCAACAGCAGAGAGAAAAAATTGGTGGAAGCATGAAAGCATAGACTATACACAGAATATTGGTTAGGCTTTTGCAGTATTTTAGATAAGAATGGATGACAACTTGAAAGAATTGACAAAATTTAACTTTTTCATTTTATTCATGCTGCTTTGTGAAGGGAAAACCTGACTCTGGGGACTCTGGTTTAGAAAAAGAACAGGTAAAACTAGGAGTGTGCAAAGAAATAACAGCAGCACCCCTAGGTACAATAACTCTACTGCAACAAGCTGTGTTCTGAATGGCTCTAAAGAATTAACTTGACCTTCAAGAAGTAAATGGCTTTAAGTTTCTATAATAGATCTTATACTGAAACTTTATACACTCTCAACAGATTCAAAAGGCTTTTATTTATTTTTCATTTTATTCTTTCACATTTTCACTCTAAACATGAGCCAGGAAAGATCCCTGGTTTGTTCTCAAATTATGGAAGATATATACGTATAACAGAGACAAATTTTTCCAGTAAGTGAAGATGAAAGAAGAAAGCGCAGAGCTTCCTCTTCCAGCCTCATTTACTCTTCTCTTTTGTCTCCTTTACCTTCCTTCTGCAAAATACAATAGGTCACTTTACAGTGGTGTACAAGTAATCAAGACAAATTAGGAAAGAAATAATGCCTCTTACAATCATGCCTAGTTTAGCCAGTTGCCGATGGCTCAGACCTCTAATCCTAACTACTCAGAAGGCTGAAGCCTGAGGAACAGGGTTCAAAGCCAGTCTAGGTAGGAAAGTCAGTGAGAATCTTATCTCTGATTAACCACCAAAAATCTACAAGTGGAGCTGTGGCTCAAGTAGTAGAGTGCTATCCTTGAACACCAAAACTCAAGGATAGTACCCAGGCCCTGATTTCCAACCCAAGATCAGCAATAAACAAACAAACAAACACAAAAGTTCCTAGTTAAAGACTCAGAGCAAAACTCATTGAACTAAAACTAAATCAAGATTGTAGCATTTTGTCTTACACTCTGAATTGTCTTAACTAGTGCTTGTCTCCTTACCTCTCCTCACACACGCTCAAATGCATACACTCCACATATATGTACCTACATGCATGTATATTTACACAGAAACAGACACACACTCACATTTATGCATGCATGCACATCTAAGCACATCCACTCCTGTGTGCATAATAATTTTGCACATTGTAGAGCCTTTTCTGTGGCCTAATTTTGCACCTGTTTTCCTGCTATTTGACTTTTTGTTTTTGTTCTTTGCGGATTTTCTTGTGTTGTTTTGTTGGGGCTTGTTTGAGAAAAGGTAGCCTAGAACTTGTAATTTCCCTGTCCAGCTTCCCACTGTAGGTACTACAGGTCTAGGTTCAATGTTCACCTGTACCATCATTTTAGTTTAATTTTGAATTATCCTCCAACCTTTGGCCAGACCTGATCTCATTCAAAACCAAATTCCTTGAATTAACTCCTCTAAATAACCTTATCTCAACAAGGTAATTTCCTTCAAAATTATTTCTTTGTTTATCTTTTTCATTAATTTGTGAGTTCCTGAGGAATGTTGCGTAGGTATAACTCACCAATATATCATTAATAATGTTAAACTCAATTAATGAGTAATTGTTTGATAAATGGCTACTGGGCTGAGCAGGAGCATGGCAGGGTTAGAAGTGCTCATTTAGAAACATCATCATGATGAGTAATTCTTATATGTATGACATTGCCCTTGTAATGAGCTCCTTTCTGTCTTCAGCATGCATTACCGCTGAATTCCATGTTTTCCTTGCCTTTTATCTTTTTACTTATGAAGTAGTCATAATATATTTTGAACGAGGATAAGGAAATTGACCATGTCTGCAAGAAATCTCAGAACCTCACCTTGAAGTGATTAACTCTCAGATGTGAGCTATGATTTAAAAGTGATAACTTGGCATCAGTTTGACAATATAGTATGGCTTAACAGGTCCATAAAATTTTTCTTTTCTTTTTTTGTTCCTTTTTTTTGGCCAGTATTGGGACTTGAACTTGGCCTGGGCACTGTCCTTGTGCTTCTTTTGCCACTTCTAGCCACAGCTACACTTCCAGCTTTTTGGTAGCTAAGTGGAGTTAAGAGCTTCATGGTATGAGGAAACAAAGGAGGAGGCAACAATGCTTGATCAGAAACTATACTCACACAACAATGAGAAGTACAAAATGTCATGTCAAAAACGAGCTTTACAATGTCGGTGTGGGGGGGGAAAGATTGGGTGGGGGGGAGGGGGGAGGCTGGGAAGGGAGGTGAAGGGTAAACAAAGGAGGAGGCTGAATGCTTGGTAAGAAATGCATGCATTATCCTGCCCATGTAATTGTAACCCCTCTGTACAGTATGCTCTCAAATAAAATAAAATAATATTTAAAAATAAAATAAAATTTTAAAAAAAAAAGAAAAAAGAAATTATACTCACTATCTTGGCCATGTAATTGTAACCCTCTGTGTGGTATTTTCACAATAAAAAAAGTCTCATGGTTGTTCCTGTCTGGACTGACTTCAGACCACAACCCTCATATCTCAACCTCTTGAGTAACTAGGATTACAAGCAAGAGCCACAGGTGTCCACCTGGTTCATGCAATTCTATATAACACAGCTGCCTCTTGTAATTTTCCCATCACAATCTAATATTTGATGGCTAACTGCAAGTCCTCAACTGAAATAAGGGTCTTTCTGGTCATAGGATATAATCTTCCTCTCTGAATGAACTACCTTGACATTTGGTTCTTTTAAAACAGTATATTCTTATTATCTTTGAATAGTTGTGCAAAGGGATTACAATTCAAGTTGTCAGTTTATGAGTATAATGTATCTTGATCAATATTACCCTCATTTATCATTTTCTCTAATCTCTGCTTCTTCCATAAACTCAACATTCTACAGTCCATTCTATAATTTTAGCTCATTTTGCCTGATTTTTCTTATCAGATTTCCTGATTTTTGTCCTGAAATTTGCCTTCTTGTTTATTTTAGTTATTGATGGTATCAGATTCAGCATCTCTGACTTAGAGCTAGGCACTGGTCTCCTAACCCATTACCCATTCTCAGCTTCTATATGCAAATCCTTTTGCTCACTCTACCTGTCAAAGTTGGAATTTCAAAATGGAAATAAGATGATGTCCCTTGAATACTCATAGAAATCCAGAGCTTAAAAATCCACAAATAATTCTACTAGCTAACAAAAATCAATTGAACCTCTACTCTGAAATCTGCCACTGTCAAAAGGCTCTGTTAGAGTAGCATTTCCAAAAGAAAAAAAATTCTAAAATGAGGAGTAATGACATGTGTATGAAGTCCCAACTACTCTGAAGCTCAGGCAAGATGATTGCTTGAACCTGCAAGTTCAGGACTGGACCACCCAACAGAACATGACCCCATTTCAAAATAAATCAATAAAATAAATAAGTAAACAAGAATTTAAAATTCCAGTTAGAGAATTTTGTAGTTGATAGTGATGACAACTGATTTAAAGCTTCCTCATGGTAAGAGATTGGGATAAAAATATAATGAAAAATCATCACAAGCCGTCTTACCGACAGCCATAGAAAAATATATAATTAATGAAAAGATCTTCATAAAGGGTCTTACAGATAGTAATGTTTCTTCCAGTATGTGCAAAACCTAGAAATAAGTCTAATGAAGAAGTGACCTTTGGAATCAGAATTCCTGTCATAAGTACAGCAGCTTCACAAATTTGAAACCCATTAATTCAGAATTGATGACACAAAATATATTTCAATAATCTTTTATTTTAAATGATACTTTTTTCTAAATAAGTGTCTGTCTCATATACAAACAGCACAGATTTTATCTACTAAGGGGATACAGTGTTTCCCAATAGTTATTACCAATGATTCTCCTGCAATTATTATAAAGGAGAGCTTCTAAAGAGAATGCATGCATCAAGTAAAAATTAGCCATTTTTCATAAGAGTGTATCTCAATCGGATCTTCCTGCCTCCCACTTAAAGGGTTTCTCTGTAGTTTCTTTGTATAGGAAATGCAAACATCTCTGAATATAGAAATTGCTTCCTGCAATTACCAACCACTTTCACATCAATATTTTCTGAGCACTCAAGAGAGGAACTTAAAAAAAATGTAATTCTGGGTGAAAAGGAAACCCATGCGCCATAATAAAACTTCCAGAGCTGTGCCTTTCAGATTTTAAAATAAAAATATAATTTTTAAAGGGTCCTGATGAATGTTAAAGAATGTTGAAGCTAAGTAATGAAATGTTTAATAACTGTTGAGGAAAGCCAGTTGCACAGCCTGAAGCCCTGTGAATTAACTGAGTGATCATTAAATGAAAACATGGAGGTAGGCATATACTTTTTGACCACATGAGCCAGGATCTGTTGTATTTTATAGTACTCCCACTCATTAGCAACAGAGCTGTAGTGGGACATATTTAGCTGGTCCCTTACCCTGATGTGAAATAAACTGATGTAGATAGTGTTAGTAGTAGCTCTACCACTCCTTCCTATTCCCACCTTAAAATTAATCTTCCAACTAATGACATTCTTAGTTTGGAGGAATATGGCTTCCCACTCAGCCAATCCCTACACCAATAACTCAAATTTCAGATTGCAAAAGACATTGTTTTTCCCACTATTTAACTGACCTGCTCTGATTTTTAGAAGGGTTATCTAACTTTATCTACACATAGGTAATTACTTTTAAATTTACATTAATTATAAAGAAATAGAACTAGCCAAGTACTTGTAGTTCACACTTATAATCCTGCCTACTCAGAAGGCTGAGAACTGAGTATTGTGGTTCAAAGACAGCCCAGGAAAGAAAGTTCATAAGACACTTATCTCCAATTAACAACCATAAATAAAGTAAATAAATAAAATCTGGAAATGGGGTTGTGGCTCAAAGTGGTAGAGCACTAACCTTGAGCCCAAAAGTTTCGGAACAGCACCTAGATTCCAGATCCTGAGTTGAATCCCAGACTAGTACACACGCACACATGTGTGCAGGCATTCACGTACACACATACAGAAATAGAAAATTCAGTTCCTCACTTACAATAACTACATTGCAAGTCCTCTAAAAACATAGGCTCCTAATGGCTTCCACATTGGAACATGGAACCTTGCACCTATAGAACATTTCCACAACTGCAATTTTACTGGAAAGTACTCTTTTAGAGGACTTATTTGTGACTTTAAATAGCTCCTTAAATCAATAATTGCCATTTGATTTCTCATAATTGCATATGTTTATAATGCCTGTGTATTTATACAGAATTCAGCAAAGCGTCCATGCCCCATTATGTACTGCTGTAGATATAACTTCAAAGAACTACTTTATTGCTTCTCAACATGCTGCAGGGTTGACTGGGTGCCAACTGGGTGCCTTTTTTCTATTCATGTTTAGAGCTTGTCAGATTTCTGTATCAGTTGACAGGTGGGTTTAAAATACTTAAGATGACTGCATTTCCATTTCTGACATGTTGAAAAAAGCTGTGATAGGCTTGGTCATATTCTGGAGCATAGCAGTCACTCCCAATCTTTCAATTTCTCTCTCTTTCTCCCTCTCTCGCTCTCTCTGCCCTCTCTTGCTCTCTCTGCCTGCCTTTGTGATTAGCTCTCTGTTCCCTCTCTCTCCAGGATAAACATCTTTTGTGAATATTTACCACCCCCATTAAATCATACTCTTCCATGAAGTATTCAACCACCTCAGTTCACTGTTCTCTAAATTTGCTCAGGACTAAGTTTTTTTCTCGTGTTCCAGCGTTCACATAAGTGTCAGTTTGTCCTTCACACTCCTCCTCTACCCGACATCTCCCAAACACACTGTTTCTCACTGAAGGAAACCATTCCCTAATTACAGATGCTTCTTAATTTAAGATAGGCCTAATAAACCTGTGATGACTTGAAAATTTCCTAAGTAGAAAATGCATTTTATTTTTCTAATGTACCAAACTCCCTAGCTCAGCAATGTCACTGGCTAAAGAGTGCCAGCTGTTCATTCACTGCTGTGACCTGCTTGACTGGGAGCTGAGTCTGTGCCACTGCCCAACCCAATTTCAAGAGAATATCTGACTGCATATTGTTATCTGTAGATAGATTTAAATTCAAAGTTACACATACAGATTCTACTGAAAATGTACTCCTGTCACCATCATAAACTCAAAAAAATGAAGCTACCATTATTTGGGGGATGTATCAAGTATCTGTGTGCTCCTCCCAGTTGATAACATTTAGCTGAGTATCATGTACAAATTAAGCCAGTAATAATAAAGGATTGTATCAAATCTCTCCCCTGTCTCCAAAAAGTGGAAAAGTGTCTTCTAATTTCTAAGGAAGGTATTAAGATAGTAACTGAAGTAAACTTTATTAATACTAATATTATTGCTCTTATCTTTAATAGGGGTTTCAGTACAGCATGTCAATTTAGGAGTACAAGGTTGCCCCATCCTTCATAGTCCCCAGCCCATCAGTACAGTAAACTGCGTCATTCACTGGATCAAGATTTTAGTCCCTAATCCGATGTTCTACTGTATCATATTACTTCAAAAAACAGCCATGAAATCTTCATCATGAAATTCTGGAGATTGTTGTAAACTATGGAAGTTAACTGAAGAATAAGTGGTTTAAGAAACTATAGGGCAAATGAACAAAATGAGGAGTCCTTCGGAATTATAGCATGACGTTTCTGAAGCTTACCTTATTTAGGAATTCAAAATTTTAATTTCTATTCTGCTTCCTCTTCTCCAAAGGAACACTTTATAAAACACACACACACATCATCATCATCATCATCGTATAAGGAACAAACAGAGAGACATATACACACATTCACAGACACATCTCTTAAATGCTGGCTGTCTCTAGACTCTTCAAAAGCATTAACTATATAGACAAACTTGCCAATGAAGACTGCCTAGATAATAAATTGTTCTCGTTTTAAAAAACCTCAGTTGTAAGCAATGCAATTTGCTCTACTGAAAATCCAGATTTTAGTGATTCAGGATTGAATACCATAAAAATGCTTTTGTTGGTAGTAAAAATATTTTCACTACCTGAAGCCATCACAAACACCAAATGCAACTATTTTTCTTTCAATGCAGAGATGCTAGGATACTCAGACTCATAACCTACAAGGAAAAAAATTTATCAGCTGCCTTAGCCTTTGACACAAATATTTCTATAGGTGATTGAGATGATCTATGTGGATACTAAGAAATAAAGTGTAAGCAGAAATGAGCCAGTTTACAGTATTTATTCTGCACAGCCTCAAAAATAGTGGAGAAGGCAAGATCTGAGAGAAGAAAGTGGAAATAATGTGTCTTTAATTTATAGGAAAGGCAAAAGGGAAATGAACCACCTGCACTCTGACGGTTGGAATTAACAGAGATATCTAAGGGGGATTTAATCCAGACCATCTAGGCTTGCAAGTCATTTACATTTTGAAGATCAAGAGGCTTTATTAACCAATTTGAAAAGTGTATACCTCTGAGGTTAGCCAGAAAAGTTCTCAAATAAAGTTTGATCCCTATAGCAGATATGAGATGGTAATAAGAGCCAAGGAAGAGCTAGTGACTCTAGCTCTCACCTCTAATCTTTACTACTCTGAAATAGGAGACCAATAGGATTGTGGCTTAAAGCCAGCCTAGCAGAAAAGTTAGAACAAAACTGGGCTGGAGTCAGGCACCAGTGGCTCACACCTGTAATCCTAGCTACTCAGGAGGCTGAGATCTGAGCATCGGGGTTCAAAGTCAGCCTTGGCAGGAGAGCCCATGAGACTCTTATCTCCAATATACCACTCAGAAAAATGGAAGTGGCTCTGTGGCTCAAGTGGTGGAGTGCTAGCCTTGAGCTGAAGAGCTGAGGGACAGCGTCCAGGCCCAGAGTTCAAGCTCCACCATTGACAAACAAAAAAAAAAGAAAAACAAACAAAAAAAACCTTGGAGGCAGGCATTACTCAAGTGAGACGAGTGCCAGTTATGAGCAACAAAGCTCAGAAAGAACACTGGGCCCTGTGTCTGAGCTGATACCATAATAATAGTAATAATAGAGCCAAGGAAGGAAGGAGACTTCTTCTAGGGCTGCTACAAATGTTGTAATGCCTGGTGATTAGCAGTCAGGACTCTGGGGCTATGTATTAAGGATCTGAGGGCCACGATTACTCACCATCTCAGTGACCTTGAGGAAGATGTTTGACCTCTCCACTCACTTTCCCCAAATGCAAGACATAGATGAAAATAGTTCCCACCTTCCAGGTTGTGACAGCTAAATGATGTAATGTGTTTTAATCTTGGCTCAAATCCTCGCATATATTAAGAATTCAATATGCATCCATCTTTCCATATTTCTCATCTAACTTCACCCCAGAAAGTGCTATTGCTTTACTTTGCATGTAAAGAAATGAAGCCTTGAAAATTTCCCAAGATCACACATTATTGTCTATTTGATTTCTAAGTATATGCTTTATGCTTGTGTGTCCAATAGTCCATTTTTTTTTAGCTAGGGAAGGCAGGTTCTACTGGTTTACACCAGCTGTTCTTCAAATGGAGAAATCTAGCCACAGAAACTATTATAAAGTAAGAGCTCCTAATATTTTAACACAGCAAGTGTTCAATAAAAAGTTTTGGATAAAGGAAGTGTTGGTTAGTAGAAATGAGCTCTGGCATACTGCTGCAATATAATTTGTGTGTATTTAGTAGCTAAGATTGCTGGCTTGGTCTTAAAGTCCATGCATTTGCCCACAGTGAGTGTGGGTTCAGACACCACATGCTAACAGCACTTTCCTGGCTCTGTTTGAGTGGCCACAGCCCTGTACCGCAGACTGATAGTTCCTGTCATTTCAGGGAACTTCTGTTTACACGTTTAGCTTTGGCTTCCTTCCCCAACCCAGATTCTAAATGATGACAGTGGGTCTAATGGGCTGTTGCACTTTGCTAATTTACCTATTAATTTTGCAAATGGTCTGTTTCACGGAAGATAAAGCTTATCCTTTGGAAACATGACATTTTTCAGTACAACCTGCCTCAAAGGATACCCAGGCCTTTTTCAGAGAAAGAAAATAAATTGTTTAAGGTGGCATTTCACAACCTCCCCACTTCCCTGGCAGGATTATGCACATAGAGTGATGACTGAGTCAGCAGAGCTAAGGTGGCCAGGCAGGCCATGAGTACAGCTTCCCATGTCTTGCAAGACAGATTGGAAAACCATGTATTCATTTTTTCCTGTCATGAAAATGGAAGATTAAATATAAAACCTATAAGATACAGACATCAGTGGAAGGCAGAATTGAATATGCTCAAGATCACAAATAGTCCCTGTTTCTGGTGATGAACCAAACACAAAAACAAATGTCAATGAAATTAGCGGGAACTGCCTCTTAGATTTCCTTGGGAAAAACAAATAAAAAGGCAGCAGTGGACTAAGTAAGTAGTCCAAAGTACAAACATACAACATGTATGGGAAAGAGGGGACCAACTGGCCCCTGACAGTTTGACCACATTCCACTTAGGACTCTCCTCAGTGGCTAACATTCACTATAGGAAATATCCATGATATTTCTACCAATTTCTGAAAATAATGTATTTTACCCTAATAAAATGCTATCCGGTTAAAGCAAAGACTCCAACTGGGCATCAGTGGCTCATGTCTGAAATCCTAGCTACTAAAGAGTCTGAGATCAAGGTCTAGGAACATAGTCCTAAGCTGGTGAGGGCAGGAAAATCCATGAGACTCTTATCTCCAATTCACCACCAAAAATCTAGAAGTGGAGCTATGGATTAAGACACAGAGTTCTAGCCTTGAACAAAACAGTTTAGCTGATGAGTTCAAGTCCCAAGACTTGAACTTTAAAAAAAAAAAGAAAACCAAATAACACCAAAAAAAAAAAAAAAATACTACCCCAAACATTCCCCACACAAATCACCTCCACCAGTTATAACAAAAAAGCCTAAAAATTCCTCGTAGGTAGATGACACCATTTATGGTAATCATCATAGTTATTTTCATGTAAGTAAATGTTTACAGTGATTAGGATAATTTAAGTCCATAAAAGTTTGTGTCCTGTTTTACAATGAGATTTATTTATCCTTTTCTGTAGCTGGTAAGAAAGTACAATTCATCCCAATCACCTCTGTACTCCTACACACAACGACCTGAATTACAGAACTAGGAGTTGAAGGTGTAACTCTCTGGAAGAGAGTTTACCTAGGGTACACAAGTCCCTGTGTTGGATCTCCAGTACCTTAAAATAGAAAGAAAAGAAAAAAGAAAAGAAAAAGGTCAAACGATATAGTGGCAAGTGCTTGTAGTCTCAGTTAGTCAGGAGGCTGAGGAAGGAGAATTGCTTGAAGCCAGAGATTCAAGGTAAGATTGGGGAATATAGTGTAGCCCCATCTCTAAAAAGAAAGGAGAGATGGAAGGAAAGAAAGGAGGAGCTCAAACTACAAAATTAAGTGAATACATAGTAAAACCAGCACCTCTTCTGAAACTATAGAGTAAAGGTCTTTATCTAATTGATATACTTCTAAAATCACGAATATATGGGCAAAACATCTGTAACCATTTCATCATTATGGAACTCTGGGGATTAACCTAAGACATGACAGATATTCTATTCAAGTAAACCTAATGAACCTCAGGAAAACACTGGGTATGTGACTTCCCATTTGTTCCCTCTACCAGCACTGGTTCAGTGGTCCTAGCCAGAATCCTGGAGTCTTGCAGACAATGGAAGTGTTTGTGCACTTTGAGGCTCCATTCGCAGCAGCATCTTGAAAGCACAGTCAACATTTTGTCCAAACTCACATTTCCTGTGGCAAATCTCTAGTCTCACAGTATGATGGCTATTTAATGTAACTCAGTGCTCAGTGGAGGGGCTGACTCCAAGGTATTACAAAACAATAGCCAAATATTGGCAATGTCTCAGATGCTGAAGGCTGTGATTTCAATTAGAGCAAACAAGAGTTTGGCATGGAATTCAATAAGAAATCTTGAAAACCCAGTTACAGAAACATTGAAAAGTTATAGCACATTTCCAGAGATCTCCATGCTATAGTCATTTGCAAGGATATGCATCTTGGGAAAAAAGAAACCTTGGGAATGACAGTAGCAGTCACTCACTCTTGGTTGACCCTGAACACTAAGATTATTTTAAAATAAGATACCTGAAATTCAAAGGTTATATCTTTCCCCATGAATCTCCTTGCAAAGACTAGACTTCTTCTACCTTTGGGTAACCACCAAATTACATTGATCTAGATCTAACCCCCTGGAAACCTAGGTTTAGTATTAAAAAGATAAATTTATGAAACAAAAATGAGAGCGAGTAGAAAATTCAGAAGTTACAAATGGCAGGGGATTCAGAAAACACAGAATACAGAAAAGTTGTTAAATGAATAAACAACAACAAGAAAGACAACAAATTGCCAATAATAATAAGCTTTGGGATGTGTAGACAACCGATGAATTGCTACAATATATTAATGAAGATGTTCTCTATTTTTCAATAAAAAATATGACATAATGGAAGAAACACTCCAATGTTGTTCTCATACAGGGGACAAATAAGCATCCATTAGTGAATACCCATGAGGAAACCAAATCTTTGATTTAGCAAACGTGAGTCTATTGGCCCACAGGACTCCCTAGCTAAGGTGGTCCTTCGGCAGCCTGTGTCTGGTGACTACCCTAATCAGTCTATCATCAGACAAATGCTCTTCAGTGCCCACTACAAGCTAGACATTTCAAGGCACAGACCTATGATATAGTTGGATATATTAATTTGTTCCTAAAGTTCCTAGACAGTGGACTCCTGTAGATGACGAAGAACTTAAAGGGGACAGTAAAAGCTTTGTTATAAGGACTGTCTACAGAGGGAGATATTAAAATTTTTGAAAAGCATGAAAGGATGTACAAGTTGAGAAAGGAAGAACCTAACTTAGTATGGGTGAGGGTAGAAGAAATGTCCTAATGTTATGATCATGTACCCTGCATCTTCAGAAACAAAGGGCTCTGGATGGCTTTCATCTAAATGAAAAATCTGAACAAGAATCTGATAAAACAAAACAAAACAATACGGCTTCTTTTTCTGGAAATTCACTTGACAGTCACTCTACCAAAGTGTAAGAAATAGAGATTATTAAAAACAGTGTGACTCCTGGGTAAAAAAGTAGGTAGAGAGAGAGAAAAGGCCAGCTGCAGAAATGGACTGACACTGAATTACCCAACAGGCAGGTAGCCAAAGGAATTAGCAAAGAAATGCATTTTGCTTTGATGATAAATAGTAGTAAGAAATGGCACTCAAATCCCAAAATCTGGGCTCTCACATCAGCTCTGTCTTTTATGATTCATAATGTAGGGAAATCTTAAACCTCAGTTTCCTTGTCTATAATGACATTGAAGAGTGTGTGCCCTGGGATTCTAGCAGGGCCACTTTGAGGATCACCATGTATGTTTGCTTGAGGACTTTGAGGGGATTTAGAATAAAAAAGAATGAGATGTTAATGGCCTTAGTGATTATTTTCAATAACAATTGAAACTGCAAAGGATTGGGGAGCCATTTCCACCAAGAAAGAACAGTAGCTCTGGGTTTCAAGCATTGCTTTCCCAATGTGAGCCTCTGCAGGCTGCACTGCTGCTTATTGTAACTCAGCAACTTGGGGACATTAGTCAAGCTTTGTTTATCTTGCTTGCCAAGAACTGCCTTCCAACACAGAAAGTGTGGCTTACTCTTGGACCTAGCCATAGCTTATTGGCTTTGTCTCTGGCCGTTCATACTTCTAGGAAGGAAGATATAGGTGAGATTGTTCCTTTAGGAACAGGTTTGTAGCAGAGATTTTAGCATGCCTGATTATTGTATGTTTTTGATACTACATTGGATGATAATAAATATTAACAGGGTACAATAGTATACCAAGCAGTATACTAAAATACAAGAAAACAATGAAAAAAACCAGCAACAAAGATAAAACCTCTTGTGTCCCTATCTTGGGGTTCATTTTGCTTAGCGTCAGGTTATATGGTCATATGTGCATAGCTTTTGACCCGTTCTGCTTGTCCTAGACATATACTAATTATTGCAAATAAAGGAAACCATGAGACCTATGTTTCTTTGGTTCTGGCTTACTTCACTTAATATAATTTTGTCCAATTCTTTCCATTTCGGAGGGTGTCATTCTTTCTGATGGAGGCATAGAATTCCATTGTGTGTATGTGTGTGTGTGTGTGTGTGTATGTGTGTGTGTGTGTGTGTATCACATTTTCTTGATCTATTCATCTACTGAAGGGCATCTGGGTTGTTACCATATCTTAGCTATGGTGAATAATGCTGCAATAAACATAGTTGTGCTGGTAGCTTTAGTAGGGCCTTGTTTGTGATCATTTGGGTAAATGCCTAAAAGTGAAATTGCTGGATCATAGTGGATTATAGGGGAGTTATATGTGTAGTCTTTTGAGGAACCTCCATACTGCTTTCCAGAGTTGTTAAACAAGTTTACATTCCCACCAACAAATGCCACATCCGCTCCAGCATCTGTTATTATTAGATTTCTTGATTATAGCCATTCTAACTGGGGTGAGGTGGTATCTCAATGTTGTTTTGATTTGCATTTCTTTTATGGCTAAAGAAGTTTAGCATTTTTTTACTTTTCTTTTTTTGTAATAAGTTTTTTATTGTGACAATACTGTACATAGGGTTACAATTACAAGATAATGAGCACATTTCTTATCAAGCACTGTTGCCTCCTCCTTTGTTTTTCTCCTACCATCCCTGCCCTCCCATCTCCATGAGGACACTTACCCCTTCCTCACCACCAAAGGTGTAAAGTTTGTTTTCGACATAACGACTTCTACATCTCATTGTTGCAATGGGTTCACCTGCATCCCTATTTAAACAATTTGTTTTTTCCCTTCCCCTCCCCAAATTATACCAATATCAAATACAGTGAAAACAGGTGTCATGTGTCTATTAGCCATCCTTATTCCTCTTCAGAGAAGTCTCTCTTTAGTTCTTTAGCCCACTTATTAATTGGGCAGTTGTTTCTTTGAGAATTTGTTGTTGGGGGATATAATTTTTGAGTTCTAAGTATATTTTAGATATGAGACCCTTGTCTGTTGTATGGCTAGTGAAGATCTTCTCTCAATCCATGGGCTTACTATTGATCTTTCTAGCTATGTCCTTTTCCATGCAGAAGCTCTGTAGTTTCATGTAATCCCATTTGTCCAACTTTTCTTTGATTTGTTGTGTTTCTGGGTCTTTATTTAAAAAATGTCAGCCTGTGCCAAATACTTATAATGTATTATGTGATTTTTTTTTTTGTTCTTGTTTCTTTGTATGTTCTTCCCCCATGGTACAACCCCTGTTCTCACTCTATTTGATTCGGTGTCCTGAATCTTGTATATACATTTTTCTAATTTTCAGAGGGAAAAGGAAATAACAAAATGGTGAAATAAGGATACAGGATGACCCATTATAACTATGAGATGTACAAGACTGTATGTTGAAAATGAGCTTTACAACTTTGCTGGGGGAGAAGGGAGGGAGGCATTGGGTAGGAAAGGGATGGTAAGGGAAATATAAAGGAGAGTGTAACTGCTCAATAGGAAACGGATTCATTACCTTGCTTGTGTAACTGTAACCACTCTGTACAGTATCTTTACAATAAAAATATATTAAGGAAATTATTAGAAAACAAAAATAAAGGCCAAAGTATAAATTTCCTTTTTTCTTTTTCTCTACTTCCTTCCTTCCTTCCTTCCTTCCTTCCTTCCTTCCTTCCTTCCTTCCTTCCTTCCTCTCTCTCTTTCTCTCTCTCTCTCTTTCTGCTAGAACTTTACACTTTAGCCTAGGTCTAAACTCTAGGATTTCTATATGTCAGTTCTGGTCATTTGCCCCTATTCACCAAGTCAAACAACATGGTGAAGAGAAGGAAGATTTATTCTACCAGCCACAGGATGACAGCACTGCAGTATATTGTTAGCCAATCTGGAGTACAAACATGAGGTTTGGGCTCTATAGACAAGAACTGAAAATAAGGAGAGAGGAATACATCTGGATTACACAACTCTAGTGTTTTCTGGTTGGCCATTATCTTGCTCTTTGTCTCCAAAATTCTTTTGGCAAAGTTGTTATTGTTTCACCTCTAGAAAGGAATAAGAAAAAGTCAATCCATAGTAGATGGGCTTCCCGGCAGGTGGTCTGTCTTAAGCTACTGGCTTTTCTCTTTGGGAGGTAGCTTCACATTTTAGCACAAGAGAATAAGAAGAAGGAACTGCCTGCCTACGGGACCCTTTTCCTTGTATGATAAGATGCATATTGATAAATCTTATTTAGCCAAGAGCTCCAGGTAATTGCAACATGACCGCAAGAGAGAGAGTTCAAATCAAAGGACACAGATGCCAAGTGGAAGCTGGCTGCCCAGATTTTTTCCTGTTCCTAGTTAAGGACCAAGAGTTAGTGTTTCTTAACAACAATCAAAGAAAGTAATTTTGAAGCACATCTTAGAGAGCAGTTTCTATTCTGGTGAAGGTTTTAGAGAAGCAACAGTTTATGAAGTATGGGACATTCAGGCTGTGGTAAAGATCAGAATGGACACAAGAGAAACACAGAAACATAAATCCTCAATTTGAGAACAATCAAAAAGGAAGGTTATAACAGGAACCAGGATATTTTCTTCCTAGCCACTCCTTTGCCTAGCAAAAGGTACAGAGATAAATGACATCTTTACTTTGCAAAAAGTACAGAAAGAAATGGGTGACATTTCCCTTCTCCCATCAGAACTTGTTGAGACACTCACCTCCCAGTTTAGAAGTTGGCATTGAGCACAGAGTTCCATACTAGATCCAAAGAAACCCATCTCATTCTGAAAGGGAGAAGCATCTTCTAGAATGTTGGGAGAAGGATCTCCAAAAACTTACACAGCCAAAAGTAATGTGCATATTGTTCAAAGGAGTAAAACATCTCCCCCCAATTCTGGAAAATAATCAAAGGCTTGTAGCTGTCCAGAAGCATTTAAGAAAAAGATTGAATTTTATGATGCTATGCTTGCTTTTACACTGAGCCCTGCTTCCTCAACTCCAGGTAAGCATTGAAAAGTAGTATGAGTACAGTACCCTAACAACCAATCAAAGGGAGAAATGAGCTGGGCGCCAGTGGCTCACACCTGTAATCTTAGCTACTCAGGAGGCTGAGATCTGAGGATCATGCTTCAAAGCCAGCCCAGGCAGGAAAGTCCATGAGACCCTTATCTAATAGAAACCAGAAACTGTGGCTCAAGTGGTAGAGTGCTAGCCTTGAGCTGAAGAGATGAGGGACAGTGCCCAGGCCCAGAGTTCAAGTCCAATGACTGACAAAAAAAAATAATTAAAAAATATAAAGGAAGAGATGAGCATGGTAATCACTCTAAAACAATCCACTGGAGGATCTTCTATATCTGTCTTTTGACAAAGCCCCTTGGAATGGTCAAATCTCAGGACCTGTCTCCCTATGACTTGACTCAGAGCTCCCTCCTTGTGAATAGCCTTATTTCCAGACCTTTGTTTCAAGATGCAGTGGCACTTGTTAAATAATGCAGGAAGCTGTCATGCTAAGTGGGACTAATGAGTCAACAATTTAAATATGTTAAAGGAAAAAATGGGCAATAATAACCATTGAAGAATTTCAATATGTTTATGAACATATGCTGGGTTGTGCACATGCTCAGTAAAGAACTAACACACATCTACCTGACCTAACACACATCAAAAAAGTTTTGCAGCTAAAAAGAAATGAAGATTAAGACACACAAGTGTAAGGGACTTACTTCAAGCAACACCCAGTATACTCTCAGAGCCTTGCAGAAAAGAGTAGTTCTAAGCTTGATATGAATATTTGTTGGTTTGGGGAATATAAGAAAATGCATTTAATATTTAGTTTTAACTAACACTAAGCAGAAACCTCAGAAAAGAGTTTCAGATGCTTTGAAGATTAGTAGGGTCACTTCCCCAAAAAACCAATTATCAGTAACAACAATAAAATATAACAGCAAAACTAGGTACCTCTGGTTCCCTTCCCTACCTATTCAGGAAGCTGAGATCTGAAGGAATGCAGTTCAAAGCCAACTTGAGTAGAAAAATCTATAATGATGCCATTGTTAGTTTGGAAACTAACCAGAAGAAAACTAGATTGGAGGTATAGGTGAAGTGGTAGAGCACCAAACAAGCAAATATGAAGAACTGAATTCAATCCCCAGTACTCAAGATAAAATGTTAAGAAGTTAGAATTTCACAGCTAATTTATAACATTATCTAGAATTTCTTTTTTAGATAAATTTTATAAAATATAACCAGGGAATTTTGGCTCTTGGAGGAGACATATCAATAAGAAAATCCTGCCAAACACAAAGATTAAATACATTAAACAAAGCCTTTCAATTGCCTTAATAAATGTGTGCAAAATAATGAAGAAAAATGTCTGCAGAATTAAAGAGAAATGTAGCAACAGAATGACAATATGTAAACAAATAGAAGACAACTGTTTAAAGGAAGAAATATAAAACTGTGTGGTTGATATCCTAATGTAAGAAGGTGTAATCTGTGTCTTACTGAAACTACCAAGGAGAGGAGAGGAAAGCAAAGTATGTTGTCAAAAAAATGATACAATATTGAAATTAAGGTAGTGATAATCCAGAGTAGATGGGGTTTTTTTAGGTTTTTTGTTTTTTTGGGTCCGGTCATGGGGCCTGAACTCTGGGCCTGGGCGCTGTCCCTCAGCTCTTCAGCTCAAGGCTAGCACTCTACCACTTGAGCCATAGCACAACTTCCAGCTTTTTTCTTTTTGCTTATGTGGTGCTGAGGAACCAAACCCAGGGCCTCATGCATGCAAGGCAAGTGCTCTCCCATTGAGCCACCTTCCCAGCCCCCAGAGTAGATGGTTTTATGCAGGGTTTTATTTCCTTTTGAGATAAGATCTGACTTTGTAACCTAAGTTGTCCTTGAACTTGGTATATAGCCCAGGCTGGCCTTGAACTTCAGCTCTTCCTACTACAGATACCTATATGCTGAAATTGCAGTCCTATATCAACACATGTGGCTAAATCTAGGCAGATTAAAGTGCCAATTGTATTTCCACTGTAAGTATTAATAAAATAAGATATAATCACGTGTAATATAAGTAACATACTTTAAAAGCTATACTAGAAAATAGCTGCTTAGCAGCAACAGTAAAAGACAAGAATCAACAGTCGGATGGGAAGGGGAAACAAAGGAGGAGGTTACCATGCTTGATAAGAAATGTACTCATTATCTTACCCATGTAATTGTAACCCCTCTGTACAGTATTTTAACAATAATAAAAAAATAAGAATAAACAGTGGTGTAAGGAAGACATAAAATGTACAGAAAGAAACAGAATCCAGGAGTGGCAATCATCCCAGCTACTTGTGAGAAAGAGACAGGAAGATATCAAGTTCTAGCAACTGTGAGAAAGGTTAGTGGGATCCTATTATAAATCCAAAATACAAGTATGAAAATGACTGCAAATTGCTCAAGTAGTAATGTCTTCACTAGCATTTCATAGGTTCTGGGTATTATTCCCAGTTCTCTATAACCCTAAGTTGGGAGAGAGAGACGGGGGTAGGGGGAAAGGGGGGCAGAGAGACAGACACACAGACACAGAGACAAGAAAGAGACAGTGAGACAGAAAGGGAGAGAAAAGAAACAGAAATATAGTATATGAAAATACTATCAGTATTTGGGCTGTCACGTAGAAATACAAAAATCACTCAGGGGTCAGATCTGTAAAATCAAAATATATTTGAAAACAATTAATAAAGGTGATATTGCAATATTATGTTTTTTTCCTATTCTTCATAAAAAATTATGAATACACATGTTTTATAGTCCTCAAGTAAGAGTTAACTGTGCCTTCCAAGTGTTTGAATATAGTTAATGTAATATGAATTTTATTATATAAAATCACAAATTCCTACCTATACAAGTGGGAGATGATGGGGATGTTTTCTGTAGAGCTATGAAGTAAAGACAATATGCTCACTAAAATGTGGTCATTGTGACAGTTAAGTCAACTGTCAGCTTGAGATATTTAGAATTACTTTCGAGAAAAACTTTTTTCCCCTCTTATCAGAAAATAAAGCTTAAAATTTCTTTCTTGCTATTGTCTCTAACGTATTCATAAGGTGCCATGTGATATTTTTGTTGCTTTGTATGCTCCTCCCCCATGGTATAACCCCTGTTTTCACTGTATTTGATGTCAGTATAATTTGGGGAGGGAAAAGGAAAAAACAAAATGTTTAAATAGGGATACAGGTTGACTCATTGTAACAATGAGATGTACGAGACACTGTTGAACAATGAACTTTATGATGTAGGCTGGAGTGTGTTGTAGGCGAAAAACAAAGGAGGAGGCAACAATTCTTGATAAGAAATGTACTCATGTTCTTGCTCATGTAACTGTAATCCCTCTGTACAGTATTTTCACAATAAAAAAACTTATAAAAAAAGAAAAGAAAGTACTGTCAATAATTATACTAAATATAAATGGAGTTACTAACTCAATCCAAAGCCATTGATACATTGAAGAAAGAGGAAAGCAGACTTAAACATAAAATGTGTAGAAAAGATTCCATCTGTAACAGATATATCTCATTCAAAGAAGCATGTATTTTGAAAAACAATGAATGGCAAAATGTTTGCCCAAGTTCTATTTGGTGAAGAAAAACTGAAAGGGTTACACTAGTATCAGAATGAAACAAATGTTAAGAAATTGTTATTAAAGATAAAAGTCATTCTACAATGATGAACAAATCACCTGAGAGATATAAAATGATAAATATGTATGAGATATAAAATGATTAATATGTGTGTATATATATTGTATATATATTTATTTTTACCCACCATACACATATATAACAATAGAACCTTAACACCATGAACCAAAAGGAGACAATATTAAAGAGAGAATCAAATTAACAGTAGTATTTGGAGAATCACATACCTTAGTATGAATAACAAATATAATAAGGAAATTGAGGAAATTGAGCACAGAAGACTTAAATAACATTATACGTCAACTAGACTTACAAACACCTATAGAACACTGAAAATAACAGAGGTATAATATTTCAAGTGTATATGGGATGCTCTCCAGGGATAAACAAGGTGACTATAAGACTTAATCAACTTAAAGGAACTGGCAAATATTTAGCTAGAGTGAACAAGAAAGAGGAGGGAGACAAATTATGAAATCAAGACTTAGAAAAACTAAAATAATAGTAGGGTGGGGAGACTTGTGGGTGTTGGAGCAGAATGGAATCAAGAATAATTGATGAATTGGTAATATGTATAAGCTACTATTTTGAGGTGCTGAAAGACTTCTAAAACCTGATTGCGGATAATGTTTTCAACTCTGTAAAATTCTAAAAATAAAACAACTCAGAATGGTACAGTTTAATAGATTGTGAAAATAGTTTAGAACTAATAACAACTTGAAATCTCATAGTTTCTCCTGTTTTCAGTATCTGGAGTATGTCTTTATAAAATCAGAAAAGATAGCATAATGATAAGTTCTGTAATTCCTACAATAACTAGCCTGATTTTCTAGCACAGGGTAGAATTCAGCAAATGAATACCCTTTGGATTATCCTGGTAGGTAGTTGATTATATAATAAAAACAGGTCCCATGAAATAAGCATATTCCTATTAGTAATATAAATAGGGACTCTTTATATCTGAGGTCTTCCAAAAAATAACATAAATTAGTGAAATATTTAGGAAATCAGGCTGAGAATCAGAAAAAAAGTAATTAATTAATACCTTGATTTTTTGTGACATTACATTGCCATTGTTTTGTCAAGAATAGAGGACTATGAATTCAGAATTGCTCATTGTAATAATAATATTTTACTATCATTACTACAGTCACCAAGCTAAATCCATTAAGGAAGCACACTCTGAGTTCATATTATTTTTTAATTTTTTCCAAAAATGTGCTAATTTTAATAAGATAATACAGTGCTTTTAAGAGGGCATTCTGACATTGAGATGCCAGTATCTCTAATGATCTTAGTGTTATAACAGTGACCTGTCTTGAGACTGTGCTGGGCTTGCAAGAAAACTGAATTAAGTTCAGAGTTCATATGTCACTGGCCTCTAAGAATGGTTTGCTCCAATCCTCACAAGTTTGTTCCCTGATGAGGAAACTTCAGTTCACAGTAACCTTGATACTGAGATAAGGTCATACAGTTCCTAAGCAATGAATCAGTTTCTTATACCCATGTCACTTGAGACAGCAAGTAGAGTATGACTCATAAACTCATTTTTAAATCAAGAATGTCCTGAAAATTCCTAGGAGGATGCTGCTAGGGCTCTACTCAGACTCACAAGGTGATAGAACCTTTCTCAATAATACTCAGAGTGATGACTGTGCTGATAATTATAGCAATATGGACATATAAGTGAAGTCAAGAATGGTGAAGGAAATGCTACAGCATAGAGTTGCTAATTCACAGGAAGAAGCAAGCTCCTGGGTCAACTGCTTTGCACAACTCCTTTGAGCCCAGACTCTGTTGCAGAAAAAGTGAATAAAAGTAACATCTTAACAGACACAAGAGTTCCCAAGTCTATGGACACGCATAGCAAGTAAAGACATTACATAAAAATAAGTGCTGAAGAACAAATGGAACAGAGAGGACACTGGTGGCTCATGCCTGCAATCCTTGCTGATCAGGAAACTGTGACTTGATCATTGATATTCAATGCTAGCCCAGGCAGATAAATCTGAGAGACTCATCTCCAAGTAATCAGCAAAAAGTCAGTATGATTCATGAGTGGAAAAAAAACTAAAAGAGACCATGAGACTCTGAGTATAAACCCCAATTCTGATGCAAGAAGAAGAAAGAGAGAAAGAGAATGGAAGACAGGGAGAGAGGAAGAGGAAGGAAGGAAGGAAGGAAGGAAGGAAGGAAGGAAGGAAGGAAGGAAGGAAGGAAGGAAGGAAGGAAGGAAGGAAGGAAGGAAGGGAGGGAGGGAGGGAGGGAGGGAGGGAAGGAGGGAAGGAGGGAGAGAGAGAAAGAGAAAGAAAGAAAGAAAGAGAGAGAGAGAGAGAAAGAAAGAAAGAAAGAAAGAAAGAAAGAAAGAAAGAAAGAAAGAAAGAAAGAAAGAAAGAAAGGAAGGAAGGAAGGAAGGAAGGAAGGAAGGAAGGAAGGAAGGAAGGAAGGAAGGAAAGAAAGAAAAAATAAAAAAGAAAGAAAAGAAAGAACGAATGAATGAAAGAAAAAGAAAGTAAGAAAGAAAGAAAAGAAAGAAAGAAAGGAGCAATTTTAATAGGATTAAAGGTGAAGGACTTGCAAAGAGATTTTTTTTTCTTCAGTTGTGGGGCCTGAACTCTGGGCCTGGGCTCTGTCCCTCAGCTCTTCAGCTCAAGGCTAGAGCTCTACCACTTGAGCCGCAGGGCCACTACCAGCTTTTTTTTTTTTTTTTTTTTTGCTTATGTGGTGTTGAGGAATGGAACTCAGGCCCTCATGCATGTGAGGCAAGCACTCTACCACTGAGCCACCTTCCCAGCCCTGCAAAGAGAATTTGAAAGAAGTAAAGTAGCAGAAGTTATGGCAAACTAAAACAGATTTTCAGGCAGGGGGAAAAAACAAACTACAAAATCTCTAAGGAGGATTTTTGATTTGACATTAAAAATATTAAAAAGAAAACAGAAGCTTTGATAAGTTGGAGTTTATCAGCATTAAACACTGCATGTCAAGGGTTAATATCAATAAAGTGAAAAGACAACTTATAGAATGGGAGAAAAGAATCTAAAACCCATACTATTTAAATAATTCTTACAATTAAAAGACAAGCTGATCAATTTTTTTAAAAAAACCTAAGGACTTTAGCAAAACTTTATCTATAAAAGACAAACAGATGGCTGACTAGAATCAGAGGAGATTATTACTTACTATTACTTACTAGATACTGTTAGTTATTATAAAATGCAAACTCAAACTGCAAAAACTAAATGAAAAGGTGTTTGTGTTAGACTCATCAAATTAACTAAATATCCCCCAACTTTGTATCCGTTCCCTTTGATCTGAGCTATTCTCAGCTGTGGTCACTTTACAACCACCTTGGGCCCCCGTAAATTAAAAAAAAAAAAATCCCTGATAAGCATCTTAAGTGAAAGGCAAACTGTTCCTCAAACAGGCAATAGCTTATAATCATCTTAAGGAAGCTGCCAAAAACTCAGGTTATCATCCAGTGGAAAAGTGATAATTCTCTGGGCAGGGGAAAGCATCCTGACCTTCCCCATCTCCAGTCCTTTCAGGAGCATCTTTTATCCACTGCCATTACCATCACTTCATCCATATATATATTTTTTTTCTCCATTTACTTAACCTTAAATTTACTAACTTCTTTTTAACTTTCACTACTCTTTTAGAAGCAAAAGATTTCATTCATGGATTGATATGCTATTTGAGTATTTATTTGCTGAATAAAATGAAAAGAGAAATAACATTATTTTTCTATGATGGAATTGAGCCCAGGGGCTTGTGCATGGCAATCAAGTGTTGTTCTACCAAGCAACACCCCAGTCCAAAATAATAATTTAAAAAATTCCATCTGTGTCCCACATAAATGTTTCCTGTGATTTGTATCTTAGGAGTACCTCAGCTCAAATTTACACTATAAAGAATTTCCAATAGTGGAAAGTAAGACTAAAAAAGGTAAGCTATAACCTACAAAGTCTTAGTAAATAATGTATTTGTGAAAGCCTTCTTCCCTACCACTCAGGATATTGGCTAATTTCTAATTTTCTAGTAATGATTCAACATAAGCATACTTTGCTCTGTGTTCTTCAATACTGTACTTCTGGATTGTACTAACAATCTTTCAATTAGTCACTGGAATTCTCAGCTACGTTTGCTGAGAAAACCAAGTCAAAAGGAAAATGTGTAATTAACATAGTGGAACTTCTGGTCTGATGCCCTGTGGAAACCTCTGAAGCCACAGGATTTCCTGGGTAAATGCATGATGAGATGCACTTTAACAGATAAGAGGCTTCTAGCAATTCTGAAGACAGTGAAGAAGTCTAAGAGAACCTGATGCCAGAGAGTGTTGCAAGAGCAAGGGATTTCCTGATCCATCACCATCAGTCACTTATATTTAACCTTTATAAAATCCATTCTCTACTGTAATGACCTTTCAATTTCAGGATGAAAGAAAAGTTCACATTTTAGCTTTTGATGAACAAGTTCCATCTTATTTGGTCATCTTAGAGATTATCTGAATCTTCCTCATCCTTTAGGCATCCCCTCTCAAGGACAACCTTTGATGGGTGAAGTAGACCTATCCCAATAACATTGCTTTAAGCATCCTTTAGTGTGAGAAATAGAAAGAGATGAGCAGAAACAATGGCCATTTTTTGTTCTCTTTCATGAACACAGGTGGAATGGCTGCCACTAGATTTTCATTAACTGATGCTAGAAGAAGAAAAAAAATAGGAAAGAAAGAATAGACCTAAAAATGGCTACTGCTTAAAAAATGAAGCCATGGGGAGTGCTTTCCATGCACTATTAATGTTAATGTAGTAGAATTCCTCCATCCTCTTAATTACACTCATAATTCTTAACCTTTAGGTAAACTGTGTACTCAGGCATGGCTGAGGAATGAGAAATGAAATTGGCATTGCCCCACAGCAAGAAAAAAAGTATATCCACCAAGGTCCAGTGTGTCCTGCGGAATAACTAGTGGGAGGCACTGTGCTTACTTTGACCAAAATACCACGATTCAGGGGCAGATGCTACCCAGCAGGCTCACGTACGTGGACACTGCAGTTTAGTAACAAAGATGCTCTTGCATTCCTATCCTGAAGTGCATGCTCTCTCTAAGATACCAGAGACCTATATAATTGAGTAAAAGACACAGAAATTTGTGGCACAAATAGCACAGAGGGATAGATTAAAGAATTCTCCAAGACAGCAAAGAGTAGCCATCTTCCATTCAGCAGGAGAGAGGGTATTTTCTTGGTGCCAATCCATCAGCCCTAGGGTGTTCTTAGCAAACCCTATAGAGATGCATTTAAATTGCTTGCAGCCCCAGGCCAGCTCTTTTAATTTCTTCCTTGGTTAATCTTCCCCAGCTGCCAAGATATTTAAACCTTTTCATAATGTCAAAGGATTTCTTAACCCACTATGCAGTCATTTTGAAGATTTTCCCACCTATTTTTTAGAAACCAACTCGAGTTGCTGTGAAATTCAGTAATCATTCCTTTCATTTTCTGGTATTTCAGTTTACCTCCAACTAAGTTTCCAGAAATATTCAATAGATTATTCCAGAAACAAACAATTTATAAATTTTAATATGTGTACTCTTCTGAGTGACCTGATGAAATCTCCCTTCTTCAGGTTTGGCATATGAACTGTGGTTGTGTCCTATATAGATACTAACTTCTCATGAGACTCCAAGTAGCCATCTTCATGGTCACGTCAACTGCAGAAGCATCAGTATTCCAAAACGCTGCTCTGCTATTAGTTGTTACTCTCTTACTGAATCTATTTTATAAATTATACTTTATCTCCAGTACACACATGCACACACACATATACATACATATATATATATATAGATCCATATACAGGGAAAGTATTGTATATATATATATATATATATATATATATATATATATATATATATATATATATAGTTGGACACTATTTGAGGTTTCAATTATTGTTTGTGGGATGGGGCTTGAAAATTATCCCTGAGGATAAGGTGGAACTACTTGTACTATAATATCCAGAGTAATCGTAGCCCTTCACTTTATTGCTGTGGTTTAGACACCATCCTGAACACCTTTGAAAGTCTTGAGGAATCAATATAACATCTCTATAGCAGCATCTCACCATGCATAGTCAAAGGCATTATAAAGAAGCACAAGGGCAGCTATGGGAGGGTCATATAAGCTTCAGTGATGTATCTAATGCAGAATGTTCAGAGCTGTGCTTGTGGCCATGGGCTCTTGCAATATGGTATGACAGGCTTGGCTGGACAAAGCTATTCAACACTGTTTGCTTTGTTAAGCTTCCACTGCCAAAGGATAGGGTAGCTTTGAGAGCAGGAGGAAAAATACATTAACAATACCCAATGATGAACAGTTTCAGACCTATATACAAATATGAACACATATAGACAACATTTACATACTAAGAATTTATAAGAGCAGTAATAAATGTAATATATGTGAATCAAAGAAATATGTACTATTTTTGCTCTATATCAATGCATGCATATAATGATAGTTGTGTAAGCATGTATATTTGAGCTTTGTGTCTAATTATAAAAAACAATTTTGGAAATCTGGCTTGCTTTTTCAAATAAAGGAAATAAAATAATACTGTCCAAATATTAACTTTCCATCTATTATTGACTAGTAGCATGAATTATTATAAAACTTTTATTACTACACAAAAACTAACATGGAAACAAATATTTGATTTTTAGCTAAAACTAAAATTCAGGATATATATACTCATGCTGACATGAGGTTCTACAAATACTCTCGCAGGCTTAGAAATAGATCCTAGTATTCTGTAGGTCTTACATACTTTTTGTTGGCATGGCTTACCTTTGAAAATTACATAATCAGGTGCTGTTGGCTCACTCGGGTTACACTACCTACTTAGAAGTGTGAGTGGAAGGATTATGGTTTGACGACAGCTGAGCAGAAAAGCTCATGAGATCCTATCTAAAAAAATAATCATCCAAAAACAGGGCTAGAGATGAAGCTCAGTGGTAGAGCACCAGCAAAGTGAACATGAGGCCCTTGGATGAAGCAGATTAAACATCAGTACTGCTAAATTAATTAATCAATCAACTAAAGTATACTTTATTCAGATGCAGTGTTTTGCTAGAATATCTAAGGCAACCTTGAGTTCAGCTCTCCAGTATCTCACACACACACACACATACACATATATACACATACATGTACATGTATACACACATGCACACATATATACACATATGTATATATACATGCATGCACACATATATACATACACACATACACACATGACTTTATACAATAGGCAAAGAGAAACATAATATTGCAAACAACTCTTTATTTTTAATATTAGGCATGAGTTCTTTCTTTTATTCAGTATTTGTCCATTTATTTGTTCCACTGGAGGATGAGCTTTGGGATTATGTACCAATTATTTCAGTTTCTGCACCTTCAGGGCATGTGGTACAGTTATACTTCCTAGTCCCCTTGTGGACTAGGTATTCCATTATGGGCAATGAGATATATACAGAAATGACATTTGTCACCTCTGGGCTGTAACAGGCTTCGGGAATTCTGTAGTCCAATTTTTCTTCACCTAAGTGCCTAGAAATTCTCAAGAGAGAATTTTAGTGTGTCCCTTTGGGTGTTATAAGGACCTACTTGAGAAGTGAAAGCTTGTCATTATAATCATTGAGTTAATCTGTAATTTTATTTTCTTGTTGACATGCCAGCATAATTTAGCTTACCCTGTCTGATATAAGAGAATTCTAATACTGTTTTCCACCATAGTCTCAAAAGATTTGATCATACAAGGAAAATTTACTTGAACACTTACTTTGTACAAGTTACTAAGCATGCTGCTAGAGATCTTCAAGAGTGTGGCCCTAAAAAATGTATTTAAAAAAAATCCAAAAAAACCCCAAAAGAGTATGGCCCTAGGCCCAAAAAAATATAGACCCAAAGAAACATAGGTTGCACAGTTTTCCTCTTTTGTAGTAATTAGAATGTGCCTATAAATCTACAAGGAAACAGTAGATGGTAAAAGACAAAAAAATTTACACTTAGACATAATAAATTAAAGAGGACTCTAAACATTCACGCAGCGAGACTAAATGAGTATATTCTTAGGAGAAGATCTCAAAGGTCCCATAGCTATTTGCATATGATTATATAAATAATGTTTACTGAAATGAACTCCAAGAAATGGAAACAAGAGGTTTTTTATTTTACTTTGTGTGATTATTTTTGGGTTTTTTTGCGTTTTTCCCCTTTGGTCACTGCTTTTGATTTTTGTACTTTTTGTCTTGTATGTAAGTTTATCTGTTTTGGGGAGGGAGAGGGGAAGCACAGAAATAGTGGGACAAAGGGTTAACTAATTCGTCAGTGATACTCACTAGACGCTATATTCAAAAAGAACTATACAACTTAGGGGTGAGGGGGTTTGGTAGAGAAAAAATGGGCGAAAACAAGGGAAGAGATGACACTGTTCAAAAGAAATGTACTCTTTACCTAACCTATATAACTGTAACCCCTTTGTACATTATCTTTACCCAATTTAAAAAGTATTGTACTGTTGATATTATTATTATCCTTAGTAGTTTTACAAAAGAATTACAATTCAACATGTCAATATATGTACAATACAGTATCACGCCTCTTATTATTCTACCCCAGCCCTCCCAACCCCATCATTCCCTCAATTTTTCTAGTTTCATAGGATATACATTGAATATTATGACTTCATTCTTCCTCATTCCTCTTTTTGTCTACCCACCTTCCTTTCCACCCTTCTTCCCACCTCAAATACCTATTTCCTGGTATTCAATATTTTTAGACTGCCAGTTAGTAATTTGAAAGAGTTACACCATTTGAACTCTTCTCTGCGTATAACATACTTCAGTTAATACATTTTTGTACATGTGCATAAAATCCTTTATATGTTTGCATATATATTATAAATTAGATTCTAACCAGCTGCTGTTTTTGAAGGACACAGAAAGTTGGAAAAGTCAGACTTGAAATACGAATTTTCATTTCAATGCTACTTTCAACTAAATCAATGCTACTTTTATCTCTTAGCTGCTGCCAACAAATTGACAAGACTGAGCTCCCGATTCCCATCTTCCATCATTCATTATGGCTTGATAACACTTGGTGTACATATGCCCATTGCCATGGTCCCTTGTTGATCAATGTTGCAACTTTAGAGCCTTCACATGACACAAGATAATCAGCCTAACATCATATCTCCACATTGAGAATCTGCTTGATTATACTCACAATGGAAAATGAGATTAAATATAGGACTCTGATTCAAAGACAATTTTCCAAAGGGTTTTTCCTTTTGTCTTCCTCCATTATTTCCCCCTCTCTTCTTTGCTTCTTTGTGTCCTTTCTTTTTCTCTTCCTCTACTCTTCCCTCTCTCCAAGCAGTTATGTGCCTTTCCCTCTCCTCTTCCTCCTCTTCCTTCTTTGCTCTCTCTACCCCTTTGGCCTCTCCCCCTCTCTTTTCACCATACCCAAGAGTTTTTCCCCATTCCCCTGCTATTCTGATATTTCATCCTTTCTAAATTTCAATTGGAAAATGCTGCCAAGTATGCAGATGGATTGTAATAGCGTCAGCAACTTCATTCTGATTTTCTCCTTATCAACCTTCTTTCCCCTGTCAGAGAAACATTCCCAGAATGCATTTGTTTTCTATTCCTGATTGATTTTTAGAGAAATCTAAGTGTCCAGGCTTAGCTAGTTCACACAATTGTACTGCTGGAGTCCAGGGGGCTGTTTTCTTAGGCACTCAAGCAAGGAATGCTCTTGCTGGCTGTGAAAGTGGATTTAATCACACAGTATAGACAAGGTCAGATGGCCCTACATTTACTTAACCTCTTTGCAGCTCAGTGTGCTCTTTGGTAATAACCAAGACCTCCTGGGACTGTGGGAGTAATTGAGATGGTTGTATAATTTGTCTGTGTAAAGTACTGAAAATATTTGTCATAAAGTCGTAACACACTGCTGCTATGAGTTAGAATGGTAGGCTAATATGATCGATTTTCTTCTCCATTTCCTTACATGAGGTGCCTCCTTTGCAGTAATTCCTTAGGAACCAATTCATATATATATATATATATATATATATGTTTATATATATATATATATATATATGTTTATATATATGTATGTGTGTGCATGTATTTCATGGAGACATGTTGCTAAGGGCTTATTTTACATATGTATATAAGCAAAGATAGATAGATACATAGATAGATGCATAGATAGATACATAGATAGATAGATGTCATAAAGAAAATGTTCTTAGAAAACATCTCTTCATTTGGTAGAAATCCCACATATTTGGATTCAGGAATTTGATCATGATCTTGATTTTCTTTCCTTTTACTTGATAAATATTTCTGATTTTGAAGTCAGATCTACCTGTAATACTATCCTTCCAATCAAAACTAAGCAAGTTACTTTACCCCTAAGTCTCCACTTACTCCTTTGTATCATTAACTATTAAGACTGAATTTAATGGTTGTGAAATATAACATTGTGTGTGGGTAATATACATACTCATGTACAATAGTTATGAACACACAACTCTTTCTTTAGCTGGTGGTAGTTTTACATCTAAATTCTCCTGCCACCTGGTCCTTTGTCTTTGGCTTCCGGGAGCTCTACCTTATTCTCTGTGGTTGACAACCACCTTTCCAAGTTTTACCTCATCCTGTGGAACTGTGAAGAGCGTCTTGCCTCACTTCTGTAGCTGCTGCTCAAAATGTTTGCTCACTGTGTCCACCTAAGTGACACATGCTTAGACACTGAAGCCCAGGGCCCCATTCATCCTCACGCCTATATGCAGTGTTATTTCCCTTCCCTGAGAGTGAATGATGCTCTCCTCCCTCCAAGCCTTTTCTACTACCTCCCTCAACCCAGAACAGTTCTTACCCACTGTGTCAAAAAAGTAATCCTTTTCCATGGAAGATTCTGGGATTTGACTAACCAGAGTACTTTACCTTTTCCATACATCTCCAAAATATAAATGTTATATGTATTATATATTTTATGTATGCATGCATAAAACACACATGTATACCTGAACATATGTACAGGCACATGTATTTGTTTGTATGCATAAATATGTATACATAAATACATGTACATACAGGTATGTACATATATATATATAAATATAAATTTTTGAGACAAGTTATTGCTATATAGCTCAGGCTGGTCTCCTGCTCACAATCATTTTACTTGCGTGTGCCACCATGCTTGGCTTTTAATTGGTACATACATACTGTCCATTCATATTTACATATAGATATATAGTACATATTTCTTAGGATGTTAGGCTCTTGAAGTAATAGTGAGCACCAAGGCCCATCTCCGTGTGTATCAGTAATCCCTCACAAGCCTGGAAGTTAGATTTCCATGTCCTTTGCTTTGCAGAGAGAAAATGATGCTGACAATGGACACTCAGCAGATAAGTGGCAGAGTGGGAAAATTCAGTTATTTTTATGCTTCAGTGCCTCAATCATTTCCACTTTACTGTACTGAAATTATGCTTCAACAATCTCCAGAAGTTGAATAGTTTTGTGCAAAATCAGTATCACTTTACCAAAAGTACAGTTTGATATGTCTCATCAGATCCATATAAGCACATACCATCGGTACCCCCCCCCCCACACACATCACACACACATCTACCCACACATAAGAATGAATGCACAATCACACAGCCAAATATATATATATATACACACACACACACACACACACACACACACACACACACACACACACACATACACACATACATATATCCATAACACATACACTGGCTCCAACTAGCCATTGTATATTTGCCATAATTTAATTCTCATACCTATCCCATAACTCACTAGATAGGTTTATAATATAAATACCATAACAGACACAAGCATCAAAAAGAAATTCATTTTTCTGCTATTTGTATGCACATGTTTATATCATATGTGTATTTGTATGCATGTGAGGGGTACTAAGGATCAAACTAGGCTCTCATCTGTGCTGGGCAGGTACTCTCCTTGTAAACTTCATCCCAGTTCTGTTTTCCTTGTTAATCTTGAGTTATAATCACAGTAAAGGTTTGAATTTACTAATCTACCAGTAGTACCACACAGAAAGAATGTTCTGAAGAGAGAAGATATGAGAAGTTGTCAAAGCACCACCTACCTGCCTTGCCACGGCATTGGCCGAAAAATGTCACAAAGCTATTTTTTATGTGTTTGGTTTGTTTCATCAGCTCTTCTAGTTCCTTACTGTGAGAAGGAAGTAATTATGTTGATATGTGTTTTCACTCACGTTGGTTGGTTAACACAGAGACATGCAGTACCAAGGTGGGAAGGACTCTTGGGGAACATCAAATAGAACCTCTAGTACTAAACAGGAGGAACTTGAGCCCCATAAAATGTAAGTAACTTGGTCACGGTTACCAAGAGTCAGTGGTGGCGCCACGAGTCAGACAGTAGCTCCCACCTCCCAGGCCAGTTTCCAGTCTGGAAAGCTGTTCTCTGCTTACAGCAGCAGGCTTAGGCAAAGGCACTCACATTAATCACTGGTCTTCTGATGGAATACATAGCTAAAGTAAGTGATTCTTACTATTACTTCAGAAAGAAACTTTAATTCAATCAGCAACTACTTGTTAAACCTTTCCAAAATGCTAGGTTCTGTTTAGACATTTGGGCGATAGAAAATGAGACCTATGAGGCCCTTCATTTCAAGGGTTTACATTCTATTGATGTGAATAGATAGAAAACCAGCAACTAACCAGGAAGGAAATGAGAAGTGTCAATAATGCCTACACAACATATGAAAATAGAGCAAAGTGTAATGAGTAAGGGAGTGCATAGTTTAATTGTATGTAATATTGGAAGTAATGGAAAAGGGAAAGAGGTCATGTGTGGTAGGGTCCTGGGAAAACAAATATGCCTAGAGCTCTATCTGGCTGACTTCTGCAGACCACAGGAATGAAGCTGGGCTCTACTTCTAGGGTAATAGAAAAAAGTAGAAGCTAGCTTATGCAGTAGCACTTTGATTGTATGGTAGATGTGGGATACAGATTGGTCTAAGAGAGAAAGTAGGAATGACTGTACTACTTCAGCATGGAGAAATGGTGTGTGTGGGGGGGGGGTGTTGAAGTTAGCTAGGAGTAATGGTATAAGAGAAGATAGTAGAGACTGAACATTTGTTGATATATTAAATGGGATGGCTTCTGGAAACTCAGCATACAAAGTTGCCACATACTATAATGAGAAGGGAAAATGGATAAATGAATTTGGTTGGAAAGTCAGTGAAAGCCTACACTCAAGTGTATCATGCTCATTTCACACTCAGAATTCAGTCAAATGAAGATCAGAAAGCAAGTGTGCCCACAAGCTAGCAAAACGCAGACTTAAAAACTGAACTCAAATTAAAAAAAGCTCAAATTCTGAGGCCCTTTGCTGCTTGCTGATAGAGCTTATATACACTTGGCTCATTGGACAGTATGATAAAACACTGGCCCTGTTGGCCACTGGTGGCTCACATCTGTAACCCTAACTACTCAGGAAGCCAAGGTGTAAGGATCACAGTTCAAAGCCAGCCTGGGTAGGGAAGTCTGGGAGACTCTTATCTGCAAGTTAATCAGGCAGAAATGGAGCTATGCTTCAAGGGGTAGACCACTAGCCTTGACTAAAAAGCTAGGGGACAGTCCTTGAAATCGAGCAAACACACACAAAAATATTTGGCCAATGTAACAAGATAGTATCATGACTCTCTATGAGGTACAAGACATAATCTGCATCATTAACTATCACAGACAGAGCTATCAATATTCAGAAACAATTTTTAATTGCTCATGGTCTCAGAGCTAATAAACTGAATCACTATAATTCCTAAGTTCATATTCTTTTTCTGTCACTAACAGAATGACATGTTAGGATTAGAAAATAGGAGCTTCTCCCCAGAAACATCTTTCAGACACAATATATGGACATAATCTTTCATGACTTCATGAGAAAACACAAACTTTCACCTATGTACAGTTTTCATGTTGATTCTTGGGCAATTTCTTTTTATTAATGAAATAAGGGATGATCTAAACAGCTTACTATTGATCAAGTACATATTTCTTACATTTACATGAGATAACTTTTATTTTCCTTAAGATAAGCATCCAAATTTGTGGTTTCATGTGCTGAATGTTACTCTTACGAAATCCATCAGCCTTTACTTTTTCATGTTTTTTATTGTAAAATTAATGTGCACGGGGTAACAATTACATGAGTAAGGTAATGAGTGCATTTCCTATCAAGCATTGTTACCTCCTCCTTTGTTTTACCCCTACCATCCTTCTCTCCCTACTTCCTCTGTCCCCCAAGTTGTAAAGTTTGTTTTCAGCATAGTGTCTTGTACATCTCATTGTTATAATGAGTCAACCTGTATCCTTATTTCAACATTTTGTTATTTCCCTTTCCCTCCTCAAGTTAAAAAAATGTATATACAAGATGCAGGGCACTGATGTCAAATACAGTGAAAGCAGGGGTTATACTGTGGGGAAAGAATATACAAAAGAA
This sequence comes from Dipodomys spectabilis, assembly GCF_019054845.1. NCBI lineage: Eukaryota > Metazoa > Chordata > Mammalia > Rodentia > Heteromyidae > Dipodomys > Dipodomys spectabilis. Next base: position 11,387,644 of record NW_024870771.1, read on the forward strand.
ACCAAAAAATGACATAGTACATTTTAGATATGTTAAAAACAATAGCAAGAAAGAAAAAACAACTTGTGTCCCTATCTTGGAGTCATTTATATCACCTTATATGGTCATATGTACATAGCTTTTGACCTTTTCTGCTTGTCCTAGACATATACTAGTTATTGCAAATAAAGGAACCCATGTTTCTTTGGGACTGATTTACTTAATATAATTTTTTCCAAGTCTTGACTTTGTGTCCTTAATGAAACATCAAAAGTAAATTTATAGGACATGAGGAGAGGTGGTTTTCTTGAATAGTAAAAAAAAATTGGTTAGATTCATGTGGTGGTCTGTGTTTTAAAACTTTCATAACTTTTATAAACACATTCTGGCATATTACTTTAAGTATGACGAATGTTACCTAAGAGGCAAATATGAGTCATCAGAATGAGTCAATTGACTGACCAATGTAAGACAGATACCAAAGACTTATACTCAATCTTGAATTGGAGAGACCTGTGTCTGGCAACTAATTCCATTGTCAATATGTTGTAACTTCTTAGGTAATGTCACCATATACAAAATGTTAAAGAAAGTATGGTCATTTTGAGATTGGTCTGTGTACCTGTGCAATTAGAAGATGACATCAAATTTCCTTTATCTTCAATATGGACTATCCTAAATGACTATTCTCCAGTACTAAGAAAATACAGAAAGACAACTGTGTGACTTTGCAATGTAGCTAATAAAATGTGATACAGCTCCACCTGACTCACTCTTTCTCCTTGAAGACATTTGTCCTTGGAACACAGAAACTATATTATAAAAAATCATATAGACCATGGAAAAACACCAAGGTTTCAAAGATTTGCCCATCTGAGACTCATAGCCCACAGACAGGTGACACTGATCTCCTTGAAGGAAAATTCAGATGAGCCAGCCACAGTTTCTCAGACCTTCCAGCTGATACAGAATGGATTAGCCGAACTGTACCCCTGTTACTGCTGTTTCAAACCAGAGTTGTTACATAAAGTTGACAACAGGAAGAGATGAACCTTTTCTTAGGATACTGAGTCTCTTTGTATCTGTTTCCTTTCTTGTGCAACACTTGTGTTCTTTCACTGTTTATTACTTTGGAATACACATTGAATTTAATACCAGAGCAATATCTGTATGAAATTGGATTTTAGCATATAGTAGGGCAATCTCAGATCATCTCCTTCCATCAGCAGGATAAAAATAATGATAAATATTTGGTACGACTATTAATAAGATAAAATAAAACAAGGTTTGAAATGTTAGATAGGGAGAATGTTCTCAATCCTTGAGAGTCACCATCATTATCAGCCCTTGTAGCAGAGTACTATAATAATTATTAATTTCTATACAGATTATTGTTATATCTAAGAAACATTTCCTGCTCTGAAATAGTGTCTTGGTTGATCTAGTTTGTATTTTATATGTATAAATTGTGATGATAATGATGAAGATAGATATGTAGGTCAATGAGATTGATATATTACTGGGATACATACATTTGCACAAGTTAGGGAGAAAGGAAGATAAAAGGAAATATGACTTGTGAGTTTCTTCAAGAGTCCAGGGTTTCACTCTGGCATGGACTTCTAAGACTCATGAGTATGGGTGGTTTGCATTGGTATGTAAGGAACCATCAGTTCAGTTTAATTGTGTAAAAAAGAGCAGCACTGCCTCCCAGAGTCAAAGGTGACTCCTACAGGGCTCTAAACCTTCACAAAGAGCCTTGAGCTAGACCTTGGAGATGAACAATGGCCTAAATCACATTTCTGCCTTCAGGGGGCTCAAAGATATTTTGAGTGACCTAAAATGTCCATGTGCTTAGCATACTATGTATGCATACCTAGTTTAGCCTAATTTATATCAACTAGCATGTACTTTTAGATTGAAATGTGGTGAATAGTCATAATCTCATGCTTAAAATTATCTACTGACTTCTCCATACACTTAAAAAAAGCCATCATCCTAGGCCTTGCATGGCCTCTGGATAGCACATACCTTCATATTCCTACCAGGCTTGTCCTTCCTTTTTCTTTTGTAGACACACTGGTTCATGTATTCTGGCTAGGCACAGGCCATACTCTGTTTCCATGGGGCTTTCTACTGCAGACTCCTAGTTCTAAGATTCTTTTCTCTACCACCCATCTCAAATGCACATCCAGATCACTCTCAAATAAACTTAGTCTTCTGGACTTTTTTGCCTCAGTGTTTACAGCCACAGACAGAGGAGTGTGTGTGTGTGTGTGTGTGTGTGTGTGTGTGTGTGTGCGCGCGCTCCTTACTTCAACCATGTGGGGTAAAGCACTATTTTTTGTGTTCAATTCCCATTGCCCAGAATAGTATCTGACACTCTATAATGAATACTCTATAAATATTAAGTGCATGAAAGAAAGTGAAAAATTCTCTTTATTAGTTTAGTTTGGTACAAATACTAAGGACCACACATCTTGTTTAGTAAACTCTATAGGGCCTAACTATAAAATAGTTAGGTTTTTCTGTAATTCCTTACTTACATTTCTAAACCCATGATTAGCTTTGAAACTGTGGAAACTAAATAGTGCAAATAAGTATGGTGGTTTATACACACAAACAATTTAAAGATTTATTTGTATACACAAGGTGTAAGTTATGAGTATATCATACCATTACATTATTTATATATAGATGATAAAGGGAGAAAGATAGATATGTGTGTGTGAGAGAGAGAGAGGGAGAGAGAGACAGACAGACAGACAGAGATGGAGAGACAGAGGGATAGAACATATTAGGTAGTGTAAAACTGCATATAGTCATTCTTACAATAACTTGCAGATTGTTTTCAGGGATCCTAGCACATCCTCAAAACTTAGGATGCTCTAATCCCTTATACCTAATGGCATCTTGATTTTATATAGCCTACTCACTTCCTCCCATGTATCTTAAATCATTACTGAATTACTTGCAATACAGGATACAATGTGAACACTACATATAAATATCTGTTATACTACATTGTTTAGGAGATTATGATAAAATGTCTATACAAATATAATTTATTTCATTTTTTCCAGCCTATAAATGGAAAAGATTTTGTTTTGATCAATACTTTCAAAAATAATTTCAAGCCAAGCCCTGTGGCTCAAATTTGCATTCTACATACTTAGGCACATAGATCAGAGGTCATAATTCAAGGCCAGCACAGCTATAAAATGTGGGATTCTATCTCAACCAATAGATGGGCATGTTTGGTCATTCCTGCCATCCCAGTGATTAAGGAGACACAAATAGAATAATACAAGACCCTATCTCAAAACTAGTCATCACAAAAGGGGCTGGCCACATAGCCTCAGTGGTCAACTGTGTATTTAGCAAGCACAAGGACCTGAGTTCTTAGCTATCTCCTTAGCTACTAATGATCATTTCTCCCAACAGATTAACCAGAACAGATGGAAAGAGTGCCACAGGTTTTCAACTGCAGAAGCAGCTATCAGTTTATTATTAACTCTCCACTCAAGTAAGGATCTGGAGGATAAAGATGTAGTACTCAATCAAGACAGTTTTTTTTTTTCCTTTTCATAGACTGGAAATTACCACCCAAACGAATGTCACAGTCCATTATTGGTCTGCATGTCTTTTTCAAACATTTTCAACCTACAATTGGTTAAATGTGAGGGTAGAGAAACCAGACATGGATTAGCATGTAACACAATACATATTGTATTTGTATCTATGCACCATCTACTTCATGTTTATACAGTCTAAATTATCCATTATCTGTGGCATACATAGAAAGTTAGCTGATGCTCACAAAATATATCAAATAATTAATATATAAAAAGAAGATTGGGATGTTAGAATATTTTCAAAGGAATTGGGCTTTATTCATTTAAATTCCACTAGAATATGACCAGATAAAGCAAGTGATTTCCAGAACAACTGTCCACCAGCACAAATGAATGGGGGTCACCTCTTACCAGTGAGTAAATAGAGGTTCTGAAGTGTTGGAGTATACTTAGCCCTACAGAAAAATTCAAACAATCCTAACAGCAATTTTGTTTGCTTGACTGATTTGCTCTGCAAATGCTTTCTGTTCAGAAAAACCAAAGTAAACTCCAGCTCAGGATGATTTCTGGCTATTAGATTTCAAAGTAATAGAGTCCGAATCTGCAAGGGCTTCACATTATTGTGTTAGCCAGCTTTCCTTCACTACAGCAAATACCTGAGGTAATCAACTTATAAAGAGGGGAGAGGAAAAAAAAGCCAGCCATAGTGTAACATGTCTGTAATCCCAGCACAATAAAGTCTGAGTCAGGAGGACTATGAGCTGGCCCTTTCAAGAAAGAAAGAAGGAAGGAAGGAAGGAAGGAAGGAAGGAAGGAAGAAAGGACGGAAGGAAGGAATTTGTCTATGATTAGTTGCCACCAATTCTTTCTTCTTATTTTATTTTATTTGAGGGTCTTGGGTACTGAACTCTGGGCCTGGGCGGTGTCCCTCAGCTCTTCAGGTCAAGGTTAGAGCTCTACCACTTGAGCCACAGTGCCACTTCCAGCTTTTTCTGCTTATGTGGTGCTGAGGAATGGAACCCATGCATGCAAGGCAAGCACTCTACCACTGAGCCAGCTTCCCAGCCCCTGCCACCAGTTCTTTAGGTGTGGTAAGAATGCATGGAGGAGCAAAGTCACTTACTTCATGGGTAAATAGAGGTTCTTTAGTGCTAGAGGGAACATCTTTACCTTTTCTGAATAACTTAAGCAATCATCACAATAATCTTGTTTGCATGTCTGGCTTACTACTGTATAAATGCTTTCTGGTAAGAGAAATCATTTTTTTCTTTTTCTTCTTTTTCTTTGAACAAGAGAAAATAAAAAAGAGGAAAAAAATAAAGATCCAAATACTCCTTTGAAGGGCACATACCAAATGACCTTAAGACCTTCTACCAGGCTTTACCTCTTACAATTTCAACCAGCTCCTTATAGAGCTAGTCTGGAGAGAAAGCCTATAATGGGCCCTAAGAGGACAATCAAGATGAAATAGCACACAGCTTCCAATGTAAACTTCTTACCTATACCCTAGAGTGCCCATAGTTTTATTGGGAAGGCATCCCTACGCAGACCTTCACATAAGCAATCCAACTTTTAGGCATTTACCCAAACGATCACAAACAAAGACATACAAAAGCTACCAGCACAACTATGTTTATTGAAGCATTATTCACAATAGTTAAGATATGGAACCAACCCACATGTCCCTCAGTAAATTAATGCATCAAGAAAATGTATACACACACACACACACACACACACACACACACACACACACACACACACACACAATGGAATTCTATGCCTCCATCAGAAAGAATGACATCGCCCCATTTGTTAGGAAATGTAAAGACTTGGAAAAATTATATTAAGTGAAGTAAGCCAGAGCCAGAGAAACATAGGTCCCATGGTTTCCCTTATTTCCAATAACTAATATATGTCTAGGACAAGCAGAAGAGGTAAAAAGCTATGTACATATGATCATATAACCAGATTCTAAGCGAAATGAACCCCAAGATAGGGACAAAAGAGATTTTATATTTCTTGTTGTTCTTTTAATGTACTTATAATATACTATGGGCTTTTTTTTCTTGTTTCTTTGTATGTTCTTCCCCATGTTACAACCCTGTTGTCACTGTATTTGATTCTGGTGTCCTGCATCTTGCATATACATATTTCTAATTTGGGGCGGTAAAGGGAAGTAACAAAATGCTGAAACAAGGATACATGATGACCCATTGTAACAATGAGATGTACAAGACATTATGTTAAAAAATGAACTTTACTACTTTGTGGGGGGGGCAGGGAGGGCAGGAGAGAGGAGTTGGAGAAGTGGGGAGGAAAGAAGGCATGGTAGGGAAAAAACAAAGGAGGAGGTAAAATCCGCATAGATCAACTAGAGTTAATGGACATCTACCGACTATTTCACCCAGCAGCATCAGATTATGCTTTCTTCTCAGCAGCATGTGGCACTTTCTCCAAAATAGACCACATTCTAGGTCACAAAGCAAATCTGTCCAAATTCAGAAACATTGAAATTATACCCTGCATTCTCTCAGACCACAAGGGAATAAAATTAGAATCCAATACCAAATGTCACCAAAGAAAGTCCTGTAATACATGGAGGCTGAACAAAACAATGTTGAACCACCAGTGGGTCATGGAAGAGATTAGAAAGGAAATTCAGATGTTCATGATATTCAACAAAAATGATCACACAAATTACCAGCTCCTCTGTGACACAGCAAAGGCAGTACTCAGGGGCATGTTTATAGCTCTGAGTTCCTACATCAAGAAATTGGAAAAGATCTGAAACCAACAATTTAATAAGGCACCTTATGCTCCTTGAAAAAGAACAACAAGTTAAAGCCCAATCCAGTAAACAGAAGCAAATAATTAAAATTAAATGCAAATTAAATGAATTAGAGTCCAATAACAAAACTATAGAAAGAATTAACAAAGAGTTGTTCTTTGAAAAAATTAATAAAATTGACAGACCCTTAGCAAATTTTATGAGAAAAAAAAGAGAACACACCCAAATAAACAAACTCATAGATGAGAAACAGCCAAGATTCATAATATAATAAGGGGATACATATCAAACCTTTATGTTAATAAGTTTGAGAATCTGAAAGATATGGACAAATTTCTAGCAAATATTGACCTGTCCAAACTAAACCAAGATGATTTAAAACAACTTAACAGACCCAATCAAGCATCAAAATAGAAGCAGCAATAAAACAACTCCAACCCAAGGAAAGTCCAGGACTAGATAGATTTACAGCTGAATTCTACAAGGCCTTCAAAACAGAACTCACACCAGTACTCTTCCATCTCTTTAATGAAATTGAAAGCAAAAATTCACTACCACACTCTTTTTATGAAGCCAACATAACCCTCATCCCAAAACCAAGCAGGGACTCATGGAAGAAAGAGAACTGTAGACCCATTTCTTTGATGAATATTGACACAAAATTTCTCAACAAAATCTTGGCCAATCGACTAAACCACGATCAAACAGCATTCATATCAGGGATGCAAAGTTGGTTCAATATCTGCAAAATATAATTTATCACATCAAGAGCAAGAATAAGAATCACATGGTTATCTCAATAGATGCAGAAAAAGCATTTGATAAGATCCAACATCCTTTTATGATGAAGGCTCGGGAAAAAAACTAGGAATCCATGGAACATTCCTCCAAATAATAAAGGCTATATATGACAAACCTAGAGCTAGTATTATACTTAATGCCGAAAAGTTAAAGCCATTTCCTCTAAATTCAGGAATGAGACAAGGGTGTCCACTCTACACCCACACCTCTTCAACCTAGTATCACAATGCCCAGCTACAGCAATAAGACAAGATGCAGACAAAAAGGGGATCCAAATAGCAAAGGATGAAGTAAAACTCCCCCTCTTTGCAGATGACATGATCGTGTATTTAAAGAATCCCATGGACTCCAAATTACTTGAGCTGTTTGGAAACTTTGGCAAAGTAACAGGGTATAAAATTAACCCTCACAGCATTATTTACCATAGCTAAGATATGGAACCAGCCCAGATGCCCCTCAGTAGATGAATGGATCAAGAAAATGTGGTATATATACACAATGGAATTCTATGCCTCCATCAGAAAGAATGACATTGCCCCATTTGTTAGGAAATGGAAAAACTTGGAAAAAATTATATTAAGTGAAGTAAGCCAGGCCCAAAGAAACATAGGTCCCATGGTTTCCCTTATTTGCAATATCTAGTATATGTGTGAGTCAAGGGGAAAAGGTCAGATAATGTGATGTTAGGAAAATGAACCCTTAGATATGTATTTTAATGTTTTTTTCCTTTCATGCATTTGTTTCTAACGCATTTATAAGATTATCTCTTTGTAGCTTTGTATGCCCCTCCCCCACAGTATAACCCCTGCTTTCACTATATTTGATGTCAGTATAACTTGTAGAGGAGATGGGGAAAAACAAGTCGTTTAAAGATACAGGTGGATCTGTTGCAACAATGAGAAGTACAAGTTGTCATGTCAAAAACGAGTTTTACAATGTTGGAGTGGGGGGGAAGGCGGGGGGGGGGACTGGGGGGGGAGACTGGGGGGGGAGAGGCTGGGAAAGGGATGTGAAGGGTAAACCAAGGAGGAGGTTGCAATGCTTGATAAGAAATGTACGCATTAACTTGCCCATGTAATTGTAACCCCTCTGTACAGTGTGTTCACAAAAAAATAAAAATTAAAAAAAAATTAACCCTCAGAAATCAATGGCTTTCCTGTATGCCAATAATATGAATTGCATGGATGAAATTAGGAAAGCAACCACTTTTGTAATAGCCCCACAAAAAATAAAATACTTAGGAGTTAACTTGACAAAACAGGTGAAGGACCTCTATGACAAAAAATTTAAAAACCTGAAAAAATGAAATTAAAGCAGAACTAAGGAAGTGGAAAACTTCCCATGCTCTTGGATAGGGAGGATTAACATCATGAAAATGGCAATACTGCCAAAGGCTATCTACAAATTCAATGCTATAATGATCAACATTCCAACCTCATTCTTCATTGAAATAGAAGAACCAATCCAAAAATTCATATGGAACAATAAAAGACCCCAAATAGCAAAAACAATCCCTAGTAGAAAGAACAGCGCTGGAGGAATATCAATTCCAAATTTTAAACTCTACTACAAAGCCATAGTAATCAATACAGATTGATACTAGCACAATAACAGACCTGAGGCCAATGGAATAGGACTGAAGACCCAGAAATGAACCCACAGACCTATAGCCATCTAATCTTTGACAAGGGAGCTAAAGAAATAGAATGGAAGAAAGACAGCCTCTTCAGTAAATAGTGCTAGCAAAACTAGTTAAACACATGTAGAAAATTTAAACTAGATCTATATATGTATCACCCTGCACCAGAATCAAATCCAAATGGATCAGAGACCTTGAAATAAAAGCAGACTCCATGAAAACATTACAGGAAGGAATAGGAGAAACTCTAGGGCTTCTTGGCACAGGTCAAAATTTTCTCTTTTTTTTTTCTTTCATTTATTTTTTCCTATTGTGAAAAGACCATACAGAGGGGTTACAATTACAATTACAGAGGGGTTACAATTACATGGGCTAGGTAATGAGTATATTTCTTATCAAGCATTGTTGCCTTCTCCTTTGTTTGCCCTTACCATCCCTTCCCATCTCTCCCCGCACCCCCCATTTCTGGCCAATGTTGTAAAGTTTGTTTTTTGACATAACATCTTGTACATCTCATTGTTTCAATAGGACCACCTGTATCCCTATGTAACAATTTGTTTTTTCCCTTCCCCTCCCCAAATTATACCAACATCAAATACAGTGAAGACAGGGGTTACACTGTGGAGGAGGGACATACAAAGCAACAAAGAAATCATCTTATAAGTATGTTAGAAACAATTTCAAGAAAGAAAAAAAATTTGGATCCTTATCTTGGGGTTCATTTCACCTAACATCAACTTATCTGACAGTTGCTGCTTGTCTCAGGCATATACTAGTAATTGCAAATAAGGGAAACCATGGGACCTATGTTTCTTTGGACCTGGCTTACTTCACTTAATGTAATTTTTTCCAAGTTTCTTAATAGAGACCCAGAAGCACAATAAATCAAAGAAAGGGGATTGCATGAAATGGAATTGCATGAAACTGCAGAGCTTCTGCAAGGCAAAGGACATAATTAGCAAGATAAACAGAAAGCCCACTGACTAGGAAACGATCTTCACTAGCCATACAACGGACAAGGCTCTCATATCTAAAATATACTTAGAACTCAAAAAACTAAATCCCTTAACAACAAATCCTCAAAGAAACAACTGCCAGATTAACAACTGGGCTATATACTTAAAGAGAGATTTCTCTGAAGAGGAAATAAGAATGGCCAATAGACACATGAAAAATGCTCAACCTCTCTAGCCATAAAAGAAATGAAAATCAAGACAATGCTGAGATTCCATCTCACCGCAACTAGAATGGCTATTATCAAGAAATCTGAGTTGATGTTAGGGAAATGAACCTTAAGATATCTATTCAAATGTTTTTTGCTTTCATGCGATTGTTTCTAATACATTTATAAAATTATTTCTTTGCTTTGTATGTCCCTCCTCACGGTATAACCCCTGCTTTCACTGTACTTGATATTGTTATAATTTGTGGAGGGGAAGGGAAAAACAAATCGTTTAAATAGGGATACATGTTGACCCATTGCAACAATGAAACTTACAAGTCATTATGTCAAAACGAACTTTACAACTTTGGTGGGAGGGGGGGAGGAGAAATGGGTGAGGGGGTGGGGGGAGGATGGGAAGGTATGGGAAGGGGAAACAAAGGAGGAGGCTACAATGCTTGATAAGAAATGTACTCATTATCTTGCCCATGTAATTGTAACGCCTCTGTACAGTATTTTCAAAAAAAAAGAAATCTAATAACAACAGATGTGGCTAAAAGGGAACCCTACTGTATTGTTGGTGGGAGTGTAAACTTGTTCAACCACTCTGGAAAGCAATATGGAGTTTGCTCAAAGGACTCCACATAGACCTCCCTTATGACCCAGCAATCTCACTTTTGGGCATTTACCCAAATAATCACAAACAAGGTCATACCAAAGCTACCAGCACAACCATGTTTATCACAGCATTATTTACCATAGCTAATATATGGAACCAACTGAGATGCAGATGCCCCTCAATAAAAGAATGGATCAAGAAAATGTGGTATATATACAATGGAATTCTGTGCCTCCATCAGAAAGAATGACATCACCCCATTTGTTAGGAAATGGAAAGACTTGGAAAAAATTATATAAAGTGAAGTATGCCAGGCCTAAAGAAACATAGGTCCCATGGTTTCCCTTGTTTGCAGTGACTAGTACATTTCTAGGTCAAGGAGAGGTGGGGTCAAAGGTCATGTACATACAACCACATGAGATAATGTTAAGCAAAATATACCCCAAGACAGGGACACAAGAGTTTTGTTTTTTCTTTCTTTCTTTCTGGCTAGTGTTTTTTTTTTTATTTAATAATTTTACAATGCACTATGTGATTCTTTTGTTTCTATTGTATGTTTTTCCCCCATGGTATGACCTCTGTTTTCACTGGATTTAATACTGGTGTTCTGCATCTTGTATATACAATTTTGTAATCTGGGGAGGGGAAGGGATATTGCAGAATGCTTAAATGGGGACGCAGGCTGACCCATTGTGATGATGAGATGTACAGGACACTATATTGAAAATGAATGTTACAGTGCTGGGGGGGGAGGCAGAACAAGTTGGGAGGCAGGGAGGGAAATGATGGTAGGGGGAAAATAAAGGCAGAGGTAGCAATGAAAAAAAGAAATTGTCAAATTGCTTTAAAGTGATCACTTATTTCACTAAGAGTGTATGTGACTTTCAATTCTATCTCATTCACTTTGCTATCAATACCTTCATGGTCTTTTAAATTTTAGCAATTCTATTAAGTATTTTTACTTAGGTATCTATTGCTGTACATTTTATATTGTTCTACTCATCTGTTTATCATTTCACGTTTTGGCTGTAATGGAGTTTGAGCTCAAGGCTTCATGCTTGCTTGATTTGGTTGCTCAATTGTTGCCCTACCACTTGAATTATGCATCTGTCCATGCCTTTTACTTATCATTTTGGAGCCAGAGTTTGAGGTTGGCCTCAATCTTTAATACTCTGGATTTTAGCTTCATGAGTAGCTTGGATTACAGGTGTAACCTCTTTGACTTTTTATCTGACATAGGTTTGCCATTGTTTAACTTCAATCTAATAAATATTCATTGGACACTAAAAAAAAAGGAGGGGATAACAATGCTGGATAGGAAATGCACTCATTACCTTGCTTATGTAACTGTAACCCCTCTCTACAGTATCTTTACAATAAAAAATATTTATTTAAAATTAAAAAAACACTGTGGCTTCTCAGCTTCCATAATCATATTGGTAATTCTCAACTATATCTATTTATGTTTTATAAATATATAGCTATAAATATAGTATTGCCATTTGTTTTTCTAGAGAACCCTAACTAACATGTGTAGTAACCATGTGTTATGAGCTATTTGCAACAATCTACTGTTATCAGCTATTTGTGACAATCTACTGTTCTTAGACATCAGGACTTTGATCAGTATTCCATTCTCATGAGAAATTAATGAAGGAAATCACCTGAAATTGTAGCTGCTGATATCCAAACACTAAAATAAAAACATTAGGGGCTGGGAAGGTGGCTCAGTGGTAGAGCGCTTGCTTTGCATGCATGAGGCCCTGGGTTCGATTCCTCAGCACCACATAAACAAAAAGAAAAAAACCGGAAGTGGCACTGTGGCTCAAGTGGCAGAGCCTTGAGCTGAAGAGCTGAGGGACAGTGCCCAGGCCCAGACAGAGTTCAGGCCCCATGACCGGACCCTCCTCCCAAAAAATATAAAAAAATAAAAAAAAAACATTAGACCCATAAAAACCCAAACACACACACACACACACACACACACACACACACACACACACACACACACACACACAGAGAATGGAAAATAAGGCAGCCTGGGTAAAACAGATGCTTACATCTAATATGGGCCTTCTTGACACAACTGAATTTAAAGCTATGCCTTGTGTCTCCAGAGACCTGGAACAAGGCTTTCCTGTGCCCATTTCTTATCCCGCTCTCAACCTGATCTTTGTAGGGGAAATTGGAGACTTTGAAGTTAGTTGACCATAAGTAAAAAATGGAGACTGTGGCCTCCATATTTATTTTTCTGTCTTTTGTGAGGATGTTTCTTGAACTAGGACCTGTTACATTCCAAGAGATTATCTCATGCTGCCTGCAGGATTGTAGCCTCAGGCAAAATTCTTGAAGAAGTGAGAAAAGTGTAAAAAGGGGAGAGCTTAGCCTGGATAGCCCTGATCTCTGGGGAAGAGTAGGCACTTCCTCCAGTGACAAGGAAATCTCAGTCCTGTCAGGTTGGCAATTCTCTTGCCTTATGTAAGAGCTGCTGTACAGTGCCAACCCTCACACTTGCACAAATCTCAGGGAAGGAAAAAGGAATAAGTACCTTAAAAGAAAACACAGAGATATGTGGGAATAATAGAGACATATTTTCCATGAACTTTAATGCCTTGGAATTCCATTTCTTCCAAGAGTTTTCTAGTATAAAATTTCAGTGAAAGAGATGGATGACACAGTCCTATGGCTGGTGTTTACAGTACCTCTGGGGAAAAACAAGATGGGAATCTGTCAGAAAATGACAATGTCATAGTTTAATCACAAATGGGATGGAAAAGACACAGCAGTGAACCTTGAATCAACCTATTTTTGCCTATCTTCCCTCTGTTCTCTTACAGAGGCTGAATGAAGGAGCCAAAGCCATAGCCTGTGCTGAGAGAGAAGTATGCTCTAAAGATTACTCAATCCCTTTCCCTCCCCCCCCCCCCCACATTGATAGTATTCAAATCCTGGGAGCTGCTGCATCTAAGCCAAGTTCAGTGTAAACTTTTGATGTTGCCCAGGAATTCTGGCCATGGAGGACACTTGTCTACTAGATGGTCTTAGTGGAGACAGCTTTAATTGGTTGTTTTTTAATTCTTTTGATTCTATAGGACAATAGGACAATTCATACAAAAGTGTATCTCCCCTGAATATCTGGTTCCTATAATTTTTGACTCGTTGGGGCTTTGAATGGCATGAAAAAAAAATCTCATTTTGTCTTCAGGAAAATGGTACAGAAGTGAGATCTGGCCCTCCTGAGCCATGTCACAGTTAGTGAGCATCTTCTCTCTCCTTAACTTGTGCATTTCAAAATATCATGTGGGGGTAAAAGCTCTAATTGTACAGATATGTTATTTGGATTTGAGAAAATGCTTGTACCACCCCTGCCCTCACAGTCTCAGACCCAAGAAACCTCTGTCACTGGAGACTATTTGTATATTGAATTGCTTGTCTTACCTTGCCTTTCTGCTTTCTTCACTTTATTGTCTATTGTGCATGGCATAGAGGAGTGTACTGAGAGAAGGTGTCCTCCACATCCTCTTCCTATTGATTTAAATCTACCTGCAGCCACAACTGACAGTATTTCCTTGCTTCTAACCCAGCTATTACTTAGTAGTAGCCAATAAGTTATGAGGCAGAGCCTATGCTTTTTGAAAATAAATTAATAGCCATAATAATTATTTATAATTGCATCTGGTGGCACTTTACATTTGTCAGATTACCAAAGTGGAATAAAATGATAATATCCATTGCTGGGAAGTAGCCACTCAGCACTATGGTGTTGTTGAGAGCATAAACTAGCTCAGTCTTGATACATTGCAGAAGTCAATGTGCCAAACCCTGAAAAATGCACACTTTCTGATCTACAATGGTAATTCAAGGTATGTATCCTGAGATATAATCACCTATATTCACAAAGATCTACCATATTATTTTGCCTTAGAATTTATATTAGGAGAGAAATGGCAATTATCCATCTATCCAAAGAGGAGATTTGTTCATTGAAGTACATCTATATAAGGGAATGCCTGACTATGAATAAAAATGATGTTCTGAAGTATTATTTATTGATATAGAAAGATCTTTGTTCATTATTGCATATGTATATATACGCACCACAAACATAGGTAGTAAAATCTTATCCCTGAAGTTGGAATCTCTTTCCTGACTATGTCCTGGGTTTATCTGAGAAACTACAAGCTTAACAAATTCTTCAAGACTCATAGGCAGATGAGAGAAGGATGTCTCTAGTCTTTTTTTGTTTCCTATTTTTTAAATTTTATTTTATTCTAAAGATGCTGTACAGAGGCATTACAGTTACATGAGTAAGGTAATGAGTACTTTTCTTATTGAGCATTGTTATCCCCTCCTTAATGTTCTCTCACTATCCCTTCCCTTCCCCACCTCCCCAATCCCCCCACCCCCCAGAGTTGTAAAGTTCATTTCCAACGTAGTATCTTGTGAGTATCATTGTTAAAATGGGTCATCCTGTGTCCGTGTTTCCGTGTTTTGTTATCCCCTTCCACTCCCCAAATTAGATAAATGTATATTCAAGATTCAGGGTACCAAAATCAAATACAGTGACAACACAGGATATGCCATAAGAAGAAGAGCATACAAAGGAAACAAAAAAAAATCACATAGTACATTGAAAACTACAACAAAGAAAGACCTCTTGTGTCTATATCTTGGGGTTCACTTTACTTAGCATCATCTTATATAGTCATATGTTCATAGCTTTTGAGCTTTTCTGCTCATCTGATAAAATTATCCTAGACAAATACTAGTTATTGCAAATGAAGGAAACCATGCGACCTATATTTCTTTAGATTAGGCTACTTCACTTAATAGGATTTTTTTCCAAGTCTTTCCATTTCCTAACAAATTGGATGGTGTCATTCTTTTTGAAGGAAGCATAAAATTTCATTATATACATATATACATATATGCATATGTATATATACACATACATACCACACTTCAAGCTCTCTACTACAAAGCCATAGTAATCAAAACACCATGGAACTGGCACAAGAACAAACCTGAGGGACCAATAGAATAGAACTGAAGACCTAGAAATATAATAGAATGGAAGAAAGACAACCTCTTCAGTAAATAGTGCTGGTAAAATTGGTTTAAAACCTGTAGAAAACTAAAGTTAGATCTTTATATATCACCCTGCACAAGAATCAACTCCAAATGAATCAAAGACCTTAAAGTCAAAGCAGATACTCTGAACACATTACAGGAAGGAATAGAAGAAACTCTAGGGTTTCTTGGCACAGTCCGAAATTTTCTGAATAAAGACCCAGAAACACAACCAATCAAAGAAAGGTTGGACAAATGGGATTGCATGAAACTGCAGAGCTTTTGCATGGCAAAGGACATAGCTAGCAAGATCAATAGAAAGCCCACGGATTGGGAGAAGATCTTCACTAGCCATACAACAGACGAGGGCTTTATGTCTCTAGTCTTTATACCTCCTTTCTTGGTCTTTCCCATGGGGATGCTAGTGAAGTGCTGAGGAGGAAGGGAGACATGGGATAAGAGTACTGGTCCATGCCTTAGGTGCTGGCTCTCTGGTCCCTATCATCTACTGTGGACATTGTTCTTTCTATTCCTAATTAGACAGCCTGGCAGTCTAAGTAGCTGCTCTCACTGCAGTGAGGGTCTTAGGCTGAGGCTACACTTCTATGAAAATGCCTGTGCAGTTTCCCAGACAATGATTACTTGTGCAATGATCACTTCGGATTGAATTTGAGGGCCAGACAGATTCATTCTGTATCTCCAGGATATCTTCCTGGGAGAAAGTGGATACTGAATGTTTATCTTCTTCATTTATCTGGTTTGATTCATAATCCATGAGGGAAAAGATGATTGTTGAGAATCCTCAAGTTCAAATATATGGCAAATTACTGGATATCTAGTATGTGACTCTGGGCCTGGGCGCTGTCCCTCAGCTCATCAGCTCAAGGGTAGTGCTCTACCACTTGAGCCACAGCACCACTTCCAGCTTTTTTCTTTTTGCTTATGTGGTGCTGAGGAATTGAACCCAGGGCCTCAGGCATGCAAGGCAAGTGCTCTACCACTGAGCCACCTTCCCAGCCCTGTTTTTTTTTTTAACTTGGTCCCAACTACCATGGGCCTTATGAGTTCAGGACTTTCACATAAATTTATCAGGTCATGGATTCACCTTCTTAAAATTGAGCAACTTGTATAAGGGTATTAAGGACACAGCCAAACAGTTGTTCCCAAATCCCAAATGCATGCCTATCTTGTTTGCAAACACTAAGAGAATTTAAGACAGTTGAGTTAGGAAAGAAATACTTGCTACAAAGGCAATGGTATAGCAAAACTGACATCACAGAATGCAGATTCTAAAGGACACACAAATCCGAATGAACATACTTGGATTCTAAATTCCAAGGAAACTCCCCACAAGGCAATGGAAAGTAGGTTGGGTAGTTTCTGGAGAAAGCATTGCTGCCAGTGCCTCACGTGGACTCAGCCAGGGGAGAGAGATGAAGAAACACATACATTGCCTCTTGTCAGGAACGATGCCTGAGGATGCTGAGAAACAGGATATAGCTGGGCCTCAGATCTAATCAGCCCTGCAAGTAGAGCTGAGTCCATGGAGAATACCATAATTGATTTTTCACAATGGTAATCCTGAGTCATCAGGAAAAGGTTACATTTTTATGTTCAGAATTCTGTTTAAGGAGGCAAGGAAGCATGTAATCCATTGGAGAAAGATTTTTCATTTCAAATAGTTAAAACATTCTTTATAAAGATTCTTGATGGTTACAAAGATAAGTGACAGTTATCTGGAAAATTTATTGAAATGGAACAATGTCTTCCCTGAAGATTCTAGATCAGTCAGGCAGTTTGTTCTATTTAGTTAGTCTTCTCTCATTTCACGTTTGTTGACATTTCTTTGTCTATTTTTCCCCAGCCTTTTGAAATTCCTTACCTCTAAGACGTAGATTTTAAGGTCCTAGGAGACTAAGACGCCCTTTCTTTGATACTTAAGATCCTGGAAGGCTTTTATTACTATGAAAGACATGATACACTGACAATCAGGACCGACTGGGACTGAATGCCAGAGCTTGCATAAACTTTGACCCGCCCTTCCTGATATTTTGCAAGTCTTTCAGGATTAAGTAGTCCTAGGACATATCTCTTCTTTTCCTTTCCTTTTCTTACTGTCTTTGCAAACATGTTAATAACTGGATCAATTATAACAGCCATTCATTCTAAAAATAACATCAAGAAAAACTGAACAAAAGGATTAGCTTATTTTTTTTCCTAAAATGAAACCTTAGTTTTAACAGGAGTCATTTCCATTAAAAACATCCATTTGTAATGGGTTTGACTTGCTTTTGTTGAAAATACTGACTCCATATTTGAGCCTATAAATTAACTAAAGGCAGGATAAAAGACAAGCATTCCCACTTCTTCCATTGTTTTAAATCTGTTTTCTTTGCACTATTTTGTCCTAAAGTCATTTTGCAGCCATCTTGAAATCCAAGAAGTACAGGACAGGAACTAAAGGCCATCTGTCAGTTATCAATGACCCTTTTGGTCCCAAGGCCCACCTGACCAATCCTGATGAACCAGACCACCTGAGACCACCACCTGAAACCACCAGAACACCCAGTTCTTTGTCCTAGTTATAGGTAAAGCAAAAATGTTCCAGAAGAGGGTTGAGATAACACCCGCCACCCCCCAATGTGTGGGTACCATAGTAATTAAATATCCTTCTCTGACTTCCACTACTTGTCTCTTTATTTTGTATATAAGGATCAAGTTAGACCTCACTTAGAGAACCCGGAGTCTATCCTGGAGCTTAAAACTCATAACATATTCTTCAGGTAACACACATGCTGTGATCAGAGTGGTCCCACCTATCTGGCTGGCTTTCTCACCTCCTGGTGCCCACTTCTGTATCCATTCACCAGCCAGACATAGTTCCTAAGTCTTGAATGAATGTGCTGAGACCCTTGATGCTTCCTCATCTTCTTTTCCCTTTCTTAGAGATAGCATTTCTACCAAGACACTTCCTTTCTATGCCTAGTTCAAATGTGCTCTTACTCTTCAAGTGTCACTTAGCTTAGGAAGCTTTCCATGCTCATAAATGTTGAAGATGACATTGTCAACACTGTCTTTCTGAAGGTGATAAGAAAACCTTAAGAGGCCATAGAACTCCTGCATGTTATATCTGGGATATCAAAGCCAAGATTCACATATAACCAGCACTCTATTGGCCCTGTCTCTCTATTGCACAGTGAACATCTTCAACTACAGACTCCTTGTAACAAGACGCCCCAAGTCTTGATATTCTGCAGAGAGGAACTCATTTGTTCCACTGTGGCCACCCTCTGGGGTGGTATATGCGGAATATTAGATGCCAAATGAGCCTTACCCGGTGTGTTGAGTAAGCGGGATCTTCTGCAATGGTAGGCAACCTCCTGTTCACAGTGCTCAGAGCCATCAATCAGGGCCTCAAGCTGCTCCATGCTTCCACCATATTCCAAAGTCATGGTATAGGGCTTCTCAGGGCTGGAGCCCTGCACACGAGTCAACTCTGTGTTGTTGTGCTGCACTGACATCCAGATCTTGTCCTCTGTCCAAACAACCCAAAGGAAAATGAATTGGAAGGTAGGTCAAAAGAACAAGTACTTTTACTCAACATGTAACATTTACTCATTACTTCAGTGCTATACTTACGCAAAGAGTGTAACAATAGAGTGTTTGCTTCATATAGAAGGACTTGACAGTCTGATCCTTATGTAGCTCCACCCACAGCTAGTATATGGGCATGGTAAATCCTCTCAAGAGCTATATGCATAAAGTCCTATCTGACAGCCTTTATACTAGCAGTTAAATTCCATGATCTCATTTAGAATGAACAACAATCATGGTTCCATGAGGCCCTAAAGTTATAAAAATCTGAAGATGCTTTAAGCCTTTATATAACATGGCATAGAATTTGCACATGCAAACTTTCACATGTACTTCCATAACTTCACCCATATTCCATCCGCTTGAAACCATGTAAATGCTACATAAACAATTGTTAGACTTTTGTTTGTTTGTTTTCATGGAATCATGGCAAGGGATGATTCTATATATATTCAATAGATACTTTTTTTCCACTATTGTGCAAACTTTCTCACAAATACTAGAATAGATAATTTCTTAAAGAGCCATAGATGTTGAAAAGAAGACCTAAACTTTTATAACACAAGTTGAAATGGTGTGATCTACACTTTAATAAAGTTAATTTAATTGGAATTTTTATTTATTTTTTTTCCATATTACCTCCATTTACCAAAAAAGAACAAGATTTGGCAATGTTTGTACTGAAAGGAAACACAGGGATTAGAACCTATAAAACAAGAGACACATGGAAGACAAGGAAAGGACAAAGGAATTTGGAATTTAGAGGTTGAGAAATCTGTATTTGAAACCTATTTCTGCCAAGTTCAAGCTTGGATAAGTCACTTCGCTTTTTTGCAGCTCAGTGTTAGAATCATGTAAAACAACAATGGCAAGAAAATGCAGAACAGCACACTAGTGCCAGTCATACTGCAGGGCAGTGGGGTTGTTAAGTAGAAGAGCAACCAAAATATAAAGGTGCAAGGCACTATTGGGAGTGCATCAGACACTCTGCTATAATAACCTGGGCCAAAACATTTACTGCAATTGGACATGCAATTTAATTCTGAACATCCTCACAAATAAAGCAGAGGAGGAAATAGGAAGACTCGAAATGCTTTTGTCATTTGAGAATCTTCCCACATAATTGCATCATTACTCTTCATAGATTCTCAGAGCTGAAAAGGAGCCTGGCATAGACATTGTGTGGTTTCCTCCCTCTTCCACCCTCTTAGTTTTACAAATTGGGAAACTAAGGTCCATAAAATGAGTAAATAAAGCAAGACTTTCCTATTTGACAGTAATGGTGAGCAAATATGCCTGAAGTAACTGCTATTACTTAGCACTACTAAGGAACAGAGCTGGGGCTGTTGGCACAATTTCACTGATAAAGATCTGACTGTGTGGAAGTTCTGGGTCAGCTCTTCCAATACCACAGATTCTGTGTACGATCTGGCCACAGTCACGTCCTCCCCTGTCACTCTGTCTCAACAGATTAGAAGGAGGAAGAAGGAACAACTGTTTTCCGCTTTGGAAAATCAGAAAACACTTCTTGTATGAAACAATTATTATGCTCAAGCATTCTGACTCATGTTTAATCTTGTTCACCCCACACAGTCCCACTGATACGATAACTCACATGAATCCAAAGAAATATGTTTCCTTATTCCTTAAGACAGTTACATTTTTCTAAAAAACATTCAAAATCAATATGACTGGATTTTCACTAGAAAATAAAAAATAAGACTTGATTCATAGTGGAAAAGAGAATGATAGTACAAAGCTTACAAGTCTAAAACTCTACCATTGTAATTGATACCAATAAAGACAAATGTTGATAATACAGCCACAAAAGGTATTGCTCAATAATAAATCACGACAGAGAGAAAAGGTGGAAAGCTTTCAAACGGCCAAAGTTTATTTTACAAACAAAGGAAAATAATGTCTAATCTATAAAGATAGGAACTTGGTTACTACTCTACAGACTAGGCCATTGCTGCCTGCATTGTCTATTCATAAAACAGACATCACAAAGTACAAGCTTCTTCTAACATGGTATGAAGAACAAGAGGAGAGGTGATTGCTTGAGGTGCAAAGCCTGTCATCTGGCTTTACTTTAAAGGTAGACAGTGGATAAAGAAAAAAAATATAAAAAAGAATAAAAAATAAAAATAAGAATAAAAAATATAAAGAGATAGTTTTATCTATTATCTGTCTATCATCTTATCTACCTGTAATCTACTGATTGTTTAGCTTCTAGCTAGTTAAGTATACTTGTCTCTACTCTCCACAAGTTCAATCTGATCCTAAAGGTAGTCCTGATAACATCACTAAACATTTCAACTCATATTGTTGTCTAAGTGTTAGTAGATTTTTGTATCCTGGTATACATTTATTTGATTTTGTATATTACTTAATTGATTTTCCTATTCATTTACTCATTGATCCATTTTTATAGCTCATATTTTATTTGTGGTATCATAGACAGATTTTCATTTTAAGGTCACTTAAAATGTCAATATTGTCAACTCTGCCACCTGGTTCCTGAGAATGAATTGGAGTTGTAATCATTGATGTAACAATTGGGCACATTTTGATATATGTAATATACAGATGATACAAATGAACAATTAAACACATCGAAGTGCTCCCCACAATTCACCAGCAGACCACACAAGTCCAACTGTGAACATAGCATCAGGCTCAAGAGAAGAAGTGAGGCCTTAAATCCCTGCCCCATGCCTGGTTTAGCTGTCTTTTCTGATTTTTTTTTCTCCTTGGAAAAGGAGAGAAACTAAAATAAAAAAGCATTAGGATCATGCTGTTTTCTTATTTTCTATCTTCCCTTATCCTCTACAGGTAAAGCCATAAAAACTTGCTAAATATTAGGAAGCCAACAGTGAATGTCACTACAGGAAAGGAAGTTTTTGATTTGGGTCCTGACATCTGGTCTAGCTTGGGGAAGGGTGCTTGAAACTGGAGAAAGTCAATGTAAAGGTCAGCTACAAGGGATTTTTCAAACAAGCAAGTTTCACTTTGAAGAGTCCCTTCATAGATCATAGAGGTGAGCTTCACCTGTAAGTGAGCCCATATGTAGACTCACAGGGAGCTTTAACTGAGAGTAGACCTTTGGAGTAAATATTCAAGATGGTTAGGAAGTCAATGGGCAATGGAATTGGGCAACAGATACAACTTGAGCTCTTCAGCCAGACAATCTTGGTTAGTATGCCAACTAAATACGTACTGGTTAAGCTACTCTAGCCACATGATTACATCTCTAAAGCCAAGTTCCATTACTAGTAATTCTGAAAACCTTCTTGGTAAAAAGGTTTAGTACAAAGCTTATTTAGAGTTGGAGGTGTAGCTCAAGTGGTATAAAACCTGCCTAGCAAGCATGAGTCCCTGAGTTCAAACCCCAGTAAAAGGAATGAAAGAAGAGGCTATCTGATTTGGAGTTTATACTTTGTTCCTTGTTAGCAGTGCAGTTTGAGAAAGCTCTACAATGCCATTTTTTTACAAAAATGTATTTTTATAGTAATAATTCATAAAGTATTATATTTTCATAATAATAATTCATAATAGTATTATAATGATTTTGTGTCTTAAATCTTACAGGGATAAACAACAGGCTGGTACTCCAAAGATTTGTTAGTCTATACATTAGAACTTTTCTGATTCAGATTCTATTAAAAAAAAAAAAAGGCCTGGATGTCATTTCTTAGAATTGGGGGCAGGCAGCTCTGCAAATGATGTTAATAAGCAAATAAGCATGGCATCACTGCTACTGAACATAATAAATTATCACCACCTTGCTTAGCTCTCATTTCACTGTGGATTTTCCCTAAGTATCTTTCTATTTATTGTGGTCCCCATATTTCCTGAATTATTCTTCAACAGAATTTGCTTGTATTTTATTTGTCAGTCATGGGGCTTGAACTCTGGGCCTGGGCCTCAGCTCTTCAGCTCAAAGCTAACACACTACAACTCGAGCCACAGCTCCGCTTCTGATTTTCTGGTGGTTTATTGGAGTCTCACGGTCTTTCCTGCGTAGGCTGGTTTTGAACCTCAATCCTCAGATCTCAGCCTCCTGAGTAGCTAGGATTATAGGCTTGAGCCACTGGCTCCTGGCCAGAATTTGCTTTTAAGTAGACACAGATCTAGAAATTTTAAAAATACATTGCCCCTGACTCTACCTTTTGTGGCCCAGTTCATATTGCATCATTCTTTCTACTGTCTGCTCCCATTCAGTCCTGTGATTGGACATAGGGCATCACCCCTCCAAATGGCAGTAAAACTGGCTAAGAAGGAGGTGCCTGTTCACTTTTAATTTCACAGGGAAATAAGGACACTTCACAAAAGCTGTTATTATATACCTGAAAGGTAGCAATCAGACCAATGAATTAGTATGAGTGTGAATAATCTCAGGATTTAGACCAACACCAGTTATCATGCCAGACAGAAGAGTTTTTTTTAAATCATTCTTGCTATTGTTTTAAATGTACTTATAATGTACTACGTGATTTTGCTTGTTTCTTTTGTATGCTCTTCCCCCATAGTACAACCCCTGTTTTCACTGTACTTGATTCTAGTGTCCTGCATCTTGTATATACATTTTCTAATTTGGGGAAGGGAAGGGAAATAACAAAATGCTGAAATAAGGATGCAGGTTGACCAATTATTTCAATGAAATGTAAGACACTATATTGTAAACAAACTTTATAACTTTTGGGGGGAGGGAGGAGTTGGGGAGGTAAGAAGGGAAGGGATGATAGGGGAAAAGCAAAGGAGGGGGTAACAATGCTTGATAGGAAATGTACTCATTACCTTACTCATATAACTGTAAGCCCTCTATACAGTATCTTTAATATATATATATATATAAATATATATACTAAAAAGCCACCAGACATCCAGTGTATCCAGATTGCATTCACTCCCTCTATCACTCTCCCTCACCCTCTTTTAAATTTTTCAGCAAGTTTTATTGTTCTGTTCTTACATATTCAAATAAACCACTTCAACCGTATGCATCCTCAAAAAAATAAATAAATAAATAAAAAGCCACCAAACAGCAACATGAATTTCAAAACCATTATTATGTAGATAACCACTTAGCACTATGTAAGTCACAAAAGTATTCCTCAGATTGATTTATTCTCTCAATAAAGCTTTGGGATCTTTTAGGTATATGGTATACTGCATTCATTCTTTTTTGTTTTTTGGGGGGTCCGGTCGTGGGGCCTGAACCTGGGCACTGTCCCTCAGCTCTTCAGCTAAAGGCTAGCGCTCTACCACTTGAGCCACAGCGCCACTTCCGGCTTTTTTCTTTTTGCTTATGTGGTGCTGAAGAATCGAACCCAGGGCCTCATGCATGCAAGGCAAGCACTCTACCACTGAGCCACCTTCCCAGCCCCTGCATTCATTCTTGCAATCAGTGTGTGCCTAGTTACTGTACATGCAGAAGACACACATGATGAACACGTAGTGCCTAACACTTCTCAAAGCTTGCCATCATTTGGGAAGAGAAAGGTATGTGCATAATCATAATAATGTTAAATGTCTTAGCTTGTGGTAAGCACCCTGAAGATTACAAATAAGAGAGGCTTCCCAGAGTCCTGTGAGGACAAGTCTGGGGCAGTGGAGTACTAGCAAAGCCTGCTTGGCAGACACTGCATTGTTTTCCTCAAGTGCAGAGTGATGAGGAAGTGACTCATCCATGAGGTAGCAGAAGCCAGGCTTGCACCAAGCACCTTCCCATTTAGGGAACATCCCTGTCTCATGAGCTCACGTCATCAAGGTCATTTGTATATGCAGTTCCAAAGCAGCTTTTATGTATGTAGTTTGTGAGGGTCTCAATTCTTTTAACTGTCTTAAGTTGTAAGACCAAAATGCACACACTAACAACAAAAATAGCAAAAGGAACATAAAAAATGCTCAAAGAGATGCTAGAGTAGTCATGGTGTGACATTCAAGAGCATTCAATATTATCATCTCTGAGATGAAATCTTCCCAGGTCATTGCTCCAGGAACTCTCCCTCTCCTACCTCCCCCTTCCTGGATCTCTGTGTGACATACCCAGTTCCTCCGGCTCCCATTTCAGAAATCATAAACTGTTTACATAAAAACCCACAACTTGATTTTCTTTCAGAGTTTGTTTCTCCTATTATATTTTATTGGTATTATTATTGTGATCATTATTATTAATAATAGTAATTATAGATGCTGTACACTGTTCCTATCTGTTGCCATGGGGATCATCAAGAAGAAAGAACAAACAAAAGGAGCATTGAAAAAAGGAGAGAGAGAAAAGAAATAACTCTGATTAATCATACTAGATTCTGCACACATATCTATCTCTTTGCAGAGCCAGAAAAAAAAAAATACCTGCAATTTTTCTATCACAATGCTAGGAAGGGAGGAAAGTCTACAGATTGTCAATACCTGGCTTAATTGAACTGAAATCACTGCGGGGAGCTACTTATATTCCTTTTAACAGTGTGCCAATTCACTTATACTCCTATTGTAATAAAACAAGTCTATATTAAGGTCCCGGGGGTCACTTCTTGTGCAGTTATCAATGTTGACAAAGTGAATTTTCTGTGCCAAGGGTAAAGACAGTTTAAATAATCCTCAAAGTGCTCTGTGTATCTGTCATCTGCCATCTACCCTTATAAAGTCTTGTTATATCTCTTGTCGTTCTGCATTGAAAGTTGTTTAATTTTTCATATGTTTATACCTTGTCTCCCCATTTCGATCACAGGCAATGACTGCTAAGTCAATATGAACTTGGAGAGGGCCTCCAGAGTTTGCAAATGCAGATGTGATAAAGCACAGTTTGCCAACCCCAGACCTGGCTTCCAATGCCAGTTGCGCTCCCATTCCAGAATGCTGGGCACAGATAGACCATCTCCCCATGCCTCAGTCTTCGTGTCTGTGAACTGGACACAATCCACCTTGCAGTGTAGCTGTGAGCATGGGTTTGAGCAGCATATGGTTCTGTTGCAGGTACATGTGCTTCCCTTCCTAATGCTTGGTATGGTGCCAGGCTCCAAGTAAACAAAGACCTATCATAAATCATGTTGGGGAAGCAATTCTTCAAGGAGGATCTGGAGAGGTCATTTTGTTGTTAGAAATGTAAAGGAATCTGAGTGGGGCAGAAAGGAAAGGAGACAAGTGGTGAAAGCCATGTGCAATTCCTTTATAAACCTTACAATTCCCAGGGAGTTGTAAATCACCCTAGAGGAGCAGCCCTGCCTCCTAGGCAAGAATCTATCCCTGCCCAGATAACAACCACAACAGACACAACTGTTCTTTTGTTTTGATTTGTTTTGCTGGGGTGGGGGTGGGGGAGGGACTCTGTAGTGAGGCTTGAACTCTGGGCCTGAGCTGGGTCCTTGAGCTGAAGAGCACTCTACCACTTCAGCCACTTGGCCACTTCTGGTTTGGGGGGGGGGGGTGGTTAACTGGACATAAGAGTCTCATGGACTTTGTTCCCTGGGCTGGCTTCCAACGACTATGCTTAGATCTCAGCCTCCTGAGTATCTAGGATTACTGTCCTGGGCCACGGGCGTCCTGCACAACTGCTTTTTTGTTTGCAGGCCCACACATTTCAGGCTCAAGGCTTTTGTATGCAGTGACTGAGCAGCAACCTAAACCCCAGAGCAGGTCCTGGCTGCCCATACATTAGTGCACTTCCACTGCCCGAGTCACCACATTTTACAACTTCCAGAAAACATACTTTACTGTGATTTATCCTCCAACTTTGTGCAAGCCTTTATGTCTTAGGTACCATTGGGAAGAAGGGGTTGTTTTTCTTCCCCTGACCCCTCCCTCCTCTTGCTTTAAACTAGATGGCATGATCAAAGAGCTCTGGGAAATCTGTTTTACGGTATCTGTTTTATGATATTTCTATCCAACCTTAGCTGCTCACTACTTTATTCTAGGTTTCCTTTTTTTAATTGTGAAAATACTGTACAGAGGGGTTACAATTACATGAGCAAGGTAATAAGTACATTTTTATCAAACATTGTTGCCTCCTCCTTTGTTTCCCTTTCCCATCCTTTCCCATGTCCCACCCTCCTCACACCATACCCTCAGTTGTAAAGTTTGTTTTTCAACATAATGACTTGTACATCGCATTGTTGCGATAGGTCCACCTGTATCACTATTTAAACAATTTGTTTTTTCCCTTCCCCTCCACATATGCCAACATCAAATACAGTGAGAACAGGGGTTATACCGTGGGGGAGGGACATACAAAGCAACAAAGAAATCATCTTATAAATATGTTAGAAACAATAGCAAGAAAGAAAAACCATATGAGTCCTTAACTTGGGGTTCATTTTGCTTAACATCAACTTATCTGACCATTTGTGCTTGTCTCAGACATATACTAGTTATTGCAAATAAGGGAAACCATGGGACCTATGTTTCTTTGGGCCTGGCTTACTTCACTTAATATAATTTTTTCCAAGCCTTTCCATTTCCTAACAACTGGGGCAATATCATTCTTTCTGATGGAGGCATAGAATTCAATTGTGTATATATACCACATTAAAAAAAAATAAAGTTAGATGCTAGAACTGGTCAGAGTGGCAGAACTGGAATGGGACAGCATAACACACTACGGGTCTTACACTCAGTAAGTTTAAGGCTGGTGGGAGAAAGCCAATACTATATATGGGGATGCAAATGTGAGGCTGGCTGAGACAGGCTTTGAGGAGGTGAGCCAGCCAGTCTCTGCTGTTGGGTTGGATGTCTGTAGATACTGAACCAGAAAACAAAAGTCTAAGACTGAAGCTGGGGGTGGGAGGACAGAGATTGCTATCAATGGCACTAGGACTTGAACTCAGGACTTGAACTATTCCACTCAAGATTGGTGCTCTATTATTTGAGCCACACCTCTGGATTTTTGGTGTTGAAGGTACGAGCCTTACCTGCTCCAGTTGATCCTTAGATCTCAGCCTCCTGATTAGCTGTGATTATGGGGATGAGCCACTGATACCTAGTTGTTAGAAGTTTTCCTGATATCTTTAGGAAAATCTTTGTGGCAGGTTTTATTTTAGTGCTTTTCAGATGAAACGAGGGAATGTACACATATCTAACCCCAGTTCCCAGATATGCCACTTTTACTGGCTGATGGAAGGAAGCCCTGTGCCTCAACTTTCTATAACTTCTGATTTCTCCAGATGCAGACAAGAAATTAGCCCTTTATTATCCTTTATCATATGGGTTAAAGGTGATGAACTCTAGGAGTTCTACCCTGTGAACTCGGAAACAAGTACATCATAAATAGTAGCAGCTCCTATCTCTTTTGCTTATAGACCTAAAGTAGTTGGTAGTTAAGCCAGAGGCTCTCTTGATATTGGACTGAATGCAAAGTGCTTGCCTTAATCCAATAAAGAGGGAGCTAGGTGTGCCATATTTTTCCAGGCCAGAAAAGAAGGCAGGCCATTTCTAAGTGTGAGGCTATCTACTTATTCTCTTCTCCCAGATCTTATATTTTGTCCTGGGGAAAACTGATCAAAAGAAAACTCAAAGGGTTGAGGGGAATTATTTGCCCTGCAGCAGCAGACATCTCTGCTCCTGAGCCCAACACAACATAAATGACATTGCCAGGGGCTCATACCAGGTGGGCAGGTTTTCCTAACTCCACCCGCTGCTTTACTGTCCTCATTCACAATCTATGATAAACACCTCTTTACTCAGTCCTCTCTGCCAAAAATCACTTGCTACAAATACAGATGTTTACCTAACATCTGGACCACAGTAGGTGCTCATTTATAGCCAACTGAATGTTCAACAGATTATTAGAATTTCAACTGACTTCCATAGCAGTTCATAAAACTATCAGGAGCATGTTACACGGTAGGAAAAGATGTTTAAATAGGTTCGTGAAATTCTGCCAAGCAGCCAATGTTATCTATGGCAAACAACAACATACAGAAAAAAATTAATGCCAATCAATCGGTGTCTGACTGAATAAAGTGTAGTTAATTGACAAAGGGAAATACAATGTAGTCATCCAAATATATTTACACATGTCATCTCTAAGCTGATCTACAGGGATTTTGATTTAAGTTCAAACAAGTGTGCTACATGTTTTGTTAGAATAATAGGGAAAAGGTCAGATATGATGATGTTAGGTGACATGAACCCCAAGAAAAGGACACAAGTGGTTTTTTCTTTCTTGCTATTGTTTCTTTTTTTTCTTGCTATTGTTCCTAGTATTTATAAGGTGATTGTTTTGTTGCTTTGTATGTCCCTTCCCCATGGTGTAACCCCTGTTTTCACTGAATTTGATGTTGGTATAATTTGGGGAGGGAAGGGGAAAAAAACAAATTGTTTAAATAGGGATACAGGTTGACCCATTGCAACAATGAGATATACAAGACCTATGTCGAAAAACAAACTTTACAACTTTGGCATTGGGGGGGGGGGATTGGTGGGGGGATGGAGTGTAGCTGTGGAGATGGGAGGGCATCTTATCAAACATTGATAAGAAATATACTCATTACCTTGCTCATGTAATTGTAACTCCTCTGTACGGTATTTTCACAATAAAACAAACTTATTAAAAGTTTTTTAAAATGTAAAAATAAAGAATAATAGAGAAAAAATGAATAGAGATAGTCAAGAATAGATTGAGGACACTAGAAAAGCAAAAGGTTTCCTGAATTTGAATTTCCAAATACCACTCCCTATTAAAGAAAATAGATTTCAGGAAAGCAAGTGAACCTGTGTGTAGGGCAGCAAAATTTCAAGATAATCTGAGATATCTGTGTTAAGAAGATATTGCAAGAGGGTTTTTTAAAAAAAGACATAGAAGCTGGGTTAAATAAGCATGATTAAGTAGATATGGAAACATTCCAGCATCAAATTAATAATGGAGGTGATAAGAGTAATATTTTAAAATATTTTTTAAATCTATGGTGACAGCAAATAATAAGGAAAGGTAAGAAAAGTAAGAAAAGGTCTTCTGTTGGGAAGTATATGGTGACAGAAGTGTAGAAGAAATTACACAATTAGAAAAGTAGTATTTAAGTCCATTGAGCAGATGCACAAATGCAATCCCAGCACCCAGACAGCTGAAGATGGAAGATCCTGAATTCAAGGCTGGCCTGGGCTACATATCAAGAACACTGTAAAGTCAACATTGTTACAAATTTCAATGCAATAACTATGAGCCATGACTAGTAACACACAGATCGTTAGAAAATTCTGTAAAAAAATAGGAGCCACCAAAGACAGCTGACTGTGACAAAAACACTTCCACAATGCAGAGATCTGACAGATTTTTCAGGTATTTGCTGGACTTGGGAATGCCCAGTGATGACACAGACAAGAGGCACTGAAGTGAACACGTGAATTACATAGAGGTTCTCTCTTATCAGAGTGGTCTAACAGTGTGCAACTAACCTGAAAAAAAAAATCCGCAATAGGGAACTTCAAAAATGATCTTCAAAAAGATCTAGGATCTGAAAACCAACCATAATAGTTCATCTTGTCAAATTCCTTGGCTGGAGAGAAGAGCCCAGATTAGTAAAGCAGACCTCTGCACGTGCTGTGATGGATGTAGACTAGATTATCTAAGTGGGGGGAATAGCTACTCGGAATGTGACAAGTGTTAGGCTTGCCCAGGAGAACAGCCCTTCCCTCGCTCCTCCTCTTGGTGAAGGATACCACATAGCCTAAACAGAAATCCCCTGCCCTGTAATCACATGTAACGGTTAATCACCAGACTGTTAAATCAGCTGACTGAGAGTCAGTAAAAGGACCCCAGGTTCTGAGGTAATTTCCCATCTGCTGTGGCCACATCTCCTCCTTGCCCTTCCCTACATAATCTCTCTATCATCACCTCAGGCTGCTGCAAGCTACTGCTACTCTCTCTACACCACATCCTCAAGCGTGACCCAGCATACCTACACACCTGGTACAGCACACCTACACCTGGTACAGGCTGGTAGATTGGTTTTCCCAAGACACTCTCTTCTGCCTGAACCTTAGTGGTCTCCTTTTGGCAATCCTTACAAGAACTGTCCATCCCATAGGCTATGGGCCCAGATCTAGAAGAGAAAAACTCCATCCCATAGGCTATGGGCCCAGATCTAGAAGAGAAAAACTCCCTCTTTATATCTTATTTCTGGTTGCAAATGTGTGAATTACTCTGCTCTGAGCAGCCTGTTCCATCATGATGGAGTGAAACCTCTCACATTGAAAACTAAAATAAAGTGTTCCTTCCCTTAAGTTTTTCTCTTGTGTTTTTGATTCCACAATAACAACTAACTTTCATACAACTATTCCAAAAAGAAAATAAACTAAGCAAAGAACAAAAGAAGGAGTCGGGGAAAGCGATTACTAGAGTAAAAGCAAGTAATGGGCCATAACAATCAAATCTGAAGAGTGGCTATTGTGGGACTCTTGTATAAAAATTAAAAGGGTTGAGTTTGTTGGTGTGTGCTTGTAATGCTAGAACTCTGGAAGCAGAAGCAGAAAGCTCTCAGGTTTAAGGTCATCTGAGTTACATAACATAGTAAGGTCTGTGTGGCTCAGTGGAAGAGTGCTTGCCTCTCATGCACGAGGCCCTGGGTTCAATTCTTCAGCACCACATAAACAGAAAAAGCCAGGAGTGGCGCTGTGGCTCCAGTGGTAGAGCACTATCCTTGAGCTGAAGAGCTGAAGGACAACGCCCAGGCCCAGAGTTCAAGACCCACGACCGACAAAAAAAAAAAAAAAACAACTATATAGAGCACTTAGAAATATAAACACTACTAAAAATGGCATGTTTTTTACAATGTATATATTGGAAAATATTAATTTAATTAATATTCATTTTTCTATACTTGATTGATAGTCTAGTTATACAGAATATATTCTTAGGAATTTCTGGGCTTAAATAGTTAGTTTGTCTCCAATTTAGATTCAAATGGCTTGGAAAAAATCATTTCGTGAAGGAAGATGTGGGGTGGGGGTTGGATGAGAATGTTGATCAAGATGCACTGTATTTATAAACTGCTTTGGTGCATGATAACTCCTTTGCACAACTACTTAAAATAGTAAAATAATATTTCAAAAATAATTTTGTATGAAAAGTTAGGAGAAAGAAAGATGAGCATTCCCTAGAAATGCAAATGTGGCCATTTTTAATATTTGGAGAATTTATATAATGGCTATACAATGATTAATCTTGATTGTCCATTAGATAGTATCAATAAGCACCTACAGATTAGTAAAGAAAGCCTCTGGATGTGAGAATATTTAAAAGAAAAGAAGAGCTTCCTTGAATGTGAGTTACACCAGTCCATAGGCCCAGATAGAAAACCAATAAGGGTAAAAGAAAACAGCCAGTGAGCACAGATGTGCTTTTCCTATGCTTTGACAATGAGGTGAGCAACCTCTGCCACCTGCTGCCACCATGAAGTTCTGCCTTATGGGGACCCAAAACCACAGAAGCCAGGACTTAGGATGTCCCCCCTCCCTCCCTTGAAACCCTGAGCTTCAGTAAATCTTCCTTTCTTAAAAATTTTATGTCAAGCCTGGCACCAGTGGCTCACGCCTATAATCCTAGCTACTCAGGAGGCTGAGGATCATGGTTCAAAGCCAGCCCTGGCAGAAAAGTCTGTGAGACTCATCTCAAATAAACCACTAGAAAACCAGAAGTGGCGCTGTGGCTCAAGCAACAGACCACTTGCCTTGAGCTGAAGAGCTGAGAGATAGCGCCCAAGCCCAGAATTCAAGCCCCACGACCGACCAAAAAAAAAAAAAAGAAATTATGTCAGATATTTTGTCATGGCCAAATCTGTCTAACAAGGTTTTTTCTATTCTTAACAACATCTCTGTAGGTTTGCATATGTAAGATTCAATCACTGAGGACAGGAAGCCAAAGCTTGCCACAGCATTTTAACATAGAATGAATGAATGATTCAGCTGTGGGCTAACAAGTTCGTATCCATTTGCTTTTATACCAGCACCAACACACACACTTACATGCACATGCACATGGCTAAGGGCTAACTGGCCAAGTGTTTGTTAAAAAGCAAAAACTATCTTATCCAACAATTCACTTCACAGCTAGCTCATTTATTTTCAACATGAAATGTATTGAAAGTGTATTTGTAATAGGTACTTAAACTGCTTCTGCTGACACCAATTTAGTAAAATTAGGAGGAAGGCCATTTTTTGTCTCATCAGTTCCTTACTATCACTTCTGGTTTCAAAACACACAGGTTAAATGATGAAATTTTTATGAAAGGGACTGGGACTAAGGAACTAAGAAACAGTAGAATCTTATAGGACAGATCATCTCCAAAGGGAATAACTATCAATAATGATTGGAGAATGAGGGACCACCTCTTCACAACCAAACTGGTCTTCCCAAGTGATGAAAATAATAGCAATTTCTCTTGAACCCAGGAAAACCAGAATTAACATAATGGTCAGCTAAACTCACTTATAACTTAGATTATTGAACTCTGCATAACTTTGTCCCCTGTCACTAATTATTCCTCTATTTAAGCAAAACACTCATATCTATACCTCAAACATTGCTGAGGTAAAGAGAAGCACCATCTCCTCTGACATCTGCTGCACTTTTTCATAGTAAACTTATGTATTATCTTCATAATGTTTCATGTTTTGCTTGAATTTTTCTTTTAATGGACACAAGGATGGAGTTCGTTCATTACATTGACTTTCAGGTAACAACAGGAATCATCTATGAATATTTGGTGTAGCAAAGGATGAGGCAACAATGTTCAATAGGAAATGTACTCATTACCTTGCTCATGTAACTGTAACCCTCTGTACATCATTTTTACTATAAAAAAACGTACAAAAAAGGAGAAATATTTTGGGAGCAGAAGTAAATGCAAGGTCTCAGGGTGGTGAGGGCTGTGTGGAATGATCACAGAACACAGGAAACACTTGTGGAATTTATAACATGACCAGCAACTGGCTGATGCTTCCTACCAGCTTTCCTTTGCCAATGGATACAAATGGATCATGAGCGGATGCCTTGTGCACCAGGAATACAGAGCCAGTTGGTAATCCTGAGTCATGGTTCCATGGTAAGTTTCATGTGCCAAAGGTTGAGATCTGCTGTAAGACAGCATTGACAGTGCAACCTTCAAGGGGTGGGGAATTTGGTAAGTATGAGTAGGGTTTTAAGAGGTATTAATGCTATGAAAGTGAGTTATCCCTCTTACAGGACTGGATTGACTATCAGGAGGCGGAGTTATAAGCAAGTTTCCTTTCCTTGACTCATTTTCATACCTTATGATAGCTCCTGTACATTCTCTCACCTTGAGGTACCGACTGTCATGTAGAGGACAGAAAGCTATTCATATAATCCAACTAAATGGGACCAGCACATTTTAGACTCTCAACGTCCCAAACTGTAAGCATGAAATCAACCTCTTTTCCTTACTCAATAACAAAGCTCAGGTTTCTTGTTCCACCAACAGAAAACATACTACGACAGTTCTATAAGGAGGAGCAACATAAAAAATGCTCCTAGGGAAAGGTGCCTCTGTTTCTCCATTGCACAGAACACAAGGTCACAGACTGCCTGTACAACACTTCTCTTTGATTTTATTGGAATACTTAAACTGACTTTGATTCATTATCTCTCCATAGAATCCAGCATTCAGAGAAAAATTAAGCAAGAACAAACAAGTTTTCTGGAAAACCCATTCAATTCCCAATAATTAATTCTCTTTTCTGAACAGAAACAAAAGTTCTTTCAGCCATACTATATCACTGTATTAGAACACTCAGGTTGAGTGTTCAATGTGAGTCCTCAGAGCAGAGGGCTCTTGAGTATCTTCTTATTACAGGTCTGCCTTCATAATTCTGCAGAGCCCAACTGGCTGATTCTTCCTCTTTGCCTGACCCAAGGACACCTGTCTTTCAAGGTAAAGTACAATCCTAATACCTTCTGTGAAGTCTTTCATAACCAATCCTATCTCTAAAGTTCTTTTCCATCTAGATGTTTCTAAGATAATAGTACTGGTGACTGATCATTTCTACTTTAGAAGCTCTTAGAGAATGCTACATATTGAACTAAGTGTATCTGATTCATTCACTTATTTAATGTTACTAAATCTGCACTCAACTCATTGAGGTAAGCATAAATGATCACTTCTATTATCTAGATGAGGAAATTGAACCTTATAGAAGTTAAGTAATTTGGCCAGGATTCCATGTCTATCAAGTATCTGCAAGATAATTGTATGAGTTAAATAGTATGGCTTGGATGAAATTGTTTTAAGAGCTGAATGACTTTATTGTATATATGAGACAACTGTATGAGATCTCTATTCATGGAGGCCTATATTTTACAGGGCACATTTCAGCACCTCAATTAATCTTTGTTGGCTGTCGTGATTTCCTGATCCTTTGAACAAGGAGCCCACCAAATAACTGCCATAAAAGGTGCTATGAGGTTCTAGCAGGAAGCAGTCAGGATAGCTCTGTGCTGGGAGTTTAAGTGAAGCAGCTTCTTTAGACATTAGCTAAGTCCCATTAGAGAGGGAATGAATGTGCAAGGGATGCATTAAGAGTTAGCGCTGTGCAGATAGACTTATTGATAGGTCACAGGGCCTGGTATAATCCAGTGTTTGTTAATGTTATCTTTCTGATTACTGATGGATACCAACTGAATAAACACTTTATGGACTAAGCCTTAAATGAGGATTTTAGGCATTTGCCCCAGTTCACATTTCAGATGACTAAATTTTGAGGACCTCTGCTTTAAGTCTTTCCTCTAACACAGAAAATTTTGGAGTTTGGGCATGATTATGCCCATTTTCTAAAGGAGGAATAGTGACTGTAGGGAAGAAGGTAGGCCTTAGATCTCATTTTTCCAGGGTTACTTGCTAAAGGGACTTTTCTTTATGGCAACAGCTACAGAGGTGACTGAGGAACTGGGCAACACAGGGCAGAAGGAGATTCCATTTTGAGGATTTCCCTGCCATAGAAGCTCTTTGTCTCCAGCCTTGAGAGTTAAAGTCACTCTTAGCCTCAACTCTTCAAAAATCTCCTGAGATTTCTATGTTTTTTCCCCCCATTAAGTGGTTAAATGTAGCTCTTTAACCAGGTTGCTAGGGAAATGGAATACTATCATCAGAGTGAAGTGCCTAGCATAGTACCTCAAGCCAGCCACTGTGCAATAAATGTCACCTAGGAGAAAAACTCAACAAAGAGGACAGCATTTGAGAGGATATCCTTTCTGACCTCCATCCTCAGTCCTCATCTACCTTCATTCAGTCCCCATCCATTGGTTCCTACTCTGATTTCCACCATGTTTAAAATACACAATTACAAAGGCTTTGTCCCTGCTGATGTGTGAACTCCTTGAGAACAGCAATAGATAAATTGATTTTGGGACCATAGTGCCCAATTCTGTCAATTTTCAAAGTTTATTTACATAATTTTACTTCTTTTTTCTTTTTTTGTTGGTCATGGGACTTGAACTCTGGGCCTGGGCTCTGTCCCTGTGCTCTTCAGCTCAAGGCGAGTGCTCTACTGCTTGAGCCACAGCGCCACTTCCCACGATGTTATTTCTGAATGACCAACTCAATAATTGGCTTCTTGAATGATGCATAAATAACAGAACACATAAATAAGAAGTAAACACAAAGAGAATCAACAAGTGGATAAATAAATGAGATATTAAAGAATTTAAGGAATTACGAGTTAATAAAGGGGAGATGCATGAAAGAATCCTGAGGCAAATTAATGAAAACAATATTATCAGAGATTCCTGATCTCATTCATCTTCATCCCTATGGTTGGAATTCAACCAGCTTTGGTAAATATAATCCCCTGTTTTCACTGTATTCAATTTTTGTACTCTGGGTATTGTACATACTTTTACCTGAACTAGGAAAGGGAAAGGGAAACATAAAATGATGGGACAAAGGACAAAGCGGGAACCTATGCAACAGCTATACTCATAAGAAAACATGTTGGAAATGACCTGTACAACTTGCTGGGGGGGGGCATCGGTGAGGGAAAGAGGGAGAAAAATGAGGGGGGGTGAGTAACAAATTAGACAAGAAATGTAATCACTACCTTACTTATGTAACTGTAGCCCCTCTGTACATCAGTTTGACAATAAGATTAAAAGAAAAGAAAGAAAATATAGTTTCTCTAAGTACTTGGTAAAATTCTTGGCAATTCAAAGGTGACAACGTTTTAATTTTAAGGTAATGCTACAGATTTATGTCTTAGTAGTTTTATTGAATGACCCAATGTAGCAGGAGATTATGCCATCTGTTGCTAGTCCAGAGAGACCCCTTTAAAGTTCAGGCCTTCCATATATGCAGATCGGCTCCTGAGGTTCAGGTAAGAGACTGTCCTGTGTGGTTATGATGTTTTGGTTGAAAACATACTACATTAAACAGGGGGAGAGAGACATTTTAAAAAGCTTCCTTTTTCTAAACTGTTGTCTTACTAATCTTCAGATTAACAGAGTGTCCCTCTGAAATAGAAGCAACCATACAAGTATTATTCTAACTGATTACACTGCTAGTGAGCCACAGCACATACATCATCCATGAGTGAGTCGCCAGCAGAAAATGATTATGTGACCAGTGGACCACAACTTTTGAGCTGTTTTCTAGTGTGAGCTGAGCCTACTGCCCATAAAGACATTGGGTATGTGTCTAAGGGAAGGGGAAGATCATAAGGAAGAAGGCCTTGGCTTTCTGTCTCATCTGTTCTCTAACAGTCTCTCTACATTGTTTCTGTGTTAACTCATCTAATTGACTCCCTGACCAAAGCTGTCTTCATTGTTCTCTATTAAACAGAGAAAGTAAGGGACTCAGAACAAGGGTCTTGCTCATGGTCCCACAGAAAATTATTGCAATAAAGAGAGTATCATAATTCACAAGATGTCATAACTAGACAGTGTTCTAAGAATTTTAATTGATGCTTTAATTAACTCTATGCTTCACAATCATTGCCTTTAAAAGTGATAATCCATGGATAGAAGCTAGGAATTCATGCAGAAGAGAAGGGAGGGGGGTAAGAAGACTTGACCAGACCTGCATTTGAAAAGAGCATTTTGTGTGAATTATGAAAAAGCATAGGGAAATCTGAAGGCTTGAATGATTTCTTATTACAAGGCATGAGATGATAAAATCTGGGAACTTTGGAGACTGTATCTTACTCATTACTATATTTAGTGGCTCATTAGTGCCTGGCCAGAGCAGTCAACCAACTAAGGAAGATTTTCCTATGAGATCTCACTTACTTGGGTAAGAAGTATTAGATATAAAATAAACGCTTCAGGTCAAGATAGTTATAATTGGTATCTTGTTTCTCCAACTAACTAGCTTCGTTAATGCATTTGTTAGAAAAAAGATTATTACAGCTAGCATTTTGAGCTAGCTTGGCTCCCAGTAGATATTTAACTTGATTTTACAGTCAACATTTCGGCATCAATACTTCTGCAGAGCAAACTACCCATCATCCACACAAACAAACAAACAAACCTGAGAACTTGGATCCAGTGTGTTCTTGTGTAAGCCATTGGTAGGATCAAGAAAACACTTGAAATGGAGTGATAAAGGATACACAAATGTAGCAATGGTATTCATTGGACACTATGTTAAAAATTAACTATACTACTTGTGAGTGGGATAGTATAGAAAAACTGGGAGAAATCGAGGGAAAGAATGACATTGTCCAAAAGGAAAGGTACTCTTTGCCTAACTTACATAACTATAAAACCTGTTTGTAGCCTTTTCAAGTTAAAAATAAATAAGTAGGTAAGTAAATAGATAAATAATAAATAAAAAGCATTTTTTTACCTTACGTGTGTTTTAGAAGTAAAATATTTGAAATAGAATTCAGCAAGAACATACCAGCACCGTTTACTACAAATGCACAAGGCACACACAACTGTATAACTGTAAAAAGTCGACAACATTAAGAAAATGCTTCTAACTAAGTAACTCATCCTATGTCTCAGGCACTTTCTGGATACTTCCTTCCTTCCTGTCCTTGAGTCCACAGCACTGACAGACTTACACGCAGCCCTGAGGTGAGTCACCACCACCTTGCTAACTGTAGAAAATCAGGGTAACACTTCAGGCCTAAACACGTGGACACATTTCTGTTTGTTTTTTTTCTGTCAGTAGTTCAGATGATAATCTATTACCTGCAATCACACTGCACAATTATGTGTTGGAATATCAGAGAGACCTCAATCGCAGCTTCTCTCCCTACTCCATTATGCATGCTTTGATGAGTTTTAATGAAAACAGAGGCTGCTGCCAAAGCAGCAGTGAAAACGAAGCATCATAATCGCCAGGGTGATAAGATAGGGGGTTGGCAAGGGGGGTTGAAAATGGATTAGGAGCTGCTTGCTAGGGGAAAATGAATTTTATGTGAGAGATTTGCCTAAATGTTCCAGACAAATTTCTTAGAATGCCTGATATGATTGCCCTATAGGTCCATCGACATGAAATTGCCATCGTATCTATCAAGACAGGAAAGAGATGTGTTTTGTTAGTGGACCTTGACAAATAATTTTGTGTATAAACATGAATAGAGGAAAAACCATATGCATGTGGGAACTGAATATGTTTGAGCATGTTGATATGGTGTCCTGCCAGCACTGGAAAGGGTACAATGGGAAATGACTAGAGTGACATTAAATGCCAAACTCCATTGTCTGAGGTCATCACCCTTCTAATTCTGTTACATTCATAGTTGAAAATTTCCTCTAAAAATGTCCCCTCCACACTCCCAGAACCTCTAGAATACCATGATACCTTTAGAAGGAGATTTTTTTTATTTATCGAGAAAGGGTGTTGCTGTCTTACCTTTGATAATTAGGATAGATGAGCTATTATCCATCTTAGGATGGAATGAATGAAATAATGAGGTAATAATCATAATCACATAACACTAGGTTAAACTGCTTCATGCCTGCCAACTCTGTGTGTGTGTGTGTGTGTGTGTGTGTGTGTGTGTGTGTGTGTGTTATTATTAGGGGTTTCAGTCAGGGCCTTCAATTCTCATTTGGTTTTTATGCTTGAAGGTACACCTGCACTCATGTCTTTTTGTTGGTTAATTGGAGATAAGGGTTTCCCAGTTTTATATGCACAAGCTGCCTTCAAGCCCCAATCCTCAGATTTCTGTGTCCTGAGTAGCTGGGAATATAGGCATGGACCACTAGTGCCCATTGCATATGCCTACCTTTGTGGGTAGAAACTCAGCATATATGCCCTGATACTTACACATCTCAAAACGCAGCCATTTGATCATCTTTCTTTTACTGACAAGGAAGTGTTAAATAACTTGTACCAGGTCACAGGACTAGAATGTGGCAGCACACAAATTTGAACTAGGGTAACTCCAAATATGTCTCTTTTCTTCCACTTGAAGGAGAGAAGGCATTTAGAGAAACCTGGCAGCAATGAAAGGCAGAAAGGAAATGGGAGCCCAGGGCAGGCTTCTACCAGAAAGAATGTCTTGAACCCAGTTGCAATTGAATACTGAAGCTCTCTTCACAGTACCAACATAATTGACTTAATGAGGAAGGACCTGAATCTAGGATAAATTATGGAAAGTAAGGAGAAAGGGAAAAATGAGGCTTTAATTTGGTAGTGATTTCACTGAGTTCAATTTACACTGGACTCATTAGATTATGTATTAAAGAACATCCAAGAATTCATCACACCTTGTATTAGTCTATTTTCCATATTACAACACAGTACCTGGGGCTGGGCAGTGATTAAGAGAAGAGATTTATTTAATTCAGAAATTTGAACAGCATGGTAAGGCTCTGCAATGGCCTCTGGCAGATGGCAACAGACAGCCTTGCAAGAGGGAGAGAATATGAAATGCTACAGGAAAGTAGGAAGGCTGGGGAGACATTGTTCTTGCTCTTCAATAGCAATGCTTCTGTGAGAAGTTGCCAAGGCTACAGAGTTACTACCTTGACCTCTTTCAAGGGTTCAACATGGCTTCAAAATTCCACTACCTCTCCTATCAGCATATTGGGGCTCAAACCTCTAATTCAACAACAAGCAACATCCAAACCATAGAAACTCCCTATGATTTATTTTAAAATAGGAATCTCACAACTCTTGGCACCAAACAAACACTTAACAGGTTACAATTACAATGCAATGTGATCTCATACTGCAAATCGACATACAGGGCAGGAGAGAGCACCCACCTTAGCTAGTCTAGGGTACTAGGAGAGGTGTGAGGGGGAGTTTACTTAGTAATAATATTATGGAGGTTTAGTATGCACAAATTCACAGGTTAGGTTGACAAAAGAGATTCTGGAAAGGGTAGCAGTTCAAGTTCTAGGGTATTTTCTGTCAGAATTCCTTCTTGTTCACGAGAGCTCAGTGGTTGGTCCTATTTTGTAGCCTTCAGTTGATTGCATAAGAACTATCCAAATTAGGAAGGGAAGTCCACTTTTTCAGAATTCTTTGATTTCAATTATTACATAAAAACGCCTTCAAAGAAAACATCTAGGGTAATGTATAGCTAAATAATTTTGTACTGGGTCACACTTTTGTGAATAATCTCTAATTGGAGGTAATCCTTAGACAATCAAA
Organism: Dipodomys spectabilis; assembly: GCF_019054845.1. Lineage (NCBI taxonomy): Eukaryota > Metazoa > Chordata > Mammalia > Rodentia > Heteromyidae > Dipodomys > Dipodomys spectabilis. Next base: position 11,429,433 of record NW_024870771.1, read on the forward strand.
GCTTTCAAGACAGGGGATTCATTGCAGGGGGGTGGTGTGATTGTAGTTGTGGAGGTAGGAGGGAAGGGATGGTATGGGAAAAACAAAGGAGGAGACAACAATGCTCCATAAGAAATGTACTCATTACCTTGCTCATGTAACTGTAACCCCTCTGTACAGTATTTTTACAATTAAAAAAAATGCAAAAAGACAGGAGAATCAGTGATAAAATGATATATATAATGATATATATACTATGATATACGTGATTATATATACATATATACGTATGTATGTGTGTGTATATATATATATATATATACATATGTATATATACATATGTGTATATATATATATATATATATATATGTCGAGGACCATCTACAATAAGAACATTCCTCTTTTCACAGCCTCCTGAGTTGTGACAGTAGATTTCAAATTATGGAGCTTTAACTGCTTTTGCTTTTTCCTACTCACGTTGTTTTGACTCTCTATTTTTCTAGTAATTCACACTTTGAGAAATTTAATGCTCTAACCTACTGAGTTTAGTGGCTCAGGGACACTGATATTATTTTCTTGCCATTCATTCTCTGTTCTTGAAAATGTCTTCCTTCATTGTGTTCTTGTCCAGTTCTTTTTCTCAGTCTCAGAAATATCATCTGTCTGCCCAGACATACTTCCACTGTACAGCAGGATGGGTTTATGCACCCTCCTGTGTGTTCCCAACACTCATTACACTTTTTGTAACACACTTTAAGTATTTTTGTGTCATCTACAGGACTAGTGTGAGTGTAGGAGACAGAGAAGATTTTGCTATAGGTTGAAATTTGTTCATCAAAGTGGTATATTGAACTTCTGGCCTTGAGTGCCTAGGAATATAAGCTATTTGGAGCAAGGTTCTTTATAAATGAAATCAAATTAAGCTTGAGGTCACTCTCCATTCGGGTGGACCTAGCCCAATACAAAGGGGTTTCCTTAGAGGAAGAGAAGATACAGACATGCAAACACAATTGCCACTTGGAGGCAATGCGGTCATCTCAGAAGCGGAAGTGGTTATGCAGAAGCTGTGGATGCCAGTGACAGACACACTTCTTCCTCTCAGGAGTGATAAAGACCTAAGGGGGAGTCACACCTGCAGGATACACAATAACTTAGCTTCTTTAACCCACTCAGTATATGGTTCTATGTTACAGTTGCCCTGGGAAACTAATGCAAACACGCTCCTCCAACCATAGCACCTTGGGCAGTACCATCAGTGTACAAATTTATATCGAGTAATGTTATGTTTAGCTGAACTGATCATATATCATTTATAATGCCATCAAAAGTAGGCTATGGGCAGATTCCAGTGAAAAATCACTCTTTATTTTCTTCAGCTAGCACTTCATTCAATCCTCCATCCCCAGCTGAGCTTCTCACTCTAATAACCTATAACTATTTGGTGAAGCAGTTTTTAGAACATGTTTCTGAGTATTGTCAAAAGCATGTAGAGATCTAGCATTAGTCTATTTTGTCAACAAACTGAATTGCCCCCTATATTACTGCAATAAATTGGTCTAGTTTCCCACATAGGGATCATGTTAGTTTGTATCAAATGATCAGTTTTTGACTGACACTTCAACAAGTGCAGTGTCCCCCCACCAGACATACTTCCCTGCCTATGGTGGAAGGGTGCTAATCTCCCTCAATGCACCCTACAAAGAAGGGAACAAAATGAATCCACATTTGCTGCCTTACACAAGTAGAATCTGTCCAGCTTTAGCCTCATACTATTTGCAACTATGTACAGCCTTCTTCGGAGAAACCCCCACCAGTAAAATAGGGAATTGTAAATGAGGAAGGGCTGCAACAGACCACCTGGCCCCAGATCTTTATTTTAATACAGACCTGGAGCTGTGTATCAGTTCACACCTGTAACCTTAGCTATTTGGAAGGCTGAGATCTGAGAACTGTGGTTTGAAGACAGTTTGGGCAGTAAACTCCCTGAGAATATATCTCCAATTAACGATCACGAAGATGAAAATGGAGCTGAAGCTCAAGTAGTAGAGCACCAGCCTTGGGCAAAAAGGCTAAGGGCACTGCCCTGGCCCTGAGTTCAAGCCCCAGTACCAGCCAAAAATTAATAATAATAATAATGAAGAAGAAGAAGAAGAAGAAGAAGAGAGGAGGAGGAGGAGGAGGAGGAGGAGGAGGAGGAGGAGGAGGAGGAGGAAGAAGAAGAGGAAGAGGAAGAGGAAGAGGAAGAAGAAGAGGAAGAAGAAGAGGAAGAAGAAGAGGAAGAAGAAGAAGGAGGAGGAGGAGGAGGAGGAGGAGGAGGAGGAGGAGGAGGAGGAGGAGGAGGAAGAAGAAGAGGAAGAGGAAGAGGAAGAGGAAGAGGAAGAAGAAGAGGAAGAAGAAGGAGGAGGAGGAGGAGGAGGAGGAGGAGGAGGAGGAGGAGGAGGAGGAGGAGGAGGAGGAGGAGGAGGAGGAGGAGGAGGAGGAGGAGGAGGAGGAGGAGGAAGAGGAAGAGGAAGAGGAAGAGGAAGAGGAAGAGGAAGAGGAAGAGGAAGAGGAAGAGGAAGAGGAAGAGGAAGAAGAAGAAGAAGAAGAAGAAGAAGAAGAAGAAGAAGAAGAAGAAGAAGAAGAAGAAGAAGAAGAAGAAGAAGAAGAAGAAGAAGAAGAAGAAGAAGAAGAAGAAGAAGAAGAAGAAGAAGAAGAAGAAGAAGAAGAAGAAGAAGAAGAAGAAGAAGAAGAAGAAGAAGAAGAAGAAGAAGAAGAAGAAGAAGAAATAATACAGAACTGGGTCTCTATACCTTTTACCATGCAGTAAAAGTTGCCTGGTAAAAAGTGTAGAAAAACCCAGGTTTTCTATCACTCAGTGCTATTTGTCATCTTCACATTATTGAAACCAAGAGAAAAATGGAATACCCTCCTAAAGCCCCGTACTTGCTTTCAGTGGGCTTCAGGCATCCTCAATTTTAGAGAAATGGTAGCTATGGAATATTTTGAGACTCACACCAGCTTCATCACAGATAACACTCTGTGTTCTCTGATGTATGCCTCCAGAGAGTAAAAGTTAGCTGAGTTGTTTTCTTTTTTTTTTTTTTTTTTTTTTTTTTTTTTTTTTTTTTTTTTAATTTAATTTTATTTTATTTGAGAACATACTGTACAGAGGGGTTACAATTACATGGGCAGGATAATGCATACATTTCTTACCAAGCATTGCAGCCTCCTCCTTTGTTTACCCTTCACCTCCCTTCCCAGCCTCCCCCCTCCCTCCCACCCAATCGTACCACCCCTCCCCCCCCCCCCCCCCGACATTGTAAAGCTGGTTTTGACATGACATTTTGTACTTCTCATTGTTGCAACAGGTCCACCTGAATCCTTAAACGACTTGTTTGTCCCCATCTCCTCCACATGTTATACTGACATCAAATATAGTGAAAGCGGGGGTTACACTGTGGGGGAGGGACATACAAAGCAACAAAGAGATAATATTATAAATGCGTTAGAAACACATGCGTGAAAGAAACAAAAACATTAAAATACATATTTGAGGTTTCGTTTTCCTAACATCACATTATTTGACTTTTTCCGCTTGACTCATACCTATACTAGATATTGCAAATAAGGGAAACCATGGGACCTATGTTTCTTTGGGCCTGGCTTACTTCACTTAATATAATTTTTTCCAAGCCTTTCCATTTCCTAACAAATGGGGAAATTTCATTCCTGGATTGGAAAGATTAACATCGTGAAAATGGCAATACTCCCCAAGGCTATCTACAAATTCAACGCAATACCTATCAAAATTCCACCCTCATTCTTCAAGGAAATAGAAGAGGCAATCCAAAAATTCATATGGAACAATAAAAGACCCCGAATAGCAAAAACGCTCCTCAACGGAAAGAACACTGCTGGAGGAATATCAGTACCAAATTTCAAACTCTACTATAAAGCCATAGTAATCAAAACAGCTTGGTATTGGCATAAGAACAGACCTCAGGACCAATGGAATAGAATTGAAAACCCAGAAATGAACCTACAAACCTATAGCCATCTAATCTTCGATAAGGGAGCTAAAACAATAGAATGGAAGACAGACAGCCTCTGAGTTGTTTTCTTAGGAACTTGCAGGTCATGTTTGTCCAGCTGCAACTTGGTTGAAACAAACCCTTAGTCCACATGAAAGTGTCAGTTGGATAACTAGAACTTCACCCTTCCAGCTTGCTTGGGGGGGGGGGGGCATGCTTAGGGCACCAATGGCTAACATAGTACTATAAGGGGTGATTAAGTCAGAACATGAATGCTTACAACATTGGTCACTTTTCCTAGCTACCATGTCTTTGCCTATTCTTTAGAGTTTTCTCCAAAATTATTCTTTGAAAATCCCTCATGCCTATGCTTGAGAAGGCAAACTTGAGTCTTGCTCTCTGGTTTCTTGAGTTGGCCACTTTGTGATGAAAATGTTCTCTTACAAAGCTGGTTGTTTCAGTGAGTGACATAACCCATCATGGAAAATGGGCCTGGGACCACACTGATACACTAGTTGCAATAGAGGAATAAAGAAGGCAGCATCCTGACACTTTCAGAAACCATAATCAAAGACAGAAAAATCTCCCTTGGTTCAGTTCTCTGCTCTTTCCTTCACTGTCCTCTTCCCTTACTCTATTTCTTTGTGACTTAACTGCATTTTTCAAAGTATCAAAAGTCATTTATATTTAAATACATGGAAAATTAAAGATTTCCAAATCGTAAGAGATCTATTTGATCATCCTTACTCTTATGTGTTAGAAAACTGTTTGCTAAATCAAGGTGATCCTTGTTAATTCAACCTACACACAGCTTTGCTTTCATTTCTGTAGATAATTTAAGACACATCCAGGAACAGACAACAAACAAAAATACAAATCTAACCACTTTGCAATTGCATATGACCAAAATAGTCTAAATTAAAAAGAAAGTTCAACCCATACACTTCAAGACACAAGACACAATTAGAGGCTAGGATGCCAACTAGAGGCTAGGATGCCTATGCATCACCAAAACAGCAAGCTTTGAGTCCATCTTCACATACTCTTCTAGCCAGCCTTGAACAAACCATCAGGCATAAAACCTCAGAGAAGTTTAATTGTGTAAGAATTCCCATGACATATCTATGTCCTTCTAGTGGAGAGTTTCGTGCTTTTAATGTCACATGAGAAAATCTACATTTGGACATTAATATTTAAATCCTATATATGTATATATATATAGAGAGAGAGAAATATATGATTAAGAATTCTAAGAAAGTTCATACCTAAAAAGTGACATTTTGAAGTATAACTCCTTTGTTCGTCTTCTTAAAAATAATAAATAAAAATATAATTTAAAAAATTCTAAGAAAATAAAAACAATGGTAGTCTTTAGATGGTGGGTTTTACCTGCTATATTTTTCTTTTTTCTCAAATTTCTCACAATCAACATCATTTCTTTTATTATAAAAATATTTTAAAACATTTATAGAAAAAGCTTATACAATCTGAAGTATCCAACTCTTTTTTCAGCAACATGGATTATGACCATGAAAGAGGTCTCTCCTCTCTTGATCAAGTTATTAAATTCTCATATTCTATTGCTTTCCATGTAAGAGAAAGATTTTTTAAAAATCTGCCGCAGAGTTTTGTTGTGAGCACTAAAAGCTATGGCATCTGTAAATTTCCGGGTCTGTTTCCAAAGTTGGCTGGCATCCAATAACTGACAGTCATTGACAGACACCACTTTTATTATTACAGGTCATACTGGTTACTTCACAGTAAACATTTATGTCCTTTGCCTCATTCTACAGCCAAATTACTTACCTTTATAATGGTAAATCCTGGACCAGATACCATTGAATTTTGATTTCTTAGAAAGCTTGGGAAAATTGAATTTATTAAATTCAACTTTTTAATACATATATATATATATATATATATATATATATATACACATATATATTCAATCTTACTTAGGTTTTGAAAAATAACTAAGTTCCAATTGAGAAGCCTAGTCCCTGATCAGGTTGTTCAACATGTTAATGTTACTAGAACCATGGAACAGAAACACTAGGACTATGTCTAATTAGCAAGACTGAATACTACAGAAAGGACTGAAAGCTACATCCACTTCCAGGTAGCTAGCATTTTCTGCAAAATAAAAGTCTGGCCTTTTGTATGTAGTTGGGTGATTTGCTAAATGCTCTTAATCATCATTTCTTATGGTTGGCTTGTGATTCTGCCAGTAAGTAGGCTTATGTTGCAGTGTTCCCAGTGTTTGCCTCAAGAAAGATAGACACTGTGGTGTTTCTCTGTATATACTCAGCATCCAGGATGGTGTCTGGTTCACCAAGAGCCTTATAATTGTGACAACTTGTTGCAGAGCAGCCTGGGGGCAGGATCGCTCAATAAGACTTAGCAGGGTACTACCTTCCTGTTTGCTTCTGTGCTGCAGCTGGCATCTCTGAAGACCAGTGCGTGAAACATACTAACAAACAAAAATATGCATGTACCAAGTAATGACACTCAAAATGGTAGGAGAGGTGGCATAGCTGAATGCTTAAATACCCATTGCACCAAATTTCAGCACTGTGGAATTGCATTTTAGAGTAAATTATTGATCAGAAGCTATTTCTAAACTCATGAGATAATTGCCTCATTCTGTGTCCCACACCTTAGGAAGAAGTTACAAGCTATAATGAGATTTCTAGGATAAACAAAAACAGCTCATTTTCCTTTTCTAGGCATCTACCAGATAACCAGAATGGTAGTTGCCTCAATCCAAACAATGGCTTTTAATCCTCCCAAATTCAGGATGTGGGATCCACCATACCTCTTTCAGTTGTTAATGAACAACTGAAGCTCAGAGAGAATGCAGGGTTCACTGAGATCTAGTATTCTCAGAGCCAGACACAAATGAAGCTCTCCTACTTTCTGAATTAGAGCTTCCCACTGATTTTCCTGCTTTGATTTTTGTTTATTTGTTTCTTCTGTCTTCTAGTATTTGAGTTTACCCAGCCCTACAGAAGACACTTGGTAATTTGTTCATGGTCTAAGTAAAATAGTGCTAGGATCATTATTAATAGATTTTATTTCTTTTTCTCTCCTGAAAATAACTGAGTTGAAAATGTTACCCCAAGCTCACCCTAGCAGTAGGTCCATCGGATGTTGAGTCACACACATCTCTCCTGCTAGGGACTTCCCTGTACAACACACCGTGAAGCAGTCAGGTTAGAAACAAGTGACGAGTGTAGACCTTACCAGTGATATTGCAGTACACTTGGAGAGGTCCAAGGGGTCCAGTGCCATCAGGGTCTACATAGAAGAAGCCAGCCGTGTTCCCTCGGTGCCTGTATACCTCACAGGATTGCTCATAGATGGCTGAGAAGACACAAAGGCAGCACAGGGGAAACATTGTTTAAGTTGTTACAAGGTGTTTCTCCTACTTAGCTTTATTTCTCCCGATTCTTTCTCTCTATTCTTTTGTAGCCATGGCTTTACCCCAAGCTATTACAAATCAGTGCTCCAATGCTTGAAAGAGTTATATCTTTTATTAACTCATTCATTCTTCTATATTCAGCTCAGGAGATATATCTTCTCAGGGGTCACTCATCTTCTTTGTTGAGTTACATGCCTTTTCTCCAAGCCCCACAGCATACCAAGCTAACTTCATTGGTACTAGTCTGACAGTGCATTACAAATCTAAGAGTCATGGTCACACATCCTTGATATTGCATCCAAGCACATAACAGACTTGCACATCTACACTAAGGGCCCAACAGATACTTGATCAGAGAATTTTAAAAGGCACACCTGCAGTTATATCTTGTTACTAAGAATGTACAAATCCATTCTCTTCCTCCTGTATACCCAAGCTCAGTTCAGTAAATAACATACAACAGATACTCATTCATATTCAGCCCATTTTTGCTTAAGCATTTACTAATTTTCTAATACTTTCCCTGATACATTTTCCCCAAGTGGACCGAACCATGGATTTGATGATCAGCCTATGTCCTGAAAGCTCAAGGCCAGCTGACAACTAGAGATTGTTTTCTCAGATAAGGACAGGTAAAGGTGCCCCCAAACTGGGATCTTAATAACGCTGAGGTTTGAGAAATAGATGAATATTATTAAATGAACATGAGTGAATTTTTAGAAGTGGAAAAGAGGCATTCACTACTTCATGCAAAGAAGAAATAAAACGTCTGATACTTCTGACAAAATACTTTAGTTCAGAGTATCAGATATTCATCCAATCATGTCACCCAGACATGCTTACAACACTTCAGTGGCTCCCAACAGCTTTCAAGATATAGTACAGTCTCCTCACCTTCGCCAAATCCTGCCCCTGTGACTAATGCCCCATCCCAGGAATATGAAGCTGCAGTTTGTCATGATCAAGTGTAGGGGATGCATCAAATAATTCATTACCAGTAAAGTGCTAAAGCCTGAAAGAGCGTGACTTTTTATAAATTAGAATGAATTCAAGGTTATACTTGTACTCATGAATTCTCTCTTGAATATTTTCTGAAGCAAAAGCTAAACGGGAGTGTCTCAGTTTGCATCATTTATCTGGAGTATAGCCTACAGCATAAATATGTGAAACATATACTATATATAAAAACATATATACGATATATAACTTATAGAACACCCACACATTGATGTGGGTCCTACCTGTGAAGTTCAACTCGACTTATATATGGGTTTTTCAAAAACACTCACACAATGAAATACTTCCCAGCTGTAGCTCTTCCTTAAAAGGTAAATACCACCCAGTAAGTCTGAGATTGAGAACATGAACTCGAAAATCAAATTGAGTCGTTCTGCCGGTTGAGGCTACAACTTACTACCTCTAATAGCTTGGTCATCTACTTCAACTGTGCTTGGAATCCTCACCCAGTTGACACTTGTGAGGGCCACTTGCTGCTGTTCATAAATTTATCTTTTCTTCTTGAGTGATCAGGACTAACAGACTTACTCTAACAAATATAAGGCAGAATTGGATTCAATTGGATTACTAAAAATGGCAGTGGTGCCCATGTTGGTAGTTCCTTCAGTCCTTCTCATTGTAGAATACAGAAAGGTGCCATGTCAGAAGGGATCCTCATCAAGAGGCACACCTGAGTGAGCCTGGGAACATCTTTAGAGTGAGCCCTCAGTCAGATTCCCACAGTCCTGGTTATCAGCTTGATTGCTGCTTTGGGGCTAGGGACATCCTGTTAAATTGTTCACAGACCCTGGGGACCTAGGAGATGATAAGGTATTCCAATCTCGTGTGCTAAATTTTACAGTAACTCAATATAATAAGTACCTAATCAACTCTCAAAGCATCAGTTTTCTTATCTGGCTATATATCCAGAAGGAACCTGTCTGGTACACTCCTACAAAGGATTAAAAGTGAGAATGTGCATTGGCACATAGAAATTACTTGACAAGGGGCTGGGAAGGTGGCTCAGTGGTAGAGCGCTTGCCTTGCATGCCTGAGGCCCTGGGTTCGATTCCTCAGCACCACATAAGCAAAAAAGAAAAAAGCCGGAAGTGGCGCTGTGGCTCAAGTGGTAGAGCGCTAGCCTTGAGCTGAAGAGCTGAGGGACAGCGCCCAGGCCCAGAGTTCAGGCCCCACGACCGGAACCAAAAAAAAAAAAAAAAAAAAAAAGAAATTACTTGACAAATATAAGTTATTATTATCACATCATTTCATGGCCTGCTCCTTCTTCTTTTGATCAGTTTTTTGCCAATTTTCCTCATGATTCACAAAGTTTATTATTAAAAAGAACTCACTTCCACATAAAGATGGTCATTTTGAATTCTTAATTTTGGATTCTTAATCCTTATGATAGTGACATTATATTCTTAAATGATATATCTCCATTTCTGCCTTAGTTTTTGGTTCTTATACATTATCTACTTACAAAAAAGAAATGATAAGATATTAGCTCTTTAATACATCTTCCCCAACATATTAACAACTTTCATTCTGACTTCTTTCCAATAGAGTTACAGTATAACTAACAGCTATCACTTGCTCTCTTATAGGCAAACATATGTGTAACAATATTGTAGCTATCACTGTCTAAAATTTCTCCTAAAATATTCAAATAAAATTAATAGAAATGCTTCCTATCAGGAGAGAAAAAAAGAAGTCAGGCAATGGTGGCTAATGTCTGTAACCTTAGCTGCTCAGGAGGTTGAGATAGAATGGTCCAAGGTTCAAAGCTAGTTTCAGGTAGAAAAGTCCATGAGACTCTTATATCCAAATAATCTGCAAAAGTATGGGAATATAGACAGGACTCAAGTGGTAGAGCACAAAACTCCAGTAACCCCACACATACACAAAAAGGAAAAAAGGAAAGAAAGAAGGAAGGAAGGAAGGAAGGAAGAGTGGGAGGGAGGGAAAGAGAGAGGATAGAGATAGGTAATGATAAAAGCTACACCTTTCTAGATGAGTTAATAGTTTTTAACTTTGAAATCATGTCAAATTTAAAATAATTAAAAGCAACGTTTTGTATAAGGAAATGAACAATCTAAAATTAGAAGGAAATGAAAACACATTAACTAGAAATTCAAATAATTTGAGATGCATATTTTTTACATTTTATTATAGATTTCAAATGTATATAAAACACACAGCAGAATAAAGTGAATCTGACTTCCTTATAACCAGCTTCAATCTTTCTCAGTATTTGATTTGCCTTCCATTGTCTATAATCTCAGTGTTTCAATCACTCATCATCTCATAAAAGCAAAATGCAAAATAAACAACTCCAAATTTGACTTAAAACATCCATTCTGTGGTTATAGAGAATTTTAGGCTGAGTTCAGCTGGGCAATTCCTGGCTAGTCTCAGTGACATGTAAGGGTGCCCCACAGGGTTTTAGGTCAGCTTCAGGTCAGTGGGATACCTGTCTTCATCTGTGTGTTCTCACACCCTGATGCATGTGTTGGCATGGTACACACTCCTAGTGCAGCAGGAGAGCCAGTGTTGCCAGGTTTCTGATTTTATTTTTGATAATTCGCCATCACAAAATATAAGCCCGTCAAAATCCAAAGAGCAGATCCCAAGAATTGAAAGGAAATGGAACCATACTATCAAGATGGACTTCATCCATATTCGACTTCACTGAATAGGACCAAAGTACACTTGGTTGTAAATACATTAACATCACCATGGCATTGTGATTTGGGAGTCATTTATCACTTTAGCTTGCTGTTTACACTACACATATTTTTTTAAACTTTGTCTCAGTTACTGGGGTATATTCAACAGTAACAGTTATTTCTAACTATGGGCATTGAATTAGCTCACAGAAAGACAAAGCAAAAGATATGTAATTAATGATTAATATTTGAAAGGCTTGGTGCCCAGCATGGTAATATTGGGAGATGGTAGACACTGTGAGAGGCAAAACCTATTGGAAAGCCTTTAGTTTATTGGTAGTAATCTCTTAAAGGGGCCTGGCACCTTACTTTCATACTTATTCCACGCTGGGGTGAATGGATTTCACACTACAACATCTTCCTATTTTGATAGATTGATGCCTTGCCCCAGTTCAAAATGAAGGGGCCAGCTTGTCAGGGACTGAAACCTCCAGAACTATAAGCCAGAATAATGTTTCACTAAGGTAATTGTCACCTCAGGTATTTTGTTATAGTGATAGAAAACTTCTTCTTTTATGATTTTTTTCATGGGAATAATTCACAAACCTGAAGCATCTCTGAACTATTTGATTTCTCTAAACTGTATGATTACACAGAAAAGACAAGATAAATATCTGACCCTGTCCCATGAATTCATCAGTTTCTTCCTCTTCCTCCTGCCCATCCTCCTCTTTCTTTCTCATGCCAGTACTGGGCCTTGAACTTTGAGCTCTGTCTCTGAGCTTCTTTTGCCCTACCACTATTACTTGAGCCACAGTGCCACTTCCAGCTTTTTTGGAGATAAAAATCATGAACTTTCCTGCCTGGGCTGGCTTCAAACAGCAAACCTCAGATCTCAGCCTCCTGAGTAACTAGGTTTGCAAGCATGAGCCACTGGTGGTCAACTAAAAATACAGCCCAGGCTAGTCTCAAACTTATGATCTTCCTGCTTCATCTTCCTCATTGATTACAAGCATGTACCATCACGGCCAGCTCAAAAGTTTCAAAATATTAACTGTTTTTCTTCATATTACTATTGTAATTTAATAGGATCAAATTATTTTAGTATTATTGTAATCTAAGAGATTTAGCAAAAATAATACTTAAAATGGTAATTTGGCAAGTAAAGTAGGATGTATTTCCAGGAAACCAGCATTAGAAATATCTTAAATGTATTGAATGTCTTGTTTTCAACTAATATTGCTATTTTGTTATGAAATTGTTATTTAAGGCAAAAAAGTTAATATACAATAAATTCATTGTTAATTAATTTTTACCATAAAGTAAAAAAACTGAAGGTACACAATTATATAAAAGTCTTTAGTTACAATATTACTCTGTGATCAGTATAAGTCATTCTTATGACCTTTTATTTTTTCATTGTTTGATCACTGAAAGTGCTAGATGGAGTCTACTCTGTTATTGTCTTTAAATACAATTTCTCAGAAGAAGGAAACAAAGTTCTGCTGAGTCACTGTTGGGAGCTGGGAAAGTACATGTTGAAATTAGAGCACATCTAGTTTTATATCAAACACAAGATGATACAAAAAATGGAATCAGGTCAAAATAGCATTGGTACAATCTTATTAAAATTGGGCCATCAAAAATAGACACTTCAGCTATTAAAATTCACATTTGCTAATATGTATCTGAATATCTACCTATCTCACGTACATATCAAATTCCATTTGCCACATCTAGAAGTTGCTAGTGAGTAAACTTACGTTATAAAAATTGCAAAGAATACAGTGCTTGTCCTAAGTTTCATATATTAACCATAGTTGAGAGAAAACTTACAGGTCAAGGAAAAGAAATCAATCTTTGGAAAATATCAAAAGCTATGAAATACAAAAGGCATACGATACTCTTCTCACCACTTTATCTGCAGAAGAACATTCTGAGATTTGCAATAAATGGATTATTCTGAGTCCCATATGCACTGTCTTTTCCTGTTTGCCTTTCAATGAAAAAATTTAACTTACAAATTAGGCAGAGCATAATATTGTAAAAATAACAAAATACAAGAATGCAATAATATATTTAAAAAAAAAATAATGTGGCTATGACTTGTCTTTATCCCTTATCTCACACTTTCTAATTATCTCCTTTGAACTGTCCTGGATTTTCAGATCCCAGTGGAGACCACCAATAACTGCAGCTATGGAAGTTTCAAACACTAGTTGGTAGGAACTATTTGAACAGCATTCCAAGAAAGTCTATTTGTGACACCTAATTGAATAAAAGGATAATAATGGTTGAGGAGTGATAGAATAATTGTGTGCATTGATAGTGAATATTCCATGGATGGATTTAGCTAGAAACACTAACATATTGGGTATTCTTCTGGGTAATTACAAAGGAACCTCGAGCATGTTATAATGTAAGTCACATAACCACACCTAAAACACACTCTTCTAAAAATCACAGCATGTATTTACTTGATGCTTGTGATGACAACGCAGGAGATGAGGACACATTAAAGATCACACATCTTATTTCCTATTTTATGACACTTGTGGTTAATTTTGGACAGTAAAGTTAGTGTTATGCTAGCCTCTGTCCAGATGTACTATAAAATCTGTTAAGAATTTCCCTAACTTTTCAGGCTTGTGATGATTAGTAGTAAGATACTTCTCTGATCAGCCATGAGCAAAGACATTAAAAATCATTTATTATTATTTATGTGTGAATTCAGAGAAAGTTGAAGGAAAATCATCCCAGGAAACACAGTGTGATCTTTTGTTTATGGAATTCTTCTTCTCACATATGTTACCTAGAGCATTACCAAGGTCGATAGAAAGATTTAATAGACAATAAAGGCAACAATTCAAACAGCTAAGGAAAAATATGACTGCTTAATAGATGATATTGAGAATAGGGGAAGCCATTAGGAAAAGATACAATCCTTACACTTCAGACTATGCTCAAAGTACAACTTATCTGAAAAGAGAAAAAAAGCTTGACTAAACTTATTTATAAGTCATAAGTTGCTGATAGTGTAGCAATTTCACAACTAATAATAAAAAAAGCAGATAAATGTGATCATATGAAAACAATGAAGAAATGAAGAAAAAATAAAATTAAATCCAATTTTGAAAGATAAATGAAAAATAAGTTATAGCACAAATTATCAGCATTCCTAATATATTTTAAAAGTTAAAACTAAACACAAAATCACAGCACTCAAATGAATATATCCTCAAGAGATAAATATATAATTAGAAAATTAAATAATTAATTATTTATTAAAATAAACCTAAAACAAGTGAAAAGCTCTCTGACCTTGTCAACAATAAAGTTAATGCTAATTAAACTATTGAAATGATATTCTTCATTTGTAAGATTCAAAATGTTGACACCAAGTCCACTGAAAAAAGTCAATAAAATATATACATACAGAAATCAACAGTGGTCATATATTCAGAAATATAAATGTGTGTATATGTATATATATGTGTGTGTATGTGTATGTTTGTACAGATCTGAGAGCACAGAAAACTCATAAGTGCCACTAAATGTGTAATTTACAAATATCTAGTAAAATTGTTTATATATTTATACTTTGACCCAGACATTTTATGTCTATTGATCTAGTTCAAGAAACCCTTGCAAGAAAAATAAAGATAAATCATAACATATTGTTTTCTCTTCACAGTGTCATTCCTATTAGCAAAAAGAAAAGTGAGGAGAGGAAATCATTGCAATGCTCACCAAATGAAGCAAAGTTGAATCATCTTGTGATCAATGTAATACAATACAGTTCAGTTTTTTGAAAATCACTGGCTCATGACTGTACAGGGTGATAGCCTGAATTCACATTATGGGGGAAACATCCAGCGGAGGCAAGTCGTTAAAATATATGAGTAATCATTAAAGACAGGATTTCCTTTTTTCTGTAGATAAGTACTGATTTTGAAAAAAAAAGAAGTACTTTTTATCAAAAGAAGATTACAAATAGAAAGAGTGAAGAGTAGGAAGGAAAAGAATATAAGCAAGATTTATTTGAATAGGCCTTATTTTGCTAGTTTTCCTAGGAATTGTGTAAATATTGCACATCATTACAAGTTTATCAAAGTAAAAGGGACTCCATAAGTGTCATTCACTTCAAGTTCAGCTTTGAAGCCTGATAGGTGATGACTGAGGATGTAGGGTGGATCTTGCCTATCCAAGTACAGTACAAGAACAACCAAAGTTTCAGCATGATGACATGGTAAGGTGCCTTGTAATATGTCTACTCTTTAGCTAAATTCTAGGATTCTGTCTTCCAGGAAGCCTTTCTCCATTCTTGAGTTAGGTGGCCTTTCTCTCTGTCTCCATCCCTCTGGATGGTGACCTTTGAATTCATTGTTTGTTTTGTGGTTATTTGTTTCTTGGTTAGACCTTCAGTTCCCAGAAGCACAGAGATTTGCCTTTCTCTCAATCTAAAAAAGCTTGCATTTAATCAATGTTTGTTGAATGTTCTCATTATTAATAAAAGCAGAATTGATCAATGTGAAGTGATCCAATGCCCATTTCTTTGTTGTTGGCAATATTTTGTAGAACTTAGGTGTTCAATCTGTTCTCCACAATATGACCTGAACTATCTTCTACAAGTTATTGAATGACCCTTAAGGTTGTATTCAGGAGCAACACCATAAATTCTGTTGGGAAGAGGATATATGGATACATTAAAACAACAGAATCTTTTTTGATTCTATTGCCAGGGGCAGGGGTTAGTGATCACACCTGTCATCTTAGCTACTCAGAGAGCTACTAGCTACTCTGAGAGTTTAGATTCAGAAGCAACTCAGGAAAGTCTGTGAGATTCCTACCTCCAGTTAACCAACATCAACAACAACAAAATAAACAAGAAATGTAATTGGCTCCATCATTGAGCACAAAAGCTAAGAGATAGTGCCCAGACCATGAGTTAAAGCCCCTGTCAGTACCGGCACAAAACCAAGCAAAACAAAACAATAAACCAAACACCAACCAGCACACCCAGTATTACATTTGAAGGTTTAATAGTGTTATACTTGAAGTACATGTAAAGCTCTGTGCTCTTCAATAGGAAGGACAAAGACAGACATAGAAATACTCTTTCAAATAGATTGTATATTAACAGGAACAGATGCATAATGTAGCTAGACAGAGCAGATGTATCAGTGTTTTCATATTTGAGGAAAATAGTTCGAATATAGATTTGGCAGCTAATTTATTGCCTAAGGTACAATTTGAAATGTCCTTGTGATGCTCAAACTCTCATTAAAGATAATGATAGTATTCAGACAGCAAAATAGTTTTATTTAGACTTCACCTTTTCAAGTACCAAGGTCAGAACTGTAGTTTTTCTGTTCCACCATTTATTTTCCTGTGTAAGACTATAGAAATAAGACAAGATATTCACTCTGTATATATTTTAAGGCCTTAAAATGTTTCAGTCTTATTTCTTTTCTTACTCTCTATGTCCTCAGCAATATAATATTTACCCCATGATTGCAATTAGTTACAGATCTACATACACAGCCCACAGACATAAATAAGATCAAATTAATTCTCATAATGAAGCAAATGCTTGAGAAACATTCTGCATTTAGCAGCCATTTATTTAATTAAGTTTATCAAACCCCTTGTGCAGGAGGTTTGCAGGGCTTTGCCTTGGCCTTGTTTCAGGGAAGAAAATGGAAAAAAAAAAGAATATGTTAAAACTAATGGGACTTCTGAAATTAGTTCAAAAATGTGTCAGGGGATTAAATTAGGAAAAATATAGATCTTTGATGTCCCAGCCTGCACATAGCTGGTACAGTTTGAAAATAGACATGGGCTCTGTTACATTTTCATTACTTACAAGAATGTTAAAGGAAAGAGAATTAGACTAATGGCTGCTAGAGGTTAAGAATGAAGGTGAAGGTAGGTGGGCATGGCTGTAAAGAGTAGCATGGGGAATTCTTGTAATGAGACTACTCTGTGTCTCGACTGATGGGGAGTACACAAATCTGTATGGAGAAGACTATATAGAGTGCACACATACACAAATAGCACAATCTGATTCAGATTATATCACTGTCAGTCTCCATTTTGCTATCATACTACAGATATGCAAAATGATATCATTGAGGAAGCTCCTAAGTTCACAGGGATTTCCACTGATTTTTTAAAATTTGCAACTATGAAGTATCTCTAAGTCATTTTTTTTATATATACATATATATATATACATTGTAAAGTACTGTACAGTGGGGTTACAGTTACATGAGCAAGGTAGTGGGTCCATTTCCTATCAAGCATTGTTACCCCTCCTTTGTTTTTTCCCTACCATCCTTTTAAAAAGAAGTGTATCCTGGCAATATCACTGGTAGTATATACCTAAAAGAAATAAAACATGATCTCACATAAAACCTATATATGAGTATACATTCTAGCATTATTCATAATATTATAAAAGTGGAAAACATCTGAAATCCGACCAACTAATGGATTGCCATGTATGTGATTCCCATACAGTGGGATGCTATTAACAGTGAAAAGGTGTGGTCTACTGATCCATACTCAAATATTGATGAACTTTGATAATATCATGTTAAATAAATCACATATGTGTGAAATGTCCAAATCAAGCAAGTACTTAAACATACAATAGATTAGTGACATCTAGGGTCCGGAGATGGGTTTGATAAATACTGGTAGCTAATATGAATTAGGGATGTGGATGGCATCCTGAAGTGTTCTGAAATTAGAAAGCAGGCATCATTATCTGGCTGTGCAAACATACTAGAGCCACTAAAATGTATACTTTAAGTAGGTAAAATTTATACTGTATAAAAAACACCTCAAGCTGGGCGCCGGTGGCTCACGCCTGTAATCCTAGCTACTGAGGAGGCTGAGATCTGAAGATCAAGGTTCAAAGCCAGCCCAGGCAGAAAAGTCTAAGAGACTCTTATCTCCAATTAACCACCAGAAAACCGGAAGTGGTGCTGTGGCTCAAATGGTAGAGCGCTAGCCTTGAGCTGAAGAGCTGAGGGACAGCACCCAAGCACAGAGTTCAAGCCCCATGACTGACCAAAAAAAAAAAAAAACAAAAGAAAGCAAAACACCTCAATAAACCTGGAAAATTGTTAATAGTGATGTCAGACCATAGGACAAGGTTCAGAGCTGCTTTTAGTCCCCCAAACCACCTGAGCCCTAATCTCTATTACATTTTCTCCTCCATGTGTAGTCAAGGAAACAAGGCAGCCATATGGCCCTTGGTAGTGAGGAAGACAAAGAACTATGCTTTCCTGCAGCTTCACATACACCCAAGGCCCTTGGTAGTGAGAAAGACAAAGAACTATGCTTTCCTGCAGCTTCACATACACCCAAGGCTGCATATCCACTACATTCCCTACTTAGGAACTATAATACATCCACTAAGAGAAGTCTGCAGTAATTGTTGCTAAATACAAATGGAGGGACTTGTGTCTAATATTCCTGGTACAGTGACAATATGCTTGCTTTCTGTGATCTAACTTACACTGAGTATTCATAAAGTTTACACATTCCTAAAACCTACTATTGATCATGTTGTATTTAAAATATGAATATGTAAGTACATAATTGGCACCTTTCCAATAATCCATATGTTAACTCAGTCTAGCCATAAGGTGCATGGAAGCAAAGCTACTTGGAATGCTGAAGCAAGGGTAGAAGTAAACAGAAATGGCTGCAGGAGCAGTAAGCCTCAGACCCATAGTATTTTGCATCACCCTGAGTTTACTCTAGATCTTAAAATCGTCCTCCCCCATCCTGACCTATCAGATCAGAATCTCTGAGGATCATGCTTTGGAAACTCTGCTTTACAACAACTGCAGTTCATTTCCTTGTAAGTTGCAGTTGGAGACTGGTACCTTATGGCACATATTTTGGGGTTCTCCATTCTATGTGCATTATCCTGTCCTAGACATAATATTGTCAATTTTTCTCTGATATACATTTTTCCATATATATTTTCTTTACCTCCATAGTGATCTTAAACTTCTTTCTAGGGCTAATACACACATCACTTTGTAATTCACTTATTAAAATGGAACTACTTCTGGTAAATCTTTTTACTACATGATATATTTGTTATTTGTAGAAATAGACATTAGAGGCTGATAATTCTGAATTCAAACCCTTGATAACTTATGAGGCTATGACCTTCTGGGAGATGTTTCTGTAAGACAGAGTAGAATCAGACAGGACAGTGAAAAGAACAGATATGCCTCTTTGACAATAAGAAAAAAAAATTTCTAGCCAGATGCTGGTGGCTCATGCCTATAATCCTAGCTACTGAGGAGGCTGAGATCTGAAGATCGAGGTTCAAAGCCAGTCCAGGCAGGAAAAGGCTGTGAGACTCTTATCTTCAATAAACCACCAAAAAAACAGAAGTGGCGCTGTGGCTCAAGTGGTTAAGTGTTCACCTTGAACTAAAGAGCTGAGGGACAGCTCCCAGGCCCAGAGTTCAAGCCCCATGACTGACAAAAAAAAAAAAAAAAATGTGTGTGTGTGTGTGTGTGTGTGTGTGTGTGTGTGTGTGTGTGTGCGCGCGCACGTGCGCGCCAGTGGCTCAAGTTTATAATCTTAGCTACTAAGGCGGTTGAAGCCTAGAGAATCTCAGTTTGAAGTCAGTTAATGCAGAATAGTCCAAGAGACTGCAATCTCTGAAACAAACTGCAAGAATTCAGGCTAGACTATGGCTCAAGGGCTGGAGTGTCAGCCAAGAGCAAACAAGTGAGTGCGGGACCCTGAGTTCAACCGAAGTAGCAATAAAGAACAAAAGAGAAATAGTTTAAAAATATAGGTTATTTTTGTATCTATCTTATACATACCAAAGAAAATGATTGAAAACCAGTAAACTCACTTCACTCAGTATATACTCAGGCCAATATATGCCATAGGCTAGGTTGGGCTGCATTAGTAAAGGCTGCTCTCTCCACAAGCTCCTCAGGTCTCAGCAACCACAGCTCATGTCATGTCTTTTTTTTTTTTTTAACTAAATGCCTTCAGCATTAGAGAGATTTGGTCCCATTGAAGATGACACATCAGATAATCAGTATACATTGTTCATGAATACGAACAACTTGAAAATAACCTCTAGAGATAAAACAGTAAAGATTACTTGGTGATCTGTGTCCATGATATTAAGTATATCATGACTGAGTCTCTCAAGACAACTTTCACCACACATGAGATCCAATGAGAAGCCCTCCCACTCAGGCCTGCATAGAATTTCTCAGACTGCATGCCAGTGCTCCTCCCTGCATTGCCCTAGTCTGATCATACAGTCAGATGCTAACTCAGCTTGAGTTTGCTTTTGTGTACACTTTGATTCATAGGTCAGCTATTACTTCACAGTTAAATATTGACGACCTTGTGAGCAGAGTCTATGGGGATAGTACAAAACAGAAAAGTATTTGATTTGAGAGGCTTTTCAGCAGTAGGTTTGGATTTTGTTTTCTTTTTGAGACATGATTTTGTTATGTGTACCAGAGTAGCCTCAAACTCACAATGTTCTTGCCTTAGTCTTCCTCCTGCTGGGAATACAGATGCATGCCAACACACCTAGATAAGCAGAGGTGCTTTGAGTTCAGATGCTGGAATTGCCACTTTGGAGATTTATGACACGGTTTTATTTTTGATCTGTATTTGACTTGTCTTATAAAAGGATGATAATGGAATTAATTCTGAAGATTTGTACTGACTGAATTCCAAGTCTGACACTTAAAAAAAGTCACTTGATATCCACGTTTTGTCACATGTTGATGGGCATGTTTGCTCATAAGTGCTGGTGGAGAATATCCCAGCCTAGAATAAAACTAAGCAGTCCTTATGTGTAACAGAGGTTTATATCAACCAATATTCTGATCATTTGGACATCTCCTTGGACTAAAAATGTCTTTCCTGTACCATGGGTTTTATAGTCTGCATATCACTTCTATTATGTGATCACTAGTAGTACTAATAATTACATCATTTTCTGAGAATGTTAGAAAAAGCAACGATTTATGTCCTAAAATAGAACTTTGTAGAGATGCGTATATAAAAGCTTAAGATTAAATGTGGCATGATTTATAATAAGGACATGGAGAAAATCTAGATATCTTTAACAAAAAAAGGACTAAAAAAGTTGGGTGTATAAAAGGGTTGTATTAGATGGACATCACTGAGCTGAGAATGAAAGGTGGAGTGGAAGCCTTCTCAGCACACAAGCAAACTTGTGGCTTGTCACCTGACAGAGGTGATAGCATAGCAGAAGGTTCAAACCTAGATTACAAGATGTGAGAGTTACTAAAAGTAGTTGAAGCTGACCAGCAGAAATGGCCCTTAGAAGCTTCATGTATGTGATTTTCAGTCTTCCCTGTCTAAAGGCTGAACTGAGCTTCCATGCATCTGGAAGGAAATGAAATTATAAGAAGGTGAGTAGTTACTGTTTGCCTTTGAGGATCAACCATGAGCAAACATAACAAAGTCCAACATATTGTCCTTCTCCCCTAACACTTGATCTTAAATATTAGCTTAATTCCTGATAATTTCAGATGGAAAGACCTGGTACTAAGCTTTCCTACTAAGCTGATGCAATGTGAGAACTTTGCTGTAGAATGCCTAGCTGGTATGGATTGTATCTATGAATCTGATGCTGACTCTCTGACTCCAGATTCCTTGTTCTCTTCTCTAAATGCTGAAAACAAACTAAAACTAATAAAATAGCTTTATTGTGGTCATAACTTTCCCAAAGTGGTCTGAGCTAGACAGAGTAATAAGGGCAATTCTAGTGAAAGTTCTTTGAAGGCATTCTTGGAAATAATCACATGATAAATATCTGTCTATATTTTACCATATTGTTACTTAGTCCAGATTCCTCTCTGCAGAGGAAATATTCATCAGTAAATATTTTTGTATTTACATTCTCCAATATGAATTAGTGGATGCCCCCTTTTTATAAACTGTGAAAAAAGGTGCTTTACAATAAAAATGCATGCCCTTTACTGTGTACAGTCCATATAATATTTGGCAGAGGAGTTTTAAATGAAGGTGCTCTGAACAAACCTTTAGAAAGAAAACATCTTTTAAAAAAAATATGTTCATCATAGAGAATCGCAACATGGAATGCTAACATACAGACTAAAATTCAAATCATGTAATTTTCCTCCCAGGGTATGCTTGTAAATACCAGTGTTTAAATAATACTAACTGTCCTGTAATCATAACCAACAAGTAGTTAGGCCACGTATCCACTGCTGGGCTAGAACTGATTGATTGTAACGCTAATTAAGCTGAAGTTTCAGAATTGCCTTGCTAAGTTGTATCATAGAAATATGTTCATGAGGTTGTATCCTTGTGTCAGTGGACATCCATTCAGAGATGCAGGAAATATGTGTGGAGGGTAGTAAAGTGATTTGACACGATGTGACTGCAGGCACTGGTGAAGTGCTCTCTGTAAGGCTATCTTTGTAAGTGCTCTCTGTAAGGCTCAATCATGATTGGAAACCACAGTGAAGAGAAGAAAAGATGGACATGAGATGGAGGGAGGGCAGGCCAGGCTAGAGCCAGCAGCACACATTGCAGCCCATGAACTTTGTTCTTGACCTTAGTGGGGTGACCATTCTTCAAAAGCTGAGGACCTTTGTTACATATCTAAACATATAGACCTAGATTTGGAATAAGAAAAGCTGAAGTGGGAGAGGGAGAAAGGTAGAACAATTTCAGATCCATCCACTGCCTTGCACCAGGGAGAAAATACACCCACTCTACAATAGTAAGTGTGCACTGCAAAAAGCTTGCTGCATCCTCTCTGCCTTTTGAAGTGCCTGCCAGTTTCTCTCTTTTTGTTCCCTTAAACAAGAAATATACAGGCAAGAAAATTCTGGGGAATGTAGTTTAGCCAGACCATGTCAGCATATTATAGCATGACCACACTTAAAAAAAGAAAGTTTCAAACTGCAATTTGTTGAAATAAGATGCTAACTATGCCTGGATCATACCACTGTTTTTTCACCCTGTCCTTCCCATGGTCACCTCCATGCCACATAGCTCTGGAGAAGCACTGAAGCTTTTCTGAATCATTTAGAGAAATTATGTTGTGAGTTACATATTTAGTTTAGATCGGTGGGGTATAACTGACTTTGCAGGCTGATACAGGCAACGTGATCACCGGCTATAGGATTTTGGATTGGCTCCTACCAATAGGTCTGCTGTTTCCCATGCAAATGGAATAGTCATCATAATCCAGGGTCTCTTGCAGCACAGTACACCAAAATAGGTAAGTTGTGAGAGAGAAGGAAGGTTTGAAATGTACAGAGCCAAAAGGAAAGCTGGGGAAATTATTCTGCACTTGTGTCTACTTCATGAAACTTGATAGTGATACTTCCAGTTTCACCACAGTCATAAATGCAGATGGAATATTACCCATAATAAGCTCAGGGACTCAAGAAAATCTTAGCAAAGTAATTTAAGAAAAACGTCTGATCAAACTCAATAGAGAACTGGATCATATCTTTATTGTGAAATATTGATTTCATAAAAAATACTTTATAAAAAATGTAAATGTTTTTACAAAAATTATAAGAAATTATCAGAGTAGCCAGACAGCGTAAGAAATAATTTTCCTAAAAGTATGTCAGAAAATTAGCCAAAACCTGATCTTTTTTTTTAATTTGGAAACTGATGTTGTCTATATTTAAGGAAATTAGTAACTTTTATTTTCCCATTCTAAAAACAATTTCAGAGGAGAGATGAATGAGAATATTGAAAGAGGTGACACTGACCAAGATGTATTTATCCATGAACTGCTTTGTTAAGTGGCCACTCCTTTGTACAGCTATTTAAATATAATTAAAAAAATAAAAAGGTATGAGAAATAAAAACACCATTTCAGAATATGTTCTACAGTTTTAGCTTGTATACAAGCTGGGGCAGAAAGTTTTCCAGGCCAGCATGAAAAATATACAAAGTCTCCATTTCATTAAATAAAGGGACAAATAGAAATCAAGGTATAAATATGCAAATAAAAATAATTTGGAATGAATAAATAAAAACCCTCACATCATATAAGCTTTTTGGTATTTGATCTTCCCAAGATCAGAGCACAGTGATGCTACTAGTGTGAATTTTTGTGACTGAGATGAAAATTGCCTGAAGTAAACAACTCAAAGAAAACAAATTAATATGGCTTATGATTTCAGAAAGTTTCATCAATAGTCCCTAACTCTTTTAATTCTGGATTCATGATACATGGAACATGGAGAAGAATATTCACCTCATGGAGAACAGGAAAAAGAAAAAGTCTAGGGACTAGGTATAACCATCAAAGGCAGGCTCTCCAGTGATCAATTTCCTCCGACTGTGCTTCATTTCCTAGAGTTTCTACCTCCTCCCAAATTAGTGCCACAATCTGGGGACTGAGTATTCAGCACACTAGGGTCTGGGGACATTTCGTCTTCAAATTATCACAGGGACTACTCACAGTACCGAGATCCCATCGTTTGCAAGGTCAGAATGTCCAGCTGCTGTCCATTTTTTTCAAGACTGTGATGAAGCTGCTTCCTAAATAAGCAGGAGCCCTAAACTCTTCACTTAGGAATCACATAGTGCCCACTGTTCTGTATTTTGCCTTTTGGCTTCCAGATTATGCACTGACTTTTTGTTTTCCCCTTTGCACCAGAAACCTTTAGTTAAAGCTTTTCTTATGAAGTGAGAATTCAGCCCCTTAGAGTCAAATGCAGGTTTCCAAATTGAACAGAGCATGGAAATCAGTGATACTCTCTAGAGACTCCTCCCAGAGTCTATTTTATGCATAATCATACACTGGCAAACTCATAGCCAAGACTCAGATAAGGCCTCTAACTCAAAAAAAACAAGTTCAGGTTAGATGGGAAACAGCTTCTTGACCTTGGTCACAAGAATTATATAGAGATGTTAATTTTGTACCTTTCCTGGTGACTCAAATCCCAGTCTTCCAAGATTCATTTTAACAGATTTAAAGTATCTGTTTAATAAGTAATTTCAAATTCTATTCAACCCCTACCTCCCTGTGTGTGTGGTGGTACAGGGGGGCGGGAAGCTCTGACTTAAACTTCTCTTCTTTCTCAGACTAGAGAATTGGTTTCCTGAAGTACTATGTTTCCTGTGACGTGACTGTTACCTTTGGGGATGTTGGCCAATGGTAAAATGGATAACCTTCCTGGGTATCCATTGTGTGCATATGTTACAGGTGCTTCCTTTCCCAGGCAGTTTCTGACCTCTTTGCCTGCTCTCTTCTCCATATTTCTTCCTATTAAGCTTGCATTTGTAATCTCTGCACTTGTAATCTCTAGGTTGGAGGGGGTCTTTTGGCTGATCATTACTGGTTTGCTTTCTCTTTCTGTTCTCTTTCAGCTTCTTGAAAAGTTACCAGATTTTTGCTCAAACTCTCAAGCATTCCTTCTCATTCACTGCTGCCTGAACTCTGCCTAACCTTTACCAATATTCAACAGCGTCCTTAATGAGATTGTTTTATGTTGTCATGCTAGAAAATTGAAAATTAAAGAGCTTTGATTTCTTAGTAAGGAATCACATAAGGGAATCAGTGCACTCACTTTTATTCTTGATCTTCTAATTAGAAGATTAGACTTTTTCAAGCAGGAAGAATGAAGAGACTGGAGACTATTACAAAGACATTATTTCAATATTCAGGGGTTTTTTCATTTTTTCTAAATTCCCACCTTACCATCATTTTAACTTATAATTAAGAAACCTCAAATGATCTTTGATAACAGAGATATTGGAAGATTGATGTTGTCCAGGGAGTTGAAAAATGGGAAAGTCATAGGAGGATATTTCTGTTTCCCTTTGCTAGTGGCTACCAGTATGGTTGGCCACTATCTCCCAAAAAGACATTTCACTACAAGCCATGCAGCTGAGGGGTTGACCTGTTCTCATGGTCATTTCCATTTTTTTAGAGTCACTCTATCATCTCATCAACATCTTTATGTTCTTACTGAGAGTCTGTGTGGATATTTCCTCTCCTTCCAATATCCTGTTCTCAGTCTCTTCTCCATACTCCGTATCCTGTAAGCAGTTACTTTTCACTTCTTTTATGAAGGCGCCTGACTGTAGGATTCCCCACACTCTTCTGGACATTCAGTCTTGTCTACTGTATCCACACACACACACAATCACACATAAGTTTTGTACTGTATAATGTTTTGGTGGGTGAACTCTTACATAATGCTGGTTGCATATGACTATAATGGAGCTAAAAAGTTCCTGTAGCCTAGTATTTTGTACAGTACCTTTCTAGGTTAAGAAATATCAATGTCATTGTCTAATACTTGCCTAAAGAATTCAGCACAGTAGCATGCTGTGTACATGGCTTGGAGCAATAGGCTGTATCATGTAGCCTAACACAGTAGTAGGCCACATCTATTAGAGTTATGTAAATATGGACTATAGTGTTTAAACAATGATCAAAAAATACAGGAGGCAGCCAAAGAGAACTCTGGAATGTGGAAAAAAGGAAGATGGTGTGTTTCGGGCCTCTGAACCAGAAGAGATCCTAATGGATCTAAGAAAGCGCCTCAAGGTCAGCCCTTCCAGCCTTAATTTGGGAATAGGTTACCACTGTAGTGTGATCATCTGTCCACTCTACCACCAGTGAGAAAGCAAATGTCTTTGTTACCACCAGATGAATGGTGTACTATGAACTAGCATGTCTTTGGAGGACCTCACTAAGAGGAATGGCCAGTGTAAGTAATTCACATCCTGGATTACTTAAAGACCTGGAAATGCTGATACCACCAGGACACACCAGGGAAGTCTGATAGAAATTGCAGAATGGATGCTGCTAGAAAGGCAAGCCTGACAGAGGAGCTGGAGAATATACTATTCTGATATGTACTGTGGTGCATACCATAGAATGACATTGAGACACAAAAGATGACTGCTTGGATTAATCTACAGGAAATTATTCTGAGTGGAAAATAGTCAATTCTATACATTTCTTCTTTCCCTGTTAACAGTTTGTTACCTTCTTTCTTTAGAAAAAAATCCTTAAGAGAAATCTCAGATTTGACTAACAATTAGATGGGATATGGATGCTCTCTCATGACAACAAAACCCCTGAAGTAGTTAACTTTCAAGAAGAACAGGTGTATACAGATTTACAATTTTAGTAGTTCTAGTCCATGATCTGGCAAGCTTATTGCTTTTAGACCTATAGTGAGGAGAAAAATGGCTCAACTCCTTTACTCAGGAAGCAAAAAAGGAGAAGGGCCAGAGGTCTCCCAGTCCATTCAAGGACATATCCTGCAAAATCTAAGTACTGTGCATTAGTTAGTTTCCAGCACCTCTCAATAGTGCCAGCTGGAGCCAACTCTTTATCATGTAGGCCTTCGCTATAGCAGGTGCATATATTAAGTCAGACTCTTTTCTATTCTTGTACTTAACTTATTTTGTGCGATAGGGAAATCATAAGATCTTCAGTGCAAGAATACATAATGATCAGTGTTATTATTACACTATTTCAGCTCCATACAGAAACATCATACCATGTTAAGTCAATGAATGCCATGTTGGGCAAAAGCATATTTAAATATAATTAAAGAGATAAAATAGGCATTAACCTGACAAATGGGTTGATTGTGAAGATCAGTTTTATATATCAACTTAGCTAGTCTACAGTACCCAGTTATCTAGTCAAGCACTAAAATATGTGTTTCTGTAAGGGTATCATGTAGATGTAATTAAAGTTCATAATAAATTGGGTTTATTAAAGAGAGATTAACCCAGAAAACGTATGTGGGCCTGTTTCAATCAGGGGGGAAACTTCAAGAACTGAGGCTGATTTTAGGTATATATCAGGAATAACAAAATAATTGCACTCACAAACAATAGGTTAAAGCTCATGCCTTATAATATCCAGATTGTCCTTCCAGACCACTTGCCCATTAGAATTTGGACTTCCTTAAATATTTCCCACAATTGTGTATTACAGTTTACCCCAATAAACTCCTTTACGTATTTTCCTACTGGTTTTGTTCTTCTGCTTGAAATCTCAATGGGATAAAGTTTGCTAATCACCATTATTCCTCACCACTAGAAATAATACTACGTTAAGTTAGTCTCCTTATTTGTCCCAACTCCATCCCAGTTAATGTCCTATGAATTCCTACTTCTCTCCATATTCTTGGCTCTGCAGTTTTGCTCAGGTTCAGAATTACTCTGAATGCCTTCACTTCCTTTCTCTATATCTTCCTCCTTGTCAGAGACCTAAATTTGACCACTCCTTATATGTAATTTCGACTTTGACCATATACTGTTTTCTATTATTTTTAATGTATTTTACAATGTCCCTCTCTCAAACCCTCCTTTATAAAGATGCTCACCTCAAAAGTCAGCTCTCTAAATATTTGAATGTCACCTACCATGATCAGTCTATAATTGAATTCAGTGTAGATACATTTTATACATGTCTGAATTAAATGTATGCTGTATCACTGAATGGATGGCTAACTTGAAAAGAAGAAACATTTATGAGAATTGAGTGAAAATAAGTACCAATGAAAGACTAACAGAATTACAGACAAATAAATTATGGCTCAACTATGTTCATGAATTTTGGGATCTGTTTTAATTGTCCTAATGGGATTTTGATAAACATAGTCTGTGGTAATTATTATATGTAAAATAAATTTATTGTGTAAGGGTGTGCCAATATTGGAACTTGTAACTCAGAGCCTCTAACTCTCACTCAGTTTTGTAGCTCACAACTGTCACTCTAGTGATTTACCCAAACCTAACTTTTGTCTTTTTCCTGGCTAATTGGTGATAAGAATATCACAGTTTTGTCTGTTTCAGCTGGCTTAGAATCTTCATCTTCAGATCTCTTCATCCTAAGTAACAAGGATTATAGGTGTGAGCCACCAGAATCATCAGATATTTCTCATTCTGGTGAATACTTCTGGAAGGCTTTCTGAATCCACTGATGTCAAGAACTATGAATTCTACCAGTGTAACACTTCACATCAGAGACAGAAGTATGTTAGTGATAGAAAAAACTGTTGGTGTGTCCTCTTTTTAAGGAAGCTTAAATGACAGGTTCTCAATAGAAGAATGATTGAAGATCCAAATATAACTACCTAGAGAAAGCTAGAAGTTAGATTTTACCTCCTAAGAGAAACAAATCTTCAGGCTGCCAGAGAAACAGTGATAGCAAGTGATACCGACTAACCTATTTCCAAAACACCAGCTTGGGGAAGACTAGACAATTCTTAAAGAAATACAAATGGTTAATAAATGCATGAAGAAATTTTCAACATTCTCATCCATAATGGAAATGCAAATAAAAATGACATTGAGACTTCATTTCATCCTGATCAAAATGGCCATCAGAAAGTAAACAAATAAATTCTGGTTAGAATATAGGAGAAAAGGAACCCTCTGACACTGTTAGTGGGAATTTAAACTAGTACAGCCACTGTGAAATCAGTATGGTGGTTCCTCAACAAATTAAAAATAAATCTATGACCCTGACATACCATGTCTTAGGCATATATCCAAGATAAATTAAATTAACATACAAGAGAATCATTCATACATTCATATTTACTGCAGCACTAGTCAAAATAACCAAGTGAGAGAAACAGCTCTTAGGACCTACAACTGATGGATGAATCAAAAAAGCATAGTACCTATATACAATGGTAAACTATCCAGCCATAAAGACAAAAGAAATTATGTTGTTTGCAGATTTAAAAAAAATGAATGGATTGGAAATCACCATGTTAAGTAAGTCAGATTCCCAAAGACAAAAGTAAAATGCTTTCTTTTGTAAGTGGAAGCTAGATATAACAGATATAGATATAATCTAAGTGACTATATATATAAATATAAATATATATATATATATATATATGTTTGCAATAAAGAGACTACTTGAGGGGATTGGAGAAAGGGAAGAAAAAGAAAATGATAGTGGTTGAATAATATCAAAACCACTGCATCTATGCATGAGCAGACATTCCATGACACTCTTATCTATAACACTCACTAAAAGCTACCAAGGTAGGGAGATGTGAGATGGGAAAAGAGAGTAATAGGGTTAATCTCATTAAAGCACAATACATGCATTGTGAAATACTATGGCAGAATGCCTTTGAATAAGTAGTATACACTATAAAAATGAATGACTAGAATGTAAACAGGTTCAGTAGTAGATACCAGTAGGAGTGGAGATGTTAAAGGCAGTTAAAGTATGGTAGAAGTATTTTACATTCACATACAAGAATAGAACAATGAAGCTGGTTGAAATAGTTTTAATAATTAGTGGAAGGAGAGATGAAGGAGAGTGATAGAAGGTGTAAATCTAATTGAGATACATTTTCAGTATATATGATAACATTACAAGCGTCTGCTATGTACAACAATACATCCAAAATATACCAATAAAACAGCTCGAATAAAAAGGGTCTCAAAACATATCACATAATAGGAAAGAAAACACACATTTAAAGTCCTTTCCAAACACAGACATTAGTATTTCTTATTAATCCAAGTCATCCATGGAAAGCTCATGGGTAGTGTAGGTGAGTCATGAAACAAAGGCAGTAAACTCCATAGAGTATCTGTCGAAGATGCACTCTATGCAGTGCTGTAAGACCTAGTAGTTACCAAGACATCCTGAGACATACCCACTGCTGTCCCTTCATAGATAAGAAAGCCGAAGTTCAATGTTGGATCAATTTCCCTGCCACTCAGGTATTTCCTAGAACCTGAAACCAAATCCACGGCAACTGAAGTTTTCAAAACAATTCACTTTCCATGCTACAGAAACAGAACGGATCTATTTTCTGTAGCTTTGGAATATTCTCAAATGATGTCATTAAACAGTAGGTTTCTCAGAAGAGGAAGCCAGGGAACATCAGTCCTGACTCTGACAGTCTCCAAGCTTGGGGCCTCTCTCATCTGAATGTGTTGCACCACCACGATTGTTCTCCATTTGGACAACACCCGGTTTTGAAACTCATCATTAGCAGACAGAACACCAACTTCCTAGTCCAGCATAAGGACAGTGTTATCAGGGAGGCTGGAGCCAGGGAATGATCGTGAAGGTCTCCATCATTGTATTCGCTGCCAGCAGGAAATCTGTGCTACTGACTTTGACAACTCCTCTGCTGACAGACTAATAAACGCAGGTATACATCCTGCTAAAACAATGTTTGTCTTTTATGTTTCATATATATATATATATATATATATATACATACATATATATATAAATTTACATATCCAGACCCATTTATGTTAGTGTCTTAACATTGTACACTACAGCTATGGCAATAACTTCAGGATGATTTACAAGCTGGTTCAAGAACTATCACGGAGCTAAGATGAGGCTCTTCAAGAAATATGCTTCAAAATAAAACATTAGAGCCTCTGATCTTCCATTCAATCAAAACTGTGGAATTTCGCTACATGTTGGCTAAGAAAAAGCACACTAGATACCACGTGCTTTCATGCAATGCTGCCTTTATCAGTGGAAATGACAATTCAGGACATGCTAACAAGTTGAAAATTGGAACTCTATTCTTTCAACATTCATTTGGCAGGACCAATATTCTAGACCTCTTGTTCCCAAAAAAGACAAAGTGTCTGACCTCATCCAGTGAGAGAAAACAGCACAGTTAATTAGTGTAAGCACTTGTGTATGCACAGTCCATATGAGAACAGGGTTATGTAGAATAGAGGATAACCCAGAAGACAATCAGAAAGTACATTTCAGGCAGAATAACTGTAACTATCTAGCATGTTTGAAACTATCTAGCATGAAAGATAATAAATAGTAGAGCAAAACTGCTATCACAGGCACACATAGAGGTCAGAATCATGCAGGGAAGCATCAGTTCTCAGTTAAAATAGAAAGGCTTTGTTTGTCAAGACAATGGAGAATTAGTAGCGGATTTAAAACAGGGCCGTGATAAAACCAAAATTACTTTTAGGAAGCAAACAGCAAGTATAAAAATCAACCGTGTCACTTTATAACAGTAATGGGTCTTGCCTAGAGCATGATATAGGTCAGGAATCTTGGGAGGCATCTCCATATTCAGGTTTTTGTCCTATTTAGGTGTTGTAGCTAAATGTCCTTGAGCTCTTCATTCTACATTGTTCTGAGTCACATGCTTTTCCTCTGAATATTAGAAAAAAAATAAATTTGGCCTTGTCCCTCATCAAGGTTGCCTTTAGAACACAATAATGTAAAAATATCAGAACCATAAGGAGGGATTATGAATACTCTTGTCAGTCAGATTTTATACTCAGTGATTCATGAATTTATCTCAACTGCAATAAGGGGCGGATTGTATTATTTTCCCCTTGAATACAGCATAGGTAAGGCTCAAATTGGCAGAATAACTTGCTGTAGGTCACAGTGCTGTTGCATTACAGAGGTTTAATGTATAGAGAGACACTTTCTGAATTTTATTTCTAAGCCACACAGTCAAAATATGTTTGTATTGTTGAAACTGAATACACTGGGAAATTCTTTTATGATGATTTTAGGCAATGAAGTCAGTAATAGTTTAAAAGAATTTTCTTTGACAAACTATATTGAGGGAAATCACAGCCTCTCATTGCTTATTATCCTTATTACTCTTTTAATTATACCAGTCCAAATGAAAACCCCAGGGATTTAATTCTATCAAACACTTTAAGGGTGACATGCAATAACTTTGAATATCAGTAACCTTTTAACAAAAACCTTTTTGACCAATTTTACACTGAAAACATTATTTAAGTAATAGTACAAATGAACACTTTGTATTGTCTAAACCACAGAGAAGAGAGAGGCTGCATGTATTCTGTATTTTCAGGGGCTGGAACTTTAAAAAATGGTCAGGAGATAGGAAGTATATTATGTGATTACAGTATGCTGCACTCATTCTAACTCATAATGTAAGAGGGAGTCAAAAAGTCTTTGGTAAAAAACCATTCTTGTCTACATTAGATTCTTGAGGAATCATGGGTAAAATTAAAGGAAATGACAAGCCTTAGATCATTTGTGGACGAGAAGATCTGAATTGTGCCTCCAACCTCACAGTGGGTTTCTTTCAGTGACAATGTAAAATGTCTAGCAGGTTTTACTTAATGGTGATGTAGTGGCAAACTCTTCCTTCTGCTTGGTAATTTGCAGTGTAAAAGTATCACTACAAGCATAGGATTCAAGAGAATAGGAATGTAAATCATCAGACATCTTTTTCATGAAGAGTATTCATAAACTTCCATGAAACTAACTCTCTTCATATGTAAGAGATAATTGAACATTAAAGTGTCAAATTCTAAATAATGTGCTAGTAGTTATGTCTGCCATATATTCAAGCTTCATAATTGTATAAAAGAATTGTCTGCTATGATTTTAGAACTGAACAATTGAGGCCAAAAGAAATGTTGTTTGTTTGTTTTTTACCCAGTATTGAAGTGCTATCTATAACTGATCTGCTAGTATCCAAAGTACACATAGAGATAGAAAGTATCTTTGTATACTGAGTTACATATGTATGCATGTTCAGGATTAGGTATTACTCATGGGACAAACTAGAGCTTTGTGTTTCTCTAGCAATTAGTCTTCTGTTGACTGAAGTAAATGTTCATTGTTCTTGTTCAATGTTCAAAGTAAATATCAATGGTTCTCCAAATAGAGGGAGCATCAACAATTAAATTATCTTCAGTTAATGATCTCTTATATTTTGGGGATTTTTTTTTGCTGCTTCCAGGGGTTGGAATTAATAAAAATTTGTGGTTAGAATCCATATACTTTGCCAGTCCAAAGTAATTACCTGAAGTTAACTTCAATTAACCAGGGGTGGAAGAAGAGGGTAGGAGAGATAGAAAGAGGAAGGAAAGAACAGAGTTGAAAAAATTAGCATGTAGGAGGTGATTGTGGGGAACTCTTAAGTGACTTAGATGTCTTCAAAGGGCAGCAAATCAATGCAAGGTGAATATATATCCTTTTCCTTCTCCCGCTCATATAAGAAGTCTTTGCATGAGTTTGGTTTCTAAATTCTGCTGTGTTCCATCAAATATTTAGGTGTTCTTCCTTCCACTTAGAGATATGTAATGTAAAAAGGAAGTGAATTCAAACCATCTGGAACTGAGTTCAAGCCTCACTTCCACCAGTCCTGTGGCTTGAGGCATTTTAGCCATAAAAGAATGCTTGTATTTATTGATTGATTGTCTGGTGTGGTAGAATAAATACTGGTGAGAGGCCACTGAAGGAGCAGAGAGAAACAGCACCTAAAATAAAGTCTGAGTAGGCTCCTTGTAGAAATTGACAGAGGAGTCTTTTGTGTGTGTGTGTGTGTGTGTGTGTGTGTGTGTGTGTGTGTGTGTGTGTGTGTGTCCCTATACATTCCAGGAGATGATAACAGTTTCTAGAAGAAGGGAAGGTGGTGGGAGGAAAATTTGTTGTTTGTAGTGATTTTTTTTTCCAGCCTTTACTTCTTGGTTCTGTAAATTCCTAAATCTGATCTGTTTGATATTTTCAATATTTTTACTACTTTTAATTTCCCTTGGCAGAGGATTCTAAAGAAAGAAATGAAGAAGTCTTTCTGGTCAAGAGATTTGAATACCTGGAAACCAAACTGTCTGAGAAAAATGACATAATCTAATCTGGTCAGCTTTGCAAATGTGAGATTAGCTCAGAATATGCCCCTCCTTGTCTGTAGTTTTGCTTTGTGAGGCTTCAGTTACTCATGATCAATATCAGCCTCAAAATACAGGCAATACTAGAGTTAAAAATGTTACTAATTTTATTGTAATAAATTATGTTACTTTGTTATTACTGTGGCCAACTTCTTACTATACTAACTTATAAACTAACATTTATCATGGGTGTTGATGTACAGGTAAAAGCATGCTACATAAGCTTTCTATCCATATTATCTATCTATGGTTATATCAACCACAGGGAGGCTTGGAATTCAGTCTATTGATAAACAAAAACTGCTATACTATATATAAAGCACAAAGAGCACCAGAGCACTAATGCCCACTCCTTTCTCCACAAACTTACAACTTGAATTGTTCCACATATACTCTGTGCACACAATTATCTCACATACTTCTTGGGATGCTTGCTCTTAGAAATAGCTTCTTAGAGGCATAGAGTTTGATTGTGTGTGTGTGTATCTCACATTTTCTTGATCCATTCATCTACTGAGGGGCATCTGGGTTGGTTCCATATCTTAGCTATGGTAAATAAAGCTGCAATAAACATAGTTGTGATGGTAGCTTTACTATGGTCTTCATTGCGATCATTTGCATAAATGCCCAAAAGTGGGATTGCTGGGTCATAGGGGACCTCTATGTGAAGTCTTTTGAGGAACATCCATACTGCTTTCCAAAGTGGTTGAACAAGTTTACACTCCCACCAACAATGCAGTAAGGTTCCCTTCTAGCCACATCCCCTCCAGCATCTAATGACATCACTCCATTTGTTAGGATATGAAAAGACTTGGAAAAAATTATATTAAATGAAGTAAGCCAGGCCCAAAGAAACATAGGTCCCATGGTTTCCCTTATTTGCAATAATTAGTATATATCTGGGACAAGCAGAAAAGGTCAAAAGCTATGTATATATGACCAGATAAGGTGATGTTAAGTGAAATGAACCCCAAGATAGGGACACAAGTGTTTTATTTTTTTCTTTCTTGCTATTGGTCTTAAAGTTATTTATAATATGCCATGTTATTTTTTTTTGTTTCTTTGTATGTTCCTCCCTGACCATATAACCCCTGTTTTCATTTACTTGATATCGGTGCCCTGCATCTTGTATATACAGTTCTCTAACTTGGGGAGGGGAAGGGAAAAAACAAAATGCTTAAACAGGGATACACGTTGACCCATTGTACCAATGAGATGTACAAAACACTATATTGAAAAATGAACTTTATAATTTAGGCAGGGAGGAGGGGAGAGGGGAGGGGGGAGTGTAGTTGTGGAGGTGGGAGAGAAGGGAAGGGAGGGGAAAAACAAAGGAGGAGGTAACAATGCTTGATAGGAAATGTACTCATTACTTCGATCGTGTAACTGTAACCCCTCTGTACAGTATTTTTACAATAAAAACATATTTAAAAATAAAATAATGTCATGGGATTAAAAAAAAAACAAACAAGAAATAGCTTCCTGGGAAATTTCTACCTACTCGTCTAACCCTTGTGAGCCAGTCAGTCCAATCACTCCCCTAAGTCTTTCAAGTCTATTTCACTTATCTGGCCTCTCTCCTTTTGGAGAATCCAGCTCCTTACATTTAGTCTTGGTGAATGTCCACTGTGCAGAAGTAGCTGAGAACCACTCTTGTGAGGTCTGAGGGAGAAGACCGGGAAATTCCTTACTTTGTTCACCACATATAGTAAAACTCAGTTTCTTCCCTTAGGCCTTCACAATCTCAGTAGTAGACATTACATGACGAGAATAACACTAACGATAATACAAAAGGCCATGATTAATGTCATTCAAAAAAGAAAAAGAAAAAGAAACAGGAAGCCAGGTGCAATTGCTTATTCCTGTAATCCTTGCTACTGAGAAGGAGGTTGGAATACAGTTCAAATCCATCCTGAGCAGAAAAGTCCTAGAGACTCCAAATCCCAAATAACTAACAAAAAGCCAGGATACAGACATGACTTATGTGGTAGAGCACAGCCATGAGCAAGGAAACCATGAGCAAGGTATATGAGTTTAAACCCCATTGGTTAATTTAAAAAAAAACTCTCCCACTTTCTTCTCTCCCCCTGTTCTTCCTCCTCCTTCCCTCATTTCCCTCCAACTTTTCATCCTCTTCCTTCTTCTTCATCTTCCTCTGTTCCTTCTTAGAAGAAGGTTGAGAATAAGCAACTGGTAACATTATGAGGACAAGACTTTAAATTTCTCTATATTTTGATAGGAAACTCATAGAATTATTAATATAATCATTGGCCTAAGCTAAAAAAAATATGAGTGAGGCTTCTAAATAAATTCTTACAATGACAGTCTCCTGCCATCTCCAGCTTTTCATTCCAACCCTCCAAATACCATCCACACAGAGGACAATTCAGCAACAGCAAAACTAAAGAAGTGTTGTTGCTCTTTGATGACTTTGATAACAAGACAACTTGAGATGCCTCCAATCAATACCTGCCTATCGGCTGCCCAAGGGGAAAAACACTCTATAGAGTAGGGGAGAAGAAGAAAGTTGACATTCTTTAGTAAAGATGAAAAATGAGCTGAGAGGTATTGTTAGGATGTCAGAAGCTATATACACTGTGAAAAAGGATTAGTAATACCTGAGACATGGTAAGAAGACCCTGGCCAGGGCTCCTGTGATTGTCATCAGACATAGATATTAAGAAAATCAAGTACAGTTTCACTCAATAAAGCTACACAGAGCTAGCTGATAAGCAAGCGGTCCTATCAGTTAGTGGGCAAATCAATGGATAAAACTGGTGACAACACTGAAGTCTGTGTAATGTCAAAAAATGAAGCAGGAGGTGAATCAACAATCTCTTTCTTGTCTTCCTTGTGCTCCTCCTTTTTCCTCTTCTTTGTTTTTATTGTATCAATACTGTGGCTTGTGCTTGGGACCTCTCTGCTCACCCTTATCTTTTTCAATCAAGGCTGGCAGACGACCACTTGAGCCACAGCTCCATATCTGGCTTATTGCTGGTTAGTTAAAGGTAAGAGTCTCAAGAACTTTCCTACCCAGTCTGATTTAGAACATCTTCTGATCTCAGTCTCCTGTATAGCTAGTATAACATGCATGAGCTAGCAGTGCCCAAATAATATCCATCTTCTCCTCTTTCTCCTCCTCCTTTCTCCTTCTATCATTAAGGCCACAATTACTGAAAGCAAGCATCTTTGCCTTATACTTCAACCCATTTATACACAAAAGCTGAACACACAAAAACGGACCGTAATTGTCCTAGTTGCTATTAATTCACCCTTTCTGAAAAACATCAACTAACAACAAAAACATTAAAACAAGCCCTGAAGAACTATAAATTCACAATTTCAGGATATTACCATTTTAATATTAAAAATACTAATACAATTTCATTTATTGTTTTCCTTTTGGACAACACCTTCAAGGAAATGTGCTCCAACATAATAAATATATTGTCATTTCCATAGGAAAGAATCCTTTAGGACTGTTTGCTTTTGCTTTTAAATTATATTTAACTAGTTGTACAAAGAAGTTGTCATTCAACAATTCAATTTATGAATAGAATGCATCTTGATCATTATTTCTTCATTATCATCCACCATTTATACCCACCCCAAACCTATAAGGTATATTAAATAGGTAGGTTTCATTAGGTAGCTGATGAAGAGAACACCAAGCTCTATTCAGGCAGGAAAATAAGTTTATTTACCGAATTGCTGACCTTGCCATGCATGGTGGAGAGGTATGGCTGAAAAAGGAAGGGCGACCCACCCTGGGCCAGGACTTATCTAGGCCAGGGACAGGAAGAGGTATGGCCTGGGGGAAAGGTGTGGCCACAATGGATCCAGATGTGACCTCAGGGCCTGGGACCCTCCTAAGGTCAGACAGGAGGCATGTGACCAGA
This sequence comes from Dipodomys spectabilis, assembly GCF_019054845.1. Classification (NCBI taxonomy): domain Eukaryota; kingdom Metazoa; phylum Chordata; class Mammalia; order Rodentia; family Heteromyidae; genus Dipodomys; species Dipodomys spectabilis. The sequence continues at coordinate 11,468,116 of NW_024870771.1, forward strand.
GATGGCCCAAGATATGACCTAGCTGGAAGAGGAGGTGACTGATTCCAGGTTTGCCAGTTACCTAGGTAACAGATATTGGGTGGAAACTTAGCTAAGAGGTAGGGAGGTGTCTGCACAGAGCCTGCGTGGCCCCAGCAGACCTTACAAATCCTATGCTCAGTTTTTCTAATTGTAAAGAATAAACATTAAATATTATGACTTAATTGATTTATGGCAAATCTGCAACTAGTCTCAAAAATATTCCATAGTGGTTTGGAAGGAACATATATGAACCATTGTTTTTAAAGAAGATTCAAGCACCAAAGGAATTTCTCAAGGATTTTTTGTTAAAATTACTACTTTACTTCAATCCATTCAACACTGTTTGAAAGAATGGGTGTGACTGTATTCTAATAAACCTTTCTTTGTGGCCAAGTATTAGAGCATATTACTACAATCACAGTGCTCAAGGGGCACAGAAGATGATCTTGAATTTCAGGTCATTCTGGGCTCTACTGTTTTAGTTTTCAGTCTAGTCTACTCTTTGGAACTGTGTCTCAAAATCAGGTCAACAATAAAAAAAAAAATCTCCTTGTTGCTTTAATTGGAAATAATAAGGGGTTTTTGTGGTGAAGATTGCAGTTCAAAGTCAGCCCAAGCAGAAAAATCCCTGAGACTCCATCTCCCAACTAACCTGCAGAGATAGCTGGCAGCATGAATCAGGAGACTCTTATCTTTAATTAACCAGCAAACACTGGAAGTGGTACTGTAACTCAAAATGATAGAGCACAGAAGTGCTCAGGGACAGTGCTCAAGCCTTGAGTTCAAACCTCTGTGTACAAAGTGGGATGAGCTATCCTAGCAATGAGCACCTAGACCCCTGGTACTCAACCAGTCTTGGGAACAAGGGACCATGGAGAAGAGTAAGAGGAGATAATGTCACATCTTCCATTTTGTGCCTGTACTTTCAAAATTAACCAGAGCCAGGAGGTCAAGAGAAATAAGAAGCCTGCTCAGCTCATGTCCATCCTTGTCTACCTTTTAACTGGACAGGAATTTACATTCTTGCATTTGTTACCTGACACTATCCCCTACCTACTTGCTATATGTCAGAAGTAGCTAAGGACATTTCTACCAATTCCAGGACAGCTTGGAATACAGGAGATAAGAGCTAGCCATTCTAGCCAAATCATCCAATTTTTAATTTTCTGCTCCAAACCCTTCCTCTTGCCATTTGTTTGCTCTCTAGTAATTTTTTTTTTTTGGTCCAGTCGTGGGGTCTGAACTCTGGGCCTGGGCTTTCCCTCAGCTCTTCAGCTCAAGGCTAGTGCTCTACCACTTGAGCCATAGCGCCACTTCCGGCTTTTTTCATTTTGCTTATGTGGTGCTGAGGAATCGAACCCAGGGCCTCAGGCATGCAAGGCAAGCACTCTACCACTGAGCCACCTTCCCAGCCCCTAGTAATTTTTTTTTTTGCCGGGCCCCTCCCTGCCTCCTGAGACTTCTTCCAGAGTTAATTCAAGGACTACCACCAAGGGACAGCTGGGCCTTCTCCCAGAGGGGACCACATCTCAGCCTTTTACTCCTAATGTTGACTCTCCTTTTGACAGCAGGAAGTAGCCAAAGAGAACCTTTGCCATTTAACATAATTATCAGAAGGCTGGAAAGTAACATCTGCCCTGGGCCCTGCAGGCTCTGTGCAGACACCTCCCTACCTCTAGGCTAAGTTTCCACCCAGCATCTGTTACCTAGGTAACTGGCACACCTGGAAGCAGTCACCTTCCCCTCTTGCTAGGTCACATCCTGGTCCACCTCTGTTCACATGCCTCCCATCTGACCTTAGGAGGGTCACAGACCCTGAGGTCACAGCCAGATCCATTGTGGCCACACCTTTCCCTCACCTGGCCATACCTCTTCCTGTCCCTGGCCTGGCCATTACCTCTTCCTGTCCCTGGCCTGGCCACACCTCTTCCTGTCCCTGGTCTAGATAAGTCCTGACCCCAAGGTGGGTCTCCCCTTTTTCGGCCATGCCTCTCCACTATGCACAGTGGGGACAACAGTTCAGTAAACTTCTTTTCCTGCCTGAAAAAAAAAAAAATCTAATGCTTACCAAATGTGGTGAATAAGAAGGACTGAGATCCAAAACCAGCCAGGCCAGAAAAGTCTGTGAAACTCTCATCTCCAATAAACCACCAGAAAACAGTTAATAACACTGTGGCTCAAGTGGTAGAATGCTAGCCTTGAGCTAAAGAGCTGAGGGACAGCACCTAGGCCCAGAGTTCAAGTCCCAGGACCGACAAAAAAAAAAAAAAAAAAAAAGGAGAAGTCTAGCATTGACAATGTTTTCTATCATTAATATCAGTTTGACAATTATTACACAGGTTTTCCAATGTCTAATATATTAGGAACTATATGTAGGAAAACTAATTCATGGCAAGAAGAGTGCAAGAAAATAGTTTTCTTCTTGCCAAAGGCCAGTTGCTCATGCCTATAATCCTAGCTACTCAGGAGGCTGAGATCTGAGGGTGAGGGTTCAAAGATAACCTGTGCAGAAAAGACTCTTATCTCTAATTAACCACCAGAAAACAGGAAGTGGCGCTGTGGCTTAAGTGGTAGAGTACTTGACTTGAGCTGAAGAGCTGAGGGACAGAGCCCAGGCCCAGAGTTCAAGCCTCAAAACCTACTACTAATAATAATAATAAATAACTAAAGGAAGTTTTCTTCTTGAAATGTGCAGAACTGAACTGCACCTTATAACTAGGCAAGCAGGATCAGATAAGCCTGGTCTCAACATCTCCATCCCCAGCTGTGCTGTGAGAAGAACCCCAGCAGTCTGATAACACACGTCTGCCTTTAATCTAACAGACTCTGAAATCAAATTTCTGTCAGGATGTGACCAGAGTACAACTCAACCAATCAGCCCTAGAATGTGCCATCTTCACTATTAGGGGGCAGCTCTGGCTTTTGATGACTCATTTCATGGGAGCACACTTATTGAAGGCCTGAAGAATACATAAACTACTCAATTTACAAAGTGACTGCAAAGAAATGGTCCTCACTCAAAATGGTCAAGAGAGTGATTAAAGAGAGGACAGATTCTTGAACTGAATAGGTTCAAATATTCAATATGAACTTGCCAAAGTTACAGACAAACAAACACATCTGACTGGCTTTAGCTTGGTGGCTACAATGGAAGGTAGATCCACAGAGTTACAGCCTATAGCTTTGGAACTCAGTAATTTTACCAAAAAAAAAAAAAAAAAGGAAAAAGTGAAAGGTTTTTTTTATTTTTTTAAAATTCAGGCTCTGTATGTTGAGTCTCCTTATCAGCTTTGACAGTGTTCCTTTAAAAATCAGCTCTTCTTCCATAGATTTTCAAGTTCACACTTTTTTAAACCTAAAAATATCCTATTTTTAGCCTGATGGATGGAGTAAATTAAAGGAGAACAGCACCTGTGAAGATGAACTCCTCAAAAAAATTGTTAAATTACTTTTGGAGACAGTGAACAGAAAAATCGTTAAAGGTTATAGGAATGTTGTAATGTGATTTGGCTTATAGGTAGGTTTTGTTGACTTAAATCTTCAAGGTACTTTCTATTAGATACACCATCATCTTTGTTTCTCCTGAGCATCTTATAATAGCACTCACACAATCTGGGTAGTCCTGTGTGCATTCTGTTTTGTACATATACATTTTAATCTTGGTTTCTCAGACATAACATCCTTGGAAATAGATTTAAAATATTTAGATTGACATTTCATGTATAGTTTATTTAGATGTGCCAACAAGAATTCAACAAATTTTCCTCCTAGAATCTTTTAATACCACCTTCGATAGGTAAAATTATGCACTTACTAAGTCTAATAACCATATACATTTGAAATCCATTCTTTCACAAATCCTACTATTCTCTTCACTATTCCATAGTTTTAAATTGAAAATTTTAAATAACATATTTTATGACACAGTCAAACAATGTCTTTTTTTTCCTTTCTTCAGGCAACTCACAGTGTTTCATCCCTGTCCCATGATAAACAGTGGACTATTTCTGATTTAATCAGAGTTTTCCATGGCATCATTGATAAACACCACACTGAGAGGCAGAGCAGAGATGTGGAGTACTGGAGAGGTTCTCAGACTGAGAACATCAGTATTTCTCATGCTACATCAGAGTCAGTATAGGGAACTTGGAAGGAAAACTCTGGGGCCTGGTAAGGGTGAAGAGATTGGAAGGACATCTTAACAGCACTCAGAAGGCTGAGAGCTGGGCCCTGGAAAGATCAAACAATCAGGGCAAGTCAGAGGTTCATGTTCTACCCTAAGTGTGAGCTGTTTGGACACCCAAACAAGACCTTAGCAATAAGATGCAAGTCTATGTTCATTCAGGTTGGTGTGTTTATTGCTTTCCTCCACTTTCTAAGATAAGGAAGTCAGTATCACTTGTGTTGTTTGTAACTGCAAAGATAGATTTCTACTCTAGTCTCTGCATGTACCTTAGTCACTTCCCCTTTACTGAATTAAGTAAATAAGCTTGTTAATGGGAGCTCTGGGGTTCAGAAGCCAGTGAGCTCTGGACCCCCTGGGGTCCCCTTTCTTATCCTCTCTTTCCTTTCTCAGTTCTTTGTCCAGGGTATCCCATCTCTTGCTTTTCCTGATTAAGGTTAGCCCAAAGTCAGACTTCAGCCCAGCCCAATCCCTTTCTGTACCCTGAGTACCAGCTAACAGTAGCAGAAAATAAGAAAAACTGGTGATAGCCTTACTGCTGTCTTCAAAACAGCAACAGGCCTTCACTTGCTTGGTTCTCTGCCTTCCTAGTAGAGATTTTCCCATTCCTCATTCTCCCAAGCCAAGTTCAAATTTCACATTTTCCATGACCTATCCTACCCTTATAGCCAGATACATCCTACTGAATCATTCTTAAACTTCACCTCTCAAGTTGACATGCAGTTCACCAGATAGCAACCGCTCTCTGCTTTATTGTATATTTTGTTCGGTAATCCCAAAGAGAATGTTATAGGAATCAGCGTTTATGTTATCTTGCTATTGTTTTATTCGTCCCTCCCTATTTTTGTATACTGCAGCTTATTCATCCTCTGCTCTTTTCCCATTATCCCCTTTACTATGAGTACCTCCTCATGTGGAGCTACTTGGCATTCAGGCATTCGACAGAAGTCTGTATGCTTTATATGTCTCCATTTGTCCCTTTTCCCTAAGTTCTCTCCTTTCTGTGTTTCTACTCCATCACAGTTCTACTGCAGTATCAGACCAAGCCTTCCACATGAAGGCTCCCTGATGTCCAGGGTTGACAGGTAATTATCAGTCCTCATCACTAACGCTCAGGTTCTGTTTTGTCACATCCCTTGGTAATAAAGCACTTCATCTTCTCTTCAGTATATCACTGGGGCTTGAATCTGGCCAATGAGATGCGAGTGCAAATAATGTTTAGAACTCTCAGGTAGAAGCTTGGACATTCTTCCTTGTGCTTCTACAAGCTCCCTGCACTGACAACATTGAGATGATGGAATTTCTACTACCATAAAGAAGACAATGTGCAAGTCTCTCTTTCGCCATGTGATGGGCAAGTGACACGGCCAGTTGTTACTGGGACCAGTGTGTGCCCATAACACCTGTTCTTTCCTCTTTCTCTTAGTACATTTTCAATTTCATTTCCTGTCTATCTTGTGGGTAGTCCACAAATGCCACAAGGATATGTTTGGTATTGTGGTATTCTCCTATCCACTACAAAATTCTCTCAAATAGTACCAGTTGAATGAATAAAATGTATCTTGATATTAACATTGGTATCTCCTGCAGACAAACCACATATCTACTCACAGTCATGGCAAGTGCCACCAGTGTAACCAGTGTCAGAACAGTTGCAGTAGAAGGTGGTCCAGGACTGGGAGCAGCGTCCTCCATGTTCACAGTAGTTTGGCAAACACCTAACAGGACATAATGCAAAAACAAACAAAAGAAACCAAACCAGTTAAAATCAAGAAAAAACACCCTCCTTTCCAGCTACATGAATTGATACTGGAAATTAATCTGCTGCAATATTGTACCTAAGCAGAATTAAATGACACGAAGCAAATAAAACTCTCTCAACATAAACACTATTCAGTAACAGGAGACGCAGAACTGAGTTAAGCATGTGATTTGAAAATTCTAACATTGGGACAAATACTTGTTTCATGTATAGTTAAAAGGAAGAGGTTATAGTCTACAAAGTGCTTCATTTAGCATAGAAAAGATGAATATGTATTACAAGTTTATAATTTTTAAAATATTTTTACATTTTTAAATGAGAGGGAAAGGGCCATGTATCTGAGATTATGCTTAGTATGTATGTTTCTGATTGGGTGATGGACTATGTTAACCTGCATATGAACAACATAAAATTTGAAAAGATGATGCCTACTCAAATGCAAAAAAAATTTTCATTTTTTAAGTAATAAAATCATTCTTAAAACATTTATTTAAACTGGCCAAAACCAAAGTATTCTGAAAATATTTCCAACACACACAATAAAAATTCTGCAAATCTCATACAATTTGAACTAACAGTGACACCTACATGGTTTGATCTTAGAATGTTGTTTAAAATATGCAAACGTTGTATTCGATTTACTGATATTCACAACAATGTTATTCATGGTGGGGTAGTGAGGCATGTGTCGAGTATTAGACTGCTGTGAAGGAAACATGCTGTGCACAGAATGAGTATGAATAATGTGAAGGAAAAAGATCAGAGCAGGTAGAGACTAGGTTAAGTGATAATTTGAGAAATAAAGCAAATTCCAAAAATGGTGGGATAAATATACATGAAAATCATTCAGGTTTACATGAAGGTTTTCTTTTAGGTAGAAATTGTGGAATTTAGAATGCAGTCATAAAATTTTGCATATCCTGCAAAATTAGCAATATTGAGGGAAATGGTTGGTTTGAGAGGAATGGAAAGGGGTGAAATTGATCAAGATGTGCTCATAAGCTGTTTTGTTGATTGGCAACTCCTCTGTACAACTAGTTAAAGATAATAACAATAAGAACAATAGCAATAAATCATGGACTTTAGTCATACCTACATCTGACTCAAATCCCAGCTGAAACAGTATAGATAGTAAGATAGTATAGACAGTAAGATAGTCTGTACCTATTATATTCACCATTCAAAACTACTGGCAAGTCTTCAATAAATGCATGTAAAATAAATAGTTAAAAGAAATGATAAATACTGGAATTGCTGAAAATAAATCTTTACAATGAATCTGAAGGAGTAAAGGGAAAACACTTTCCTTAATTTATAAAAGGAAAGGTGCAAGTAATGAAGTTACCAGAGTGGTATATCACAATAAATGGGTTCATTGTGGAACCATGAAGAATCTGAGGCCAGCAAAAACTAAGATGATTTACTTTAAATGTCCTGGATAGGTAGGAAGCCCTCCAGCAATGATTGGTTCATAGCTCAGAAAAGTAATATTTCTGCATATGTTCACAAGTATTATTAGAAATTTTCTGCTCAGCACAGCAACATACAATTGTGCTGACAGAGCTTATGTTTGGAAAAAGCTTGTTGATAAGTTCATGGTACCCAACCATGGCTTAAAGTGCAAGGAAAAGGAAAAAAAAGAGCTGGGGTATTTATTATGAAAATGGTTCACTGAAAGAAACTAAACAAGCCAAGAAATATGTTTGTAAGTAGTGGAAACCCAGTTCTACAGCTGCTCTGTCTCTTTGGATAAGTCTGACAGGAAAACATCAACATTTCTTTTGCATCCTGTCTGACATGGGCTTACTTCTAAATACCTTGTACTGCCTACTTTCTCCTATTTCCTTTTCTAAGATGGCCAAACACTTGTCCATCTTGTCTGCCTTCCCATTTACTCCACACATCTCTCTTTCTCTCACTCTGTCACACAAATGATGAGCAGTTAGTCAGTGACAGCATTAGTGTTCTTGTGTTCCAGCAAAATGTACATTTCAGAATAGAGAGTTACCTGAGCACTGTTGGCTGACTCCTGGAAGCCTATCTGTTCAGAAAGCTGAGAACAGAAGACTAAACTTTGAAGCCAGGCTGGGCAGAAAAGTCTGAAATAGCCCAGCTCTAGTTAACCAGCACAATAAAAAAAAATGCCAGAAAAATGTCAGGCTGGGAGCTTGGCTCATATGGTAGAGTACCAGCTGTAAGCAAGCAAACCAAAAGAATGTAAGGCCCTGAGTTCCAGTTCTGCTAGCATCACCCCCAAAAGAACAGAAAACTATGTAAGTTAGATGTTCATTGTGCATGCATGCATGTACACATACATATTTCTTTTAAGTTAGCCTCATTTTGGTGCCTGACATTGTAACAAACACATACAAAAAAGAATATCACACACTATGTTGAAAACAAACTTTGCAACTTGTGGGGAGAGGGAGGGAGGAGTTGGGGAGATAGGGAAGGAAGGGATAGTAGGGGGAAAACAAAAGAGGGGGGTAACGATGCTCGATAGGAAGTGGACTCATTACCTGACTCATGTAACTGTAACCTTTTTTAAAACATTTTTAAAAAACAGAATGTCACAAAGTGCTACCATCATATTGTGAGGCATGGGGAGGACTTTGGTTTATGGTGAAATAAAAAGGACAGAAACAAACTTCTGACTTTCCACATGGGGCAGAAGTGACAGGAGAAGAGAGTCCCAATGCTGGCTGCATGTTTGTTTCCTGCTGTCCTCAAGACCTCATTGCACTCCTAACACTTCCAAAGGCTGGTTGCTCAGGTCTGTGCTGGATTCTGTGAGGTAAGCCAAGTTATTTCTAAGGTTGTCCTCCTTTCACACAAGCTAGCATGAGCTGCGATTTTGTTCCTTTTCATGAATACAACTTTGAACGTTTGTAAGACAGCATCCTACCAGTGCAAAAAGTAATTAAGACCAATACTTTTCTTAGACTATGCACACGAAGATCTTTAAAACTCAAGATTATTGAATATAGTTGGGCACATAGGGAGAGAGGCAGGGAAGAAGCTAAACATATCTCTAACAAGCCCCACACAAACCTGTATTGCCATGCTAAGCAATTCAATTTACAGCTGAAAATATGGGCTAAAAATTTATTTGTCTCTGGTCACTGAAAAAACCAATGATGTATTTCTAGAAGAGAAAAAAGTACTTGGGTAAGGGAAAACATAATGTTCCTAAGTCGAGGAAAAGAAACGAATGAGAGAGTTTGTAGACCTGACTTGAAGCTGGGTTCGATGCACATTCTAATAAGAAAAGCTCATGTGTAAAGTAGGCATTTGAAATAAAAGATTCATAATCCCAATTTGCTTATTTTAAAAGAGTGATTTTATGGGGGCAATCTGCATATTCTTTAACCAGTTTGTTTTAACTGCTGTTTTATTTTTTCTTTCTTCTCTCTACATGGCATGAACTGAACTATTAAAACATGAACCTAGGGAAAGAATGGCAGAGTAGTACTAAATAGAACAAAGTGTGAGGTCCATCACAATCTCGGACATGGGGCTTTTAATTCAGATTTCAAGCAGACCACTCCAAACACATTCTAGTAATGTCTGGATAGCAATGTCTTCCTTTAGAATGCAATATTTCAACGTAAATGTTGTCAGCTTTCTTACATTGTCCAAGAACCCAGATAATCTAGCACAGTAATAGGTCATAGCATGAACTGGGAAAACATGACAGACAGATCACCAACTGTTTGGCATCTCTATAAAAGCAGAGTATGCAAGAATTTAAGACAGATGACAAAAAAGTTTGAAAGAAAGGCAGAGGGGAATTAGAAGTGATAGAGAAAAGGCTATTTTTATAATTATATGAAGACTTATGATTTTCTTCTAAATGAACAAAATTCTTCCAAAGAAGAATGATTATTGCTAAATGTCGCTGTGGGGAGTTTCATGCACATTGGTCCAGTATCTTCAGCATAAGATCAGCATAGTTTAGCTTAAGAGGTTATGGTTTTAATAGTATGTTTGACTTGTGGTATATTCAGCTGTTCATAAGAAATTCAAAAGAAAAGAATCTTCTTTAATGGCTGATGTGCAGTGAAGGAAATATACCAAAGGCTGCCTTAAACACAGAAAAGGATTTTTAGAAATTGGACAAGATAGAAGACGAAACTTTTGAAAACTGAAGCCAGAATTCTGTTTCAACCATGCCACCATGCAGGCTTGAAGCATAATACACACTTACTTGAGTGTCATTAGGAAGAACAAAAGGATCCCCACCATTAGTTAGTTTTAATTTTGGGAAGCTTCACAGCTGAAACATGAATTTTTTGGCTTCTTTTAAAATTCCACTACTGAGCACAGAGCAAACCTTATAATTTCATACTTGCAACATACACACTTACAGGTTGAATAGAGTCCCTTCTTCTGAATTTCAGACTCTTGTTCCAATTGTCTACTGCACAGCTCCACGTATGTTCCTAGTCAATAATACAAGCTTTGTGTATCCAATGCTGACTTTTTAATCTCCTTACTGACCTTTTTGTCTGCCTATACCACCCATAATCTTCACTGTCAGAGATAATACCATCTTTACCCATGTTCAGGCCTCTAAAAATGAAGGTCCTTCTCTTCTTTCATAGCCTATAATGGAGATGAAAGCAAGTGTTGACAGCTTGCCTTCACAGTATATACTAGTTCAGACGACTTCTCATCTTCCCTGATGTGGCACTGGTTGTGAATCCCCAGCATCTCTAAGTGAAAAACTGAAATTATCAGCTCACTTGTCTCCTAGCCTCGATCTTTGACCCCTCCAGTCAGTTCTCACTCAAGGAAGATTGCTATGTAAACCTAAAGAAGCTCTCTTTACTGTCCTCTCCCAATGGCTTCCTATTTTGTCTCAGGATAAAAAGCAGCAACCTCAGAATAACTACCATTTCCTACCTATATACACTTTATCTCGTTCACTTTCTGACCTTTTGTTCTTTACAATATCTCTTCCAGCCATATTGTTCCTCAAGCATAACTTGGATGTTCCTTTGTCAGGGCCCAGAAAGCTTTCCCCCTGAGTGGCATTACGAGGGATATGGTGGAGTCTTTAGTAACTGAGGCTGAGGCAGAAGGACTTTAGGTCAACGGTATGTGCTCCCAGAGTATACTTCTCTTAGATACCCCTGTGTTCACCCTTGAGTTCTGTTGTTATAACTGAAGGAACTTTAAGAATGTGAGTTTAATAAATCCTTTTCCTTCATTTGTTTTATGTGTCAGATATTTCATTGTGATAACAAAAAGCTGACTAATGCATTCATGGACATACTCAAATGAGTAAACAGGGCAGTCACTCAATAAATGGCCATCAATGGAAAGAGTAAATGAGATTTTTCTGGGGAATGACAGGCAGCGGAAGCTGAGCCCTCTAGTTAAGCCTCATTGTTCACCACAGTCCAGCCAGCTTCTACGTGGTTACTGCCATCTAGCTGCCCCTGGGCAAACTAAGTGCCGGGTGGGAAGGAGGAAAGTCAAGAGAGCTCCATGTCTGTTCTCTTTCTAAGTTCTGAGGAGATTGTGGCACAAGGAAAGAAATTGTGTAAGTTATGTTTATACAGCTGTGGCCAGGATACTCAGGAGAAGCACTGAGAGGAAGAAAGGTTTGTTTGGGCTCATGGTTTCAGAGGCTTCAGTCATGGTTGTTGGCCCTGTACATTTGATCTAAATGTCATGGCAGTGAGTGAAGGGGAGGAAGTTGTTCATCTCATGGTGAGGAGGAAGCAGAAAAAGAAGAGGGCTAGAGACTAGACATAAAGTTTAATGGCACAAACCCTAGTGACTTGTTTCCAGCTGTTTAAGTGTTTGCACGACCCTAAATACTGCTAACAACTAAAGGCTAACTACTCAACTTATTAATCTGTGGGGGACAATTCCTGGTCAAACCACAACAGAGACCCTTTTGTGTTGCCAAAAGCATGGTGCTATTAAATGAGTTAAGGGAAAACGAAGAGGATAAATAAGATGGGTACCATGAACTGTTTCATTGTGTGTGTGTGTGTGTGTGTGTGTGTGTGTGTGTGTGTGTGTGTGTGCATGTGTGTGTGACTGGACAGAGATAAGAGTGAAGGCTGCAATTCCTTATGATTACTCTGGCTGTGAGGCAGCACTAATAAGCTCTAGCAACTAAATCACCTAAGGATTTAGGAAGATAATTGTCCCCAAAGTTATTCAGAAGCAGAACACTTTCACATACTTCAACTTAGAACCCTTTGGGGAATATATATATATGCATACATATATGATACATGCATATATACATACATACATCATTCTTGGAGAAGTATGCCCATAATTTTTTTTTTTATTTTATTTGAAAACATACTGTACAGAGGGGTTACAATTACATGGGCAGGAAAATGCATACATTTCTTACCAAGCATTGCAGCCTCCTCCTTTGTTTACCCTTCACCTCCCTTCCCAGCCTCCCCCCTCCCCCCCACCCAATCATACCCCCCCTCCTTCCCCCCCACCGACATTGTAAAGCTGGTTTTGACATGACATTTTGTACTTCTCATTGTTGCAACAGGTCCACCTGAATCCTTAAACGACTTGTTTGTCCCCGTCTCCTCCACATGTTATACTGACATCAAATATAGTGAAAGCGGGGGTTACACTGTGGGGGAGGGACATACAAAGCAACAAAGAAATAATATTATAAATGCGTTAGAAACACATGCATGAATGAAACAAAAACATTAAAATATATATTTGAGGGTTCGTTTTCCTAACATCACATTCTCTGACTTTTTCCGCTTGACTCATACCTATACTAGATATTGCAAATAAGGGAAACCATGGGACCTATGTTTCTTTGGGCCTGGCTTACTTCACTTAATATAATTTTTTCCAAGCCTTTCCATTTCCTAACAAATGGGGCAATGTCATTCTTTCTGATGGAGGCATAGAATTCCATTGTGTATATATACCACATCTTCTTGATCCATTCATCTACTGAGGGGCATCTGGGTTGGTTCCATATCTTAGCTATGGTAAATAATGCTGCAATAAACATAGTTGTGCTGGTAGCTTTAGTGTGGCCTTGTTTGTGGTCATTTGGGTAAATGCCCAAAAGTGGGATTGCTGGGTCATTGGGGAGCTCTATATGGAGTCTTTTGAGGAACCTCCATACTGCTTTCCAAAGTGGTTGAACAAGTTTACATTCCCACCAACAATGAAGTAAGGTTCCTTTCTGTCCACATCCCCTCCAGCATCTGTTGTTGTTAGAGTTCTTGATTTTTGCTGTTCTAACTGGAGTGAGGTGATATCTCAATGTTGTTTTGATTTGCATTTCTTTTATGGCTAGGGATGTTGAACATTTCTTCATGTGTCTATTAGTATGCCCATAATTTTGATTGATTGATTGATTGATTGTGTTTGTGTGTGTGTGTGTCTGTGTGTCTGTGTGTTCTGGTCTTGGGGCTTGAACTCAGGGTCTGGGTGCTGTCTCTGAGCCTGTTTGGTACCAAGGCTAGTGCTCTACACCTTGGACCACAGCACCACTTTCAGATTTTTCTGAGTAGTTTATCAGAGATAGGAGTCTCACAGACTTTTCTGCCTGGGCTGGCTTTGAACCATGATTCTCAGATCTCAACCTCCTAAGTAGCTAGGATTACTGGTGTCAACCATTAGCACCAGGCTTTGATAGGTATTTTAATACAAACCGTTTAAATAGGGATACAGGTGGACCCATTGCAACAATGAGATGTACAAGTCATTATGTCGAAAAACAAACTTTACAACTTTGGCGGGGCATGGGGGGGAGAGGGGAGGGGATGGGAAGGGGAAACAAAGGAGGAGGCAACAATGCTTGATAAGAAATGTATGCATTATCTTGCCCATGTAATTGTAACCCCTCTCTGTACGGTATTTTCACAATTAAAAAAAAAAAGAAGTCTGATGGTAAAGTAAGCTTCTCCATGTTAGTTGCTTTGATAATCATTATCTTTAACTAGGTATTCAGAGATAGATAAGAACATCACCATCCTAACCATTTTAAACAAATATTTTTTTTCTTTCTTATCTCCTACATATATGTCCACCAAGAAACTGATCGTGGCTTCCTTGAAAGGTTTCCTTGTAAGGGAAGTTTGTCAGATGCTGAAAATCATATCTGAAATGTGCTTATAAGAATGAATTAAATTTTATGAGGATTAATAATATGCTCAAATAGGATACCAAGACGGTTAGCTATGCTACCTGTGCTTAACATTTACTCTCTCAAGCTCCTCAAGTATCTCCTCCACCAATGCCAGAGGTTCATCTCCTTAATAATTGAGAAAGTATAATAATATACTTTGCATAAATTCTCTTGACAAGGAAAGGAAGATTTTTTTTATATTATTTCCACTCATTCTTCATTACAATTTATGAAACCTTTCAGATATAGTGGTCAAAATTATTGTTTCATTCCTGAATTTTAGTTTTTTTCATGCAACAGAGAGTTTTTCAATATATTGCAAGCCTATCTGAGTTAATGTGGTTGCTTCATGGTACTACTGAGTTAGAAAAAGAAATTAGGCTCTGTCTGCTTTCGGTAGATGAGACACACTACACTAAGTTTTCACTGTAAGCTTGACAAAGACACTTAACCTATCCAAAGGTTATTGTACATTATTTAGGTAAAACTTAAAGAGCACATACATAAATACAGGGTAAAAATAGTACTTCAACGGAAAATACACTCAGGATCCATTTTTGCTCCTTGTCTGCAAAACTTCATGAGTAGCCTAGTGTGGGTGTCATGGAGCCCTTGACTCTGTATTCCTCCTCAGGGGACAAAGTCGATACTTGGGTCATCAATATGGATCACAGACAAATCTTCATCACTTAGCATATTAAGCATACTTCTTAGGCATACATACAATTGTGTTATCTAAGAATTTTTTGTATTATGTATCAAAATTTAAAATAACCAGAGTATTAACATTTTTTGATAAAAAGAATGCATAGTACTAAGAGAGAAAAATTGTCTCAAAGCGGGTCTTGGTCACAAGCATTTTTTCCGTTTGGAAAGAATTTTTGTTTTTTAATTTAATAAAAGCAATTATTAAGAATATTTATGGTAGATTTCAGTAGGATGAATAAGGCTCAGTGGCTTGGGAGGAATCTTACTTTATGTATATACATATATATATTTTTTTTACTGAAAGAAGTCCACTACAGGAGTGGATTTTTTTATTATTTACTATGGATCTTCTCTGCTAAAAGAAGAATATAAGACACTTTAAAAGTATTGTTAGTAGATGAATGGATCAAGAAAATGTGATATATATGTATAGATATAGATATAGATATATGTAATGGAAGTCTATGCCTCCATCAGAAAGAATGACATAGCCCCATTTGTTAGGAAATGGAAAGACTTGGAAAAAATTATATTAAGTGGAGTAAGCCAGACTCAAAGAAACATAGATCCCATGGTTTCCCTTATCTGCAATAATTAGTATATGTCTAGGATAAGCAGAAGAGTTCAGAAGCTATTACATATGACTGTATACTCTGATGCTAAGTGAAATGTACCCCAAGATAGAGACACAAGAGATTTTATCTTTGTTGCTGTTCTTTTAATGTACTTATAACGTACAATGTGATATTTTTTTGTTTCTTTATATGTTCTTCCCACAACAGGTACAACCCCTTTTGTGACTGTATTTGATTCTGGTATCCTGCATCTTGTATATACATTTTTTTCCTAATTTGGGGAGGGGAAGGGAAATAACAAAATGCTGAAATAAGGATACAGGATAACCCATTGTAGCAATGAGGTGTACAAGACAGTATGTTGAAAACGAACTTTACAACTTTGTGGGTGGGGAGAAGAGGGGAGGGAGGAGTTGGGGAGGTGGGAAAGAAAAGGATGGTAGAGAAATATAAAGGAGGATGTAACAATGCTCCATAGGAAGTGCACTCATTACCTTGTAACTCCTCTGTACAGTATCATTACAATAAAAATATATATTAAAATTACTGTTAAAGCTAAGGTACAGCATCCAAGTCTTAAGTTCAAGTCTCCAGGAGTGTTATTTTTAAAAAAAGAGTGAAATGAAAGGAATGTGAGAAAAGTTAGAAAATGAAATAGACATGACTTGTTAGCTAGAAAGGAAAAGAAGGACACATCAAAGATAACCGCTGGGTTCTGGCTCTATGATACTACTGATTTCAACTTTAAAAACCTTCCTAAAAAATGGAAATACCTAGAAATAATATATTAAGTGAAGCAAGCTAGGCCCAAAGAAATACAGTTTTCCTTATTTGTAATAACTAGAATATGTTCATCATATTCTTAGCAGAGGATCACAATAACCCAATCGCTAAGTGCATAGGAACATAGATAATGAAGCATATCAACATGAACTCCAAGAATTGGAAGGAAGGGGTCTTGTTGTATGCAGTTATTTCTATTTTTTCTTTCTGTTTTAGTTTTCCGTACCCTTCGATCCATGGAAGGGAAAGGGAATCACAGAAACAGCAAGACAAAGGAGGAACTAACGCAACATTGATATCCACTAGACACTCTATTGGAAATGAACTACAATTTGGGGAGAGGGGAGTGGTAAGCAGGAGAAAATCTGGGAGAAGGAAACGGTGTTTAAAAAATGTACTAGACAATATGTTGGAAATGATCTGTACAACTTGGGGTGGTTGGGGGGAGGGAAAGAGGGAGGACAATGATGGAATGGGTAACAAGTTAGACAAGACATGTAATCACTACCTTACTTATGTAACTGTAACCCCTCTGTACATCACCTTGACATGGGAAGGGGAAACAAAGGAGGAGGCTACAATGCTTGATAAGAAATGTACTCATTATCTTGCCCATGTAATTGTAGCCCCTCTGTACGGTATTTTCACAATAAAAAATATATACATAAAAAGAAAAAATAAAAAAATATACTCATTACCTTACTTATATTAACCATAGCCCCCTGTTCATCACCTTTAAAATAAAATAAATAAATGAGATAAAACCTTCCTAAAATAGAATTAAATTCACTGAAGTTAAATGCTGATTTCAGATGTATGAATTTTATAAGTGTTTACAACACTTTGTTAGTTAATGGAATAGGTTAAAGCATTTGATAAGTAAATAAATTGCACATGGTTTTATTTGCACATACCTATTTCACTTTCCTAGCAGTCAGCAGCAGCGAGAAACTCAACCTATGTACATAGTGATTCTATAAACACAGTGTTGGCTGGGCAATAGACCAGCAGGACAATGGAAGTGGTCCAGGAAAACGAGGAAGGGCAAAGTGCCTAGAAAAGTAAGCACTGGGATTGTGTGACAGTAGACCTGGAAGGCTCCAGACTACCTGGGAGCGTTGGTGGGACTCAGTTTCCACAGTAATGTCAGAATAATGGTGGAGGTTCCCTTTATACACAAAACTCCTGAGGCACAGTGAGTTTCCAGAGCACCAGCAAGAACATAGTGTGTATTCAAATCCACTCTGCCTCCCTGACCAAACTCTATAAATTACATGACATAGGTGAAGCCTCTGTTTCTCTCAAACAAGCTCATCTGGTAATACACTCTTAATGATCACTATTCATTACAATCCTCCATTGATCTGTGTAAAATTTAAAGTAATTTGTAAAAACTGAAAAGGGTCTTCAGTCTAAGAGAAAAAGGTCAATGCTCAACTGTGTGTGCATGAATACTGTCCTCCTAGTTTAGATTTAAATATTATTTTATATATATTATTGTAAAAATACTGTACAGAGGGGTTACAGTTATATGAGTAAGGTAATGAGTACATTTCCTATTGAGCATTGTTACCTTTTCCTTTGTTTTTCCCCTACCATACCTTCCTTCCTCACCTCCCCAACTCCTTCCTTCCCCTCCCTAAAGTTGTAAAGTTCATTTTCAAGTTAGTGTATTGTACATCTCATTGTTACAATGGATCAACCTGTATCCTTATTTCAGGATTTTGTTATTTCCCTTCTCCTCCTCAAATTAGAAACATGTATATACAAGATGTAGGGCACCAGAATCCAATACAGTTAAAACAGGGGTTATACCATGAGGGAAGAACATACAAAATAAACAAAAAAAATAACATGGTACATTATCAATACATTAAAAACAATGGCAAACCATTTATGTCCCTATCTTGGTAAATATTCTTATAACATAAATACCTGTCCCCCAAATAAAATTCAACTTATGCACATTTAGAGGAAGTAATTTGTTAAAATTACGATAAAAATTAGTCAATATAGCCTGGTGCTGGTGGTACCATACTTGTAATTTAGCTATCAGGAGGCTGATATCCAGAGGGCTAAGGTTTGAAGCCAGCCAGGGCAGAAGTCTTCCTAAGACTCTTATGTACATCTGACCAGCAAAAAGCCAGAAGCTGGAGGTGGCTCAAGTAGAGGATTGTCAGCTTTGAATGAATAAGCCAAACAAAATAGCAAAACCTTGAGTTTAGTACAGGCCTACACACACACACACACACACACACACACACACACACACACACACACACACACACACACACACACACACACACACTTGGTGTACTTACATCAAGACCTAAGGTTTTTGCTTAATGTTAAATTTCCCTCTTGTCCATTTCCCATAACAAACCAATATGAAAAAGAACTCCCTTGGGCATGCCTTGAATTTCCCAAGTGCTCAGAAAAAATGACTCTATAAATGAACCTGAATACAGTTTTGCTCTATGCTTCTTTTTATGAATTCCCATCCCTTCTTCATGCCGATCTGAAGGTCAGTTACAGTTTCAGTACACTTCCCTTAGAGACAAAAGAATAAAACATTTCAATAGTCCTCAAAAAGCAAGCTGACTAATGTAAGCTGTTTAATGAAGCTCATACATTAAAAATCAGTTAGGTTACTTTCCTTTGTCTGTTTGCTTTAATTAGCAGCTGAATGCATTGATCTTGTTTTGGTCAGATAGCTTTTCTGAAAGCTTTTGAAACCTATTTCTATGCCTCTCCATCCTAACAATTACCATAATCCCATTTTACCCCCATGGTTGGATCTTCATTATAATTGAAATTCGTTGTAATTACAGCAGATGCAGACATTAAGAAATTAAGTGAATAAAAAGAAAAGTGTCAAAAGTCATATTACTAAATTTTTCATGGTCTAGTTCACTGCAGGAAGTCAATTGCAAGACTGGTGCTGAGAAGATCCTCAGATAATGCACAAGCAGTGGTGGCCAAATAAGCTTGCCATTCACATCAATGATCCCAGACATAGTGCTGGGGCTGAGGAAGAGACTTGGACAACAGCACAATGCCCATCTTTTTGTTGGATGTTGATAGTTACTAAATCACAAACTGCAAATGTCTTCCCTTCATTCCACTGTACACTGAAAGTTTATAACTATTGCAATACTTCTTTGGAGTGGCTCTTTAGAGGCTAGTTCTTCAAAAGCAAGAACATTCAGAACAAAGAGTTTATCAGCATCATCCATTCTAATATTCCAATGTCATTAGTAAAACAGAAACTTTACAAGACTTTAACTTCAATTAACAAAATTGTACAAACGGAAAAAAATCACCAAGAAAGAAAACTCTATTAGCCTGTTGTAGAATACACTGACTGAAGAGGACTGAATTAATCTAATCAGTCCAGTTTATCTCAGTGACCTAGAAAAGTTCCATCAGAATGGAAATGCACCACACAATTTGCAGTGGGCTCTGGATTTTATGAGAAATCTAGTCCAGAGGCTCCATCTCACATGACAAAATAAGGGTCTGCATTTCATGTAAGAAGATTATTTCACATAGCAAATTAGAGATGGCAGCTTAATTTGGATACTACAGCTAAACAGGACATGAACAAATACTAGAGATTACAAGATTACTAGGGTAACTTTTGATACTAATCTTATTTTGATTTGCTTTGTTGGTGTAACTAGATTAGAACTCATACTTTTTGGATTTTTTTGGTCTGTCCTAGGGCTTGAAATCTGGGCCTGAGTGCTGTCTCTCACCTCTTCAGCTCACGGCTAGCGCTCTACCACTTGAGCTACAGTGCAACTTCTGGTTTTCTGGTGGTTTACTGGGGATAATCATAGTTTCACAGACTTTCCTGCCTGGGCTGGCTTTGAATGGAGATCCTCAGATCTCAGCCTCCTGAGTAGCTAGGATTACAAGTGTGAGCCACGGGCACCTGGCAGAACTCATGATTTTATGCTTGTTCAGCATGCTTGCCGTACAACTTGAGCCATTTCTATAGCCTAGCCTTTTCTGGTTATTTTGGTGTTAAGGCTTCTCTGACCTTTCTGTGAAAGCTGACTTTAAATTTTGATTCATTGGATCTTAGTATCTTGGATAACTAAAATTACCACCAGTGTCTGGCTACTAGGATGGTTTTCTTCACAAATTTTAGAAAGCCACATGGGTCCCATCATGAATGGGAATAATTCTGTTTTGGTTTCCAAGACTTTCAAAACTTTTGTTAAAATGAGGATTCTGGTAAAGTAGATCTGAGCTTGAATCTAAGTTGAGGCTTGGTATTCATATGCTCAGGTGTAGATTCTAGAAAGACTGAATCTAACTGTCCCCAGTCTACATGAAATATCAAAGATCTAGATTTCAAGGAGAATCATCCCCTAGAAGTGGTTCAGAGTAGTTATGCCTTATGCACTTCATTTTCCCCTTTTCTTATTTTTGGTCACTTTGTGCAATTGTTCTCTAAATTTTTAAATTAAAATGATACAATCTCAAGTGTTTTTGTATCAGATTTTCAACATGTAGAATGTGAACTCTGAAGATTTTGATGGCAATTTACATTCCCAAGTACTTCTGGTAGCGAGTTATTAATGGAAAAGAAGTGTATATGGGTGGCACCAACTAGCCTCATTAGGTCTGATGAGCAGGACCCTTCCTTCCCCCCCCCCCCGCCTCCCCCTCCACTCCTTCCATCTCCCCATGCAGTTGGAATGGCTGAAAGGAGAACACTGCTACTCCAAAGCCTCAGCCACTTAAACCCAGCCAAGCTGGGGAACAACTGGAGTTCAGGTGCTATAGCCAGTGCATAATAACAAAGCAAGAACAGGCAAAGAGGTGAGCATACAATCAGAAGAATACTATATGATGGAAAATGTGCACCGACAGCATGCCAATCTAAATTTCACATTTGTGAGGCATGCACACAGTTCTCCAATCTAAGAGAAAGAAAAGCAATGCGATCTTCTTCTGAAAGCTTCTGGACAAGTCTCACCAAATCCATCTGCTATATTAAGGTGAGATGCCCAGACCTTTGATTATTAAGCAGCTACTTATATGTGAATCAAGATTTTCTCAACATATAGCAATCCAAACAGAATACCCAAATACAATTCTGAGGCTAATTTTAAACAAAAGTATGGGACAATCCCAGATATCTTGACATAAAAGCACTTCATGGATTTCACAGACCAAGGATACAAATAGCTTAATATATACCCCTTCAACAGTAACAGATAGACCTCAAATTTTATTTGGAAAAATAAAAGGGTTTCAGTACATAAAAGATAATAAAATCCATTCACATACTTGAAACTCAGAAGATACTGTTTACACAGTGGTATCGAAGTCTCCGTTTATGTTTTCCTTTCCAAATTTATTTAGGTGTTACTCCCCAGTGGAAATTAGGACTGCCCATGCTGGACCCTGTGGCTGTGGCCACTCTCAGGGCCTTTAGTGTCTATGGACAGAGTGAGCAGACACCCTTCTACAGTTTGGAATAAATCTGTTCAGTGAATTTTAAAGAATCCAAGCTCTTCAAATTTCATTTCAGAGATCATGTGATAGGGTCAAAATTGTTTGAAAATAAGACTGTTAAGAAGGAGGTATGTTAGATTCTCCAGGGGATGTGGACAGAAGGGAGCCCTACTGCATTGTTGGTGGGAGTGTAAACTTGTTCAACCACTTTGGAAAGTACTATGAAAGTTCCTCAAAAGACTCCACAGAGAGCTCCCCTATGACCCAGCAATCCCACTTTGGGACATTTACCCAAATGTTCACGAACAAGACCACACTAAAGCTACCAGCATGACTACGTTTATTGCAGCATTATTTACCATAGCTAAGATATGGAACCAACCCAGATGCAGATGCTCCTCAGTAGATGAATGGATCAAGAAAATGTGGTATATATACACAATGGAATTATATGCGTCCATCAGAAAGAATGATATTGCCCTATTTGTTAGGAAATGGAAAGACTAGGAAAAATTTATATTAAGTGAAGTAATTCAGGCCCAAAGAAACATAGGTCCCATGGTTTCCCTTATTTGCAATAACTAGTATATGTCCGAGACCAGCAGAAACGGTCAGATAAGTTGATGTTAGGCGAAATGAACCCCAAGATAAGAACTCAAATATTTTTTTTCTTTCATGCAATTGTTTCTAACATATTTATAAGATTATTTCTTTGTTGCTTTGTATGTCCGTCCCCCACGATATAACCCCTGCTTTGACTGTATATGATGTTGGTATAATTTGTGGAGGGGAAGGGAAAAAACAAATCATTAAAACAGGGATACAGGTGGACTCATTGCAACAATGAGATGTACAAGACGTTATATTGAAAAACGAACTTTACAACTTTCGTGGGGGGGAGGGAGAGAGGAGGATTCTGTGAGTGGGGCGGGGCGGGGAGAAGATGGGAAGGGATGGGAAGGGGAAACAAAGGAGAAGGCTACAATGCTTGATAAGAAATGTACTCATTATCTTGCCCATGTAATTGTAACCCCTCTGTACAGCACTTTCACAGTAAAAAAAAAAAAAGAGAAGCAGTTCAGGTGAAACCAAGACAGTCCTTCTGTGTTTCAGTTGAGGGATAAATTGAGCTTTGACATAGGTATGACAGGGTTCAGTCACATAACCCAGGTATCAGATGAAGGAACCAAGTTTAAATCCAAATTTTCTAGCAGCAGTATAATATTTGAAATTTTTCAAATGTATTTAAACTTGTTTTGAAAATTTTTATCATGACCAGAAGCAATATTCTGATTACAGTGAGCATTGAAGAGAGTCTTGCAGGATGGGAGAAACTAGAAACTCATTACTGCCATTTATACTTGGACATGTTCTATGGTTGAAGATATGGACTATGAGTTATTTTTTTCTTTTTCTACTGGTATTTTTGATGATTTTTGTGGAGGTGGGGAGAGAGAGAGGGATGGGTGGGAAGGAGGGAAGAAGAAGAGAGAGAAGCATATTGCTATGCTCAGCTACTTCGCATATTTCTTTTTTTTTATTTTTTATTGTGAAAATACCATACAGAGGGGTTACAATTACATGGGCAGGGTAAGGAGTACATTTCTTACCAAACATTGTAGCCTCCTCCTTTGTTTCCCCTTCCCATCCCATCTTCCCCCCCCCCCCCCACTTCGCATATTTCTATTCCTTGCTGCTAACCATGTGAGCAGCTAAGAAAGGTCCAACCTCATCCTGGCTCACCCAAGTTCTACCCATGTCTTCTCCAGCTAAGCAGCAAGCTTGGCTTCCTGAAGCAGACTGAACAGTCACGTCTGCTTTGTTTCTCAAGGATCCAAGGATTCAAAAGTATGTATAGATACTTGAATTGCACAGGCAGATTTCTGCTCAGCAACAACACTGTTAGCCTCAGGTTGTTGTTAATGGTCCCAACCAAGCTAATCAACACCTTAATCAGTTTCTTACTTTGTGTCTGTTCTCAGAATAGGCTTTGGATTTAATGTGAGCTAAAATTGGTGTCCTATGTACAGTGAGATGAAGAATGTAAATAAAATATTTTTCTTTTTTATTGTTTCCTTTTGTCGCGCTAGGAAGTGTTATCTCACTAGGTTACTTTTCACAAAAAGAACAATGCTAATTTTTTGTTCTCACAACTACATTTTTACATAGTTTGTACCTTCAACTTTTAAAAGTAAAACCATAAACAAATGGTTTCATAAGTCCCATATTAATCATAAATGCCCAAACTTCATTTTAAACCATTTTGGTAAAAAGGCTATGACATTTCAGAATTCACACAAAAGCTGAAATAATCTCAACACCAGGAGAACAAGATGCAGCTGGGCCTCAGAAAATGCTGAGCCTGCTGGGCCCTGGTGGCTCACGCCTGTAATCCTAGCAACTCAGGAGGCTGAGATCTGAGGATCGTGGTTCAAAGCCAGCCCGGGCAGGAGAGACCATGAGACTCCTATCTCCAATAAACCACCAGAAAACTGGAAGTGGCGCTGTAGCTCAAGTGGTAGAGTGGCTCGCCTTGAGCTGAAGAGCTGAGGGACAGCACCTAGGTCCAGAGTTCAAGCCACACGACTGACAAAAAAAAAAAAAAAAGGAAAAAGAAAATGCTGAGCCTGGAGAATTGAATCCCATGCCTTTACTTTTCATTGTGGCTCCCTCTTCGGTACCCAGAGTCCTCCCAGCTAGTCAAGATGGTTGTCCATTGCTGAGCTCCACAGCCTGACACATCCAATTTCAGAAAAGGATTTTCTTGGGTGGGCATGGTGGCACACACCTGTAATTCCTACTACCCAGGACCCTTATAAGAGAACTGCCATCCAGACTAGCCCTAGGCAAGAAACATGAGGCCATATTTACAAAAACAATGGGCTGAAGCAAAAATTAAAAAGAGGTTGGGGGCATGGCTCAAGCAGTAGAGCATTTGCCTAACAATACTATTATAAAAGAAAAGAACGGGAATAAAGGAAAGAAAAAAAGTAAAACAAAAGAAATATGGTAAAGAAAATAGGAGCCTTTTAAACTTCAATTCTAGGAATCCTTGGAAGAAGCTATTTTGATCTTGTTTGCATAGATTAGTTCACTTTGGTGAGAAATTATGTAAAACAAATTATATAAAAGTCAGAGCTCCCAATAGAAGTGTTAGCACAGTGACTCAAACCCAGGACTTTGACAGTCAAGAGATTGGGGATTGTGGTTTGAAGTCAGTCTGGGTAAAACTGTTGCTGAGACTCCATCTGAACCAAGAGCTGAGCGCAATGGTGCTTGCTTGTTATTCCAGCCACAGAAAAATCACAATGACTGGGCACAAGGACATGCCTAACATCCCCAGGGACCAGGAAATCGCAAATAGGAAGATCACAGCCCTGGTTTGTCCATTCATAAAGTAAGAGCCTATCTTAAAAACAATGCAAAAAGTGGCTGGAGGCACAGCTCAAGTGGCAGAGCATCTGCCTAGAAAGAAGGGCCTTGAAGACAGTCCTTAATATTTCAAAAAAAAATCAAAAGCAAAGAAACAAAGGAAACTTTTGGTATTGGTGGTGGTTAGGAAGTAACTCAGAGATCTGAGACAGATAAAAGACAAAAGGGGCCTAGGGACATTCCCATTTTTACAGAAGGGTGTGAAAACTTCCTGCCATCTTCTCTCTCCTTTACATAAACACCCTGTTTGATATTTGGGGTATAAGTCCTGTCTTCAAAATAAATCTTCAGTAGTAACAATCTCATTGCCTGTTCATACATTGTATTTAAATTGTAGCCTATCATACATTATATTGTTCATATTTATAGTGAATATCTTTGTGTTGGTTTAAATGGTGGAGAGTATCTCTCTGTTTGCTTTTAATTTTTTCTTGCAGGGGCTAAGGGAAAAACATGGAGCTTATTCTCTTTGCTACCTGAGTGATAACTGTCTCTATCATTTATGTCATTCTTTGGAAGTCTTTCTCTATTGAGTCCAGACTCTTCCTGGGATTGGTGTCCTATGTAATATCACCATTGCTAGAATCACCTTGCAGGCCTCATAGCATATTTTCTATGTCCAGGGTCTTTAGAAGATGAGGTAGAACAGTTTCTGCTCTCTCCTTTTCTTGCTTCATTCTTCCCAAATACATATGCAAACTACATTTACTGTCTCTACCAATTCTTCAGTCTTAGAATCAGAGTAGTATCCTTAATGCAAGGCCATAATTATTGCACATTTCAACAGATCAATAAAGCAACCTCTTAAGACAGGTTTTCAAGGAAAAAGAAGTTCACAAATAAAGGCAACCTTCTTTTGGGGCTCAAGATTTTAGAAGTTCAACAGCTGGCTGTAATCTATAATACAAACAAATCAAAGAATGAGTCCCACACAGCAGATGGAAAAATAGGCATAAGAATAAACTGTGACAGATCCATTTTTGTTGTGTAGAGACAGGGGCAGGTCAAGGGTAATGTCACTTAATGCTCTTCATTTCTCTTTGCTAGTGCTATCTCTAGGAGCCACTTTCTCTATACTACCGATAGTCCTTTAAGTTGGTTGCAATGCCATCAGGGAGTTCCTGGTGTTCTTTATGATTTTTAATTCTAGAATTGAGTTTCCAAATGCATGTTATATTCATGAATCATCCTATATAAAGAAGAATTTCATAGTCTCATACTGCTGGCTCACATCTGTAATTATTGCAGTTTGAGACGAGCCCAGGCAGAAAAGTCTGTGACACTCTTATCTCCAATTAACCAGGAAAAAGCCAGAAGCAGAACTGTGGCCCAAGTGGTAGAGCCAGTTTTGAATGAAAAGCTAAGGGATCTTGCTCAGGCGCTGAGTGCAAGCTCTAGTATTGGCAATGAAAACATAAATAAAATTTTTAAAAAACAGTCACATGATCATATGCACTTATGAAATTGCAAACTGCTTCCAACCAATTAATATATGCATGCATGTACACAGATGCATATATACACCCACTGAGCAATTCTGCAGAAAAAACACATTTAACTTTCTTTCTGTAGCATTTCTCACTCTTACGTGCACAATGAAAGCATTTCCCACACAATACTATTAACATTAGTCTAGCTCCCTGCGGTGAAGGAAAAATTTAGATGACATTACAGTATGATGAGCTCATAAGGAAATGTCTATTGAATCTGCTGAGTCAATCTCTCTAAAAGACTGATCCATAGATCCCCTGGTGTGTTTGATATAATGTAGATTCCAAGTCTCCATTCCAGGTGGACATAATTAGAATCTCTAGGGTTGTAGAGCATAAAATCTGCATGGAAAAGAGATTTCCAAATAATTTTCTTTATAACAGTCCAAAATATGAACCTGCTATCCAATAGCATTGAGCTCCTATTTTAATATTCCTGTAACCCATGGTTAACATAAAGATTCTTTCTCTTCCTTTATTTGTTTTCATAAAAAGACACAAGTGACTTTCTCTAGCTAGTTATAGAACCCCTTTAAGGCAGTCTTCACATTAAAAACTTTCCATACCAGTATATCACTTCTGACATATTCCCAGGACTATTAGTCAACAGGATTATGAGCTGGGTGAAAAAAATCTTGCAAAAGACTAATCTGTGGAACTAGAATCACTGTTCACAAATTTACTTTGACAGTTTTCAAAAAGTCCAACATTTTCAAAAGTGATGAATAAAAAGAATCATGTCATGTATTTTTAACCAATTTCTTTTCATAAAGGAGCTTTAGAGGCATTTGGCAAAAGTTGAAAATATCATTCAAAGTTAGAAGATGCTAGAGAGTCTGACAAAAGCAAATGAATAATAAAAATGCTCTTTAAAACCCTTTTTAGTGGCATTTGAGGAAAACAATAGTGGCACAGAATAGATGGTGTATGACTCTGATGTTGCTTTGAGGGCTAATTTGAAACCTATATTCTTAAGTAACTTCACTTTCAGATCAATAGTTGACATGGCTACAGACACATTGGCACTATTCAATGACTTTTTTCTTTTTGTCCTACTTGTATGAAACAAAGAACTCCACTGGCTTTCTTACTTCAGCTTCCAGGAACTTCTCGGAGCCACTCCGAATCCAAGGATTCCTGCTTGTCTCATCACCAGGAGACTGTTCACAGCCTTTAACAATTGCCAAAAGTATTTTGTCTAGTTCTCTAGTGCTGCCTGCTCTTTAGACTTGCTTTCTATTATAGAGCTGCCCCATTTTTTTTCTTAAAGTACAAGATAGAAATAAGGATAATGTACTTCTTTGTCTCTTTCCACTGTTTTATTTATAGTCTAAACTTCTCAAATACATTGCTATGGCTTGCTTGTCTAATTTTATGATGGGCTTGCTAAACAAAAATACTCTTGCTAGCTAGTGCTTACAGAAGGAGCACTTAACACCACGTGAACGATGGCAGCTGGCACCAGTGTTGCTTTTATTAGGCGCTCTTGCTGTTCAAATAGAGAAATACTTGGCCCAAACTACATTCAAGAGTTTGTAAGATAAGGAATTGGCAAATGGATTTAAGTCCTAAATTGTGGAAACACTCTTTAATTTTTTTGTATAAAAGTATTAAATAATTCCAAGTTTGCTCCAAATTTCAAGGAAGTATTATATGATACTCGAGACATGGTTGGATTGCATAAGCTTCACATGCAGTTTACCTCAGGCTACTTAACACAAATGTTGATAAAGTTTGAAATGTTCAATACATTTAACAAACCATTGCAAAGCACCTGTTCTCACCTGAATGCATCATTGACATCAAGAACTTTCTTATGGAAGGCAAAATGCAAGTACTGATTATGCTTAGGTGCTAAATTGACATTTAGAAGGAAACTATCAGGGAAATTTAAATAAGGAAAAGTAAGGGTGGCTTTGAGCAAGATTTAGAAAATGAGGTGGATGTGGTCAAAGGAACTCATAGGGGATATCAAGCACTTGCAGGCTGATATGAGTTTCATCTTGTGCTTGTATCCATATGAAATAAAGCTGTGTAGAAGAAAACAATGAGTGGTTCTGCATGTAGGATATTTCCACCAGGAAATAATGTGTTATAAATTCCATAGGGAAGTAATTGCATATGAAAATTTCAGTGTAGATAGGAGTTTATCTTTGGACTCTCTTCTTTTTTTTTAATTGTGAAAATACTGTACAGAGGGGTTACAATTACACAGGCAAGACAATGAGTACATTTCTTATCAAGCATTGTAGCCTCCTCCATTGTTTTCCCTTCCCATTCCTGCCCATCCTCCCTCTGCCCCCCACTCATTCCTCCTCCCCCCCACACCAAAGTTGTAAAGTTTGTTTTCGACATAACAACTTGTACATCTCAATGTTGCAATGGGTCCACCTGTATCCCTATTTAAAACATTTGTTTTTTCCCTTCCCCTCCACAAATTATACTGACATCAAATACAATGAAAGCAGGGGTTATATCGTGGGGGAGGGACATACAAAGCAACAAAGAAATCATCTCATAAATGTGTTAGAAACAATCAAATGAAAGAAAAAACATTTGAATACATATCTTAGGGTTCTCTTATGGGTCTCCACACTGTTAGGGCAAATGAGAATTTGATAAAAGGATATGCTTTGCTTGGAGCTTGGCTTAGTGGTGCAAAATCTGCCTAGCAAGTGCAGATTCTTAAGTTCAAATCTGTATATTGACACAAAGAAGAAAAAGATGAAGAAGGAGGAGGAGAAAGGGGAAACCTATCAGGCAATCAGGAGTCAGCTGTGCAAAATTGACCTGCTTGATTTTCCTCTGCGTTTCATATGCCCCAGATGTAGACGAATTATTTAATAACAATTCCAACAACAGCAACTTGTATTTTTCTCCTCCCTATTTGTCCAAGTACCTGCCCAAACCAAGTTTTCCTCATCCCTCCCACAGTGTGTGGGTCTTCTCACATCAACTCCGGAATTGCAACTGAACTTGAGTAAGTATGGCAGTTGGGATGATCTTTAAAATGTGCATTCCTTCTGTCACTTTCAGACTCTTGGAACTTACCACATTACCACATACCCCTTCACACTAGTGGTTGCTCTATATAGACAAGTGAGTTTTTTTTTTTTCTTCTCTCCTCCATGTTCTGCTAACTGTAGATGTAGCCTATGTGATACTAGGGATGCATTACTGTAAGGTAAAGCCTCTAACAAGAGTACCAAGGGAGGGGTGGGGAAGAGAAGAAGGGTAAAGAAGGGGTCTACATGCCAGAAGAATTCCCAGCACACCTGTATATTAGGAAAACACAGGGAGTTTGCTTTTAGCTAAATGCTCAATTAGAAAGTCTCTTCTCACTAAGGAAAGCAGAATGTTGTGCTTATCAAGCCCAGATTCCCACAGCAGTGATTCCAACACAGAATTGTCAGCCAGGGGTAGATAGAAAGCATCAGAAAGTGCAAACCTCTAAGAAATTCACTGATATAGATTTTGTGTCTTCTCAGCAGTTGTTTCCAGAGTTGAAGGACAACTTTGTCTTATTTTCCAAGCACGCTGCCTCCAACACCCGTGTGAAACCAGCTTTCCTCTCAGCTTCCCTCCTACTTTTATATCATGCTACTCATTTTGTGTCATGCTACTCAGCAACAAACATCTTACTCTCACAATTTTGGTCACAACCAGAGCTTTCTGAAGCCAAGGATCATCTACTGTCTTCCACATTCATCCATGCCCTCAGCTTTTATCAAGTACCTGGCCCAGAAGAAATATGCCAAGTACAAGAGATAAATGAATAGCAAATTCCGACTCCTGATCCAAGGGTATGAGAAAGACCAGTGTTGGGAGAAACCATAGGTAAGTTCCCTATGTTCACACTTCTGCATAATTTATTCCAGGATTCCTAAGACAGAATTTACCCAGAGTATAAATAGGCATTAAGACATGATTTGTTGAGAAAATGACTGGATTATAGTCATATAGAAGATAGAATATAATAGAGAAGGGGTAATCTCAGCAAAATGAACTGGGGATATGCATCAGAACACACCAGCTATTGTCACTGTGAGTGAATATATACTCATGTTCCTATGTGCACACAGAAGGGTTAAAGGTGATACATATTATATGCTTTTATAAGATTATTTGGTCAAATTCTTGGAACTATATCTCTAACATAGTTTTTCTACATTTTTATTGTAAAAATACTGTACAGAGGGGTAACAGTTACATGAGCAAGGTAATGAGTACATTTCCTATCGAGCATTGTTGCTCCTCCTTTGTTTATTCTCCTACCATCCCTTCCCTCCCACCTCCACAACTACCCCCACCCCCGCCAAAGTTGTAAAGTTTGTTTTCAACATAGTGTCTTGTACATCTCATTGTTACAGTGGGTCAACCTGTATCCCTATTTAAGCATTTTGTTTTTTCCCTTCCCCTCCCTGAATCAGAGAAGTGTATATACAAGATGCAGGGCACTGACAACAAATGCAGTGAAAACAGGGGTTATACCATGGGGGAGGGACATAAAAAAAATAAAAAAATTACATAGTCCATTAGAAATATGTCAGAAACAATAGCAAGAAAGAAAGAAAAAAAGTATTTGTGTCCCTATCTTGGGGTTTGTTTCATTTAACATCATCTTATCTGGTCATAAGTACATAGCTTTTGACCTTTTCTACTTGTCCTACACATGTACTAGTTATTGCAAATAGGAGAAACCATGGGACCAATGTTTCTAACATAATTTTTTCCAAGTCTTTCCATTTCCTAACAAATGGGATGATTGTCTGTCAATTTTTGATAATCAAAGCAGAAACAGCCTCTTACCTAATTATTACAGCCAAAATTATATTTTTCAGCACACAGAAAAGCAGGTGGAAAGGCATCACAGTAGTTTAGCAAATGTACTATCTGGGAAAAAAGTCATTCAGCAATTTGTGTTCTCTTCAGAAACTATCTGCTATAGGTTTGGGCATTTTCCTCTGAATTTCTCAGGTGTTGAGCTGTCTTTTTGGTTTGCAGAATATCCCAGTGTTAAGAGAGAAGAGCTCTGCAGTGAGTCTAGTAAATCATATCAGAGTGCTTTTAAGGTGACATTATACCACCAGGAAAGATTTCAAACCTGTGACTTGAATCAAGTGATAACATTAATCACCTGTCCAGAAAATAAAATAGGTTATGCATATAGGTAAATTATTCAAAGAGGTGTCATCTTTTCCTACTTGTGTATGGATTTTCTAAAATCTGGCCTGCTGACATACACAGAGCCCCATCCATTTCTCTCTCTCTCTCTTGCTTTGTACTGAAAGAACATTACTACATACATTCCAGTCAACACTCATTAACTGTCCAAGAGAGATGAGGAAATAAAATCACTTGGCTTTTGTCCAATACCTTACAATTATAAATCATGCATAATAACCCACTGACAACTGAGAGAGCTGATATAGAAAGAGGTCAAGTGGCTAGTTACATTCAAAGTCGTAGAATCAAAATCTAGAGTTTGATTCTGCTTTAATGCAGGTTATTAAATTTGGGTTAATGTTAATTTCCTTATCTGCCAACAATGTAGGTGGATACTTGCTTTTGCTACTATGAAAGTAAAGTGAATGGTATATAAAATGCTGGCCAGGGCCATGACCTCCAAAGGGGAACATCAGCCTAGTGTGCAGTAGTTCATGTCACATTAAATTCCATAGGCCTGATTCCTATGAGAAATATTAACTTAAAATAAATACAGCATAAGATAGTTCCTAGTTTGTATGTGGGTTTCATAGTAGCAACAGGTAAGAATCTTTTACTGTAGGTCAGATCTCATGTTTTACCAACTCAAAACATTAAGCTCCTGCTGGGTACCAGTAGCTCATGCCTGTAATCCTAGCTACTGAAGAGGCTGAGATTTGAGGATCATGGTTTAATGCCAGACTGGGTAGGAAAACCCATGAGACACTTATCTCCAATTAACCAACAAAAAGTTACAAGTGAAGCCATGGCTCAAGTGGTAGAACACTAGCCTTGAACATATATGGTCAGAGACAGTGCAGAGATCCTGAGTTCAAGCACCAGGACCATAATTTTTTAAAAGCACCTTTCCTCATTCAACTATCTCATATAGTATTCAGAACAGGCCACCATGCTTCCTTTTGACTCCAATAAAACAGTAGTAAAATGACACACTGTTTGCTTTAGAGGCCCAATGAGTATATATCAATTGTAGATAAGGGAAAATGAACATGACATTATCATTGTAGAAGGAGCCTCTTTAGAGAATTTGAAAGGCAAAAGGAAGGCCCTTATCGTGATGTTGGATGAAGACGTATTGGAATATTGATCCTGTGAAGATATCAATAAGGAGGAATCTCATTCTTCTAGTTATTAATTTGGCTTTGTTCTCTGCATCACAGATGTGACTAGAGAATTTAACATAGTATAACATAGTAGTTTTCCCCTGTGTCCATCAAGAGTTTCCCTGGCTTCTGTGTGGGTAAAATCTTATTTCCTGAGCAACATTTCTCACCACAGATGATCTGGGGAGTTACATATTTTCACAGGAACAGACATTTCCTCATGACTCCCTGTGCATGCAGATCACTCCTGTTTCCAAACAACATCCCTTGGAACAAATCCTTATGAGATAATTCACCAGCTCTTCACTGTGCCTTTGTTTTCAGTATCATGAATTCAGATTCCTAACTGTGGGGAAGATTCTCACCACTGGGAAGGACCAGAATGATGGATCATCTCCAGCATAGCTGGCACTCCCACTTTCATGAATCAAAAGCACTTTGGTATCATTCCTTTTGTCCAGGTAGAGAAGTTCCATCCCATCAACTTAATGGTCCACTTTCCTCATGAAAGCATCATGGAAGAAATGAAGCTGATAACCACATTCTTACATTCATTCAAGGCATTTAGTCCAACCAAATCTACATTTTCCTCTCCAACTCTGCATCCCTGCCTCCTGACATTCAAAAAGGAATGAGGAGTGGGAAGAATCCCATTTTCAGAGGCAAATGGATGAATCACTGTATTTTCTAGGGAGTTCCAGATGGATGATCTATGCCAAAGTAGCTTAAAAAATGTACCTCCACAAAACTAGCTGAACACTCATTTCAAGCTAATTCTAATGCTTGTCCCTTCCTAATGAGTCCTCAGATTTAGATAAAGTAGAACACCCTGGTGGTGGCTTTAGCTCTGAGACCTTCTAGGTAATTCTTCCCATTGCTGTCACTATGACCTTTAATTGTGGGGTAGCCTGTGGCTCCCAAGTGCTCCATTTCACTCAGATGCCTCTCCTTTCTTCCCCCTGCTTTAATTCAGCCCCCTTTGTGATTTCTACACAGGATGAAAACACTATCTTGACTTCACAATCTCACCAGAGTATAGGATTCCAGGGCACTGCTGGTTTCTTTACCAGACATGACAGGTCAAATCTCTCCAGATAGAGTTTTGGTATTTTGGGTAGACCCTCTGCATACTGGGTCAGTTATGTACTGCTACTGTGTCTAAAATTTATTATGTGAAAATGGAGGTAATGAAATGCCTACTTCAGGACATTGTTGTAAGGTGAAAGGAATACACACAGAGAAACAGAAATATACACACATAATGCTCACATTAAGTATTATGGAAAGATGAGCTCTTAATATGGCCTCGTACTCAGATTTCAAACTGCTTTGTGTGCTGGCAGCTCTCTATCGCTAGCTTGTGTTCCCTGATACTCTTGATTGCCAGTGTGTCCTCTCTACCCCAGTCAAATGTGTATCCAGCACCTAGCCCATCCTCAGTATAATCTTAATGCTGCCATTCCCAACAGAACTTCTGGAAAGCCCAGTTAGATTTCCTGAGATGAAGCCATTTCATGTTTTTCCTGAAACCTTATTTTCTCAGCAGAGCCTCCCTTTGCCTCCTACCCATGGAATTTTGACAATGGTGCCATCCACATTTATACAGATCCAGGTATCAGCATATTGTACCACAAGGCTTTTTTACTTCATGAGGGACATCTGATCTCCCTCTGTACTTGTACCGCGCAACACATGATATTCTCAGCTACCATAGAGAAAAGTTGCCTTTGCTGCACTTAGGGAACAGCTATCTATCTCACCATCTGTGGTTCAGTTAGGCATGGAAGAATGACTGAGACTGGACTGGTTCACTCCTGCATGCCTGCATATCCTAAAAGGTCATAATATCTGGAAGAATAAAAGCATTTATACCTCCAGTTCTAAACGGGGAACACTAAGACCGAGGGATGTACATCGGCTTTTCTAGGTCACATAGGGATGAAATTGTAATTGAGTTCAACATTGCTAGTGTTGTTTCTTCTGTACAATCTGCCAAACATGCAGTGACCTGGAAATGCCAGTCACTGTGAGTCTGTGACTCTATCTTTATCTCAGTTAGGTACCTTTCTCAACAGTGTATCCTGTATCAAATTCTTTGTAAACCATTTGCCCCAATATGGCTCCACTTAAAAGGAGAAGAGGGATTCACAATGATTTACATCTGTCAATCAGGGTCTAAGTAGAGCAAGATGGGCAGGTCCAGGGGTGTCATTTAAGACCCAGTATCGTTATAGAAGACTGCTTTGATTCCAGAAAGCCTGTCTAGCTCTTATAGTTTAAGTGTAGGGTAGGGTAGGAGAGACAGATAACAAATTTTGGCCAAGAATTTGAATTAAAGATCAGACTCAGGGTTTGAAGTCACTACAGAGGGAAGAAAAATGTAACTCATCTGAGGTAGCGTGATACTGTGACCTTTTAGATCTTGGCCTCCTGAGTGGCTAGAGTATAAGTGTAAGCCCTCAGCACCCTGATAATTGTGTGCATTCCTATCAAATTTTGTGTTGATGTTTGGTTGCTGTTGGTGGGATTCCGTGATTACACTTTGGGAAACACTATCCAAATCTCTAATTCTGGAGAATGCAGCATTGCTTGTTCTCCACAAAAGTGAGGTAAAGGTAAGAAACAGGGGTGATTACCACCACAACTATATCCACAATTAGGTTTTGCTCCTGGTTAATATCATAGGATTTTCAAAAACTTTCAAGAGACCTTCCTCAGTGTCCTTCCCAAAGGACACTGAATTCACTCCAAGAGAATCAGTTTGGACTTAAAGCCTCCTTGCCTCCCACCACAAACAAAACTTTTGTGGCTATAAATGAAAACAATCAGATTTATATATGCTAACTTAATGGAGAATTTTGGTTGGAGGACAGTGTGGTCTTAGCTAGAACTGCCAACATACATACCTTTCCTTTATAATGTTAATAGCTTTCTGGCTTTACTAAACACAATTCAGGCTTTTCTTTTAAAAAGACCTAACAGCGCATAAGTGGTGGTCGTATGATTATTATGAGAATGACAAATCACCCACAACATAAAATTGACAGACACTGATTTTCTCTGGCTTTAGAGTACTCTGAGAAGATAGTAGATAGTCAAATGTCCCATTCCTAGTGAATTTCCAATGAATTTCTATTCCCAGTGAAATTCTCTCATCTGGTGATGCTAATGGGGACGATCCTTGGAGATTAATACTGAACAAGCAGAAATGAAAATACAGAGGGTAGCATAACCAGGAAGCATCATAGTTATCTACCCAGGTTTCACTTTTGCCCTGTAAGGAATCTTTTCAGTCTCATTGTTTGAAAAGGCAAGCGAGTGATTTTTCCAGACTATGGATCACACGTGGATTACTGCATTCAATTTCCTGTAGCCAAACAAGGTATGACATGTAAATTCTCCCTCCAGAGTCACTTCCTCCTTACCCTCAACATGTCCTTTCATTTTCTTTGAAACATCCAGCTAGCTCTCTGGTCCAGAG
Organism: Dipodomys spectabilis; assembly: GCF_019054845.1. Taxonomy (NCBI): domain Eukaryota; kingdom Metazoa; phylum Chordata; class Mammalia; order Rodentia; family Heteromyidae; genus Dipodomys; species Dipodomys spectabilis. The sequence goes on from NW_024870771.1 coordinate 11,504,498, forward strand.
CCTCACATTTTCTCTCGCTGTTTGGAGAGCTTTCAAGCATTGCATTGGATAACTTCCTATATACAGACTCTTGCTAAAATCCCACCCCACCCGTGGGAGTGTGTTAAAAACAGTGGTTAATATACAAAAGGTTCCACTGCAGAGTAACACATATGTTTTCGTAGTTCTCTGAAACCGAAAGCTGTGGTGTTGGTGCCAGAATGCCATCACCAGGCCAACGCCCACACAATTTAAGTTCTGCTATCTAAAGTGAGAAATGTTGCAATATGGTCTTCCCCTTTCATGCATGGGATGAGGCCAAAATCAAAATAAGATCACTTCTGCTTTTCTATTTATCACTTTTGCTCTATTTGATGCTGGAAAAGGAAAGGATATATTTGATGCAATTGTTACTGAGCAAACATTCTCTCTATATTACTTCATTTAACTATCTTTCATCCTATAAAAACCCACCAACTGGCTGTCCATGTGTGGCCCACAGACCCATAACCCAGCATCATCTGAACTACAAATACAAGTTACTACACATGCAAATTCAATTATACTGACTGGATCATAGATTTGGGGAGAGGCCTGACTGCATTCTTTTAAAATATTTTATCTTTAAGTAACTGTGCAAAGGAGTTACCATTCAATAAAGCAGTTTATGAATGCAATGCATCTGGATTGATGTCACCTGTTCCCTCTCAAAATACTCATTCCCTCAATTTTCGTCATTTTGTAGGATATACACTTATTTTTATGACTGCATTCTCCTTATCATTCTCTCTTCATTTGTCTACCCACCCTTCACTCGGCCCTTACATTCCAGGACCCATTTCTTAGTGCTTATTTGTTGGTCTGTGAGTTAACCTTTCTAAGGAATTACATCATATGAGTTCTTCCCTAAATCTACCATATTTCAGTGAATACATTTTTGTATAGTTGTATACCACCCAGAAGTGTTTACTTATACATTTATAAATTAATTCTAGCTCCCACATATGAGAAAAAGAATGTATGCTTTGTCTCTCTAGGCCTAACTTACTTCAGTTAATGTGACTTTGTACAGATCCTTCTATTTCTTTGCAAAGCATTCACTAGGAGTTTACTTTTAATAAGTTCTCCAGGTGATTCTGATGCATCCTCAGTATGAAGCTGGTGGTGGGGCATGCAGAAGAGGAAGAGCACACTGGTATGTCAGAGATTAGAAAGACTGTTGAAGGACATGGCATCTGCTGGAAATCTCCATGCCAATCTCATCTTGTCCTGGGACTAGCTGTCTAAAACTAACTCTTTTTATGCGGCCAGACCTGTAAGCCTAGACACTTCCTCTGTCCCATCCATCCCTTCTCCGAGGCCAGAGTAATGGGCAAATCAATTAATCCTTTAGAAGAAACACTCCCAACATTCACTCAAAATTTTGTCTTGGGGCTGGGAAGGTGGCTCAGTGGTAGAGCGCTTGTCTTGCATGCCTGAGGCCCTGGGTTCGATTCTTCAGCACCACATAAGCAAGAAGAAAAAAGCCAGAAGTGGCGCTGTGGCTCAAGTGGTAGAGTGCTAGCCTTGAGCTGAGGAGCTGAGGGACAGCGCCCAGGCCCAGAGTTCAGGCCCTACGACCTGACCCCCCCCAAAAAAAAATTGTCTCAAAGATGGAGGCCCGGGGCATCTCCATAGTCCATAGGGAAAGAGTAGAGAAAAAAAATCTGAGACTGAGAGGAAACCATCCAGCTGCCCTCTGTGGAATTTTCAGACGAGCAAAGGTCAGTAAAGCACAGCTGGCTGTTCTCTCCCCTCCTCACTGGTGCTACCTTCCTCAAGGGCACAAGCTCCATACATACTCTAAAATCAGGTTTCCATTGACAAACACTTTAAACAGAAAACAGAAAACACCTGTCCCTCTAACCTTCACCCCACTTCAATAAATATGAACTACAAGTTCAGTTGATAATGAGCTGAACAAAGCCTTCTGCCACAGGTTTCCCTCCTGTTAAAGTGCATGCCTAGCAAATCAAGAAAAACATAGGATTTACCCACTAAACACAATCCCTTATTATACAATTAACTGAAACATGATTATATGTAATATAATTACACAAGACTACAATTTCACAAAAGTGATGATGCAGTGTAGATGGCAAATGACTTTCATGTAATCAAAAATAATGAGAGCTTCCTTGATTGGAAATTAAGGTATCAAATAAACCCCTATTGATAAATGTTCCTGTATTGATACACACTAATCAAAAGGTGGTGCTGGCTGATGAAATGGGAAGTTTCCTCCTCAATCTTACTAAAGATTATAGGGGTTATATTCCCTGATATATCTTTTATTCTGAGATCTCCAAACGGGCACATTTTAATATTGTGCATAATTTATTACTCATTTTTTTTCCAGGAGATAAGACAGAACAAAGTAAAGAAAAAGAACTAGGAAGTCTGGGTGGTTTGTTGATAATTCCAGTAAAGAAACATGTGTATGAAATCCCACAATTATAACAGCCCTTGTTCCCAGCATCTGTAGAAACTGGGTTCTACACAGTTGACTTCTGTGCCATTTAGTCAAGGCACCTGACATTTTTCATCATTAGATTCTGGACGGAGAAAGTTCCCTCACTAGACGTACATTCTCTCAATTTCAACCCATGTTTCTTACTCAATATTAAGAACTTCTAGGTAAATCTGATCACTTTCCTTTCCTTTTCTTCAATAGATAATGAAGCCAAATTGTGCCAACACAGTTTTTCATCATTAATCCTGGTTTAGATCTCCAGGTATGTTCAAGCCATCAGAGGCACTCATACTAACTTATCTTTCTTACTGAGCTATACTTAAGGCACCATAAATTTTAAGTCATACCACCAATTTTATACTACTGAAAAACAATTAAACTTTGCCAACTAAATGATTAGACATCATCAGGTGTAAAATGCGGAAACAAAGCACTTTGAATAGTAAAATATTTGTAAGCCATGTTCTCTTCTGTTTCCATTGCTTCTCATCATGCAACATTCTTGTCATGTCCTCAGCTCACACCTTGACTGAACTTGCTTCCCTCTGTTTTGAAGATTCGACTCATAAAAAATTATGTGATTTATAGGAAAATGGATGATCATCATGTTGAAAATGAAGATCATCATGTTGATTCAGGTGACTGACGCTCAAAAAACCAAATATGGCATATGCTTGCTACAAGGTCCAAGAAGAGGCCTTCTTGGGGATCAGCAGGAAGGGAAGAGGAAAGAAAAGAATACTAAAGTGTGGAGAGAATTGAAGTATGTTTTACGCACATATGAACACACAAACATAGATGAAGACAGCCTAATGAACCTATCAAACACTGTTTGGAATAGGAGGGCAAATTGGAGGAGGTAAACTTGTTCAAAGTACCCTATAGGCATGCACAAAATTATCAGAATAAAACTCTCATATTATTAATGTATGCTAATTCAAGAGTAAAATTAAATTTAAAAAAATTGGAAGATTCAAATCAATGTTACAACTCCTTTGACCTTATGACTATTACTGAATGGCTGTGGCCATTTATCTTCCAAGTAAGGATGATCTTCTTTTATCATACTTCATTGTAATAGCTAACTAATTTCCTGATGAAACATGAGCAGAGATTCTTTATTGCCAACACATAGGCCAGCACCGAACAGATAGTATCCACTTACTGGTCCAATGCCATGATAACCAAGATGAGCAGAATTAGGATCCTAAACAAAGTAAGAACTTTAGAAGGAGCAGTATAAAATCTTGCTGAATATTCATAATCCATTCTCTTTGTCTTCCTACAAAGTATCTTCCAATCTAGAAACTTCCAATAAAAGTGGAGCCAGAATCCAGGAAAAATGAAGAGAGAAACTGAGCTTTTGCTGGCTCTGTGGGTGGGCTGTAGTTTTAAAGTTCTGGTTCTCACTAGTCAGGTGTTTATCTCCTCCAGGGCAAAGAAACTATGCATGGGGATTAGTAAAACCAAAAGCTTTACTGTGCCAGTCCCAGGGAACTAGTGCTCTGTGCTTGTGTGGAAAGGACCCCACTGCAGTGAAGAATGAAATGTTTTAGGAAAGAAGTAATTCCTCCTTCCTTTTTGTTTTACTCTTAACTTCAACATAATCAGATGTTGTTTATACATAAAATTTTAATCCTTTTCACAAATTTGTATTTTGATTTAATTTGCATATCCCATTTACTTCGAGTCAACATGAAGAGAGACTCAACTAATTTAAGCCATTTTTCTCTGGGCCTGAAATCCTTTCAGAAATATTTTCCATTAGGCAGCTCAATTATGTCTAATGTGGCTAATGTTAGCAGATTAGAATTTTGCTTAAAGAAACTCATATTTAGAACAGTGAAAATGGGAAGACGGGGAAGGGAGGGAGAGAACAGAGGAGAAGAGACAATAATTACCTGTCTTTGATGCTACACAGATCAATGTGTAAATCACTAAAATTCCCCAGGGAACCTTGCTGAACTGAAATGAGGTCCTTGGGCTGGTTATCAATAAAGATGAGCCTCATGCAGCCTTGGAAAGCCTTAATGGGATTTAAACACTGGGAATCGGTGAGATTGTCGGGACACCCTGTGGGACAGAGAAAAAAGATGGAGAATACTGAAATGATCAGTCATTGTTTTGGTGATCTATTGATAGAAGATCTTGAGGTCTAATTATTTTGATGTTTTCCACTCACAGCAGTACATGCAACTTTGTTGTAAATACGAAAGTGCTCAGGAAAGGGAAAGAAATGACACAGAATGGGGACACTCCATCCTTGAAGAGGATGCCAATACTCTAACATTTGTCTTGTTCAGCTTCACTTTTTCCTGTTGGTAAAGACTTTGTAAGTCTTTGGCATCAGATTCATTCATCCAAGGGAAGTGGTAGATTGTAACTTCCTGGGATTCTTATTTCTGCCTTGGAATGCAGGTTTTAATACACACTTCATTTCAAATTACACTTTACAGGGAACTTATACTTTAGGCAAGGATGGCAGTAGAATAATTGACTGGTTAATTGTTTGCCTTAATAGCTTAGTTTCTGAGAAAGGTACACATGATAATGTAACAGAAATTTTGACATGCTGTGCAAAGCAAATCCAGACATTAAAGGAACCAAGGGTTGAAGTGCTCATAGTTATAGAGCTTTAATAGTGCACATGAAAGGTTAACACCATACCATTTAAAAGAGTTCTTTTTTTAAAAAATGCATTGCACTGATGTAGAATAGTTTGCAACAGATCACATCTGCTGCTCATTAACACAGGTGTAGAGCAAGGCAGGTATAGGAATGCTTGAGCTCTTTGCAAACTCCATCTCAAAGGTTTTAATAGGTTCAGAGCATATGGGAATGCAAGCTAGAAAACAGAGCAGAAATCTATAAATAATTGAGAATTATTCCAACCATTTCTAATAGGCCGTCATTGGCTGGGCAGAAGCCAGCAGCTGCTTAACCACTCACAGGCACACTATAAAATGAAGAGACATGCTACAACTTCTAATTGAAGCTGTAGAGAGAATTTATGATAGTTGACTATTATTACCGAAAGTCATTTTTCACCTTCCTTAAGTTTACAGTCTACATGTGGGGTGTTTGTTTAAACAACTGTTCAAATCATCGATAAATCTTTACCTCCTTAGTCGAGCATACTTGAACAGCCAACTCTAATTTAGTATATCTTCAACTAGGAGAGACCAGTCATTTGGCCTCTGTGTCATGTCACATGCTGATTATATCACAATGATTCAAAAGCATTTTTCCCAGAAATAAATTCTAGATCACCTCTCTTTCTCTGCTGTGGAAATAGCAGATGTGATCCAGAGTCAGTCTGTGAAGAATTCCTTTGGGGATGTGAGACAATTGTTCTGCATGTCTTCCTATGTCTGTTTTAACTAGAAGTTTATGGAGGACACAGATCAGGATTTAAATCCTCTGAATTCTTCCAAATCAGTGGCCTTAAACAGACTGCTTCATCTCCACCAACCTCACCTCAGTCTTATCTATTAAATACTATCACCCAATCAACAAAGTTGCTACACAACTTTGAGAGACATCAAACCTTTATAGTGAATGGAAGCTCATTCTCTTCCTAAAGGAAGGTGTTACCCTTTCATACATAGAAGAACTTGTGATGACAGATGACAGCCTTTTTCATCATGAAGACATTTTTTCATATTGCTTCCTTCCCAGGAAGCCCTTCTGACTATCTCCCCTTCTCCCTCTCCTACACCTGTGCAATGGTGCAATGGCATTTTAGTATTTCAAAGCTTTTACTGCCTTGGCTGGAAAAGGTGTGATTTGTGAATTCTGGAGTTTAGAGCTAAGAGATTACAGGGCCTGGAATGTAGCAAAATAGTAGAGTATGCACTTATATTGCGTGAGTCTCAGATTTTCTTGTGATACATAGAAAGAGAAGAAGTAGAGAAGGAGGTGGAGGATGAACAGGAAGAAGAGGAGGAGGAGGAGGTCAAGGAGGAGGAGGAGGAGGAGGAGAGAAACAAGACATTATGTTGAAAACAAACTTTACAATTTGTGGGGGAGGGGGAGTTGGGGAGGTAGGGAGGGAAGGGTTGTTAGGTGAAAAACAAAGGAGGAGGTAACAATGCTCAATTCGAAATGTACTCATTACCTTACTCATGTAACTGTAACCCCTCTGTACACTATTTTTACAATAAAAAACATAAAAAGAAAGAGAGAGAGAGAAGGAGGGAGGGAGGGAGGGAACGAGAGAGAGAGAGAGATAGAGAGAGAGTGCAGACTTTAACTCATGCTAAAATCTGTAATATCTGAAGCCTGTTTGTTCACTGTGAAGAGGGTAGGAGGGTACCATTTTGTACTTGTGGTGTGTGTGTGTGTATGTGTGTGTGTGTGTGTGTGTGTGTGTGTTTACTGAGGATGGAACATAAGGCCTTGCATATGCCGAGCAGGTGCTATATCACTGAAGTGTAGCTCAGCCCCTATTCTTAAACCATGACCTCATTTACATTTACATTCACATCCCCACTGATTCTGAGATTTATTCTGAGATTTAGCCTCTCTCCCCCTATTCCACAAAAGGCATTTCAGGGACTATAAGGAAAGTTCAAAGTCAGAAAGCCCTTAAGGTTAAAGCCCCTTCAGAGGTTGTTTTTTCTAATACAAACAACTGATGGGGAAAACAGATGGTATCATTTCAAATAAAAGAAATACCTTTAAGATACTAAATAAAACGTGTGTGCATTTATAAACATGTAGTGAGTGCCGAACTGTGTGAATTTCATCCTTACAACCTGGCCCTGACATTTTCTCATTGAAGTCTTCCTCAGATTCACCAAACATTGCAGAGGGTAGAATCTGAACTGAGATCTTCTTGTGGAGCCTCCTAGCTTCTTCTCATTTCCAGTGTTCCACTCCTAGGTACAGATGGCCTCCAGGTAGGGGAAGAAGGGAATATAGGGGCGAGGTGCATAAAGTTGCCTACATGGCTGAGCAGGCTGCTTGTTCTTACCACCTGAGTTTTCTCCCTGTCAGGTAATGCTGACTCTTGGTTCACTTTCTCCAAGTTTTCAGCTGAGTTTCTGCTTTCCAGTATGATCAGAGTTTGGCATAGCTACAAAAATCTCCTTTGGATGTGTTACATAACACCAGCTCTTGTAGCCCAAGTTCTTCCTTTCTCAGCACTGGCCTAGATAATTTATATTTTACAGCTGTGAGATATTTTGCTTCTCGCCATTTTGGGCTTCAGTGTGTAGAGGCCTGTTTGTGTGTGAGTCTATATACATGTGTAAATATATATATGTGTGTGTGTGTGTGTGTGTGTGTGTGTGTGTGCTTTAATGTATACTACAAGTTACTTCATGTGTATGCATGACAATGCACATGTGCATGTGTGTGTATATTCATGTAGGATAGAGAGAATGCCTAATCAACAAAGTAAGACTCATCCTGGTGGAATAATTACCCACTGCATTCTCTCTCTGACTCTCTTTATTTACAGTCTCAGAGGCTTAGGAATTTACCTCCAAAGTAGTAGCTATTTCCAGAATAAATCTGCACCCGGGCGGTGTCCTGAGCTGGGGATGCTGAATCATTATCCAGAGTGAGAGTAATACGGCTCCTTCTGGCGTTGATGCTAACTGAATGCCATAAACCATCATTCAAGCTGCTGCCTGCAAAAGAGACAGGAAGGGCAAGTGTAGAGGTGATTGATTTGGGGTGGTGTGAAGAGCTGGGGCTCACTTTGCAGCCTTCTGTATCTGTGTATCCTCAGAGCAGATCTCCCAGATGCTTTTCAAGGGGGAAATTTTCTTTTCTGCTTAACTACTTAAGTCTGTTTTTCCTTGCCTCCTTCTTTCCTTCTTTCCTTCCTTCCTTCCTTCCTTCCTTCCTTCCTTCCTTCCTTCCTTCCTTCCTTCCTTCCTGCCTTCCTTCCTGCCTTCCTTCCTTCCTTCCTCTCCCTTACTCCATTCCCTTCTTCCTTCCTCTATTCCTTCCTTCCTTCCTTCCTTGTATTCTTCACTCCCTTCTTCTATTCTTCACTCCCTACTCCCATTTTTTATATTAAGTGTCTAAACTACTTCTGATATATGCACCCTTAAACAAAAGGGGAAAATCCAAAACTGTATATCAAAGATATGTTAATTATTAACTCATCTGTTGCTATATAGTTGCAGAGGAAAATACAGATAAAAAAGAACCTCAAAATAAAAGTAGTAACTTTGTCTTTGTGTGGATAAGTTAATAACATTAATTTTTCCTCACAGTTTTCTACAAACAACTTAGATTTTGTTTTTAGTAAAGCTTTTTTTTTTCTTTACAGTGCTAGGGATAGAAACTAAGGCTTGGCAAGTTCTATCCCTTTGAATTGCATCCTAGCCTGGCAAACTGCATTTAAAATGTACCCAGGAAGCTTGATTTCAAAGCTGTACTGGGAATAGAAGAAGGAATATCCTGTTGAAGTGATTAGAGTAGTTCAAATCCAACTATTCACATAACTAACTAGGTGGCACTAAATAAGTTATCTATCTTCACTAAGCTCTAATATATCCTCTCCACACATTATAATTCAAAATTAGATTTAAAAAATTCTCAGAGAATTTTGAGGGTAGGGAAAATGCTTTTTATGACACTAGTTGATAAAGATGCAGGCCTATGCAGCTCACACATGATAGGTAAGTTGATAAACCAAATCTGGCCTGACAAACAAATGCAGGCAGGGGCTTCCAAAAAAAAAAAGGAATGTACAGGAACATATTAACTACAGGATGGGGTATGCAAGGGAGAATTCCAGTGTGTAACTATTTCAAACAACTAACAATCTAACAAAATGAATACTATCAAGTTGATACTTGAGGTAGGGTAAGAAGGAGAAGGAGGTAGATGAATGAGAAAGAGTTGGAGAATGCATTTATAATATTCAATGTATATATGTGAAAATAGAACCAGGAAAATTGAAAAGATGGCATGGTTGGGAGAAACATGGGAGGAAGATGAAAGGGGTGACATTGAAAAAATATTGTACTCATAAACTTGCATGATGAGTTGTAACCTTTGTACAGCTACTTAAAGAGAATAAGATTATTGTTTTAAAAACGTATTAATTAAATATTGGGATCTAAGAAGAATGAAGAAATCAAAACATACAAGAAAATAAATCTCTGGCATTATTATCTTGTAGGAAACTGAAAGAGAATCCACCAATCAGAAAGCCATGCTCTGTAATGAAGAAAAAGACCAACACTGTCTGAGAAGGGCTGAAGTGCTACCTTCCAGTAGTATATCTATGTGATGTGCTTTCTTTGTCGTATTTTTCTTCTAGTAAGCTCTCCTGTTACCTTTACTCTATTTGTGTCTTGCCTGAATTCTTCCCTTATCAGACAAAGGCTTTTTAGCTATGCTCAACCTTTTGATAATATATATTTGGTGCATTGGCTAAGAAGTTAGAGATTAATCAAAACAACATTGAGATACCACCTCACTCCAGTTAGAATGGCAAAAATCAAGAACTCTAACAACAACAGATGCTGGAGGGGATGTGGACAGATGGGAAATTTACTTCATTGTTGGTGGGAATGTAAACTTGTTCAACCACTTTGGAAAGCAGTATGGAGGTTCCTGAAAAGACTTCACATAGAGCTCCCCTATGACCCAGCAATCCCACTTTTGGGCATTTACCCAAATGTTTACAAACAAGACCACTCTAAAGCTACCAGCACAACTATGTTTATTGCAGCATTATTTACCATAGCTAAGATATGGAACCAGCCCAGATGCCCCTCAGTAGATGAATGGATCAAGAAAATGTGGTATATATACACAATGGAATTCTATGCCTCCATCAGAAAGAATGACATTGCCCCATATGTTAGGAAATGGAAAAACTTGGAAAAAATTATATTAAGCCAGGCCCAAAGAAACATAGGTCCCATGGTTTCCCTTATTTGCAATATCTAGTATATGTCTGAGTCAAGAGGAAAAGGTCAGATAATGTGATGTTAGGAAAATGAATCCTTAGATATGTATTTTAATGTTTTTTTCTTTCATGCATTTGTTTCTAATGCATTTAAAAGATTATCTCTTTGTTGCTTTGTATGTCCCTCCCCTACAGTATAACCCCTGCTTTCACTATATTTGATGTCAGTATAACTTGTAGAGGAGATGGGGAAAAACAAGTCGTTTAAGGATACAGGTGGACCTGTTGCAACAATGAGAAGTACAAGTTGTCATGTCAAAAACGAGCTTTACAACGTTGGTGGTTGGTGCAGGGTGAGAGGGGGGAGGCGGGGAGGATTGGGTGGGGGGGAGGGGGGAGGCTGGGAAGGGAGGTGAAGGGTAAACAAAGGAGGAGGCTGCAATGCTTGATAAGAAATGTACGCATTATCCTGTCCATGTAATTGTAACCCCTCTGTACAGTTTGTTCACACACACAAAAAATAAATAAAATAAATAAAATGCATGTTTTTTTGAGGAAAAAAAGAAGTTAGAGATTAAGTACATCTTTTCTTTTTTTTTTTTACTTGTACTCATTGAATGAGTACAATAACGGTTGCTTTTTCTCCTGTTCCTTTTTCTCAGATATCCTTATCTCACTGAGTAACTGCATCAGGAATTATTCATGAGCATTTCGATTATTTCCTCAAAAATCCTGTCCTGATTCCTTGATAAAGGAAACAGAGCCATATTAACTGACTAGGTCATAAAGACTGGTCAGTGACAAAACCAGAGAGCTACACATTTTGTCATATAATAGACAATAGATGCTTCATGCCTGACTATATGGTGAGCTGCCTCCACATTGCTTCCCTTCCCACATCAGCAAAATGGGACAATGAATTTACTTAAGACCTGCTGTGAATATACTTAAGGCCTGCACTCATTACAGTAGTGAGTGCAATATGATTTAGGAGACAGTCATGAAACTACCACTAATAGGAAGAATTGTAAGTGTAGCTTCAATATAGAGATTATGAGTATGCCCATCTCATAGTGTGTATCTCCAGGATGATCTTGCCATAGTTCAATGGAAGACACATGTATAAATAATTTTAAAAATTTCTCTGAGAGTCTTTGGTGAGGCAGACAGAGAATCACCCAACAAACTATAACAACAGTTACAATTCTGGATGGTACAGTGAAAATATGAGCAGAGAAGGAAGAGGCCCAAATAATGCCCAAGAACATTCTGCGGAGGAAGTAGGCAATAATGAAGGGACTTTTTGGAAACTGACCCAGAGTTTGCATCTCATAGAGCAAGAATTTTAAGTGACAGAGTTCTGTACCAAAAAATGGGAATGAGAAATGGGAAGGATGAAATCAAGGCAGGGAGGAAAAGGCTCAAGACTCACAGGGACCTCACATGCCAGGCTGAGGGAAGGGTTTTTATCATCTTCTGACAGGTAATGGCATATAGAACTTTACCAGTGAATTCCATCAGAACCCCTGCAGGAGTCCCCACTATATTTACATTAACAACAAGAACAACAACAAACAATCCAAACAAACAAATTAAAAAATAAAATTTCCTTGATTGGTTTCAGTGTGCAGCAACATAAATAATAAATATTTGCTTTAGAGCACCTTTAATAGAATGTAGAGCTAATTCTGGGTTGTCAGTATGCAAATTACCAAGCTGGAGAGTCACACTCAGAGAATCCTTTGATCTTGGAACAGATGACAAGAACTGGGAAACCTAGAGCCTGGGGGCAGAGCTGACGGGGTCAATTGCCTGCAGAGGTCTCAAAGGACCGAATCAAAGTTCTTAACAAAAATACCAACATAGAGGAAGAACAAGTGTCAATGAAGAACTATTACCAGAATAGACCGGCCTTGGTGGAGCCTCCTGAACCCATCCTTGGGAAGCCTCCTAGGAAAATGACAGAGGTCTGCCAGGCTCTCAGAGTAGCAAGTGCAGAGCTAGTTCCCTGAGCTCCCAGACAGCTGGACAAGCTGTCCAGGTTGTTCCTCATAGCACCAGGCCTGGGGCCCAGCTGTGCTTGCACTAGTGCAGCCAAGCTACATCTGCTCAGAGCAGTATTATACTTTCAGCTACCTCCCTTGCAATCAGTCTGCCATAGAACTGAACATCTGCTTGAGGCAGAGGGGAGAATCCAAAGGCTTCTCGGCTCTGTGGCCCTACCTTCTCCCCTGGCAGCTGTCCTGAGACAAGGCCAAATTTGGGGTCTTAGTTACAGAGACTCCGAATGATGTAGTTCCTCTGTCAGGTGACCTGTAGGATGAACACTGGTTTCCTTTCAGGAGCATTTGGGGGTACAGTTTTGTTATTTTTGTCATATTTGCATACAATTGCATATGCGTACATGACACATGCGATTGTATTTGAAGGTAAACTAGAGACTGAGATGCGAGTGAGTAATTAGTTCAATACACAGTGTCTAATATTACTCAGAGCCCAAGTATCTTGCTAAACATGGGACATATGAGGGAAGGAAATACATGCAAAGTCCGGAAGAAGTTTCCTTTGTGATTAGGGATTTATTGTCTAATGCTTCTGGACTCTAAGAAATGACTTCTGCTCAGTGAAGACCATAGGGCCAGACCATTGATTTACGTGTCGATTCTGAGTTCTTCCCACATCCTTATTGGTTGCTAAAGTTGTCAGTTATTAAGGGTTGGCTTGAATGGTTGTCTTTTGTTATTCCTTTTTTTTTTAATGTGTGAAAGAGGGTTGGCTTTGACTTGACATTTTCCTGTGCGTGAAAACCTCAGTTCCTCAGAGGAGAACTATTAGAACAATAGTTGCTGATGCAGCAATCACCTGGGGAGCTTTTGAAAATACACATCTTTAACCTCATATTGGTTAATTAATTCAGATTTCTGGGGTGGCCACAGGTTCTACAAAGTTCAAAGATTCCTGAAGATTTAGTTATGTAGCCAAATTGAGAATTTCTCCATTAGAGATTTCAGAAGATGAAAGGACGCAGTTAGGGAGAAAAGTCCAACCATAGCAGTGGACTCAGAATCAATTCTAAAGGGAGTCAAGTGGCCTTTACTTCTCTAAAAATCTTTCCTTTCTGCCTGGCCATTCTTTCCCATTTCATTCTGTACCTAAAATAACAACCTAGAAATTCTCTAAGGTTTGGCTTTTAAGAAACCTATTTAAAAATACAGTTGAAGGGCTATTATATACAAATTAGTGAGAATTGATTCTATCAGGCTGAACTCCATGAGAACACTAGCATTAAAAAAAAAAACACAGAACTTTTCAAGGAGAAGAGGAAAGTAGTACTATTGAAATCAGGATCACCTTCATGGAACAACACCTCAGTGGGTGGACGGACAAGGGAAATGGGGCCACTCATTGGCTGCTTAAATATAGAAATTGGGTTCAGGTAGATAAAGGGTTGATTGAAGACGAAGTTTCTAAACTGTAAAGGGATTGGGAATTATTTTTCAACAAAGATAAGCAAAAACTAAAAACTGATGATAATGAGTCAAGACTCAGACCCCTGTATAAAGAAGCCTGGTAGTGCTGAATACTTTGAACAAAAGGGCATGGTGCCCTCCTTTCTCCCATGAACACAGTTAACACAAACCAGAGGTCCTCTTCTCCAAGGAATGTCACAGAAACTAGGATCTTCTCTCTGAAGCAAGCCATAAGACTTACTGTATCCTTTATCCCTTGAAATTCTTCATTCCAAAGAAATTCTTACCTAATCCTGGAAGAAAAAATGGCTACATAGAGATGCCAAGAAAAATCTGAACAGACAAGCTTTGCTGGGACCCTCTCTATTGTATTAGGTAACATTTTTGGCCCAACATTTTCTTCATGGTTATCCATCCTTTATCAAAGGTAAGCATATAAATAATTTTGCATGAGTCTTGTTTCTAAAAGGGCTTCATATCATGTAAAACTGGTGAGTATAGAAAAGCTTTTCTCATACTCACCTATTTCTTCTTACAGGTGTGTTTGTCATGAACCTTGTGATGGGTATGTAAAGGTATTACCTTTCTGCTCTTACTCAATGTTTAATGAATCGAAGATAAGTGGGTAAGTTCACTGTTGTTTAACTGAATAAACTACAGTGTGTCCATAACATGGAATAGAATATATTTATTAACAAACACAATGACTAAGGATGCTGCTAATACTCTAGCTAGTAAAAAATTCTGGCTGAACACTGTATACTGATGTTGCCTCAAAGAGAAAACATGTAGACTGATAGAACCTCAGGTTCATTCATTATCTTCTAAAAAGTACTCAAATTTTCAAAGTTTCTACAAATGTAAAAATTTAAACAAACATTTACAAAAGAAATCAAGAAATTACTTAGGTTGAAATGAAAAAAAGAACATATTTGCTTCTTCCATGGTTACTCTCTTTGTCTCTCCCAAGTTCGAAAATTTGGCTTGGAGCATTCTTATAAGAAGTTCCTTACACAGACAGAGGTCAACAGGCTGCTTTGGTTTCTCAGGAACAAAATCAAGACTTGAAGGATTTTCCACCATAAAGCAAAAAGGAAGGGGAAATTTTTAATCCCAAAAAATGAAATTTTGAAATGAAACCTACTTGTAAAGTAGCTAATAATATATACTAGTATTTTTGGAGGCCTAAGATATACATGACACTTTACATTTATAATTCCCTAGTCTCATAGTAATCCTAGATGAAAACTATAATTGTACTCATATTTTAGATGCAAATACAGAGAGAGAGTCTGTGCAAAGTGTTATGGCTACAAGGAACAGAGGGCGTCAACTCTGCAGGGACAGTGGAGTCAGATTGCTGGGCTAACACAAAGACAGAGTCAGCTCTGCCTTGTTCCCTGAGTCTCTTTGACAGACAAAGATCTCTCCAAGGTTTTACCTTGTGATGATGAATCTGACTGTACTTCTGTTTTTTAATTTTTTTCTAATAGGTTTATTGAGATAGAAGTCACAAACCACATATTTCATCTTAGAATATAAACTCATTTTTAGCGTAGTTAGATTCACATAACCATTGCAATTATTTCAAAAGTATTTTGTTGTCCTGCAAAACCTATAAATCTATTTATTTCTCTCCTTCATTCTCCCATCTCCAATCCTACTCAATCACTAATTTACAGATTGTCTCAAGGAATCTGACTATGCTAGGTCTTTCATAAACAAAAATACAGTATATTCCATTCTGTGAAATATCTTTAAAGTTCAGTCATGTAGCATGAATCAGTATAGTTTTGTGGACTAAATAGTATTCCATTGTATGGCTTTAGTAGGCTTTGCTTACTTATTCATCCATCCCTAAATATTCAAGTAGCTTACATGGAAAAATGTAAAATTGCTGGTAGTATGCATGTTATGTATGCATACTAATGTAGGTTTTATTTTCAGTTCCTTGAATGTAGGGTGAAGTTGTTTGATCATATGGTAACTATGTGCAATCTTTCAGGAACCATCACTATTTCCAAAGTGGCTGCACTGGCTTGCAGTCTCACCAAATGGCTTTGTTCTTAAGAATGTTGACTTCCAACTTTGGTGGTGCCCTTGTTAATTATCTAGCTCCTGAAAAGAATCAAAATCATATTTTGTCTGTCATTTCTCAAGATGCCTGTATAGATCTGACTTTTGAGTTCTAGCTGCTATTCACTGTTATTAATTGATTTTGTTTTTCCTTAAGATGAAACATGAATGTAACTGGAGAACACTGGAAGTATCTTGCAAAAGTAATTCTCGTAAGGAAATGTTTATAGTGATTTTATAGAAGATATTTGATAAAATTAAAACTTAAAACATATATTTTTTAAAAAAGAGTTTGGGGCTAAAGCAGGCTTTCTCAGGATTGGGTTCTCAGGATTTTGGAAGGCCTAAGAGTTGGTTGGAATGAGCTGTGTTATAATCTGTCTCCTTCATAGAGATGAAGTGGCGTTCCCTGACTCATTGCATGGAATGAACACCTCCCACCATCAGACATGTTTCCAGATATTAACAAAAGTCCTTTTGGAAGAAATGGGATAGGTAGGAACATGGGAGCCTGGACGTGGGACATCTCTCTGCTTTAAGGACCATTCACTTAAAGGAACAATTTTGAGGCTGGAGAACCTTGACATATGCTTGTGTTCTCTGTCTTCGTCTCTGTCTTTCTGTCTCACCCTTACACATACTCTTTCTCTCCCTCTCTCTCCCCCGCCTCGATCTCTCTCTCTCTGCCACCATCTCTTTTTCTTTCTCTCCCTCTCTCTTTTTCATCAAATTCCTACTATAACCTTGAGTTTCAACTTTCATGTTCTTCAGTTTTGCTCTTGGTGCTTTGAAGAGGGAAAACCAAGCCCATAATTTGTGTTGCCAATGAAGCTTTGAAGCCAGTAGGTAAGGATCAGCCATGGCTGGACTGGGTTCTTATAGGTTCTTCTAAGTTCAAACATGCAGTGAGATAGTACAGCCCACACAAGAGTAAATCTTCTAAAGATTTTATTTTCAACCTGGAATAACCTGTTACTGATTTTCTTGATATCTTTATTCACATGTTACCTCTTGCTCAAGGACCTGCCACTTATAATTTCTAGGATTTTATACAGATTTCTTATCTCTCTTAACTTGTTTTCTCATCTGTAAAAAGGAATAGAATTGACTGGCTTGACTTGGTAATTTAAGCTTGATTGTCTCCAGAAAACCCAATTTAGCTATTTTCCGCCATCATGCCATATCTACCGTTACTTAACAGCTCAAAAGCACTTTCAATTTTTGTGAGAAGAATGTAGGGAATATATAAATAATTGAATATCACAAATTTTAAATGTCAATCACATTGTAAAAGAATCTATTGCAATTATTAGGACCACTGTGGCTACAAATTAAGGTCTCTGTTATGCTTTTCCCAGACATCATTTGTCCATCAATTATCAAATTCCATGAACTTTTTATATATTGTAGATAGAATTAGCATATATTTTCAATTTTTTTCTTTTACTTTTATTCTCCTTATTGTTACAGCTGGGATTTTTCGTAATGGTCCACTTCCCTTTTTCTGCTTCCTTCTGATACCAGACACATTGGTAGATCAAACAATTCAAATATCAGTATTAATAATGACCACACAGTAAATGTAATAAGAATGGATTGTGAAGCTCTGAGAATAAAACACATACTGCTTATCTTTTTGTGTGTTCCTTTAATGACCAAAGCATTGTCTTCTTTATTGTAAGTCCCCATATCCAGACACAGATGCCATATTATTGGTAGACTCATGCATTCATTGTGCTCTAAGTAAATACACTTAAATAACTGGTGCTTCTAGTCCTAGCCTCTACTCTAACTATAGCCTGACTTTCCAGTTAGTCCACCATATAAAACAATCTCTCATCCTCCTAAGCTCAGTTTTCTTCTTTCTGTATTCATTCTCATGTTATATGTACAGAAAGTGTGTGTGTGTGTGTGTGTGTGTGTGTGTGTGTGTGTGTGTGTGTGTGTATAATTTATTTATTTATTTGTTGGTCGTGGGGCTTGAACTCTGGGCTTGGGCACTGTACCTGTGCTCTTCAGCTCAAGGCGAGCATTCTACCACTTGAGTCACAGCACCACTTCCAGTTTTCTGGCGTTTTTTTTGGGGGGGGATAAGAGTTTCACGGACTTTCTTGCCCAGGCTGGCTTTGAACCATGATCCTCAGATATCAGCCTCCTGAGTATCTAAGGTTACAGGCGTGAGCCACTGGCACCTGGCTCAGAGTATATGTTTTTTTAACTTCCTATCATAGTCACTTACATAATGTAAAGTACCATAAAATTTATGAATGATTGACTCAATGAGTGAGTGAAGGAGTAAGTTAATAAATAAGGAAATGAACAAAATAGAACTTTTTTGACTAGGTTGGAGCATAGAAATTTCTCCTTTGAAATTCTGGTAACAACCACAGTCTGATCTATTCATTTAGGTCATGTTATTTACCCCCTTGTGTCATTAATTAGCAATTTGTCTATGTAAGTCTCTGCTCCCTAATGGGATTACAAGCTCTTGAGGGTCAGAGTCTGAGTCAGGTTTTGTTATCTCCCTCAGCATCAACAGGGCAACTTCCTGCCCTCTCCAAATGCTCATTGATTGATTGAACATCAAACCCACTGAAACTCCACTGCTAAGTGTCAGCAGCAGGACCTTCTTCTGCACATTGTCCATAAATCACAGGTTAAATCTTTCCTAGCTGTGAAAGCCTGGCTCATATTTCAAGGTAACCTGTATCCTGAAACATCTTGGTCAGTGTGTAAGGGGAAAAGCACCCGGGTCTGTCATCATTAGGGACTAATAGACACATTTTTCCTAAATCATGATACTACCTATTTTCTAGAAGAAACTTAATTGTTAAGCTCAAAAGTACATAACAAAAATTAAGATAACTCCTTGTCCCCTTAAAGATACAACTGAAATATTGATGTTCTTGGGCAAAGTTCTGCTTCCTTTTCTGCTTATCCTCTGGAGTCTGGAGTTTGGCATTCTAAGCCACTCTCATTCAGCTCCTGTGTATCTCTTTTCTGATGGAAGAATTCTTTTTCTAATTCTTTGCTTAATCAAATTCTATTTATTCTGCACAGTCAAACTGTACAGTCTCCAAATCACCCATCTTGCTTCTTTTATGTGTTTTCCTAGAATCATGAGCACACACCTTACCTTATTATAAATACCTCTATACATTCCTATGAGTTGCTGGAGTGCAGAGCTACCAGGCTAGCTTCTAGCACCATACCAATGCAGAGTGTTCACTTCAAAAGCTTCCAAAATTAAAAAAGAAGCACCATGCATTACATGATAATCATAAGCATGGAAGGTATGCATTGGCAAGGGAAGCAATTGAAAGGGAAGCAAGTAGTCGACTAGTCAGGTACAATTTTTTTTTAATGTAGCTCCCTTTGATTTTCTTTGGAGTAAATGGTAGAGAAAAAAAAAAAAAGGATGAATTAAAAGTAAGGTTTCTCTTGTCATTGCCCAGATATGAAAAAGCTGCAGATATTCAGGAGATGACTCCTGTGGCAAGTATTGTCTGTTCTCTTGAAGCTTGAGCAATGGTATTCTCAGATTCTCATCGTATTTCTGTCTTCTAAATCTTCTAAAATTGTGCATAACCAGTTTGTTGTGACGGTCACCCTGATGGCCATCTATTTATTTGGCCTCTTTAATGGGATTTTCTCATCAACATCATCAACTGAAACACACAGGCATTAATCACAACTTAAACGTAGTATAAGATGAAGTCCAAATATTTATCATGTTTACTTGCTATGCAGAGGGGTCTCATCACAAATGTCATCTTTTAAAAAGTACAGTTCTTAATTGAAGCATATAGTGTATAATAAACTGGCCATCCGAATTAATCAGGGTGAACTCTTCCACCCTGCCTCTTGTAGCTCCCTAGGCCATCTCTGAACCTCCTGGAGCTCAGCTGATCTGTATTTAATTAATACTTGCCCTCAGTATATATCACTCTAAGGTCTGACATATTCTACAATATGTAATTTTTCTAACATGAATGTTTGTTTTTTTAAAAAAAACCTACTAAACATTGCTACATTGCTATTGTTAAAATTAGGTCCTTCAGAAATGGTTGAGAAGACAATTGCATTAGTCTATTTATTTAGTCTGCAGTTCATATATGTGCCAATTAGGTGCTGAGGACTTGTAGTGAGCAGGCTGCTGTGCTAGGCATGGGACTGATAATACTGCACAGAGAAAATAATAGTCTTGCTCCTATAGATTGTTGAATCTAGTGATGATATGAACATTGAACAGCCAACTATATGTACATATTCAATATACATTGTTATGAGTCAAATTGCATCCTTGTCAAATTAATATATCAAACACCTAATACCCATGCTTAAAAATGTGGCTGTATATAGAGACAGACCATTTTAAAAAGTCATGACGATAAAATAAGATTCAAATGTCTAGTACACTTGTGAGAGGAGAATATTAAGATGGAGGCAGGCATGTAAGTATAACCATAAAAGGACATAGGAAGATGCTCATCTATCTACATGCCAAGAGAAATGACTCATAAGAGAGCCACTGCCAATAGCTTGATCTTAACTTCTAGCCTAGAGAATAGTTAATAAACCAATTTCTGGGATTGGAGGTATGGCTCAGTGGTAGAATGCTTGCTTAGCATATTCAAGGCCCTGATATTAATCCCTAGCACTGCACAAAAACAAAACAAATAAGTTAAAAAATAAATTTCTGTTTTAGTTACTTAGCTTGTAGTGCTTTTTTTGTTGAATTTTTGCTTTTTGATGGTTGGTAGCACAAGCAAGCAAGTGAAACCCACATATACACATACTTAGAACAGATGCTATCTTGTACAACTAAAAAAAAAAAAACTCACAAGAAATGAAGTTAGGTCATTGAGGGCATGCCCCTAAATGTCTCAGCCCCCTCCTCCTGTTGCATTCTGGTCTCCAGGGGGAGTGGCTTTCACCACCCATTATGCCCTTAACTAGGTTATACTGCATCATTTACAAACTCAAAAGTAACAGGACTAAGAGACCTGCACTGCAAGCCCTGACACCACGAGCCAAAATATTTTTTCTTTTTAAATTGTGTGCATAACGTATTTTGTCATAGTTACAGCAAGCTAGGTAACATAAAAAGTTACCTAACAAGCATTGTTGATTTGGATATCTATCTTTTAGTTCTGCGTGTATCACTGAAAAGCCTAAGTGTGACCTGTCCAGGATACCCAAACATTTTAGTTACAAGAATCATGGATGGGACTAAGGGGGCCAAATTTATTGCTCTTACTCTACACAATGCAGCAGAATGCTGTAATTTTGTGTACAGGACTGACTTCTCTTAAGAGCCTTGGTACTGTCACTCAGGCGGCACATTATTTCATTAAAGCAATGATAAACAAAAGAGTTTTGGGTTTGATGATTTCTCTGAAAATATTAAAAGACCTTTCAACGCTTGGAAAAAGTTTTGGTAATTCTAGATCCCCTCAGCAAAAGTGTTCAGTGAAGTCTATCAGAACACAACTTACTCATGCCTTGCATCTAAGCAGAACCCCAGTAGATTGGAGTCCTAATTGCCCATGCCTGACTTCTGTTTCTTTGCTCACTCTCTCTTTGTGGGTAGGAGAGATTTTGGAAAGAAACAGTACCCTAAAAAACAAAACAAAAAAAAATAACTTTAAAGAATGGAACTCCATATTTCTTGCTTCATATTCTTATGGCTTACCCCATCCATCAGAAAAAAATTTAAAAATATGAAATGTCAGATAATTTTCACAATAATTTTAGCAGTGTTATTTTTTATATTAAATTATTTAACTTTTTTTGGGGTTGTGGGGCTTGAACTCTGGGCCTGAGCACTGCCCCTCAGCATTTCAGCTTAAGGCTAGCACTCTCCCACTTGAGCTACAGTACCACTTCCTATTTAACATTTTTATGATAGTGAAAATATTTCCCCTAGATTCCCAAGAAAATGAATCAGGTGTTTTCTAGTGCTTTTATAATATATTCTATTTTCCCAGTATTTAAGATTTGTTTAGCAGTAATAATCTCAATTCTAAGTAGCTCCTTAAAAGATTTGAAATGGCAACAACTCCTCTCCTTAAAACAAACAAACAAAAAAATCCGCCTGTATTGTCAGGCACTGGTAGCTCATACTTCTAATCCCAGCTACTCAGGAAGCTGAGAGGTGAGGATCATGAGCAGGCAAGAAAGTCTGTAAAACTCTTATCTCCAATTAACCACCAAAAAGCTGGAAGTTGAGCTGTGGCTCAAGTGGTGGAGCACTAGCCTTGAGCTTTGGAGAGAACCAGGGCCTTAGAATCAAATCATAGGACCAGCACACCTGCATACGCGTGCGCACAGACACACACACACACACACACACACACACACACACACACACACACACACACACAAACACGATGTATACTGCTGAAGAAACAAAGAAACAGAAGAGGGCACTGAGAGTCCTTCATGTTTTCTTGACCATTATGCAGATGATATCCACATACACAGCATTGCACAAGAACTTGAAATACATGAAGTTACAAGTTTGAGAGGTTTTCTTCTCATTTAAGGTTTGCTTAAACAAGTTTTCTGATTCCTAACAGGGCAAATGGAAAACTCACTTATGGAGCAAGTTTCATTGATGGTACTCTCTCTTTCTGTGTGAGCTCTCTGATTCCCACAATGGGCAAAGGCACAGGTAGTAATTACAATGGGAAAGACTGTACAAAACAGGGGAAAATTCCTAGAAGCAGACAAATCCTACTAAAGTAGATCTCATGGCATTCAGTAGCCTTGGTCCTTATCTTACGTGATAATCCTACAGTGAATCAGTACTAAGAGTTAAAAAAAATCTGAAAGAAACATCATACACTTAATGAATGTCTCTATGTTAATACACATTTTTATAATTTACATATGATATTATACAGAAAACTAAGTTAAGTGTAGATACGTATAACAACAGAGCATACTTCATCTTGTATGAATCTCATCAAACTCAAAATAAAATTATCAAGAGAAAAAGGTGAAGTTACCAAGTTTGGGAAAGATGTAATGATAGCTATTTTCTTTAATAACTTATTTTACATTTCTTCTCTTATTTTTTAAAATTATCATTAAGTAGGTATATACAAGGGTTTTAACATGTCAGTTTAATTTATGAGTAATTTCTGTGTGTGTGTGTGTGTGTGTGTGTGTGTGTGTGTGTGTGGTGTTTGGTGAGTTCTGAGCCTATGCCTGGGTGTTGTCCTTGACCTTTTTCACTTGAGCCACACAGATCCAATTGCTCTATTTCTGGCTTTTTTTGCTGCTTAAGTAGAGATAAGAGCTTCACAGAATTTCCTGGCTGGCATGGCTTTGAACCATAATCCTCAAATCTCAGCCTCAAGTCTAGCTGGGATTATAGACATCTGCCACCAATACCTTGCATTAGAAGGCATCTGATTAATGTTATTGCTTTCATAATTCTTCCCCCTATCTCCAACCCAACCCACTATATCCAATGCATCAAATATATAAATATATGGTGAAAATGAATTGAGAATGCACAGGAAAAGACCCTAGGTCAAATGCCATCTTAATCCTCTTAACTTTGTTGCTAATTGGAAATTCATTTATGTGTGTGATAGTGTAATTGTCATCACATAAAGTTCTGTATGTTTGTTTGTTTTTTCTCCATTGTACTCTATAATAAGTTTCTGGCCTAGAGCCTGATGAGCAGCAGAACTACAATAGATATTAATTTCACTTATAAGGAAATAATATCCTCCATCTTTTCTCCTATACCAGGTACAAAACTTTCAAGAAATGAAACAGAAAACATGGGCAATAGACACATGAAGATGTGCTCAACCTCTCTAGCCATAAAAGAAATGCAAATCAAAACAACATTGAGATACCACCTCACTCCAGTTAGAATGGCTAGAATCAAGAACTCTAAAAACAACAGATGCTGGAGGGGATGTGGACACAAGGGAACCCTACTGCATTGTTAGTGGGAGTGTAAACTTGTTCAACCACTTTGGAAAGTACTATGGAAGTTCCTCAAAAGACTCCACTTAGAGCTTCCCTATGACCCAGCAATCTCACTTTGGGGCATTTACTCAAATAATCACAAACAAGACCATATTAAAGGTACCATCACAACTATGTTTATTGCAGCATTATTTACCACAGCTAAGATATGGAACCAACCCAGATGCCCCTCAGTAGATGAATGGATCAAGAAAATGTGGTATATATACACAATGGAATTCTATGCCTCCATCAGAAAGAATGACATTGCCCCATCTGTTAGGAAATGGTAAGACTTGGAAAAAAATATATTAAGTGAAGTAAGCCAGGCCCAAAGAAACATAGGTCCCATTGTTTCCCTTATTTGACATAACTAGTATATGTCTGGGACAAGCAGAAAAGGTCAAAAGCTATGTACACAAGAACAGATAAGATGGTGTTAAGCGAAATGAACCCCAAGATAGGGACACAAATGGTTTATTCTTTCTTGCTATTTTTTCTAATGTATTTATAATGCACAATGTGATTTTTTTTGTTTCCTTGTATGTTCCTCTCCCCTGGTAAAACCCTTGTTTTCACTGTATTTGATGTTGGTGCCCTGCATCTTGTGTATATACTTCTCTAGCTTGTGGAGGGGAAGGGAAAAAACAAAATGCTTAAATAGTGATACAGGTTGACCCATTGTAACAATGAGATGTACAAGACACTATGTTGAAAAATGAACTTTACAATTTAGACGGTTGGGGGAGAGTGTAGTTGTTGAGGTGGGAAGGAAGGGACGGTAGGGAAAAAAACAAAGGAGGAGGTAACAATGCTTGATAGGACATGTACTCATTACCTTGCTCATGTGACTGTAAATCCTCTGTACAGTATTTTTACAATAAAAAATGTATTTAAAAAATACCAAGCAGACCTCAACTCTAAGCCATGTACACTACAGGAAGTCCCAATAACAAAAGCAGTGGTCTAGAGTACGTATTCATAAATTTCCAATCAAATTTTCCTTAAGTTCCAAGGTGTTAGAAACACATGAGCCAAACACAAGCAAATCTTTGAATATGTGAGTTCCTTGCACTATTAATTAAATGTGGTATTGTATTCTGTTTTAGGTGACTATCATGTATTAAGGGTAGCTCTATTGGCCCTTACAGATTATTGATAAAATTTTTCATTATTTTTTCATTGATTTATACTGCTTCATCTCTCATCTGCCAGTATGACATCAACTGTTATCAAAATAAAGGAGGAAATGGACTTCTATATTTGTTTCCCACTTCCTCAGCAGGAGAATGCCAGAAAATACAAGATCTTTATCCATTTGAATATCAAGTGTTATGAAATCCATATTATGAAAATTCAAAATGCAGAAAATTCCACTTAGGGAAAGAATTAAGCAAGAATTTTCTGAAACAACATTTAGGAACTAGACTTAACATTTTCACTTGTTTACTATTTGAGAGACAGGTCTGGAATCACGGACAATTTATTTTCCCTTTTCAGATGTGGGTAACATAGCAGCCCTTGCTCAACTCTTTCTCGATCATAAATGTGTTTTAATGGACTGACATGTGCTTAATAATACCGGCATCACCTGGATTTTTTCAGCACAATGCCGCCAGGGCCTGTACTATATTAAAACTGCATTTTTTACCTGAGGCCAACAAGTTTCTATACTCAAACATCTTACCGATTAAAAGAAACAGCTCACATAAAGAAGATTGAGATTTAACTCTTATAACTCTGAACATGAAAAATATTACTCTTCTAAGTGATTAACTCACCTCTATTACTAGAAATTAAATACATTTTATAAAATTCATCTGACTGAAGCTGGGCGCAGGTGGCTCATGCCTGTAATCCTAGCTCCTCAGGAGGCTGAGATCTGAGGATCAAGCTTCAAAGCCAGCCTGGGCAGGAAAGTCCGTGAAACTCTTCTCTCCAATAACCATCAGAAAATCAGAAGTGGTACTGTAGCTCAAGTGGTAAAGTGCTAGCCATGAGCTGAAGCGCTAAGGGACAGCACTCAGATCCAGAGTTCAAGCCCCATGACTAACAAAAAGATAAATAAAATTCATCTGACTGCAAAAAGTCACTCCTAGTTTTTATAACTGTATGGATGAGGCCCCTTTTAGTTATAGGTTCTGGCTCACAATAAAAGGAAAGAGGATTTGTTAAATAGCTTCTCAAAGATTTATTAAATACTTGAGATGTATTATTTTACTTAGTGGCCATCATTGTCATGTAATAAGCTGCCTCTAACTGACATCCAGGGATCAAGGTCTCCTAAAAATCATACCTTTGTAGTTCATCCCCTTGAGTAGGGGTTGGGTTGATTTCTTCACTTCTAATTACTGGAAGTCAAAAGAATGGAATAAGGTAGAATTGATGATTTACCATTTTCATTATTTTACAGAGACTATGGTTTCTCCTTCGTGTACTGTCTCTCCCACTTTTTCTTAGAAGACAATGGTTAGGTCCATGAAATTATATAAGCTTAGCAGTTACATCCATTGGTGTAACCTTGGCAGATCTTCACCCCAATGGACCCCATGATGGCTACAGGTTTATGAGATTCTAACCAAAATCACCTAATTTCCCTGCTCTTATGATCCTGACCTATAGAAATTATAATAATTATTATTTGCCAAGTCTTCATGTAACTTGTTATTCAACTAGAGTTGACAAGTATATTTCCATTTCCATTCAAAACAAAGTGAAGATTTTCCAGAGTCACTGGCGGTGAAATACTTTAAACATCTTTTTGACTCAGAGAGCAAGGCCTTTGCCAAGTTCAAGGGCTCTGAGAACTTTTTGATTCTCTTAAAGCATTTGAGGATCTCCTTGGCCTGACTAGACCTTGACTGTTCAGTCATTCTTTAATATGTACCTCAATTTTTTCTACTTCATTTGCATTATAAAACTTCATTTGAATTATAAAACTGACAATCCAAAGAAAGGAAGAATACCTTTAAATTAAAGAAAAGTGCATTATTGTACAATTCTGGTGGACATCGCCCAGTATGCACAGAGGAGGGAGCTCTGTATTATTTGTCCAAGGAGATTTCTCAGGGGATGTGTGCCTTAGACATCAGCCCAATGACTGGCAGGTAGTCTGACCTCATTCAGTCTTTGTTAACTAAGGAAACACACTGATCCTTAAGAGACTATGACATTTATAGGATAGCCAATGGCAAAGGAGTGAGAAAATTCTACTGTTCCATATTCAAGAAACCTATTTGGAAGTTCTAGATGGTTGAAAAACATTATATACAGATCTCTCCGATATTACTATACATTAAAGACAATACTCTATTGAAATAAACTATTGTATCCCACACTTCAGCTGTGCAAAGATGATTTAGAAATGTTTTTCTTACTCAGATGTCATACATACTAATAATAAAAACTTAAGGTTTTAAAATTATAAGATTTTAACATTTTTTTCTATTTTTTGCTTGAAATAAAATGTGGAGACTCTATAAAGTCCTCATGACAATGCAAATTAAGAAAAGAAATGTAGATTAGAACACCAGAAAGGTTCCAAATGAGATTCCAAATAATTTGCTTCTGAAGATGTGTTTTTAGAAACCCATTTGCCACAGTTGTAAAGTAGAATATAATCTATTCTTTAAGAGAATATAGTAATGATTATAGATAATATATATATTATTTTTCTGTAGAAGACCTAGTAGAAAACTCTATAGACTGCTACATATGCTAAATAGTCCTGGGTAAGAATTCTAATCACTTGTTGAGGAAAAAGGGCAATAAAGAATTGGACAAAGTATACATCACTAATTCTGAATTCACTGTTTTATCTTATCTTTTTCCTAATTGGAAAATAGTAATAACTTTGAGTGGTATGCAAGTATACAGAAATGTACTAACTGAGATTTGTTAGATTCAAGGAGAGAATTAAAGCAGTTCAATTCCTTAGAAAGGAAAAAATCATACTTCAACTAAGTAAACACCAGGAAACACATACTTGAAATCAAGTATGATGGGGTCAAGGGGCAGAGGAATGAAGAGAAGAGAAAATAAAAAAACTAAAATAAAAATAAAAATTGTATATTCTACAAAATTAAGAAAATTGAGGGAAAGTGTAGTTGGGAGAGATGGGTGAGAATGTTGAAAATGGTTGGCATTGATCACGATGCACTATACTAATAAATGGTTTTATTGAATTACATCTCCTGTGTACACCTAAAGAAATTAAAATATAAAACAATAAATAAACCTAACAACTTCAAAGTTCTTTCTTTTTCAGAGTGAATGCACAAACCATGCCATCTCACCTTTCTAGGGGCTGGATTATGGTGTTTGGTCAGAACATCAATCCAAGTTTAGTTAACTGAACAAGAAAACCTTCTATGCAAAAAGAAGAAAACGAAGGAAAGGAAGGATGGACAGTGGGAAGGAAGAAAGGAGGGAGGGAGGGGAAGGGGAAAGAGAATGGGAAAAGGAAGGGGAAGAGAACAGAAAGAGGGAAAAGGAAGGAAGCCTCAGTAGACAGTACCTGTGAGAATTTCAGCTACGTGTTGCGTCGTTTTCTGAATCACCAGTCTCAGGATGCCACCCTCCAGGCTCAGCAGCAGGGTTCCCGAGCCTTCAGACAGCTCTGTGGACAGAAGCAGACCATCCTTGTTCCATGTTCGAAACTGGAAACTCACTGAGAGCCCATCAATTTGGGGGGTTCCGGGCAGCAGCAAATAAC
Source organism: Dipodomys spectabilis (assembly GCF_019054845.1). NCBI lineage: Eukaryota > Metazoa > Chordata > Mammalia > Rodentia > Heteromyidae > Dipodomys > Dipodomys spectabilis. Next base: position 11,533,120 of record NW_024870771.1, read on the forward strand.
TGCTGCTGGAGTTGACAAATGTGATGGGAACAATTTGTGGTTCAGAGCAGGAAAAAGTGACATTGCCCTGGAAAACAATAAAAATCAAACATATAAAAGCCATTTTTATTCTGCTTTCTGACAGCTGATATAAACAACCACCTGGAGCTGACCTTAATTTCAGGATCATTCCACATTCAGCTGAAAGATATTAAAGGGGGAAAAAAATACATCAGCTTTGCTGCGATACACTTAGAAGATTGCTTTCTGTGCCTGTTTTAAGGATCATAGTGCTATCTGTAAAGATGGCCATCTGAGACTCCAAGAAGGGAAGGCACAAATCAACATTTCCCAAGGAAACAAAGATATAAAAACAATTTTATCTACTAAATGAATAAGTCCATATAGTGAGTCAATTTGATGCCAAGCCTTGGAGAGCATTTAAAAAGATACATATGGAAAACATTATAACATGGAATGTGCTAAAAGAAAGGTAGATACTAGCTCCCAAGGGATCTTGGCTGAAAGAAAAAGTAGGTAAGAAGAGGTTTCACAGGAAAATGGAAGGAGGAGAGGAAATAGAGGAATTTTATATGCTCTGGCTAACATTTTCAGCAAGAATGTATGGTATGTGCAAAGACCTGGGTGTGAGTAGGCCAGAAAGAGCTGGACCATGAAGAAGGTCTAGAAATACTAGTTGAAGCAGAGTGAGAAAGTCCTCTGATACTCTTTCAATAGTTTCCAGTCAAATGACAGCATGCTAAAGTGATATTTGCCTCACTTTTAATGATGTTTGTAATATGGATAGGGAACAGGTAGCAGGGCTGAACTAGGGAAATATTAAGTATGTTGTGTCAGAGCCAGGAAAAGAGTAAAATTAATATTCTTTGCCTAAATGAGGAGAAATGTATTCATGTTTATTTGAGAATGGTAGATTAAGCTTCTGAATTAAAAAAACTCGAAGTTAATTAAGTTAATTAATAGTAGCTGAGGAAGAAGAAAGGCTAGAATATTATACAAGATGTGAGTAGATGTTATATTATAAAACCACTTTGTTGCTTATATTTTGCAAGCCATAGCCAACCATATCTTCTCATGTGTGTCCTTTAGAATTTAAAAGCTAATCACCAGAATACAGTGAGCTCTCCCATGTAAAGTTGTCCAAATACTCATAGGCTCATTGATTATCTTCCCTGACAAAGAATGAGTGCTTACCACGTGAACCACAGCCTGAACTCTTTTCTCCAATGTACATTTATTTCATTCTAGATTTCAAAAACCTGTACAGATTTTTCAAGCATTGTAAAACCATGATAAACACTGGGGTTGATAAATTATATGCATGCATATAATCCTAATCCTTTTTATTCGTAGTCATGAAATAAGCACTATGACTCTAATCTAGTTGGAACAAGGTGGGCCATGGTAAGGTGATGTGTGCTGTGAAACATCAAGATAATAAAATGGCACTGGGCTCCTAGGTGTGATCGAAAGGAAGTGGCAGGAGTCTTTTTCTTCTTCATATTGTATGTGATTTATAGAGTTTTCCACTGCCAAAAAGAAAAGTTCCACACTAGTAGTGTCTGCTATGTCTTTCTTGATTTCACTGAGCAGTCCTGGCTATTAATGGTAGCCCCCAGCATCTGACCCAAGCTTCTGCTCAAGATTACAGAGAGGATCCACCACGGCAACAACTGCCACCATTCCCTGGAGGGGCCTTCCTTTTTTTTTTTTGTTCCAGGAAGAGCAATTCTTAATCTCTTATGCCTTCGTTCTCATACATGCCTGACTTAATCTGTTCTATGTTGTGAAAAGAAAATACCTGATGTGGAATACTTCATAAATAAATGAAAGTTTAAGTAGCTTACAAGTTTGGAGGTTGAAAATCTAAGCCTGGGTTATCCTCATTGTCTAGGATCTGGTGACACTCCTTGATGGAGTCAACAGCATGGGAAGAAGCAGAAGGAGAGCCAGGTACATGTGGAGGGTGTCCAACACGTCTGAGGGACTTGCTCCATAATGATTCAGTCCTGGGAACTAGCATAGTATGTAAGACCAGCATTAACCTCAACGTCCAAATCACCTCCCATTAGGCTCTGTGATAAGTTCTACAACAGCCATGAACTATCTCAAACCACAACCATGCCATACCAATGCCCTTCCCTCTTATGGATGCCTGCATGTATTGTGACAAAGATGTAAAAGGATCTTTTTCTTTAGGGACTCAAAAATAGAGTCTGCTTTCCTTCTAGCAAATATGTTCTCCTTAATTCACTGTAGTAGGCATTTTTTGAGTTCTCTTTTGGTTAGACTACACGTTGGGCTCTGTTCTTGGCCTAGTTGTTCCAATTTTAACAAAAATTACAAGAAGACATTGTGACACATTGTGGCACATTGTTTCTAACCACCAGGATCCTGAGGGACTTGATTAGCAGAGTAAGCCTTCCTCTAATAGTTTTCATCCTCTGAGCTCCATTGGCTCCTTAACTATAAGTCCCCATTTTTCTTTGTCATATGCAAAGCTTAGCTCAGTCTCTGTCCCCTGTCAAAGTATAACTCTATGGTAGTAGCCCCTCCTTACTGTCTTTCACAAATGGCATGATTAAATGCTAATCATTTCTCTGAAGATACACAAAAGCGTTTCCTGTGATATCTCTAAAAGTTCCCATCTTACCTCTCTTCTCAGAAAACAGAGTTTGAGAGTGACCTTGGAGCATAGGACTTTGAATCTCTTGATGATTTCTTTACAGACCATCTTGCAGTGAGCCCCAATGCCATAAAAACACTTGGTTGAGTACCATAAACAACAAAAAAGATACTACCCACCCCCCCATCTGACTCAAGAAAGCTTTATTAATGGCCTGTCATGGATGCTCAGGCCCTTGAAACAAAACAGCCAAGTTGATGTCAATAGAGAAAATAGTACTTTACATGGATCTTCCCCAAGGAGGCCCCTCCATCTGAAGGCAGCAGAAACTCCAATTCAATCACTGTAGTGAAGGAAAAGAGTGGGGCCATATACAAGAGAAACCCAATTTTACTCTGAAAGATTATAGAAGGCTTCCTTAGGAAAGTGACAATGACCATTGGATTTTACAGAAGAACAGTAGTAACTAATTCAACTGTATTTGATGTCGGTGCCCTGCATCTTGTATATACACTTCTCTAGCTTGGGGAGGGGAAGGGAAAAAAAGAATGCTTAAATAGGGATATAGGTTTACCCATTGTTAACAACGAGATGTACAATACACTATGTTGAAAAATAAACTTTACAATTTAAGCGGGGGTTGGGGGGGGGAGTTGTGGAGGTGAAAGGGAAAGGATGGTACAAGAAAACCAATGGAGGAGGCAAGAATGCTCGATAAGAAACGTACTCATGAAACTGTAACCCCTCTGCACAGTATTTTTACAATAAAAAACGTATGAAAAAAAGAGTAAGCATAAAGCATAGTGCTCGAGTCTCAGGCTTGTTATCCTAGCTACTCAGGAGGCTGAGATCTGAGAACTGTAGTTCCCAGAAAGAGAGCTGGGCTCAAGTGGTAGAGTTCCAGCCTTGAATGGAAAAGATAAAAGACAGCCCTGAATTTAAGCCTCAATAGCAATATACATACAAACACATACACACAAATTAAGTGTAAGTATAATCTGAAACAAGAAGAAAATATTTTGCAAAGGGTAGAGGCAGGAAGATATGGGGTATATTCATGTATACCCCAGCAAGTAATTGAAAATACTACAGCAAGTAATTGAAAATTAAACCCAATAGAGTCTCAATCATATAATTTTTAGAGCATGTTAAGCTTTTGGAACTTTGTCTTAGGGAAAGATGATTACAGACAAGAGTGAAGAGGACGTGTATGTAGCAACTGGAATGTGTATTTACACGTGTTCTTTAGAATATCCTTAGTGGATTATATTTATTAGAAAAGTGAATGTTATGCAGAGAATGGTTGGGTGATGCCTACGATAGCACTCAATTCAATGGAGGGTTTGCGAAGGGCTCAGTCCCAAAAGTCTGGAGGGATTAATTATGTGGATAAACTAGCTCGGTCATAAAGCACACACATTAAACATTATTTCTGTGTTTCTGAGTATGGTTCTAGGTAAGATTAACATTTGACTCAGTAGACTAAGTAAAGCAGGTGATCCTCTCAAATGTGGGGTGGGAATCATTCAATCTATTGGGGATCTGAGGGGAGCCAAAGCAGAAGGAGGAATTCGCACTTTTCTTTTCTTTTCTGCTGCCCTAATTGACCCACAATATCTTATCTCCTCTAGTCCAGAGATTAGGACATATACCACCAGAATTCCTGTTTTTCGGCCTTTAATATCATACTGAATTATATGACTTTTATTTTTGACATGTATGGGGGATAGTAGTCTCCATCTTTCTCAACAGAAAGCTGACTAGTACTGATTGCAATGGAGGAGGGAGCATATACCTACAAGAAATCCATAGGTATAGTTGACTGCATTCTCTGATTAGGCAAAAGGACAAGAGGATGCAACATGACGCTCATGCTACACTAACCGCAAACATGACAGCACAGACGGCTCCTAATTACTGACAGATCATTACCTACCTCAGTTGGTGTATTCTGGTCACCACATTCCTCCTAATGAAGTGTGGGGACCCATTAATGCAAGAAAAGCTTTTAAGCTAACTCTGCCATAATTTGTATTGTTATTATGGCAACCCAACTTGCCTTCCTCCTGTGCCAGCAGTGACCTCTCCTGTATCTGTGCCCAACTATACACTCTTGCTCCATGATCCAATGGACTGCGCCCCTTTGCTGGAGACTGAGGCCTTTCCCACTTCACCTTCCCCCATCATAAATTATTTCTCCATTCTCAATGGCATGTATTTCTTGCAGATTTTTTTCACATTTTTGTAGTGTCTTGTATTAATTAGCTAACTTTTGAAAACCACATAAGAACTATAGAATAGAACAAAAACATTGAAAGTGTTGTGAAAACTTAGGCAGAACTGGATCTTTGCCATGAGTATTTATTGGAAAAAATATCATTTCTCTGATCCTCATTGTTTCCTTCTATAATTGTGAGTGTACTGACAGATGATTGATTGAGGATGAAATGGGACATTCCTAACATTGCTATTGACTTGCTTTCCCATGTCAGACTTTTCTGGATGACCAGAGGGGAGTCACCTCTATAAGTATAGGTTCTTTTCATGTTGGACTGAATGGGGTTCCCACTGGTTGCTTTCTTCTTTGGTACCTCACACTGAACACACGCATTACTATCATCTGTCTGTTCTTTGGATCTGGCATAATTTCCATTTTATTCTTTATAAGATGATTTCTTTGTTGCTTTGTATATCCCTTCTCCATGGTATAAGCCCTGTTTTCATTGTATTTGATGTTGGTATAATTTGGGGAGGGGAAGGGAAAAAACCAATGGTTTAAATAGGGATACAGATGGCCCCTTTGCAACAATGAGATGTTGCAAGGTCGGAAAAACGAACTTTACAACTTTGGTGTATGGGTGGGGGGGGGGGAGGCAGCAGGGATGGGAAGGGGAAGCAAAGGAGGAGGCAACAATGCTGGATAAGAAATGTACTCATTACCTTGCTCATGTAATTGTAACCCCTCTGTTCGGTATTTTCGCAATAAAAAGAACTTAGTAATTAAAACAAGAAATACAAGCACATATTCACATTTTAAAAGAGTTTGCCTCTGGATGCTTCCCGGCACAAACAAAGGTAATCCAGGCCTCTTCCTTAACAATTTATGTCTCATTGAAGGATATATAGAAAAAGTAACAACATATCAGAAGGTAATAATAGGCAAAAGAAGCCCAGTATTTTAAACTCTTACCAGGGTGTGACAACCTCTCACCTGAATATTCATTTCTTCTTTCCTGTCTCCTCATCCTAAAATATCTTGCAGAGAATGTTAGGCTAAGGAATTAGGGGTTGAACTTTATTGAAGGTGAAGAAATAGGAGAAAATACCTGCAGCTTCTTAGTTGGGGGTTGGCTCAGGAGCTGTGCAAAGATAACCAGATGAAAATGATAAGACTGCATACAGCATCCAGGCCACTCTGCCACCAGATATGAAGTGTGTCAAATGCTGACTGAAAGCCAATAAAAACCATCCGACTAAAAGCTTTCATCTGTGTCAGAGATAATCATCAAAAAGAAGATCTTGCCGTAATAACCTAATTATAGTGATCTCCACATGACTGATGGTTGGGACTATCATGACAGCGACTTTACTTCTTGACAAGGACTCACTTCCACTTGTCTTTATCATGTGACTACTGAACCAATCAAATTAATTGACACTTATCTTTTATACAGAGGACCCAACTTCAGAAGATGTTGTTCTGCTGTCAGACACAATGATGAAAAACCCTAATGGTCTGAATGTGAGTTTATAATAGATATATTGTGACTGAGATGTATTGGACCATGAGCTAATGTTTCTCTGGGTTTGAAGAACATTTCTAAGCTCAGAATCTGGCAAAGCTTCAGTCCTTCGAAGGTATATGATAAAAGTGTCATAAAAAAAGACAGAAGGGTAGAGGAACTGAGATGTTCTTAAAGAACAGATTCTTGTTCACACAAATAGCTTAATGATTACATATTACTCTTTGGTCATTTCTGTTGAGCTCATGCAACAAACAATAGCATGCCTGAACCTCTAACTTAGGTGTTTCACTTGCCTGTCTCTTTGCTAGGATTCTACTTACAAGGTTTTTATATAGCCAGGTATGATGACTCATATTTATAACCCCTACTATTTATGTGGTAGAAATGGAAAAGACTGTAGTTCAAGGCCAGTTACGCTAAAATTTAGGGAGAAGCCCCACTTCAACAAATAAGCTGGGAATATTAGTGCCATACCTGTGATTTCAGCTACACAGGAGTTGCACATAGAAGCACTATAGTCTGAGGCTGGTCCCCAGACAAGAGAGAGAGATCGATAGATAGAGAGAGAGAAAGAGAGAGAGATCTCAGAGAGAGAAGGAGGGAGAGAGAGATCTCAGAAAGAGAAGGAGGGAGAGAGAGATCTCAGAGAGATTAGGAAGGAAAGAGATCTGAGAGAGAGGGAGAGAGGGGGGAGAGAGAGGGAGAGAGAGAGAGAGAGGGAGGGAGAATGAGAGAGAGACAGACAGAGAGACAGAGAGAGATCGATAGATAGAGAGAGAAAAAGAGAGATCTCAGAGAGAGAAGGAGGGAGAGAGAGATCTCAGAGAGAAAAAGAGGGAGAGAGAGAGGGAGGGAGGGAGAGCGAGAGAAAGAGAGAGAGAGAGAGAGAGAGAGAGAGAGAGAGAGAAATCCTGTTGAAAAATAACCAAAGCCAACAAGGCTCTGAGTTCAAAGTCCAGGATTGACAAAAATAAAATTTAATGATTTTCACTTAATTTCCAACCTAGTTGTTGAGTTCATGAACCATGGGTTATGGGAAAATGAGCCCTTTCTGATAAACTGTTCATTGGTATATCTTACTATGGGCATTTCCCTTCACATTCCTCTTTGATTCATTTACTACCCAATAACCACTTTAGATATATTGTAGAACACTATAGAACATTTTTATATGGGTTATACTTTACATGACAACCTGAACATAAATATAAATCAGAGGCCTAGAAGGAACATGAAAACCACTGTTACTTTTAAGTCATTTTTAATTGGACTACTTGTTCCTATTTTTCCCTTATGACTTCATTCACCCAATCACCTGCTTGAACATAAACTTCAGGCTAGTCTCAAGTCACTTGGGAAGAATGAAAAGGGGCAGTGGACTTCTGTTTGTCTTCAAACATAGAGTAAAGTCATGTCACATTTTTTTGTTACACCTGAGCAAGGATGTTTTAGTCACCTGTGCTGACCCCAATTGTTGAAACCTCAGCAGACTACAGCAGACCCAGACAGAAATTCAGCTTACCTTGACTCATTTCAGAGTTTCTTAAATGTGCTGTATTCAAGGGTTATAGTACTGTGCCCAGCTGTTATTTACAAAACATTTTCATTGTGGGTGTTTGTTTTGTGTTTCATCATCATTCAAATATCCCAACACCTTGTTGAGTAGAAAATAAAGCTAACAGTGCAAGGCTCAGCTTCTATGATGAGGTGTCAAACAAAGCCAATCAAGCATATAGAAGCTGGGGGGAAAAAGATTAACTTAATTTGATCTAATTTGTGGGGAAGGATTTAAACACCCATTCTTGATTTTCCAAATGAGTACAACCACTTCTAATTTGACTTGTCTGAAAACTCCTAGGACTGACTGGCATACTATCAGAAAGTAGAGGGGGAAGACTGCCCTGCAAGTTTACTGATGCACCAACTTAGGAAAAGTAGAGGATCAACTTAAGGTTCTTTTTCATGTTTAGGGGAAGATGTGTGTTTTCATATTTGCATTTTTCTGTTCAACAGATATGAATTAATTTATTACTAGAGGTTAAGTTCTATGTTTGTTGCCAAAGACAGATCGCAGAAGAGAGGAAGCTCTGACTTTGCCCACCTGAGGATGGCATATTCACAGAACATGTCATCCCAACTATGATTGCCACAAGGGTGTTCTTCAAAGAACACGCACATGATTTGGTCTTGATAGGAAAAGTAGTGATGAAAGAAGTTGGTAGCCAGTCTGGGGTATTAAGAAGAGGTGGAAAAACAAGCACTGGGAAGATATTTGAAATATCTTTTAGAAATTTAAGGGATCTAGACTTTTGGCATTAAAATATATAGCCAATAGTTTGTTTCTGCTAAAGGAAGTTTTAAGCACTGAGATCATCCTCTGAAGTTTAACATGAGTAGAGTCTTGAATATTAAATGAAAGGCCTCATGAATGATCAAAATACATACAAAGACAGGGGATGGTTTCTGCATTGTCTTATCTTACGGTCTTACAGCAGCTGCCTGACTACAGACATAAGTAAAGAGAGGACCTCAGAAAGATACACATCACCTTTGGCCTTTAAGGGTCTCTTTAAGTTATGTTCTTTCTCAATGTGCCCTTTCAAATTTTATTTTATTTTATTTTTTTATTTATATTTTTTGGGGGGTCCAGTTGTGGGGCCTGAACACTGGGCCTGGGTGCTGTCCCTCAGCAATTCAGCTCAAGGCTAGTGCTCTACCACTTGAGCCACAGCGCCACTTCCAGTTTTTTTCTTTTTGCTTATGTGGTGCTGAGGAATGGAACCCAGGACCTCAGGCATGCAAGGCAAGTGCTCTACCACTGAGCCACCTTCCCATCCCCCTTCTTTCAAATTTTATAGCACAGGGTTTCAGAAACGTGTCTGCAGATTCAATTTGGCTCCCTATCTATTGATGTCTCCTTTCCTAACGTGTTTGTATTTATACCCACTGCACCAAAGATGATCATTCCCACCCAAGGTGTGAGATTTTGGAAACAGTAATGACTTTCACTATGAGACAAAATGCAAAGCAGAATATTGGAATTTACGCATGGTAGAAGAAAATAAAAACTAGACCATGACTATCCTAAACACTCTGGCTGTAAATGGGAAGACAAAACTCTGCTCTTATTCTAAGGGCTCTTTAAATGCTGTTACCAAATACTCTATAATGTCATTTTGGAAATATAAATCAAGACATTCAAATATATTAATAATCCTTTTGGCACATTCCTTTCACTTCTAGAAATCTGTTCTGAGAAAATAAACTGAAATTGGTCTAAGATTTATACTCTAAGCACTATAATTTATAATAACACAAAACCGGGCATAAAATGTGTTGATCATTAAGTAAATTATGGTATATCCATAAGACATGCCAGTTTTCCACCTCTAGCAGCAGTGTTTGTGGCAATTATTAAAGTGAGCTTATAAAATAATACCAAATTAAATGAACAGAATACAAATCTGCACATATGCATCATATAAAATATGTTCATAAATAAATGTGCAAGGAACACAGACAAATGTGCCTAATCATAGCTCTTTCTGGGTGATCAAATGGTGGAATTTGCAAATTTGCATTAGCATATTTGAAATTATCTATATTTCCAATATATTAAAATGAAAAGGCATAAATGTTATGAGTTTTTTTTCCTAAATTGTTTTCCAAGTATGAATTCATTTGGAAGCTTTTATCACAAATGTATTCAGGGTTAGTGATTTCTATTAAGAAATTAGTATAGATTATTTAAGAAAAAAAATATAATAGCAGTTTAGAAAGTCATAGAAGAAACTGGGTTTGAAGTCCAATGAGCACTGCTTTCTAAGTGGTTTCTCTCCATGAATAATTTCAAAATTGCTTATTTCCTCTATTACAGCTTTTTGTCATTTCTCTATGTAACTTGAATAGGATAAAATAACAAGTCATTACATTTAGAAAGGTCTGAAAAAGGTAGATGAGTGTTCATGTTTCCTTTTCTTCCTTAAACTACCTTTCTTCACATGCAAACAAAGTTTGAACTGCACACATAGATCAACAGTGCCTTTGTTTTTAGAGTAATTTTAGCTTAATAAGTCAATAGCTTTAATATATGAAAAACATAATGAACTTAGTAGTTGCTTGTAAATAACTAGAAAAGTTGTAAGTATATGTATAGGGCAAGAAGAACTGATTAGCCTACAAAATAAACATTTTATTTTCTTTTTTTGGGGGGTGGGGTCCTGTTGTGGAGCTTGAACTCTAGGCCTGGGCACTGTCCTCAGCTCTTCAGCTCAAGGCTAGCGCTCTACCACTTGAACCACAGCACCACCTCCGTTTTTTTTCTTTTTGCTTATGTGGTGCTGAGGAATTGAACCCAGGGCCTCAGGCATGCAAGGCAAGCGCTCTACCACTGAGCCACCTTCCCAGCCCCGAAAATAAACATTTTCAACTTAACAATTGTCCACTAAATACTGATCATGTAATAAATCAGCCATTCACTTTTACCCATCGTATTTATACAATGGGAAAAAAACTCATCTAATTCTCTAAGCATATAATAGGTAAATACAGCAAAGTCTATTAGAAGGACAAAGGATAAAACTCACATAATCACCTCAAAAGATGGCAGAAAAAAATTACTTAACAAAGTTTAGCATACTTTCATGATTAAAAACTATCAACAAAATAGTGGTAGAAGGAACATTTCTCAGCACAGTTAAGTCCAGATATGAGGAATTCATGGCTAACATTAAAATCAATAGCAGTAAGTAGAAAAACAACAAAAACAAATAAACAACAAAACATTTCATAGAATATCAGAAACAAGACAAAGTAGCTCCTATTCACCTCTTCATTGTAACAAATTATTAGCAGTGCTAGCAGAATTAGCTAAGAAAAAAAAAGAAAGAAGGAATCTGAGTTGGAAAGGAAAACTAAAAATAATCTTTTTTGGCAAGTTATCTACATTTGGAATCCCATAAGGACTCCACCAAGATAATATTATTTATTCATTCAATAAATGAATTGAGTAAATTTTCATGACAAACCCAACCTACACAAGCCAGTTTCAAGCAAGTACAGTGGCTCAAATCTGTGTAATACTAGCTACCTGAGAGATAGAAGATCTGGGATCATTATTTTGAGTCCATCCTTGGCAAAAAGAAGTTTGTGAGGTGTGAAAATATATCATGACTACAAATACATTGAAAGGACCCCTGTTTTCACTGTATTTGATGTTGCTATAATTTGGGGAGGGGAAGGGAAAAATTGTTTAACTAGGAATACAGGTGGACCCATTGCAACAGTGAGATGTACAGGATGCTATGTTGAAAAAAGAACGTTACAATTTAGGTGGAGGTGGAAAGGGTGGATGGGGAATGTAGTTGTGGAGATGGGAGGGAAGGGATGGGAGGGGAAACAAAGGAGGAGACAACAATGCTTGATAAGAAATGTACTCATTACCTTGCTCATGTAATTGTAACCCCTCTGTATAGCATTTTTACAATAAAAAACTTATTTAAAAGAAAAAATACATTAAAAGGGTTCTGTGAAGAAAGCATTGGCGAAAATAAAAAGTGAACTCACAGAATGAGATAAATATTTTGATTTCTACATCTGTTGAGGTTATTAACCAAAATGTACAAGGAACTTATCCAACTCAGTAGCCAACTATAAATAAATCTAGTTTAAAAGTAGACAGAAGAACTACATAGAGATTTATTTTTTAGAGAAGATATACAAATGGTGAAAACAGTAAAAAATAATTTGGCATTGGTCATCATCATGAATATTCTAATGAAAACCACAATGAGATATCATGTAATAGTGATTGTAGAACTGTGCCTTGCAGATTTGGTGGGATAGAATTTGTGTTACTCTATACAGTGTTACTCCTATATAGTGGCTCTTATTGTTCAAAGACACCGTAGTAAAGATGAAACTCAATTCTCTTCACCCTTTTTGGAAGTGGTACTTTTAATTGTTTGAAGCATCCATATTCCAAAATACGTGACCACATTCTCTCACTTTCCATGTACATATGCATTGTCAGGGAACTAACCCTGGCTCAAGAAGCATGGCCTGGCAACAGCCTTGAATAAGATGCCCTGTAATGTTCCTTAAATGGAGCTGCCTCAGCTTCATGGCATACCCTTTTTGTTTTCACCTGGTTTTATTCTCTGCTTCCTAACATGTGTATAGAACACCTGTAGCTCTAGTAGCCTGTTGATATCTTCAGGATGGATGAAAAGGGCTATCAGAAGGATCCGATATCTGGGTACATGACTACATTAGGAGTTGACAGTCCTGTGTTGTTGTTGTTTTGTTTGGTTCGGATGAGACTTCTTCCAAGAGTGAGGGGTGTGTTTTTCTTCTAAGGTCCATTTGAATATTTATACTATTATTCAAGAGGCACACAAGATTACCCATACAGGTCAAGAAGAAGTATTCAAGAAGTGTAAGTGTCTGTTCTGTCACATATTAATGATTTTGCAAGCCTCAGGTGAAATCTGAGCAAAGTTTTCTAGGGTTATAACAAAAAAATTCCTCTTACAGAGGGACAAACTAAGTGTTTCTAATACAAGTATATCTACAACTTTTTGAGAATGAGAAATTCTTTTACTTAAATAAATTATGTGAATTCATTGAAATGTACGCATTACCTTACTCATGTAACTGTACAGCATCTTTACAATAAAATAAAATAAAAAATTAAATTATGTGGATTCATAAACAACAGTTGGTATAGTTACACTATTTTGGAGATATTGATATATTGTGATAAAAATTAAATAAATTCACATATTACTCATCACAGGAGTTTATAGTTGAATCTCAGATTTTTTCTAAGTGTTCAGGGAACACATGAATTCATAAATACAAGTATGCTTCAAATTGTTTTCCTAAGTCCTTGTCCTAGATGTTCAGTTTTTTGTTTTCTTTTTTTGTTTTATTTTTCATTGCTGGAGATTGAAATCAAGAGACTTATGATTGCAAGGCAAGGGTTGCACACTTGAAACACACACCAAGTCCTTTTGTATTGATTGTGTTTTTAGTTAGATCTGCCTTTGCATTGGACCCACCTGGGCTATGATACTCCTACCTGAGCTTTCATATATTACTGGGAATTACAGAAAAGTATCACCATATCTGATTATTGAATAAGATGGAATGTTGCAAAGATTCTTCACTGAGCTGGCTTTGAACACTAATGATCAACTTCTGCCTCTCAAGTAACTAGTATTAAAAGTTTGAGCCACCATACTCAGAAGGTCTGCTAGTTTCTAATGTAGATTTTTAATTAAGATAAAGAGATTAGAGGCAGTGCCACCATTTCTCCACTTCACCACTCTGACTAACAGAGATGATGATGATGATGATGATGATATGTATGTATGTATGTATAACAATTTTAAGAAATCCTTAGAGTTATAGGAATAACTGTTGGAATAAATAGACTAAAATAAAATATAATCAGTTCTTATTTTCTCACCTTGAGCATTTGCAAATATCAAATCCCCTGCTTGAACCACCTTCCTACCACCTTACAGTTTTCCAGGAGTTGCTCATCCTGAGAGACAAATGAGGTGAGAAGAAGATGAGTGAGGATGAGAAGATGATGAGCAGCTATCAGAACAGTGGAGAAGGAGAGCAGGGGCCCATGCAAACAGGAGTATCTGAAACCATACACTGGTGCCCAGTGTGTATACACGGAGGGCAGAAAGGAGTTTAAGGTTTTACATCCTTTGATTGGGAGAATTGTTTTCTGTGAACACAGCACATGCACAGCAATACTACTTAGATCATGATGATGACTCAAGCACAGAATTGTTCCCCATGTTGTGTTTGTAAAAGATTCGTAGCAGGGAAGGCACTCGGACTTCAGAGTTGAAAAGCAGAAGGTAGGCATGATGAGCACGTTAATGGAGTCAGGCAATGGACAGAGAGCACATCAAATGTCTGTCTGCTAGATTCACTGCGGATTCTGCTTACAGGTCGTCACACCCAAATGTGGGTATGGTGCTTCAGTTTCTCTCAGCCCTGTGCTCCTGGAAACTCTCAACTTTGATCTTGACAAGGCACCTAGACACCTAGCACATGCAAAGTACAAAATCCTTAATGACATATTCATTTTCAAAAAACATCCCATATTATTTTACAGCAGCTACCCCAAATCCCTTGAGTGACTGCTTGAAATCAGGGCTTGTTTGTCTTTCAGATCCTCTTGGACATACCACAGTACAGTAACTTGGGGTTTCATGGTTAGCAAAGCCCCAAGGCTCTTAGTGAACTTCTGACAGCCAGTTAAGCAAGTTGAGAATCATAGTGGTTCAGGATGTGAAACCTACTGATGAGTTAGGAGAAGGCAATCCTTCTTTGATGCTCTTATATTACAAGATATCCTAGGAGAAGTTTCCTTATCAATTAGCCAATGGCACAGAAGCTATTCCTAAAATACCTCACTGCTCTTCAATAACCAGGTCAGCAGTGCTGTGTGGGAGTCTGCCCAGCCATGTGTGTGTGTGTGTGTGTGTGTGTGTGTGTGTGTGTGTGTGTGTGTGCATTTGGATTTCTTATTTTGTCCTTCACTTTGATGTAAAAGTCATTCAGGACTCTACGAAAAAATAGATGTATAATAAAAATGAATAAAAGCTGATGGCGCAGTGCTTTCTAGAAGAGAAGGAAGAAGACTGTGAATGACACAGCCCTAGACTATACATCATTGACGTTCCCTAGCTCTGACTATAAAGCATCTGCTAGTAAAGAGTGTGGATGGTAATAGCAGCCCCCTGCCTGTCTCACGCAGAAGTGTCAGGGACAGAGGAACTAATAGGCCCCCAGCTCCATCAGTCACCCTGCCTTTCATGGCCCCTGGGTGCTTGCCTCCTGATCTGTGACATCTCTTCTGTAAGACAACTCTGAAATCACATGTTTTTGAAAGAAGGGGTGATCATTGCTGCTCTTATTTCAGAAAAGGAAATGGAAAAATAAAAGGACAGACTCCTGTTACTGATAAGTTTTACATGGAAGGAAAACATCTAAGTTGATTTAAACTTTTATGAAATTGCCACTCATTTAAAATCATTTGAATATTTAAATATATATACACTGTATGGAAGGCACTCATTTAAAGTCATTTGAAGTTAAATACTTGTACACCTTGAGTGTGAAACATTGAGCACACAGATTGAGTAAAAACTCTGTAATGTGATCCAGCCATGGTGGTATATGCCTGTAATCACAACAATTGAAAAGCTGAGGTGGCAGAATTGTATGCTTGAGACCAGCCTAGATTACAAGCAGGGCACTGCCTCAAACAAAATAACAAAAAACAGCCTACTATCTGTGTGTCCCAATAATCTTTCGTAATCATCCATTATAAATTTCAAAAAAATATTTTCAACAAGGTAGTAATCTCTATTTTGGGGCACTAAAATCTTTATGAGTTCAAAATTTAACACTGTACATTTAGGTGAACAAATGTGATTTGACTTAATATTTAATATTGAAAAGTAGATTTTATAAACTTTTAATTAAAACATTGGAATATTTGTCTTTTAAGACACAGTTGACCTTCAAATCCAAGACATAAAATTACCAATGTAACACGATCTGTGCTCTGTAAGGCATCTTTTATAAATTATGAAAATTAAATTCATATAGATAATAGTGACATTTTCCTCTTGATTGGTTGATGCTCTGTTCTATATGTTTCACATGTAGAGAAATGTTTTTAAGAAATGTTCCAAAAAGTTTTCTTTCATAATTTTCAGTAATTATTCTTTGAGATAAGTAAAGAAAGCTTTAAAAAAATCTTAACAGTAACTTAAGATAATTTTTCAAGATAGCACTGCTGTAACCTGAAAGATTGTGACTCCTAATAGTCATGTCTTGAAACGAAATTACTTCTGTGATAGTGTTAGGACATAAGGCCTTCCAGGAAGTGATTAGATCCTCTCATCCATGGGTTTAATGAGTTTATAAAACAGGTCCAAGGGAGGATGTCTTCCCTTCCAACTTTTAAAGAAGTAGGACGAAATCTGTTGCCTCTAGCCTAGAAGAGGAACAAGGCACTCTAAGACCCCTACCCTACTGGCATTTACAGCTCCAATCTTCCAGACTGCTGATATGTGAGAGAGAGAAAAATTCATTGTTTGTAAGCCACTTGGTTTATCGCATCTTAATACAGGTATCTGAATGAATTAAGATGACACTCCACTATTTTTTTTTTTTTTTGCCATTCATGGGCCTTGAACTCTGGGCCTGGGTGCTGTCCCTCAGCTCTTCAGCTCAAGGCTAGCACTCTACCACTTGAGCCACAGCGCCACTTCTGGCTTTTTTCTGCTTATGTGGTGCTGAGGAATCAAACCCAGGGCCTCATGCATGCAAGGCAAGCACTCTACCACTGAGCCACCTTCCCAGCCCCCTCCACTATTTTTACCTATTTATTTTTAAGCCACTTTTCCTTTATATGACCTTGAACTCATTTTAATTTTGCCAAAGACAAGAAAAGAAGAAATTGTTCAGAAAGCTAGCAATGTAGAAATCATTTTTTCCAAAGAATGAGAAGCATACAGTACTGTTGCAGGTTATATGAATATCAGACTGGTTAAATAGCAGTGGGAGATGGCAGGAACGTGGTAAAAGAAGATATGATATGTTAGCTGCTTTTTCAAATGATTTCTTCCATCAAGGGAAAGTATCATTTAGCATAGAGCTCACTCACAGAGATGAAACATGATCCTGGGCCAAGCTGAAGAGATTATAGGCTTCAGTAGACAGGAAGGAGTTTTTTTGGAGCAATTTTCATGAGCTCTTGGGGTCACAGGAAGGTAAGACAAAGGCTACTGTCAGTAGATGTGTGTGTGTGTGTGTGTGTGTGTGTGTGTGTGTGTGTGTGTAATGTGCCTAATGCATGACAGATCATGTACAAATTGTCACTGAGTGTTCAGATTTATCTCCCCCTCTCTTACTCTCTTTTTCTCTCTTCTCTCCTCTGTCTCTCTCTCTCTTACTGAAAATGTTTTCTTGGCTGCAGAGGAAATAAAGTATGCTTCAATGTATTTCAGTATAGTAGCAATGCAAAGGCAAAAATGGTAGAAGCTCAGTGTTTTTATTCATCTGCATGTCTATTTTACCCATGTCCACTGGGAAACACCTTTTGAGAGTCATTGTTTTAGAAGCATCCATTATTTGATCAAGTTTAGATTACAATTTTGTCATTAAATTTCCTCAAGTAAGTAAGATGAATAAAACTGTAATACATTAACTCCAAACCTACTTTAAGAATTATACATTTGTAAAGATACTTACTAACATTCAGATTCAGAGGAAAATATGAAGAACCTCCAAACCACCTTTCATCAAGTGTCTCTGTGAAATAGTGAATTAATTTGTCTTACATGCAAACTTCAGCTGAGTGGTTGATAGAAGTCTCATTTGCTCTTCAGAGTTTACGATGTTTACTATGGACTCTACATTGTGATAACCATGTTTCAGACAGATTTGAATCTCAATACTTCAAAGGAGGTCATATAATGGCCCCATTATATGATTCATATGTAGATTGGGCATCAGGAACACAAGCAAGCAAACTCTACACCCACCTTAGTGTTACAAATGATACTGTAAGGAACTATGGAGCCTGGTGACAATTCCTCAGCCAAGGATGTCGAAAATTTCCAATTTTAGCTATAATGTTGGGACTATCATTTTGTGTGCTTAGGATTGGCCATTGCCTATCCAATTCCATGATAACAATTATTTGGAGACAGACGTACAGAATGAATTGATGTGGTCCATGGGTCCAAAGCAAATTCTATAACTGTTCTTTGGCTGTTAGCCATTTGCTTTTTGTTCCTCTTCCCTTCTGTAAGTTACCAACAGAAAGTAACAGGAATATTTCCACTGTACTAGACTGTGTGTGTGTGTGTGTGTGTGTGTGTGTGTGTGTGTGTGTGTGTGTGCTGGTACTATAGTTTGAACTCAGGGCCTGGATACTGCCCCTTAGATATTTTTGGCTCAAAGATAGTGTTCTTTGACTTGAGCATCACTTTTGGCTTTTTACTTGGTAATTGGGCATATGAATTTCACAGACTTTCATGTCCTGGCTGACTTTGAGCCCTGATCCCCAGATCTCAGCCTTCTTGAGTAGCTAGCATTATAAGCATAAGCACTGGTATACTTGGCTGTACTCTTAGTTGAAAAAAATCATTTTAAGACCTATAATGAAGTAAATGAAACTGCAGCTAACTGCCAGTTGATTTTATGACTCTGCTTCCATATTGGAGAAGAGCTGTAACACAGGAAGGAGCACTCTATAAGAAGCACTATTTGTTATGAAATGTAAGATATACAACTGGTCATGTTCATGAAATGATCAGGTCAATTCATATCTTATACTATGTGTATAATAATCCACATTATAGGTACTATATGCACACTTTACTGGACTATTTACTTTCTGATTATTTATTACATTATGCTGTACAATTATAAGGTGATGGGTTTGGGGAAGTAATGAGATTTTTTAAAAAGTATCTACTTTTAAACCTATAGATTTTGCTGCATTTTGGAATGGGGAGGATAGTCCTGTGGTCAAATTGAGCTATAAAGATTAAATTGAATTTTCCCATGAAACAGCTTTTAAATCTCCAGAGAATGGACAGGTCCCACAAGAAAGGGAAGACAGATTGCAAAGGGAATGTTTCTCGAATATGGCCTAATAGAGAGGTTAGCACTACATCAGGCAAAGGCTGGTCCTTCCTTTATCTTTGTATTGCCACTTTGTAATCAGTGAGGATTACCATACCCTTGATACCTCATTTATTGATTGCTCAAGTCTACTGATAAATCTTGAACTTCCCAAGGCTCAATTACCACATCTGAATCTATAAACTCTGGCTAAGGACAAAATCATCATGATTTCCAAAACCCTGGCTTTGCTCCACAGTGACTTGGAAGCTTGGAACAAAGCTGATGTAGTAGATATTGTGCCTTTGGGGAAATTCTTAAACTTGAGTATAAGAATGAAAGAATTTATACTTCAGTATTTAAAAGAGCAAGCCATTTCCATCCCTTAAGGAATTTCAAAGAAACAGGCCAGAATTATGCCTGAGGGAGGAGGGGTAATGATGTGAATTCTCATTGAGACGAGGTGATGGAGGCAATTTAGGAGAAAAAAATGCATTCTTTTCCCTTTATATTATGAAGGTTAAAACTAAGGCTGTCTACCTGCACAGTAAAAGTGTTTTCTTGGGACTTTTTTCCAAGTGCATTAGTGCCAAATGGACTCTCCATGCCTCATATTAATGAAACTGCCAATTAAACCTTGAGGAATAAAGTTTTCTAGAAAAGTTTTAGATAACTTGAGAAGTACTACAGCAGTAAATAAAAATATATTAAATGTCAAAGTTTTGATTATTGATTACCCCAGATAAAGAAATGATAGAGCATGTCAACATCCAGACAATTGTATTTTCTCTCCTTTTTCTCTTGTTTATTCTCCATTCATTCAGTGATTACATTAATATATCTCATTCTTTTAAGTTAAAAGGCATGTGCCATGACTCATGTTTGTAATCCTAGCTACTGAGGAGGCTGAGATCTGAGATTATGGTTCAAAGTCAGCCCTGGCAGGAAAGCCTATGAGACTCTTTTCTCCAATTAACTATCAAAGAGCTAGAAATGAAAATATAGATCAAGAAATAGAGTGATAGCCTTGAACATAAAAGCTCAGGAACAGTTCCCAGGCCCTGAATTTGAGCCCCAGGACCAGTACAACACAAAGTATGAGAGAGAGAGAGGTGGGGGGGGAGGAGAGGGAGAGAGAGAGAGAGAGAGAGGGAGAGGGAGAGAAAGAAAGACAGGAGAGAGAGAGAGAGAGAGAGAGAGAGAGAGAGAGAGAGAGAGAGAGAGAGAGCACAAGCCTGAGAGGCAGAGAGATTTGTAGTTAAATATGTATAGAGGCCATAGAGGTTTCCTTTACAAGAGTTGCCATCGGGATTTTAGTTATTTCTACAAAAGGCTCAGGCTCTCCTGATTGAAGCACCAGTATGAGACCAAGAGAAATGATGTCTTCATTATCTTCTTGGATTTTAATTAGCTCAATAGGTTTAGCAGGATAGCAAACCATGGTGCTCTTCACTGTTCATGAAATTTATCTAGTCTAAAATTCCAGAAGTTTGTGGTCCAAGTATCAGTATCCCTTTGTTAGCAGATTGAGTTAAAAGGAACTGATATATTATGAAATACTTTTTGGAAATAATATTGTGTAGTGATGGGAATTAGTAAATAATTTCATGGCTCACATCTTCAGACCAGAACTCAAGAAAAAATGTAATAACAAGACAATGTAGGTGAATTAGGCATCCTAAGTTCATATAAGTAAGTGGGAGAATTGTCAAAGTCCTTGGGCACAAGACAAGAATGGGCCAATAATGTCACTCAACCTTTCAGAACCAGTGGGGAAGTAAATTTTCCAAACAAAAGGAATTGGAAACTTTGTGTAAATCTTCTAAAGTGCTGGCAATCTTTACCTCAAATGAAATTTCTTCAAGTAAGCTTACTTTTCACCTTAGACGTCAATGGTAATTTTCAAAGGAATGACTTAGTATGAAATTCCAAAATATAAAATATTTATTATAAACCAGGTGCTACTGGTTCACAACTATAATCCTATCTACTCAAAGGAGGCTGAAATCACAGGATCATGGTTTGAAGTCATCCCAGGCAGGAAAGCCCATGTGAATTTTATCTAATTAATCACACACACACACACACACACACACACACACACACACACACACACACACACAAACACAAGCTGGAAGTGGAGTTGGGTCTCAACTGGTAGAGTGACAGCTTTGAACAAAAATGTTTAGGGACAGCTCCCAGGCTGAGTTCAAAACTTAGGGTCAGCACACACACACACACACACACACACACACACACACACACACACACACACACACACAAAATCACTATAGATTATATTTACCAAGGAGAAGAAAAAAGATCCAGATCAATTATATCCTAAAGCATGTCCAGATACTTCAATGATCATATTTCAAAGGAGTTTTAACAAAAAATAAGATGGTTCACTTTTTCCTTGATTATAAAAGGTAAGTTGAAGGCATCCAGTGTGAAGTAACATATGTTTTACTCTTCTTGTTAAATGGGACTTAATATTACACAGTACAAATCATGTATAAAACAAATGTACTGCACTGTTGATGAGAATGTAAACTTGTTCTGCCACTCTGGAAACCAGTATGGAAGTTCCTCAAAAGACTAAACAGAGCTCCCCTAAGATACAGCAATCCCATTCCATTTACCCAAATGATCACAAACAAAGGCACACTAAAGCTACCAGCACAACTATGTTCATTGCACCATTATTTACCATAGCTAAGATATGGAACCAACCCAGATGCCCCTTAGCAAATGAATGGATCAGGAAATGTGGTAAATGTGATACACACACACACACACACACACACACACACACACACACACACACACGCACACACACAATGGAATTCTATGCCTCCATCAGAAAAAAATGGCATTGCCTAATTCATAAGAAAATGAAGATTTGGAAAAAAATATATTAAGAGAAATAAGTCAAATCCAAAGAAACATAGGCTCCATGGTTAACCTCATTTGTAATAATTAGTATATATCTAGGATAGTCCTAGCAGAGGACCATATTAGCCCAATAGCTATGCACACATGACCATATGAAATTATGCTCATTGAAATGAACTCCATGGTATGGAAACAAAAGAATATACTTTTTAGTTTACTATTTTTTTAATTTAATTTTATTTTTTTGTGAACATACTGTACAGAGGGGTTACAATTACATGGGCAGGATAATGCGTATATTTCTTATCAAGCATTGCATATAGTTCTTTTGTTTTTCTTTTTTTTCCTCCTCTGGTTTATTCCCTATGGATTCTGTTTTGGGTTTTGGTAACTCTTTGTCTTGTATATAAGTTTATGTGATTTGGGGAAAGGAATGGGAATCAGAGAAACTGCGGGACAAAGGGTGAAAATGCAACAGCAATACTCACTAGACATACGTTGGCAATGAATCTTACAACTTGGCAGGGAGGGGAGTCAAGGGAGACGGAAAGCAGGAGAAACTGAGGGATGAAATAATAGTATTCAAAAAGAAATGTATTTATTACCTTACTCATGTAACTGTTATCCAGCTGTACATCACCTTTACAATACAGAAATTTAAAAAAATAAATAAATAAAATCCATTTGCAGTGTAAAAACAAACAAACAAATGTAAGAAGGCCATAAATGATGGAAGATGTAGAAAATGTGTAATGACTTCAGATCCCCAAAAAGATAATATAGTGGAGACTCCCTGGATTTTCTTTGTTTTTATTGTGAAAATACTGTACAGAGGGGTTACAATTACATGGGCAAGGTAATGAGTACATTTCTTATCAAGCATTGTAGCCTCCTCCTTTGTTTTCCTGGATTTTCTTTTTAACCTCATGTGCTATCATCATGTTGCCAAGGTATCAAGAACTCAGAGAGACAAATACTTTTAGAAACAATACTTTTAGAATCTTAGCACAAAGTCAAGATGTTCAGCACAATCCACTGAAAACCAGGATAACACTCTACCCTTCCACACACAGACACACACACTCACATACACATGCAAACACACACACTGCATTGACCACAGTGGGCATATGGATGACATTTGTGTAGTTTTCCAATCCAATCTACTTCTCCTACAAGTGTCACCCAGAGAAAACCTCTTTCTCTGTAAGTTACATAGCATGGAAGAAGGCAGTTAAAAGAGGTTTTTTTTTTAAATGTCCTTCCCCCACAGTATAACCTCTGCATTCACTGTATTTGATAATGGTATAATTTGTGGAGGGGAAGGGAAAAAAAACAAATCGTTTAAATAGGGATACAGGTGGACCTATTGCAACAATGAGATGTACAAGTTGTTATGTCGAAAAACAAACCTTACAACTTTGACTGGGGGAGGGCTGGGGCAGGGGGAGATTCGAAGATGGGAAGGGGAAATAAAGGAGGAGGCAACAATGCTTGATAAGAAATGTTCTCATTATCTTTCCCATGTAATTGTAACCCCTCTGTACGATATTTTCATAATAAAAAAAGAAGGTTTTAATGAAATTCTTTATATCTAAAAAAGTTAGATTTCCTTAAAATCAAACAAATAAGTAACTTTTTATATCAAGGAATTAAAGGACTCCAATGGAAAGGAAAACATATATCAGTAAATACCTTTTGAAACGAGAGCAATATTATAGTTATATAGCAAATACGTTAAAGCAAGCTTCACAGTAAAAGTATCCCAATAATTAGATGAATTAATGTGTTTGAGATGAATAAGAATGAAATGAAAAGACTCACTAATATATACAACATCATAATAAGGAGATAGAAGGTATAAAGAAGACTCAAATAGAAAATATAATGGAAAATTATGATGTCTCAGTTTAAATATTTATATAATGAGGATTCATGTCCAGGTAGTTTATTTGCAAGGACACAAATAGAACAATGAGGCAGACACCAGTGGCTCACACCTGTAATCCTAACTATTCAGGAGGCTGAGATCTGAGGATTCTAGTTTAAAGACAGCCCATGCAGGAAAGTCCCTGAGATTCTTATCTCCAATGAATCACAGAAAAAGACAGAAGTGGCACTGTGTCTAGTTGTAGTAATAGCCTTGAGAGAAAGAGCTCAAGGACAGTGCTCAGATCCAGAGTTCAACCTCCAGGACTGGCAGAAAAAGAAAAATATATATCAATAAAACTTGTTGATATTGGTTTAAGAAGAATGAAGGACTTAAGGTAGAATGATAGATAAGGTGAACCTGATCAGGATACATTGCTTGCATTTGTGGAAATGTTACAAAGAAACTTCTCTCACATACCTAATACATGCCAACTATATATTGATAATATATATATACATGGATAAAATGTATGAGTAAGAGAAATAAGGTTAAAGAATAGACATCTTGAACATATTACAATAGAAATCACTTAATGCAGAAAATAGACTGAAACTAACTGAAAAGATTATTATAAAGTTGTAGTATTCATGTTCCTGGAGAACAAGAAAAAAATGAAAAAGAGACAAGACTATAAAGTACTTTAAGTATGGCACTCCCAAACTTGGTGAAAGACAGAATCCATTAATTCAAGAATTTGATCATAAAACAACTAGGTTAAGCTCAAAGAAATCTGTACCATGACAAATCACAAACTTCCATAATAAAAGACAAAGAAAAAAATAGTGAAACCGGCAATATTGAAATGATACATTAGCTACAGGAATAAAGCACCTGGATTGACATAGGAGTTGTCACTGAGACCAGAGGGAAGTGATCCAACATTTTGAAATACTCAAAGGAAAGAACTGTCAACCCACAATTTTATATCTAAAGGAAATACCTTTCAAGGAAAATAAGACATCAAAACACTATCAGACAAAGGAAAATAATTTGTCATTTTCATGTATACTCTAAAATGAGAACTAATAAAAATTATTCAAAAGAGAATGCAACAATAAAGAGGAAATGTAGAGAATTAAAAATGAAAATAGGCTAAAATGGATAATTGCTACAAATTTTCCTTTTCTTGAATTTTCCCAATTATATTTGCTAATTGGAGCAATAATAATATTATCTGATATAATGTCAAGTACATAACAAGGAAATAATAAGACAGTTATAAAAAAGTAAGGGAAATTAAATGCATTTAAAGGAATTAAAGCTCTATATTTCACTCAAATCATGAGGTCAGTACATTATAAGTAGTTATATATGACTTCTAAGGAGTCACAAATATGTTAATAGAGATACACTAAGTGAATCAAAACTAAATTCTAAAAACCACTCAAGAAACAGATAAAAACTATAAATAATAGGAATGAAGAAAATGAAAAATAGCAGAAGGCATAAAATGAATAGACATTTAACATTTATATCTAACATAGTTACATTAAATATAAATGGTTTAATATCCTAATTACACTTTTTGAAAGACTGAATTTTATAACATGACCCAAGTATTTTCTTTCAACAAATATAATAATAGGAATTGGTTAAAAGCAAGAGGATGAGAAAAACTGTATCACAATTTCAATACACTGATTGAAAAAAGATTGCATGGCTATATTAATATCAAATAAAGTATTTTTAATGGTAATGAACATCACCGGAGAAAGAAATTAACAATATATAATGTTTTATAGGCCAATCCTAGAGGGAAAAATTAGCAGTTCTGAATAGAGCTGTTAATCTATGAAACAAAAGATAGTACATAGCTGGAAAAAGAAATACATACTCAATTATAAGTGAAAATATCTACCCTTATTAACCATCTGTCATATACATGCACTCTGCTAGACATTTAGAACACACTCGTAAAAACTCACCCTATGAAACCCATGGTTTATTAGAGGAGCTCATATTGTTTACTAAGATTATAAAGGACATAAAGGTAATCTTTAATAGTGCAATATTGTTTGTTTAAAGTATGTTATTTTAAACGTGAATAATGTGAAGATAAATACGTAACTCTCAATTTATAGAATTCAACAAAATTTGTTTTGCTCTGATGGTATTTCCCAGACATAATAACATCTATGTAAGCTTTGGTAGATTACAAATCTATCCACAGCTAGGAAGCAACCTACAGCTAGGAAAATGGAATTCTCTGCATGTCTCCAAGTATTTGTTTTTCTCCCAGAGACACAATTCACACTGATTCTGTTTCTGCTGGTCCTTTTGCTTACAAGTGTCAACTGGTAGACTGATTGAAACTCGAAGAGCATAAAATTAATGCATTATGAAGAGGGAAATCGGAGACGCACTGAAAGTAAGACTCAAAGTGACAGAAAATATCAAGATAAAATGATAGGATGACTTACCACTGTATAGATTTGATGCTTTCGTCTTTTAGCCAGGTCAATTATGTTGACGCCATTGTAGTAAAGATTTTCTATGCATCCATGGAAGTTTTTCTTTAAAAAGGTCCCAGGTTTTCCTGGTACTGGAATTCCTCCAAAACTAAGCTTTATGGGGAAAAAATTAAAATCATTTTAGTGATAAGTTCTTAGAGAGTAGAACAGGATAGGAAACAAGTACACTTCACTAGATTCACTTGTATGTATCAGCCAACTGACTCAAATAATTATAGATGCCACTTGATTACACATTTAAAAGGATACTGATTACCCTGTGTAAAAATAACTATAATTGCTTGCTTGTTAAAGACCGATTTTACAAAACCATTCTCGTTTCTCTTCTAAATCTTCTTAATATTAAATAAAACAATAATTTACAGGCAAAAGAAAAAGAGGAAAGAAAATTGACATCGTTATATTTATCTCTTACACAAATATCTTAGTGATCAGGGTCATATCACAGCCAAGACTCAGGCAAAACACACTCCTATTTGGCTGAGGCAGACTTGGTTTATAAGCCTCCATCGTATCCCAAAGGCCTTACACCCAAAGATATTGTGAAATTCTTATCTAAAAAAGTTAAGTATAGGAAAAAATACAAATAGTCCATGGTTTTATAAAGCAAGTGAGAGTCAGTGAAGTCGAGTCATATGTACTTGTGAATAATGGCAGTTATTAGACATTTGTGGTCAAAAGTAAAAGAATGCAATGTTGCCTGAAAACTACAGGGGTTAAAATTGGCTGCCAAGTTTGGTGTTGGTAATAAAATACTGCACATTGAATGCAGTTAGTGAGTAAACACACAAACCATGTGCAGATGCCTCTGGGAAGGGTGTGGCCTATTAATTTCCTTAAGTATATTTATTTCCATTAGGAATCTATGCAAAATGGCTATAGACCCTGTTCTACTGTGCAAGACAAAAAGTATTATTTCTTTTTTATTATTAATAAGTTTTTCATTATGAAAATACCATACAGAGGGGTTACAATTACATGAGCAAGATAATGAGTACATTTCTTATCAAGCATTGTTGCCTCTTCCTTTGTTTTTCCCTTGCCATCTTTGCCCTCCAGTCTCCACAACTACATTCCCTTCCCTCTGCCCCCTGCACAGCCAAAGCTGTAAAGTTTGTTTTTCATTTATAAAGTATGTACATTTCATTGTTGCAATGGGTCCACCTGTATCCCTATTTAAACAATTTCTTATTTCCCTTCCCCTCCCCAAATTATACCAACATCAAATACAGTGAAAACAGGAGTTATACTGTGGGGGAGGGACATACAAAACAAAAAAAAATCACCTTATAAATATGTTAGAAACAATAGCAAGAAAAACAACCATTTGAGTCTTTCTCTTGGGGTTCATTTTGCCTAACATCAACTTATCTGATCTTATCTTCTTGTCTCAGACATATGTTAGTTATTGCAAATAAGGAAAACCATGACCTATGTTTCTTTGGGCCTGGTTTACTTCACTTAATATAATTTTTTCCAAGTCTTTCCATTTCCTAACAAATGAGGCAATGCCATTCTTTCTGATGGAGGCCTAGAATTCCATTGTGTATAACAGCATTATTTACCATACCTAAGATATGGAACCAACCCAGATGCCCCTCAGTAGATGAATTAGTTCTTTAACCACAACTATCCAACTGACATTAGACAATCCAGTTATTCCTCATTGCTTTGAAATTTCACTTCATTTTGTACTACACATTATCCATGTTTGAATATCTCTCCGTCTGTCTCTGTGTTTCTGTTATTGTTTCCTCTCTCAAACACACACACATACACACACACACACACACACACACACACACACACACACACACCCCATACAATGTTACAGGCAGGTCAATTATCCCAATTAGATAGTCCTCTTAGATGAAGAGTTCCTGCTATATTAAGGAAAATATCTAGATGTTCAAATTGTTCTTAAGTTCTACATATTTAAACCATAGTTGCAAATGCACTATACTAGATCATGATGATTATTGATCCTATTGTTCACTTTTACTTACTATGGTTTTACTTATTTGATTTTTCAAAATTTTTGTTAATTTCAGATTGATTCTATTTTATTTTGTAGGAATTTTGATTGATTTTAATTAGAGCATTTACTAGAAGAATGGATGTTTTAAAATTTATTTCATCTTCCTCTCCAAGAACCCAGAGTCATTTTATGTTTCTCATGATAAGGTCTTTTAACTGAACATGCTTATTATATTCTTGCCCTAGTTCATATATTTAACTTTAATCCATGTTATATTTAAATATTGAAATTGAATTTAAATTGTTTCCATATTTTATCATGTAAGTATTATACCTTACTAGTGTTTACTTATTTCCATAATCAGATATTTATGTATGGTTTTCAGGTAGTTTCTTTGAATTTGTGAAGCATACAATCAATAGAAAATGTACTCATTACATTGTTCATGTAACTGTAACCCCTCTGTACAGCATTTTTACAATAAAATACGTGCAAAAAACAATTATAGGACATACATAACATTTTTCATTTAACCAATTTTCTCTGTATATTTTCATTATTTTATTGTACTGGTCAAAATTTGCTAAGAGATGGACAAACATTTTAAGAAATATTAAACAGAAATAATGGGATAGAACTTTGTAAAACAAAAGATAAACTTGTATTTTCCAATACAAGTTTAAAAAAATTCTCTACCATTTCACACAATATTTATTCACTTGTTGCTAACTTATTTAAAATATGAATGTAAATTTCATCCTATTTGTTTACTTATTTTTTGTGATACTGAAATAGGAATTCAAGCCCTTACACTTACTACACATTTTTTGTATCACTTGAGTTACATTCCAGCTCACCCTCTGTTTTAATTTTTACAGTTTAGAACATCATAACTGGCTCTCCTAAAGCTCAAAGCAAGACGTGGGATCTAACAACAGGATGGGATACGTGTAATCAAGATATTCTTAGGTAATTCTGGTGAAGAAGTGGTCAGCTGACTGGGGTTTGGCCAGATGGACTCTAAATGAGCATAAAAGAGATGAAATGGGATCTTTATTTCAGCCAGAAAGGCCAAATGCCTTTGGATCCGCCTATAGAGTGACCACCCTAGAGGCTTCCTTTTCTGACATTCCTACCCCTTTCTTGCCTGGCTTCCTTTGGCAATTTGTTTTCTGATTGAACCTACAAAAGCAGTTACACAGAGAAATCACTCTACCCACTGGATTATTACTGGGCACCCCCCATCTGTTAGCTCCAACATTGGTACAGCAGAGACCGGGCGCCAAATGGGGCTGGCGATTAGCATTATGGGAAATATCTGTTGATCGAAGGTACACCCAACATGGCTCGCTGTGAATTTTATGAGTGGAACTAGATCGTAGCAATGTATTACACGCTAATAGTAGCAATATGTGGCTGCTGAATGAGCATGTGTAACTTGGCTTAGTGACTGAAGAATGAATATTTCAATTTAATTAACCTTAGGTGCTGGGGATGGAACCTAGGACCTCTTGTATAGCAGACAAACACTGTACCACCCACCCGGGAAGAAGACACCCCCTCCAGACTTAATCTTAAATAAAATTTGAATTGTCATATGTCACAATTGGCTATCATATTGGACAGTACAGTATTTGTAATTGAAACATATTCCAAAGCAATTTTAAAAATTATATGATAGATCAGATATTAGACTCTAGACACACTTTATAATACAAAAGTTTGTGGTTTCAAGTTTTAAATTATTCTCAGAAGTTTTAAGTTGCTTTGTATAGCCAGTGGTTTGAAATGAAATCATCTTCAAGTGTAGCTACATAGAAATATTTGGCCTATTCCTTTGTTAAGGGCCTTGGAAGGTGTATTAACTCTAATCTTGGTACATATATTATTACTTTAAAGCATTGGAGTTCTCATTTCATTATAATGACCCCTACCTAGTAATTTTTTTAAATCTTAGGACACAACTGCAAACAAGTCTATTAAATATCATGTGTATCTCCATATAGATAATTGCCAATAGCTGTGTCTAATGAGTTTTTTGTTTGTTTGTTTGTTGTCAATCTTGGGCTCGAACTCTGGGCCTGGGCACTATCCCTGAGCTCTTCAGCTCAAGGCAAGCGCTTTACCTGAGCCACAGCTCCACTTCCAGTTTTCTAGTGGTTTAATGGAGATAATAGTCTCACGCCCTTTCCTGCCCCGGCTGGCTTTAAACCTCGATCCTCAGATCTCAGCCTCCTGTGTAGCTAGGATTACAGGTGTGAACCGTGGCTCCTGGCTTTGTCTAACGAGTTTTAAAAGATTTTCTCATTAGAATTATTAAAGAAGCACTATATTCAGGCTAGTGATAGGACAAGTGGCTCACAGGAAATATTGTGGAATTGTGGTAATCAGTCTTCTACTGCTGTAACAACATACCTGAGATATTCAAGTTATAAAGTCTCTTGGTGCTGGATGTCAATGATGAGACTATATAGAGCAGCAAA
This sequence comes from Dipodomys spectabilis, assembly GCF_019054845.1. Taxonomy (NCBI): domain Eukaryota; kingdom Metazoa; phylum Chordata; class Mammalia; order Rodentia; family Heteromyidae; genus Dipodomys; species Dipodomys spectabilis. Next base: position 11,563,924 of record NW_024870771.1, read on the forward strand.
ACCTGTTCACTTCACAGCCAGGAAGAAAAGTAGAGGGAGAAGGGCTGAGATCCCACTATTCCCTTCAAAGGCATTTTTCAATGACCTAAAGATTTTCCATCAGTCGGGAGCCAGTGGCTCACACTTGTAATCCGAGCTACTCAAGAGCTGAGATCTGAGGATCGCGGTTCAAAGCCAGCCCAGGCAGGAAAGTCCGAGACACTCCTATCTCCAATAAACCACTAGAAAACTGGAAGTGGCACTGTGGCTCGAGTGGTAGAGCGCTTGCCTTGAGTTGAAGAGCTGAGGGACAGCGCCCAGGCCCAGAGTTCAAGCCCCACAACCAACAAAAAAGAAAAAAAAATACAATACTTCCCATCAAGCTCCACATCCTAAAGGTTCCATCCTTTCCTAATTGCACAGCTCTGGGAACATATGAGTCTTTGGGGGAACATTCTAGCTCCAGACTATAGCGTTGAGGTAAGAATAAATTGGGAGAACTACCATCCAACACTGTTTAGGTACTCACAAAGAAACTGAGGTGGCAGAGTAGACTCATATATCAAGATTTTGAAAACTCTGAGAAATGGGCACTTGGAAAAACCAGTCATGAACAAACATTCCAGTTGGAGTCTAATAAATCATTAGGGTACCAGATAGGCCAGCTTCTCCTCTGCAGCTCTGAACAGAAAGTTGGCACGAATGGCTTTCCTGAGGAAACAACTTCTGGAGCTTCACAGTTCAAAAATGTAATGGCATTCTTTCTGATGGAAGCATAGAATTGCATTGTGTATATATACCATTTTCTTTTTCTTTTTTTTTTTGTGGGGGGGGGAGTCCGTTCATGATGCTTGAACTCTGGGCCTGGGCGCTGTCCCTCAGCTCTTCAGCTCAAGGCTAGCACTGTACCATTTGAGCCACAGCGCCACTCGTGGCTTTTTTCTTTTTGCTTATGTGGTGCTGAGGAATCGAACCCAGGGCCTCATGGATGCAAGTCAAGCGCTCTACCACTGAGCCACCTTCCCAGCCCCTATACCACATTTTCTTGATCCATTCATCTACTGAGGGGTATCTGGGTTGGTTCCATATCTTAGCCATGGTAAATAATACTGTGATAAACATAGTTGTGCTGGTAGCTTTAGTATGGCCTTGTTTGTGATCGTTTGAGTAAGTGCCCAAAAGTGGGATTGTTGGGTCAGAGGGGAGCTCTATGTGGAGTCTTTTGAGGAACCGCCATAATGCTTTCCAAATTTGTTGGGGGGGGGGGGAGGGGGGGTATGGAAAGACGGAACAAATTATGTTAAGTGAAGTAAGCCAGGCCCGAAGAAACATAGTTCCCATGGTTTCCCTTTTTTGCAATAACTAGAATGTGTGTAGAACAAACAAAAAAAGTCAAAAGCTTTGTACATGTGATCATATAAGATGATGTTAAGTGAAATGAACCCCAAGATAGGGAAACAAATGTCTTTTTTCTTTCTTGCTATTGTTTCTAACATATTTATAATGTACCATGTGATTTTGTTGTTGCTTTGCATGTTCCTCCCCCACGGTAGAATCCCTATTTTCACTGTATTTGATGTCGGTGCCCTGCATCTTGTACATACACTTCTCTAATTCGGGGAGAGGAAGGGAAAAAACAAAATTCTTAAATAGGGATACAGGTTGACCCGTTGTAACAATGAGATATACAAGACACTATGTTAACACTAACTTTATAACTTCAGGGAGTAGGAAGAGTTAGTTGTGGAGGTAGGAGGGAAGGGATAGATGGTAAGGGGAAAACAAAGGGGAAGGCAACAATGCTCAATAGGAAATGTACTCATTACCTTGCTCATGTAACTGTAACCCCTCTGTATAGCATTTTTAAGTAAAAGTATGTATAAAGTATGTAATAAATACATACATACATACATACATATATAAATAAATGTAATGACAGACTTTTAAGGGGCCTACTCAGATCCCATTTAGAATATTGTGCACAGGAGCACTTACCCACTAAAAATAGGCTGTGGAGTGTTCAGGAAAGTGTGGAGGAGATAGCAGTGCGCACTGCTTTAATTTTTACTGAGGAAGTCTTTAAGTTATGTTTAGGGTCATTCACCAAACATGACCCTCCTATATATGCCTCCTTTGTAGCTGAGATTAGAGCTGTTAGTTACTATGTCTGGTCTTCAAACTTTATATTTTTTGTTTCCTGGGGTTTTGTTTTCAGAATTAATATTACACAATATATAAGAATTTACATTTTAATTCATGAGTTGAACTCTAGCATTAAATCATAGGCTAATAGATTCTTTAAGAATCTACCTTGAAATAGATATACCCACATTTTAAGTAGGAAATGTTTTAATTTTTTTGAACACTTAGGACAATTCTTTATTTTTTTTCCTGAGAAAAATAAAATATATATATTTTTGGAGGGGGAATGTAGTCATGGAGATGGGAGCGCAGGGATGGTAGGGGAAAAACAAAGGAGGAGGCAACAATACTTGATAAGAAATGTACATTGCTCATGTAATTATAACCCATCTGTATGGTATTTTCACAATAAAAAACTTATTAAAAAGAAGAATACAGGATGTCTTGAACATAATCTTGAAATTATCAAAAAAGTATTACCAATAAATTTCTTCAATAACTTACAAAAAGTATTGGTTTTATTTATTACAATATTCAAATGTTTTCATGTAAGCTATTATATTTTAAAATATCCATTTTAAATTTCCATTTGGCATATGTTATTTTAGTAATGCAAAATAGACACTTTTTTTCTTTAGTTTTTATAGTATCAAAGAGTTTATATGTTTATTCTTTGGAATTTTCTGTTGAGCACTTTCTTAAATATCTACAAGTCAAAGAATGATCTACTTCACCTGTCATTTAGAAAAAATATTGGATAGTTTGCAAAACATTTTAAAATAAATAATTTTTATATAGTATTTATTTTCTTTCTTTTTCTCTCCTTCCTTCCTTCCTTCCTTCCTTCCGTCCTTTCCTCCTTCCTTCCTTCCTACTTTCCTTCCTTCCTTCCTTCCTTCTTCTGTCCTTTCCTCCTTCCTTCCTTCCCTCCTTTCTTCCCTGGCTGGCTTCAAACTGTGATCCTCAGATCTCAGCCTCATGATTAACTAGGATAATAGGCATAAGCCACTAGCACCCAACTTTTATATGATGTGTTTGCTTGATTCTGATTATTTTCTTCACATTGTATTCCTTCCTTTAGAATTCTTTGTAATACTGATCTAGTGATCATTAATTCCTTTAATGTTTGTCTTATAAGGTTTTGGTTTCACCACCTTATGTAAATGATAGTTTGGCTGGGTAGATAAGTTTGGGTTGGCAGTTATTGATCTTCAATGCTTGGATTTATACCATTCCATGCTCTCCTTGTGTTGAGAGTTTGTGTGGAGAGGTCTGCAGTGATTCTGATTTTCTTCTCATTGTAATATAACTCCTTTTAAAATTTTGCAGCATTTAAAATCAGTCCCTTCTTTTCATGTCTGATGTTTTTATTATGATGTGTCTGGAAGTGTTTCTTCTTGGATTCTGTATACTGAGGATTCTGTATGCGTCTGTTAAGCAGGTAAGATTTTCTCTCTTAAGAGAGGGGAAGTTCTAAGGTATTATTTTACTGAATAGTTTTCCATGCCTTTACTATTAAATTGTGCCCCCTCATTGATTCCAATTATGCATAGTAAATAAGAAACCAATGCTTTTGGTAACAATAAAAATGGTGTTTCAAGGATTAAGAGTGTAGGGGATGTTTTTGCTTATTTGATTATTTTCCAGAAGCTAAGAAATATGCAGGATATTCCATATTTCAAAGTCTTAATTTTGTATTGCATTGAAGAATAGAATTCTGAGATTTCTCCTTGGTGTCTTGCTAGAGGATTGATATGGAATTGGTGGGGACATAAATAGTGTAGGCAACGGTGGGGGATCTGATCTCTATTTCTGTCTGGGATTGAAACACAGAATGAGTTTGGAAAATGTGAACAGAGGTCACAAGACAGATCTTAGGAATCACAGGAAGGAAATTGTACCTGTTAGAGTTGCCTCAAATACAGCATGCTTGCAAAACAAAGCTGAGGGAGGAAAGAGCTTAGCAATGGAGAAGAGCATGGACAATCCAGAAGGCCCAAGAGCTGTTTATTCTCCAATGACCAAATCACTCTTGCATGAGTTGGTAGACTATTGTAGTTTCCAGTCGTATGAGAACAAGAAGTAAATTTCAATGTGTTGGTACTCTCAGAATTGGATTGGGAAGTCTGAGAGACTACACTACACATCTACAAGGGGTGTCAGGCATACCACACAACAGCAGATACATGATCTTTGGGACTCAAAGCAGGTTGAATTAGGTGTGACATGTTTTCAGGTGGGATAAATGGGTGACATGCTTCTCCTTACATAAGACAGTATAATAGCTATCCAGCTTGTGACATGCTGAAGAAATAGAAAAGATAAAGAAAGGAAATCTTTAATCTAGAATTTGTACAAAAACATACAGTTTTAAACAGGCATTCATTATTTACCATCAAGATTAGATTTTTTCTGACATCAGGAGATACAGAGGCTAGGGAGCATGTGAACTGAGGTTAGGATAAAGTAAGGTAACATTTATGTAGATTTGATCATGAGTATAAATTTAATATCAGGTTCATGCATTTTTATCTTTGAAATAGAGAATTTGAAGTTATAATTGTACCATTGAATTGGACATTCAGTCCAGTATCAGGTAAATGTTACACTGGAAATTTGCTACAAAGATTCATGTTTGTCTTTCTTAAACAATGTTTTCCTAAATATTTTGTAAGTACTCATAGGAGGTCTTTGATATACAACGATTACTTGTACATTAGTAATTATATTATTTAAATTATTGTCTTTATTACATCTGATTTATCCTATTTTTAGTAATAAAAATGCTTGAAATTGTGTTTCTGCCTGTAAAGCCATCCATAGAAGAGACAATGCTTGTTTGGCCAGGACTGGTTAAATTACAGTAGCTATTACTCACACAAATTGAGTATTGATCATCCTCTAGCTGTTCTCCTGCTTAGAGTGGGGCTCTGATGTCCTCTGACCCATGTTCTCAGCCTTGGCTTTTCTCCTTGGCTCTGGTTTCTCCTTGACTGCTTAACTTAACTATGTAGTCAACATCTCCTCTTAGCCTGGCTCCCTGCATCTCCGCAATTCAACACTGCCAAGAGGGGGCAGTGTTAGCTATTGGCTGTAAAGAATGAACAGATTTCTGAAAATATTACATGGATAGGGGAAACAATAGGGCTTCTTGGCACAGATTGAAACTTCCTAGGATCCAGAATCACAACAAATCAAAGAAAGACTGGATAAATGGGATTGCCTCAAACTGAAGAGTATCTGCATAACAAAGAACATAGCTAGCAAGATAAATAGAATGGGAGAAGATCTATACTAGCTATACATCAGACAATGATCTCATATATAAAATATACTTAGATTAGGGCTGGGAAATTGGCTCAGTGGTAGAGTGCTTGCCTTGCATGCCTGAGGCCCTGGGTTCGATTCCTTAGCATCACATAAGCAAAAAGAAAAAAGCCGGAAGTGGTGCTCAAGTGGTAGAGCGCTAGCCTTGAGCTGAAGAGCTGAGGGACAGCACCCAGGCCCAGAGTTCAGGCCCCACGATCGGACCCAAAAAAATTATATATATATATATACTTATATCTCAAAAATTAAACTACCAAAAAATGAATCCTCAAGAAACAAATACCCCATTAATAAATGGGTTAAAGACATAAAGAGAGATTTCCCCAAAAAAGAAATAAGAATGGCCGATAGATACATGAAATAATGTTTAACATCTTTGACCATGAAGAAATTCAAATCAAAACAACACTGAGATTCTACCTCACCCCATTTAGAATGTCCATTATCAAGAAAACTAATAATAACAGATGCTGGAGGGGATGTGGTCAAAGGGAACTCTACTTCATTGTTGGTGGGAATGTAAACTTGTTCAACCACTCAGGAAAGCAGTATGGTCATTCCTCAAAAGACTAAACATAGAGCTTTCCTATGACCCAGCAATCCCACTCCTGGGCATTAACATAAAAAAATCACAAAAAACATAAAAAGAACCATAAACCAGCCTCCACTAAAGCCACCAACAAAACTGTATTCATTAATTACCATAGCTACAATATGGAATCAACCCAGATGTCTCTTAGTGGATGAATGAATTAAGAAAATGCAGTGTACCTACACAATCTTCTTATTTATTGGTATTTTATTTGATACACATGTTGTCAGTATTGGAGCTTTGAATTAGGACTGTAATGAAAATTTTACAATGGTTTTCTCTTTGTGTGGGGAAGGGGAGGAATGGGCTGGTCCGGAGGCTTGAATTCAGATAGTCATTATTGTCTTTGAGGTTTTTTTGCTCAAGGATAGAATTGTACCACCTGAGCCACAGTTCTACTTCCAGCTTTCTAACGGTTAATTGGAGATAAGTCTCACAAACTTTCTTGCCCAAGCTGACATTGAATCACTACCCTCAGATCTCAGCTTCCTAAACAGTTAGGATTACAGAGGTGAGCCACTGGTGCTTGGCTGGCTTTTCTCCTTTTAATTTCATTTCTACTTTTAAAGCTACCAATTTTCCCACTTCTCCTGTATTCCTATATGAATTAAATTCAAACTTTTTTGTCTGTAATTCCAAGGTTTTAAAGATTATTTTTTCTTCATTGGTTTTATTTTTGAGGATGTTGATGGTATGATGTATTACTCAGACTTTAGCATGTTTTATTTTGTGACAATATGGATCTCAATGTACGGAGATTATTTATCAGGTGCAACATCTTAGGAAGTGGCCCAAAGTCTTTCAGTTTGTGGATGGTAATCCTGGAAATCCAGCTTGTCAAAGTTAACTTAAGATAGTTTATTCAAATCCCAATTCACTAAATAGTTGTCAAGGCTCTATTGTCTATGGAGCTCTAATGAACTCCCTGTGGTGGCATGAAAGATGACTCTTTGGCCATCTTTTTCCCATAGATATCTAGATCCAGCACTAAAGGCAAATCTGTCTTCCAACAAACTGATCAAGTGAAAAATATGAGAAAAGAAAGCAAAAATACCCGCTCTTTTCTATAACCAAAGAAAGAGGGGAAAAATTTCTAAACTTGGAGCAAGGAACCATTGATATGGGCTTTGAAGCATAACAGAACTCTGAGGAATACATGTTTAAGATTATAGATGTTACAGAAAAGAATATAAAGTACAGAGGTGAATAAAATAGATATTTACTACACCCCAGGAAATAGAGAGTAGTTTGTTTGATTTGATGATATGTATACTATTGACTCAAAGAATAAGAAAATATAGTGCTTCACATAATAAATAAAATTATCAAGATATGTTGGAACCATGGGACAAGATCTTTGAAATCTGAGAAGAATGGGGAGTTATTGAAGTATTTTAAGCAGGATAGTAGTCATCTGTATCCAATTTATCCGTACTTATATTGACAAGGTAAAAGCTGGTTTCAGGAAGCTTCAGTTAGCATTTACTAAAAAGGATAGAAGCCTGAAACACTCAGCATAGTTGTTATAGGCAAGGAACCCAATGAACTAAGCCTCTTCTATCCAGATAGTAATACAGTACTCATTTGTATCCTATTGTTATTGTTATTATTATTATTACACAGTCGTAAAAAGGTTACAATTTCATAAGTCAGATTATGAACTGAATGCTTCTTGATCAATGTCGCCCCTTCCTTCTCCGCTCACTTGTGTCCTAGAGTCTCTTCTTGAGTCTGTTTAAAGGAAAATGCTTTCATGATGCCTAATCTGTTTTTCTAACATTGAACCCTACTCTCTCTGCCTTCAACATCTTAAGCCACGACTTTGATCCATTTTTGTTCTTCTTTCTATAGTATTTGCCAACTTATTTATTTATTTTTTTGTTTGGGGGAGGGGTCCAGTCTTGGGCCTGAACTCTGGGCCTGGGCGCTGTCCCTCAGCTCTTCAGCTCAAGGCTAGAGCTCTACCACTTGAGCCACAGCACCACTTCCGGCTTTTTTCTTTTTGCTTATGTGGTGCTGAGGAATCGAACCCAGGGCCTCAGGCATGCAAGGCAAGCACTCTACCACTGAGCCACCTTCCCAGCCCTGCCAACTTATTTATTAAATAAATTTATATACTATAAAGATTTTGCTTATTGTATACTCTATCACTAACTAAATATTTCTTGAATTTCTCCAAAAGAATCATGTACAATGTTTGGTCATTGGGATAATACTGCCAGGAGATTGTAAAGGCTTTAAACAGTAGGGATACTAAAAGAAATTTAGTGGGTGTATTGAGGGGGCATGGGATCTGTTTCTTCTTCTTCTTTTCTTTATTCATCAGCCACAGATGCATGATTCTACGCTAACACCCACAACTGCAAAGTGTCTAGCCAGATGTCCAATGCAAGAAGTCCAATTGAACATGAAATAAAACCAGCCAAACTTTTTCCAAAAATCACCCTTTTCTTTATAAAAATCGATTTTCTCATGCATTTGCTATAATAATAAAAAGCAAAGAAAGACAAATATTTGGAAATATCTCCTTACGCATTTCTCAAAGCCAAATGATGCCTTAATCATTTTATTATGGTACTCTAAGAGATATGATTCAAACATGATAGACCAAACAAATATTTGTTTTAAAGGGGTAAAAAAATGAGCATCAGCAATTTTCTTCTAAATATTCTTTTGCCATACTGTCATTTTTGACAATTTGATCTCTTTTCCTTTCTTGTTTGATCTTGGAAAATTGTATAACATATCTTCTATTGATCTTAGTGGCCAACAAAACCAGGTATCATTTTGCAAAAATTCACTCCATTTGTCGTGGACCACATAGTCTTTCTAGTAACACAACAAAATTGCTGGTGTCACAGGTGGGTTCCATCTACATGAATCCCAGGAGAAAGCCTGCTTTGATGTTAAATGTATGAGGTCCCTGAATCCGTCACTCTTTTTTCACTTTCATCTATTTTCTCTTCTTTTGCCTTCTGTCTGTTTGTCTCTTTTTTGATCTTTGCTGTTATTTTTGATGACAATGATTTCCTTCCTCTGATATTGGCTTTTTCTATAGCTCCATTTATATGCAGAGCCTGTCTGTTCTGAAGGTTTTACTTTCTATCTGACCTGAATTTGTGAAACTTGTGAAGTTTCTTAGAGCAATTAGAATACTTGTCTAGATTTTCCACAGCCAGTCCACCTTGTAACAAAAGAATTATAACAAAAGATCCAAACTGCTGTCTTCTTGCATTGGGTAGGTATTATTGAGCTTACCACAGGACTGCATAATGCAAGACAAGGATGATAAATTTCTGCCAATAAAAATGAAATCGGAAATCCCAATTAGCTAGGAAAAGTAATCTCTTGACTTTTAAGTATTGATCTGAATTAAAATGATAGAAAAAAAAGAAGGTAAGCCAGCATATAGGCCAAATGAGAAAGTGACAGTCCAAGTCTTGTTTTAGGTCATTATGTAACAACTTCCATTCCATTTTTTGAGTTGGTTAATGATTTAGTCAGCAGTATCTTTGGAAATTTTTTTATGCCTGTTACTTTAATATGCTGGTAACACATGATGTCTTATTTTCACAATTACTTTTGAATTACAGGAGAAAAGTAATTGGCTATGTTCTCATCAAGATGTCTTCTTTATCCCTTCTATAAACTTTCCTTTCAAAATTCAAATGTAGAACAATTCTTAAAAATTGTTCTACATTTTTTTCTCTTGGAGGCAGAGATTGGGTGACATCTTACCAAGACACAGCCCTGAGTACACTAAGAAGAAGGTTGGTGTCCATAGCATTCGTTGTGCAGATATCCCCTGGATCATCTGGCCTCATCCATTGTCTGTATTTTCAGTACAATTTTCAAGACATATATACTTTCTATTTTCTCTGATTTAGCTTCTGACCAAAATCTGAGAGCACGATGTATGTCTCACCAAGCCTTGTCTCTCTAGCTCAACCCTTTCCATTTTTCCAGACAAGATTTTGCTTTAGTAATAATAATAGCAGCAATCATTGGTCATTTCTGCTTGCATATTATGTTTTCTGTTCACTTTTTTCCTTTGGAACTTGTGTTGCATATTATTTTTTGCATCATTTTATAGTTGAAAACACCAGTAGCAATCTGTGGATTGGCAGCTAGATTGATGTCTCCCAATGTCAAGCAGAGGTGTTGGAATTCTACATCCTTCAGTGCAGAGCTCTGTATCTCAATTATTGCTCTCATGACTCTCTTAGCCTTTTCTAATTCTTGTTCCATTGAGTAACACTCTCAGCAGATCAGACTCAGGTTAAAAAAAAATTCAACTTGCCTTGGGTTACCTAATGGAAATATCATTATAGCTAAGCAAAATTGTGCTGCTCCAGATCAAGTCAGCCCTGCACACCCTGAGTTTGGCCCAATGGTTTCACTCAGAGTGAGAAAACTTTTCTCAGGAATTTAGAAAGCCTGTTGCAACCCGCAAAGAGAAGGAAATGAGGCAGGGCACAGTGCAGTGGAAGACTCCAGTGTGTCACAGCCAGATCATCCAGGTGTCTCTGACAGGTCAATTCCACTCCTTAATCTGCCATGAGGCTGTATTCAGATTGTCTTTTATATTATCGTTTTCACGGTCAGTCATGATTCAGAGCAGAACAACTCTAAGCCCCATGCTTCTTTTCTCTGAACAACTGTCTTTTCAGAGACTCCCTGGGACAGCCCAGTTGGTCTAATACATTATGATTTTGTCTGAATGAATTAAACTGACTTGCTGATCATTCAGATGTGCATTCACAGATCCATGGTAATCCTAACCTCAGTATTCCCCATGTACTCAGGCAGGAGGTGCTATGGCTGTGGGGATTGCATTCATCTCTGTCTCCCTCAGGCCATAAAGTGAGCCAGTAGAGATGGGACATGAAGCTGCCACCTCCTTTCCAGCCAATGAGATTTCCAAAACACCCAACACCTTGAGGTGCAGCAACTGTCTCCTTATCTTGCCTCCAGGACAGTTTGGACTTGAGGAGTTTAATGTGAAAGTACATTTTATAAATGAGGGGGATACAATGTATTTTATTTAATAGTTTGTTAGCTTGAATTGTTAACACTTGAATATTTAAATTTATATTGTACAGTTCTCCATTTGTACTCTTTTTTCAGTCCCTATCTTATCTTAGAGGGCCCTGGCTAAATGTATATTATTTTATTGATGATGACAGTAATTTAGCTAAGACATACCTGGTCTCCACATAACTTACTGGCCTCTTTCACTAGAAGTGGAAAGCAAGCTAAATAGGATACATGGCCAATTTTTAAATAAAAACTTATATAAAGCAAGAAAATAACAAATTTTACTATGATACTGGCATTTCTCCATCATATTCAATATGGTTATTTATTTATTTATTTATTTTTATTTTTTGTCGGTCGTGGGGCTTGAACTCTGGGCCTGAGCGCTGTCCCTCAGCTCTTCAGCTCAAGGCTAGTGCTCTACCACTTGAGCTACCAGTTTTCTGGTGGTTTATTGGAGATAAGAGTTTCACAGACTTTCCTACCGGGGCTGGCTTTGAACCACGATCCTCAGATCTCAGCCTCCTGAGTAGCTGGGATTACAGGCGTGAGCCACTGGCACCCAGCTTGGTTAGTTTTTTAGATGATCATTAAGAATAGTCTATGTATCTTCATTTCATTGTTAAAATATTAAGAAACTAAAATTAGCAGGTCCATAAGTCTCAACAGCCTTAAGGTGAATACTGGAAGGGAAATGAGCACCAACCCAACATAATCTCTGCCTTATTCCATGCAGAACCCAGGATCCACATTATTTACCTGTGCTCCTGTGGCCATGCATTGGTGAGCCCTCCTCAGGAAGAGAGCTGGGGCCAGCTGGATCTATAATTAAGGTACCACAGATACCAGCTCACATCTTGTTTCTATCACTTTGTGCCCATACAGAATGGGGATGAGGAATTACCCAATCAGTCTTGTTTTATTTCTGAAAGAGATGATAACCTTCCATCCAACAGTGACTACAAAAAAGAGGAAATCTAACATATAATAGGTTGTACAAGTCGTTATGTTGAAAAACGAACTTTACAACTTTGGCAGGGAGGGGTGTTGGGGGGGATGGAAAGGGATGGGAAGGGGAAACAAAGGAGGAGGCAACAATGCTTGATAAGAAATGTCATTACCTTGTGCATGTAATTGTAACCCCTCTGTACAGTATTTTCACAATAAATTTTTTACAAAGGAATATTATCTTATATTTAATTAAGACTCCTCTTTTACAGCTACTAATTTTCCCTTTCTCATTACTTTAGTCTCTTCCAATTTTTCTTCTCTCTCTATTCCATCTATTCTAACCCCACAATGGAGTCTCTGAAGAAAATAAGAATCAATAACGATTATACTATAACATGGTTTGAAACAGTTCCTAATGATCTGCAGTTATTTTGATCCCCAGGTAAATAGTTTTATGGTGTTCAGCCAGTCCTTTAATCATGTGTGAGTTGTAAGAGAAACATCCATTAGGCCATGCCAAGCAAATGTGAGGGCTGGAGCAAGAGTGGCCTCTGGGTGCATATAGTCTATTAGGAACTCCTTATCGGGGGAAGAGCAGAGTTTGGGCTGCTAATACTTTAATTCACACACAAAAAATTTATTCATTAGTCCAACAGACATTTGCTGAATGTTCTATGCAAAACACAATTCCACGTAAATTAAAAAAAATGAAATAGAAATCTCAACCCTTATCATGGGATAGATGATGAGACAGACAACTCAAAAAAATGAATAAATTTAATTCTATACCATAAAGAAATAATTATTTTAATAATAAAGTAAATAAAAATACCAACCAGACCATTCAATTTTAGAAGGGAACGTAAGAACCATCTAGGAAAAATCATGGGCTTCCTCTCAAAATATATATTTGCATTTAGTAGAAAATTCAAAACTTTTGAAGAGAATAAAAGAGCAAAGTTCCTTTCTCATTTGTCTCATTCCCATTAATATTCTTCCAGAATTATCTGTGTATATGTACTTTTGAGTTTATATATTTGTCTACTTTTAAAACACATATGCTCTGTTGCACCTTAATTTTTCTTTTCTTTTCTTCTTTTTTTTTCTTTTTGTTTTTTTGGTCGGTCATGAGGCTTGAACTCGGCCTGGGCACTGTCCCTCAGTTCTGTAGCTCAAGGCGAAAGCTCAACCAATTAAGCCACAGTGGCACTTCCGGTTTTCTGGTGGTTTATTGGAGACAAGACTCCCAGATCTCAGTTTCCTGAATAGCTAGGATTACAGATGTGAACCACCAGCACCCAGCTTTGATTTTTCTTTTTACTCAACAATTTATAGTGAAGCTAGTTCTGTATCAGAACATATAGAACTATTGCATTCTTTTTAATGAGTGTACTATACTTTTTGATGGATTTGTCTGGCATGTTTATACAAGGTGAGCTCAGGGCCAAAGGCTGACTAATCAACTGATAAACATAAAAATAGTCATTTTTACATTCAATTTTTGCTTTGTGCAGAAAGCGAATAAAAACCAAACCCTGAAGCTGTCCATGTTATATTTCCCTTACTCCCAAAAGGATGACATTTAAAGTTATCATAAGACCACCAATGAGCTGTGAATTTCCCATTCTTGAGTTTCCAAATGTAGATTGTAGTAAAGGATTTACATAATATAGATCTTCACAGGGAGCAAAGAGTGAATACTCCATGCTTCCTTGGAATCCAGGAGGCTATAAAAACTGTCCCATGTTTGCATGAAACTGCAAAGCTTTTGCATGGCAAAGGACATAGCTAGAAAGATCAATACAAAGCCACACAATGGACAATGGCTTCACATCTAAAATATACTTAGAACTCAAAAATTAACTCCCCAACAACAAATCCTCAAAGAAACAACCACTTGATTAACAAGTGAGCTAAGGACTTAATGAGAGACTTCTCTGAAAAGGAAATAAGAATGGCCAATAGACACGAAGAAATGCTCAACTTCTCTGGCTATAAAAGAAATGCAAATCAAGACAACATTGAGATTCTACCTCACCTCAGTTAAAATGGCTATAAGCAAGAAATCTAATAACAACAGATGCTGGAGAGGATGTGGCCAAAGGGGAACACTACTGCATTGTTGGTGGTAGTGTAAACTTGTTCAGCCACTTTGGAAAGCAGTATGGAGGTCCTCAAAATACTACACATAGATCTCCCCTATGACCCAGCAATCCCACTTTTGGGCATTTACCCAAATGATTACAAACAAGGCTATACTAAAGGTACCAGCACACCTATGTATCTTGTAGCATTGTTTACCATAGCTAAGATACGAAACCAACCCAGATGCCCCTCAGGAGATGAATGGGTCAAGAGAATGTGGTTTGTCTGTCTGTCTATCTATCTATCTATCTATCTATCTATCTATCTATCTATCTATCTATCTATCTATCTCTATGCATCTAGATCTCTCTATATAGATCTATATATATATATATCTATATCTATCTGTATATATAGATAGATAGATCTAGATGCATAGAGATAGATGGATAGATCTATATATAGATCTATCTATATATCGATCTCTCTATATATCTAGATATATATAATGGAATTTTATGCTTCCATCAGAATGAATGACATCACCCCATTTGTTAGGAAATGGAAAGACTTCGAAAAAATTATACCAAGTGAAGTAAGCCAGACACAAAGAAACAGGTCCCATGATTTCCCTTATTTGAAATAACTAAGACAATCTTACCAGACAAGCAGAAAAGGTCAAATGCTATGAACATTTGACCATATAAGATGGTGCTAAATGAAACAAACCCCAAGATAGAGCCACGAGAGGGTTTATCTTTGTTGCTTTTGTTTTTAAAGTACTTAGAATGTACTGTGTGATTTCTTTCCTATGTTCTTCGCTATTGGTATAACCCCTGTTTTCACTATATTTGATTCCAGTACCCTGCATCTTATATATACATTTTTCTATTTTGGGGAGGGGAAGGGAAATAACAAAATGCTGAAACAAGGATACAGGCTGACCCATTGTAACAATGAGATGTACAAGACACTACTTTAAAAATGAACTCTACAACTTTGAGGGGGGTTGGGAAGGGGGGGTAAGGGATTGGTGGGGAATAACAAAGGAGGGGGTAACAATGCTCAAGAGTAAATGTACTCATTACTCATGTAATTGTAACTCCTCTGCACAACATTTTACAGTAATATATATATATATATATATATATACATATATATATATATATATACACACACACACATACACATATATATATAATAAAACTGTCCCATGACAGAATCTCAGAGACAGCAGTGAGCAGAGCAGGGCAGTGTCTGAGGGAAGCTCCTCACAGTACTCCACCCTCCCAAGTACTAAAAGTCCCAGAAGGACCACCTATCCAAAAGTCTAATCATCCATGTTGTGAGGCTTCTACTGCTTGACCTCTGGAGGACACATTCAAAGTCATTAGGTACTTTGGTGGAGTTGCTGTCATATGGGGCTGATCATAATTTGCAATCAATTCCTTCTGATGGTCTTTTGGGCAATTGTCTATCTCTTATTATTCCTAGTTTGTATCCAATTCTGTATAATTGCTATTAATTGTGGAATAAATTTCTAGGAAAAGAATGTTGAAATTAAAGAACATTTGTCTCCAATTTTGAATTATATTCCCTTTTCATAAATATTGTATTGATTACAGTGCTAGCAACAATTCACACAAGATAATTTTGGCTTTTTCCTATCCATACTAGAATTGTAAGATGAGAAGTATTAGTCTTTGACATCAGAGTTAAAAAGAACTTTCTCATGGATTGGTTTTTTTTAGTAATGAGTAAGGATGAATATCTTATATAATATAAAAGTCATATTTGTTTCTTATATCTACTGGTTATTTTTATATTATTAAGTTATCAATATTAAAAATATTTTTAAAAGCATATTTTTATTTGTTAAAAAATCATGAAACTCTTGAAATACTTTCGCAATTCATTTGGTGGAGGAGGGCTCACTAAACATGTGCTGCTCTGTTTTATTAGAAGATCATGTCATATTTATTTTCAAATTCACATAAACAAAATTGTTCACTTTCTTTTGCCTTCTAGAACTTTCATTCTTAGAAAGACCTTCATCATTTTAGTTTTTAAATGATTACCTTGTTTCCTTTAACATACATTTAAACTACATTTAAAGATTATATAAGAAATGTACTCGTTTCTTTACTCATGTAATTGTAATCCCTTTCTACAGTCTCTGTACAATAAAATAACATTAAAAAATATAAATACATAACATAACCTTTCAAATATTTAAAAAATTCACTTTAAGCTAATTTGAGATTTTTGTGTATCTTAAACCAATTAAGAAATTTTAATAAATGTGTTGTGTAATTCCTTTCTTTCATGGTGTGGTAGGTAACATATAAGTCATATATTTAAAAACCATTTCAGTAAGAGTATGGTACCCAGCTGTGTGCTCATAGATCGCACCTATAATCTTAACTACTTAGGGGCTGAGATATGAGGATGGCAGTGTGACGGCAGCTTGAACAGGAAAGTCTGTGAGATTCTTATCTCCAAGTAACCACCAAAAAGGTCGCAAGTGGAGCTTTGGCTCAAGTGGTAGAGCACTAACCTTGAGCAAAAGTGCTCAGGGACATTGCTCAGGCCCTGAGTTCAAGCCCCACAACTGATACATAAAGGACAGTGTATGTATATGTTGGGGGGAATTCAGGTATATGTAAGATGGAGATGCAAAACAAGGGCACTGAGCACTTGTGAAAAGACAGAACTTCTTGGATTCCAAGGACATCAGTGCTCTGAAGTCCTAAAAGGATATGATTTCTGAATCCATTCTTACCCCAGGGTGATGGAAATGTGAGCTACAACATTTGCTATGGTCTTTTTCCCAGTGTTTGAAGAGTCAATGTGAGTCAAGGAATGTGCCCTGGGAGACACTGGGATCAAAGGAAGCCACTGCAGCCTTCCTGCTTCTGATCTGTGCAGCAGGATTTGACAAACTCTGTCTGCATTTACCATCTAGGATGGAAAAGAGTAGCAGATACCTGCCAATGTCTTACTGTGCCAAATAGCACATTGGTTGCCTCATAGACATTCATCATACATATCACTTGATGGACATCCTTAAGGTAGTCTAACATGAGAATGAGAGTTACCATAGTTTCTTGATAAATAGGGATACAAGTGGACCCATTGCAACAATGATATGTACAAAATGCTATGTTACAAATGAATTTTACAACTTTGTCGGGGGCGGGGAGGGAGTGGGGAAGAGTGTAGTTGTGTACTTGTGGAGATGGAGATAGGAGGGCAGGGATGGTAGGGGGAAAACAAAGGAGGAGGCAACAATGCTTGATAAGAAATGTACTTATTGCCTTGCTCATGTAATTGTAACCCATCTGTATAGTATTTTCACAATAAAAAACATAAAAAAATAGTACCATACTACAGTCATCTTTGAAAAGGAATATAGGGCTGAGTAATTTAAGTAGCCTTAGAATACAATTCAATAGAATTTGGGCTGTTTAAAGCAGCAGCATGTGCTCTGACAGCGGGCCATTGGAGGTCAAGGACATGAACCCCTCAGTCATCTCTCCATCGGCTTGTAAGCAGTCTCATGATTAACCAGACACAGATAGACTCATGTTAGAAACCAAAACAGTAACCCTGGTTCTGAGCAATAGCACTGCAATGAAACCAATCTTAGGTTCAGATTTCCTTGCTTAGCTCTGTTCCTTCCGAGAAGGCTGCTGAATTTTCTTCTGTAACTGAAGTTGAGAGTCTCTCCATTTTCCAAGTTTATATAGCCACTTGTTGGGAGATTGTGAAATAGAACACAGGGTCCTGACCCCAATGCTCTTTCGTCTCAACACCATTTTTGACTCGGCTCTTCAAGGCTAGAGACTTTTCCTGACACATAACTCTTGTCTTTCAGTATAATCAGTATCACCTGCTGCTGTTCTGACAATCTGTCTTCTTTTATGATCATCGAAGAAACCTGGCTGCACAAGTTAGAAAAGGCTCAATTCCCTGAAGCAGGGGTTGCTTGAGAGAAATATTTCAAAATGTTTCTTTCCTAGAAAGCATTTTTCAAATCTGATACCAAGACAACCAGGCAGACTGATTTTTTTTCTTTTCTTTTTTTTCTGTCAGTCTTGGGGCTTGAACTCTGGGCCTGGGAGCTATCCCTGAGCTCTTTGGCTCAAGGCTAGTGCTGTACACTTGAGACAGTTTTCTGGTGGTCTATTGGAGAGAAGAGTCTCATGGATTTTGCTGCTCAGGCTGACCCTCAGATCTCAACCTCCTGCGTAGCTACGATTACAGGCATGAGGCACCGGTGCCCAGCTAGGCAGACTGATTTCTAAAGTTGTAATTTCATACATTGAAGGACATATAGGATTTCATTTCCCTAAATGTTGAAATTTATTTCATTGTCACCCAGCTGTGATTTCCTACAGCTTCTGTACATAAGACAACGCAGACAGGCAAATAAAGGCTGATGAATGTGTGGTTAATTATTATCAGGGTGAATTTTAGCGACATCTCCTTGGACATTTGAAGTAAAGTATTGGTGGAAGACTGGATAATTATTTCATGAGTTTTTAATTGGTTGTTTTCTTTGAGTTCATAGAAGTTATCTCTGGGCTTTGAGGTAATTCTTGGATAGTACATTCTCTTTGTATTTTCAATCAATGAATAAGGTTGACAAAGGAGAATGATAGGCACTCACAAACTTCCAACAGTCAGCAACTCAAAAATACATACTTGGCATCTTGAATTTTGAGTCAAATGATGACAAGTTATTTTCAAAGCTAATGAAAGACATATCCTATTTACAATGCACTAAAATTATGATCAAAAGAAGAGATCTTTATTTAAGCCTGGGATGGTGATTGAAAAATAAAGTAGGCCAGTTCTTAATTTTTCATTTATTCCTCTCCATTTTCACTGTGTTGTTGTGTAACCCACTAATGACTGAAATTGATTCCTTAACAGGCTTTCCCAGCCTCTGTCCAGCAATGCATTCTCCCATCCACCTGCCAAACCAAGTTGCACATAACCTTTACAGCAACTGCTCTACAACAGTACTGCTTAGACATCAGGAGACTTCAAGGGACTTCACAATGGCCTGGAAGGTTCTTACACAAACAGGATTTTTCTCCCACATTTTCTCCTGCAGTAGGTCTGGGAGCAGCTGCTGAATGGGTGCATTTTAACAAGTTTCCAAAGGTTTCTAAACAGGATAGCCCCTACACCAAACATTTAGAATTGCTTAAAATTTAATACTGATTATGTAACTATGCTAGAAATAATTCTTTAGTGTTCTGTGTTCTTTGCAATGTTTGTTCTTTATTAAGGCCTATATGGCCTTCCATCATCTAGTCTTTTGCCAATCCTGACATTGTCTTTTATTCTCCCCTGCTTCAGATGGTTTATTTAATACTCCCATGTCCAGGGTAAACAAGATAGAGACACATACACACAAAAAAGTATTTACATATGTCTGCGTATGACTATAAACCTAAGATTAGTCTGTTTCAATGACATGTAGTACATATAATTCACAAAAAACTATGCAAAAATATTTATGATAAATAATCTTTAAGATAAGCAATCTTGATTGTTTCAAAATGCTTTTGACATTTTAGTATTTTTCTTGCTGAACTCTTTTATCTGTAGTGACATATGTTTTCTGTTACATGTCCTTTATATTGCTTTATTTCTTTCACCAGTCTTTTAAGAGCTGGAAATTATTTCTTTTTTTTTCAAATGATTAGGGGCTTGAACTCATGCCTTTGTACTACCACTCACATCACTCTGCTAGTCCCTTTTTTGTGTGGGCCATTTTCAAGATGTGGTCTTCCTTAATGCCTGAAGTGAGATCCTCCTAATTGTGATTCTCTTTGTTGCTGGGATAACAGACATGCATGATTGTACTCAGTTACTGGTTAAGATGGAGTTTCCTAAACTTTCATGATAGGGCTGATGGTCCTTCATGATAGCCTTAAACTTTGATTTCCCAGTCTCTACCTTCCAGATCTCTAGGAAGACAGATGTGAACTACTATGGCAAGCAGAAATTAATATTAAACACAGAGCCATAAGAAAACAGGCTTCCAGCCAGATAGTTTTCTGACTTCTGGTATAAATAGTCCATAATGATCCAAATCTTGACTTGTAGAGCTTATCAACATATTTGATATAAATTCTCCATGTTGGTGGATTTCAAACTATCAAGAAGCTTGTGATTAGCCATGGAGTTAGAAAAGATCTACTGTAACAGCCCCAAAGTGTTGAGTATTTACACTATACAGACTGAATAATTAAAAACAACAACACAATCCCTCAAGTGGATTGGTGAGATGAAGATAGTTAGTAAAATCATTAGCCGTCAATAAATTAATTACATTTTAAAATATTTTAAATAAGTTATTTAATTGCAAGTTTATGTAACTTAACCTGAAGTAACGATTGTGGCTTGTGCTAGCTCATGGTATTCCTGGCAATTTGAACTTTGACCTTGAAGAACTGAATAGATTCTATACTCTAGTGCTGAATTGTTATTTTAAATTCCAAAACAATTATGGACTGTTTGGCATTCTAGTCCCTGTAGCTGGTCTGCCTTTCAGAACCTCCATATTAGGATAAAGGCAACCTTTTTTCAAGACTTATAATTGTCTTCCACCATGTTTACCATTTCTCTGCTAAGACAAAATTTCTCCCCGTGTCTTGTTTAGTGACGGAGCACTATATCTTCTACAGCTCTTACCTCCTTGTTCTGCAGAGGCTTATTATGGGTGTTAAATGGTACATCTTCCAGTTCAAAGAGTCAAACTCATGCATGTCCAAGCCAGGCACAGAGCCTAGGATATGACAGCAGCACAATATACACTACTTGAATTGAACTACTACTGAAGATCAGTTTGCAGAGCTCTAAGCAAACGTCTTTGTATTGCAGAGTTAATACATTTAACATGCCTCTTCAATGAAAGTGCAGGGAGACATGAATAATCAAGAATATGATGCATTATACTCATAATGTGACTTATGGCATTGTAACCTCTTCATAAAACTACTTTTTTTGTATGTGTGCCATTTCTAGGGCTTTAACTCAGGGTCTGGATGCTGTTCCTCAACTTTTTGCTCAAGACTATCCTTCTAACATTTGAGCTGTAGCTCCACTTCCAGCATTTTTGCTGCTTAATGGGAGATAAAAGTCTCACATACATTCTTGCCCTGGCTTGCTTCAAACCATGATCCTCAGATCCCAGCCCTCTGAGTAGCCAGGATTATATGTGTGAGCTACTGTGCCTAGCTTGTATAACTACTTAATGATAAGAAAACCTAGATCTGTTTTGAAATGAAGAGGGGGTGAGGCCAAGGAAAGAAGGATAGTCACTTAGACAGAGGAAAGGTGGGCAAAAACACAAATAATATTATGTATTTTATGTATATCATATATTATATTTTGTGTGTATGTAAATAGACTTAGGAAATCTGAGAAGATGGGTAGGATTTGGAGAGATCAGGGAGAAGGAATAAAGTGGTGATATTAATCCAGATGCATTGTTCTCATATACTGACTTGTGGAATTGAAACTCTTTTTACAATGACTTAAGATAATTTTTAAAAATGGAAAGAGAAGAAGAAAACAGTGCTGATAGGGCAGGTGTCAGATTCCTGGAGATTTTGTTTTTACTTTGCATCTCTCTTATTAGCTTCAGCTAATTGAAGTTGTTTTTCAAGAATGTCTATGTACAATCAAGAGACTCACCACAGACACAGGCAGGCTAGAAAGCATGAGAGCACGCACATGCACATGCGTGCACACACATGTACTCAGGAATGCACACACACTAAAACTCATGCACACTCCAAGTTAAAGGGAGACCTGCTGATTTCAGTGCACACAGCTGCTTCCTTCTGAGTAACCCCATGTGGCCGCTGCATTGGCTCACACTTTCTTTTTAGCCTCTGGAGAAGATAGAGGAGAGATAACCCCCTCATGGTGAGGTTTTGAGAGCTCGCCATCTTCTCTCCAAGAGTGTTTGATAATTATCTTGCTTCTCTGAGTAACAGCCTGGGTGCAGGCCGAATGCACTCACCTCATAGTCAATGTCCAGTGCATCGGCTTCACCCTTGGTCCGGAAGTGCTCTGTGTGTTTGTCCACAGTGAAGTTCACCTGTTTTCCCACTCGCTCAATGAGGACTGAATGCCAGTGTTGGTCATCCAGCAGGCTGCCCAAAGTGGCTAAGGGTGGGCTGCTGCTCAGCCGGGCTTTGCTGTCATCTGTGAAGGGGGAGAAAAGTAGGAGTATCTTTGTAAAGGGTCACTTTGAGTATTAAAAGGTCCTCTGAGTAAGTCCAGCTCACTGTTCAAGAGGTGAGTTCAAGACTTCTCAGGGAGTGACAGTCAGTCCTTGTACCTGCTTCTGGATACTAGATGGAATATTCCAGAACTCAAACCACTAAACAGTATACAGTATCCTAGTAGTTCCTCAGATAACATGAAAACAGAGGCTTTCTCATTTAGATTCAAAGCAAATAAACACATACACACAAACTCATTGAGTTTGTTTTCTCTTGAATGGAGAAGGAAATCTCCTGAGTTGTGTTTTGGAAGAAGGGCAAATATGGGATAAACCAAGGGCACACAGTGGGCACAGTGAGTTGGGGAAGTCTGTCTGCTAAGAAAAGGGAGAGAACATTAGCATGCTCTGACTCCTCTATTATAAAAACTGGCTACTGCATGATCAACACTGAAGCAGGAAGTTCACAGCCTCCATTTTTAATCCTGTGAGGGAAAATTAGCATCTGTTCTTTACTATGAGGAAGCTGAGATGCTGTCAGGTTCTGCCTACATGGTCAGCAATGTATCCAGAATTTGGCCCAGTTTTGCATGGCCTGGTTTGCTGCAATTAATGCTCATATGGGATCATTAATCATATTCTTGAGGATTCAGGCAACATGGAACTTGGAACACTATCTGGGAGGATTTGAGAGATTCAGGTGGAGGGTTACTTTCCATTTATGACTGCCTGGCTCCTTTCCTCTTTTTTCCTCCAATTTTATGGAAGGATTACAGCCCCTTCTTATGTCTGGCCCCAGAATTTATCTCAGTCTTAGCAAAATAAACAATTAGATTCAACTAGTCCTTACATACATAACATTTCAGTTTGGGGGGTATTTAGGAATTTGGCTCTCTTAGAAATAGAATGCTAAATATCACCTCTCTCTGCTATAATGTGTATGCGCGTGCGCACACACACACACACACACACACACACACACACACACACACACAGAGCAGTAACAACCTGCCTTGCAGTGTGACATTCAGTGGCAGAAGCTGCCATTTCCCTGGCAGGCTGCTGACTCCTACCTCCAGCATGGCCCTATGTCTTTGTTCTGGTCTCTGAGTGACACCCATGTTTCATACAGGAGTGGGAGTAGAGACAGCAAATGTATAATTGGAAATCAAGAGCTGATGACTTAATGCTTAACTCATATTTTGTTGAGTTGTTGTTTGCTTGTTCCATAAGCTTTAAGTCTGCAACACTTGTCAGATTATGCTTAAAAGTTAATAGATACTTTTCTTTTTCCATTCTATTTCTGTATGAGATAGGAAGAAGAAATAAATCCTTCTTTCTCTACTTGTAAAAGGGACTGTGAGGGTCATGGTGTGCTGACCACTGAGCCTTATGGTGGGACTCTCAACATAAACCTATACTTAGGTGTCTTATAGGAGCCCTGAGTGCAGGAAACTATGGGATGGCCATTCAGGGCTTGGGAAGATAGAGTCCAAAGCAACATCTGGGTGTGTTATACAGGAAGCAGGAGCATCATTACCTAGTTATGAGATGTAGGTGACTTGCAGACTTTGGTGCTGGGAATGATAGAGAGCTCCCAGCTACAAGTTTGAGAGCTGGCTGGCAGGGCTGGCTCCTTTTTGTGACTGAACCCTAAGTCACAGAGCCGACATTTCATCTTTAAGGAAAAGATGCCAAGACAAACCAATAAGTTAGAAATGACTAGTTTGGATTTACACTGTTATATTGGTATGTACAAAAGAAACTTCGATTTCTATTTTAAATTGTCCTCTATGGAGGCGGAACCTATTTAAAGTTCCGCTACAAATTCATGAGTTACCTCAAGAATATACAGCAGTTACCCCAAGAATATACAGCCGAGATTGAAAATTTTGCCTATTTGAGAAATAAAAACTTATATTTATGAGTAATTGTAATATATGTATCTCTGGAGGATGAAATTGAAAAACCTCTTCAATTTTATTTTCTTTCTGTGAACTCTATTCTTTGCCTATAATTTTTAATCTGTATTTAACCCAATACCTATAATTCTGACAATATCTTTGCTTTTTATTTTACTATAGCTGCTTCTTTTCTGTTTTTATTTGTTTCTTTTATTAATTACTCAAGATATATGGGATTGAGAAGCCATTGTTTTCTCTTATTCAATGGCTTCTGGGAGTGAGTTATGATTTACAAGGTAAACACTATTGTTCAATCACACCCATATCACAGAAGTATGCTCCCAAGTTTTCTCACTTTCATTTGATTAAGAATTCATTATGATGATAAAATAAGATACAGCTTTATCTTTGAATTATGTTTTTAGGTAATTACCAAGCTGACTCAAATCCATAACTTAAAATTCCTGTGGTTTGAATAAAGAGCTTTGCATTACAGGACTTATAACTTATGCTGACTTTTTCAGCCACGTTTAACTGGGGATTTTGGAGACATAGTCTCTCAAACTTTTCTTCCCTGCTGGCTCTGAACCATATCTGCAGTCCTGTGGATCTTAGCCTGCTGAGAAAAGATTGTAAGTGGAAACCACAAGTGTCCCACCTGGGATGACCATCTTGAGGAATCAGGGTAAGATTCAGATATGAAGAGTGACACTAAACTGGATATATGAATCATTTATGCCGATCACATCAGTTTTCACAGTGCATAGAGTGAGCTCCTTTTATTTGAACCTTTAGTAAATGTTCAAGTTGGGTTTTGCCAGGATAGTGCCATTGTGTCCACTGCTGCTGTACTCATTCCCACTTGCTGTGGGATCCATCTCTGCACCAGAGAGCAGCAGAAGAGCACCAGAACTCCACCTGCCACTCCAAGTCCACAGTTAGCCTTCTTCCTTTTCTCTGTCTTTCCTCTGTTGCAGAAAATTGGCTATTTTCTTTTTTTGCTCAACAATTCTGTTTTCACTCAGCAATTCCGCTCCTTGTAATTCTAAGACTTTGGTGTAATAAAAACATGCAGCCTCTTCAATGGCAATTCTATTTGTTCCATGTATTTAATGAATAAGTAAGTAAACCTTAATTAAGACACAACATAGCTCATGAAATAATTATGAATACATAAATCAATTTGTTGACCTTTCCTCAAAATGGATTAGCATTATTTGTTGCTTATCTTGTTCATTTACTGAGCTAATATTTTCTTGCCTGAAGATATTGTAAAATTGAATCCCATCAATCTTTGGAAATCTATATTTCAGTAAGTATTGAGGAAGTTTAAAAATGCTTATAACTTTTTACCTGCTGATTCACCTTCTGGAACTTTATTCTAAAAAAATAAATTGAAATGTGGCAAACAAGTGAAATGACTAGAGTGATTTGAAAAGCAGAGATAATGTTCAATCATTTGGAAAGAGAAAATATACACTGTGAGTATATATAAAATCACAAAATGAAATATTATGAAGACATGAACATAATGCTTGTAAAATACTTCTCATTTAAAAATGTGTATAATAGTGAATGCCCTTTTGAGAAAATAAGAAGCAATATCTTATAAAGAAAAGGTTTAATAATATGTACATTATTGACAAAATATATAAGACAATAGGAAAATATGAATATAGGGTAAATAGCTAATAGAAAAGTCAAAGGTGCAAGGGGTTATCCTGTGTTCTTGTTTCAGCATTTTGTTATTCTCCTTCCCCTCCACAAATTAGACAAATGTATGTTCAAGATTCAAGATGCATATTGGAATTGAACTTTACAACTTCAGGAGAGGAGGAGTAAGGGGGTAACAATGCTAGACAAGAAATGTACTCATTGCCTTCTCTATACAACATCTTTACAATAAAATAAATTTTAAAAAAAAATCAAAGGTAAGCACTGTGAGCTGCTAAAAGCACATTTATCATATTTTTTCTTTCTTTTCTGTAGTTTAGAGTAAGTATAATCATTTTAATATTGGGAAAACAAACTTCATTAAAACAATAATTCTTGTCGTGAAAAACAGATTCATTAAAAATGATACCAGTGATACATATATTACAAAATATTTCCTGAGTTATGCATTGTTAGTCTTATTTATTATTGTTTCAAGTTTGAAACATTTTCTAGGCAAGTGCTTTACCACTGAGCTATACCTGTAGCCTGCAAAGTTACATTTGAATTAACCCTAAGGGAGAGACATTGATGAATTTCTTCTCCCCTCCCCATTATTATTCTAGGTTAACACTCAGATATCTTGTATTAAAACAAGGTTAGTGAAAGTTGGCCTGATTAAACAACTGGGAAAACAGAATTCATGCTCTTCATAGAGAAGTACATTTAGAATTCTATCTATGAATTTAAAATAAAGAATGATAGTCCTAGAAAACACCTCATCTTACCTATAATCTTCATTATTAGAAATTATAATAAAAACCTAATCCTCAGGACATTATCAAATGCTCTATCTTGCAATATCTATTTCAGGGTTTTATCTCAGTGGTACTTGTGGTTCAATTACATATTTTTACCTAGTTTTCAATTTAATAAGTCAAGATAAAAATCCTCATGGGCAACTGAGAAGGGCAAACAATAAAACTATAAGGAAGCTAACTTTGGACCAGAAACATAAGGAAAACTATTTCTAATTAAGTAAAAATGTTTTTCTTTGTCTTGAGATATATTTTTTTAAAAAGGATCTGGAAATGTTTGCATTTTTCTCTCCCTTTATATCTCTCACTCCTATCTCCCACTCAGTATGCTGCGGTTGAATAAACCAAACCCTTCACCCTTAGAATTCACATGTTCTGGTTAAAGAATGAATGAACATTTAAATCTTCTTGCTGAGGTTTAACAGTTGAGAAATAGATGTCACTTTAACTGTCTTGCTCTGTGGTTTTCAGACAGCCTGAGAAAAGGATGCTAAGCACTATGTTAAGATGATTTTTCAGTTAAAAAAAATCCATTCTTGGAAAGGGCTTGATTTACTGTTGATAAAATAGGTAGCGACTCTGGTGAAATTCCCTGCAACTACCTCCATCTGACCTTCAGAATCAACACTTCCCAATTCAAGTTTCCAGTTATCAATATTGGCATTCACTTGTATTTGTAAGATAATTACATAAGGCAAACAATGTTTGTATTGCTTGGATTTTTCCTCAACACAGCTCCACATAAAGCTTATCTCAGCCAGACACTAGTGGCTCCTACCTGTAATAATAGCTATTCAGGTATCTGAGATCTGAGGATCATGATTCAAAACCAGCCAGGGCAGGAAAGTCCATGAGACACTTATCTCTAATCAACTACCAAAAAGCCAGAACTGGAGAGTTAGCTTAGATATAGCTTAGGGACCATACCCAGGCCCCTCCTGGGTTCAAACCTCAGGACACCCACACCAACACCCATACCCACTTACGCTTCAGGATTTATGAGTTTTCCTAATGGTGTACCTGATTTGTATTTATCTCCTTTGACTTTTCTATCTTATACAAATATTATGATAAAACTTTTAGCAGTTCTGCGGTTTGAGCTTAGGCCCTTTGTGCTTGCTTATGGTGGAGACTCTACCACTTGAACCATGCTTCTAGCCCATCTCTTTGCTGATTCTTTTGGAGATGGAATCATAAAACATTTTCTCCCCACGTTGGCTTTGATCAACAATTGTCTAGATATCGGCTTCCTGAGTAGCTAGGATTACAGATATGATCTTCAGCGGCAGCTTTTTAATATATTTATGTTATTTAGTTTAGTTGATGAATACTTACTCTGCATTGATTATTACCAAAAGAATAGAAGAGAAGTAAAAAGAATTATTTTGCTAGATTTGAAATTTCCTTAAAAATTAGCAAATTCAACTTTGAGCCTAGCA
Source organism: Dipodomys spectabilis (assembly GCF_019054845.1). Classification (NCBI taxonomy): domain Eukaryota; kingdom Metazoa; phylum Chordata; class Mammalia; order Rodentia; family Heteromyidae; genus Dipodomys; species Dipodomys spectabilis. Next base: position 11,592,102 of record NW_024870771.1, read on the forward strand.
GACTTAATGACTTGCAGGAATGATTGAGTCTATGAAAAATAGGGCACATCTCATCACATTCACTGTCTGAAATGTGTACCTTCCTCTTTCTTCACTAGTAAGTAACCAGATAACCCGAGGCCAATCTTGGACTCCTCTGTTCAACTTACCTCTCTATTCTTCTTATATTGATCACATGATATTATACATAATTATCTTTTAAAGGTATTTAGCATGTTAGTGATGACTGTAAGATCACTGGTATTCAAAGTTGGCCCTAGTTCCTTATCTATATCAACAGAGGCACGGGGATTTTGTTCAAGTGTCAGGGAATCACTGGATAGGTCTATTATAATACTTTTGTTATGTTTTGTTTTGAGATGAGTAGATTGTCATGTATATGTGTATGTGTGTATATATATATACATACATACATACATATAATATATCTGCAATGTTTAATATGGTGGCTGAATATGAACTCACACACAAAAAAGCAACTTGAAGGCTGGGTGCTTGCAATACATGCCTAAAATCTTATCTACTCAGGAGGCTGAGATCTGAGGATCATGGTTGGAAGCCAGCAGGCTCAGGAAAGTCCTGGAGATTCTTATCCCCAATTAACCAGCCAAAACTCAGAAAGTGGACCTGTGGCTCAATTGGTAGGATATTAGGCGTCAGTGAAAATGCTCAGGGACAGTACCTAGGCACTGATTTCAAGCTCCAGGAATGGCAACACACACACACACACACACACACACACACACACACACACACACACACACACACACACACACACACACACTAACAACCTGAAAAAAATACAATATTTCAAGAGACCTGATAAAATATTTGTTATTTGTTTACTGGTTTCTTAAGCTACTTGAATTTGAAAGGGATAAAACAAATATTCACTAGACATTTTGGGAGATGTTAAAAAGCCTTCACTGATGTGTCTATGAATTGACCAAGCAATTCAGTTTTGCCCTTTGAACACTGCTCTTAGGCCTTGAAGGACACTCTGTTCTAAACATTTGGTGGATTCCTGGAATCCTGGATGCTCTCTTCACTAGAGATGTACATACTGGGGACAGACTTAACACACCGCCTCAGTTCAAAGATGCTGAACTCTTGTAAGGATGAATGACCTCCGTGCACTATTGATGTCTTGTTTAGATCATACAATAGTCCTCCAGTCACATAATTCTTCTGCTCTTTGATTCTCCACCTGCCTGTGGGGCTTAGGTTGTTGTCATTCTGCAGAGTGCAGACTGCCATGAGCCATCTGAATGACATGTGCAGATGTGGGAAAGGGAATGTTGCAACCCCCTTATGAATTGACAAAGGAAATATTCCCATTTAATAGTTTTCGAGAAAAAGAAATTAATGTTCGTGTGGCCTAAGAAAGTAGGTCAAGGAGAATTCTATAGTTAAATTGCACCACAGAACTGATTCTGCCCAGACTAGACACAGTAAGGGAACTACATAAGGCAAACAAGAAAGTCTCCAAAAAGCTTCTTTTTCATATGGAATTCTGTTATTTCTTCCTGCTATCTCTGCTCATATTTATATGGAGTCTAAAAGGATTCCAAGAAATACCTCAAATACCAATTGTCTGTCTCTAGGGGTGAGTCTGCAGCAATTTTAGTTATTATGTCTCTCCAGCTTATATCCAAAATACGTTTTAATGATTTCTTCAAGATCTCCATGTCATTTGAGCTTACAAATGAAATCCTCTCCTTCATTTCTATTTGTTAGTAAATACTAAAAAGGAAAAAAGAAGTCTTCCATTTGTTTAGTATTAATAAACATTAAATGAGATGCAAGAAGGCATTCTCCTATCAAATGGTAACTTTCCCAAAAAATGGCATTTATTTTCTGATTTGTTTTCTTGTGGAATATCTTGCTCAGCTTTCCTTTACTTCTTTAGGAATTTTGTTCCTTGCCTCCTTCACATTGCTTACCTTAACTTTTTTTTCCACATGTAAAAGGTTAAGACTCTTTCCCATTTTTCTAGGGGTAAGGAGTTGCTTATGAATATAGACCCACTCCCATTGGGACAAGCCAGGAATGAACTTCTCAACTCCTCACCATAGAAAGCAGACATCTTAATCATACAGAGGTGGAAGTACTGTATGTACTAAAATTATTGGCATTTGACAAATCTTAGGCTCACTCAAGTACAGCCAGAAAACTTTTTTAAAAATACCATGTTTTTCCTTAACAAAAAATCAGGAGGTGCAGGAAGTTTATTTTTCTTATTCAAAAGCATGACTTTCCCTATCCTCTTCCAAGGACAAACAGCAAAACAACTTAACTGTTTTGTCCTCCATCTTCACTTGAAATTTGACTTCCCAATGTATACCTAATAGATTCTAGCTTAGCATAATAGATATGTGTGTAAGCTTGCTAAGATTAGAGTTTGAGTTGCTGAGAGAAATAGAGAAATAGGTAGAAAAATGTCAAAAGATTAATTTGTCATTTCCTTACATAGCATCACCTTATTGACATAAGATAATGAGATATGTCAAAAATACAATCCATGGCACCAGCATTTCAAAATGTAGTACTTTCTATTGCCATGTACATAAGGAAAATACATCTTCCAGGTTGTCCATCAGGCACTCTACCTGAAACACTGTTAGGATGAGTGTCTATTACGAGGACCTTGCATAACAAGCAGTGCTCTGTGGCTTGTTGGCCACGGACTAAAATGTGATTATCCCTAACCTACCCAAGTTGAGGTAGAGGGCGAGTCTCCCATTCTGTAGCTCCAGGGTTATGTGGTCTCCCCGTTGTCCTTCCCCATGGAACAGGACTCCATCACCTTGCATGCTCTTGAATTTCAAGGATATTACATCTTTGAGGGTACTCATCAGCTTCTGATTGAACCTGTAGAGCAGCGAGCTGCGACCATCAAAGTCGGCAACATCTGATTCTAGGTACAAAGAGAGAAGAGGGAAAGAAAAGTCAGTGCTCATCCTCCTGAGTGCTGACCCTGCTTCCATCACAGTCTGGCTGTGCAATTTACAGGAATGTTATTGGGATCTGGAAGGTCCTTTCTCAATAGGAAGCATAAAGACTAGCTTCAATCTAATTAGACTTAGAGGAATGATTCATTTACAAGAAGCCACCACACACTGAGTCAAAAGGAACTCTGAGTAGAAGGAAAACTCTCATTAGGGATGTGCCAGCCTTTGCTTGGGGGGACAGTGTGAGAATGCCACAGGTACTGATGTCATGCTTTTCTGTGTCAGATGCCTGAATTATAATAATCACTTCTGATTTGTCTTCCTTGTTAATTTGCTTCTGACAGGTGGAATCATTTGTTTTTCTCATCACAAGCACAAGACTGGAGGTGAATAAGAAATATAATTTATTATGCCAAATCTGGTTGAATAGTTAGGAATTCTCAGAGTCCTGTGTTGAAAAGGATAATGAGAGTTCTTAACAAGTTTAATGGAAAAGCATAGCCAGTAAAGGAAGATATGGTATTTGAATTCAGAGGGCAAGTAAGTGGATATTTGCCATATACTTTGACTCAGCGTGATAATATACTATTTTATCTACCTACCTATACATCCTCATCTGTTTTGAGTATCATTTGTATTTATTCATTTATCTATAATCGATTGTTTATCACTATTATCTGTCATCTGTATATTTTCTATTATATATGATATAGAAATTATTGCCTGTAAGTGAACATTATTTTTTCATTATTTTTGTTTGTTCTTGAGATATTTTAGGAATAATTAATTTACACATAAATGTCTTATTTACTCATGGAGTACCATGTGATATTCAAAGTGTGTATATATCATATAATATCAAACCAAGGTTAGTATATCGTAACCTATTATCATGTTGTAGAAAGGATTCAAAAAAGCAGTTTGTGAATACAGTGAATCTTGACTGGTACAACATTAATGTGAAATCCAAAACCTTTTCCTTCTAACTATTTTGAAGAGTATAACAAACTATCATTAAATCAGACACCCTACTGTGCAATAGAGCATCAGAACTTACTTCTCCTCTCTAATTCTGACCTCATACTTACTGGTTATCTCATCCCTGTCCATCCATCTTCTCTAGCTGCCAGCTTCTGGTAATCTGTTGTATTCTCAACTTCTATGCAGTAAGTGCTTTTAGAATCCACATAAATGAAATCATGCAATAGTTGTCTTTCTGTGCATGTTTTATTTTGCTTAACATAATGTTCTCCAATTTCATTATTATTAAAGTTAAAGTAGAAGGCCAAGTAATCATGATTTAAACGTATGCAGATATATTTATATATAAAACAAATATATTCAAAAATGAAGGACTATATTTGGAAGGTGTTATTGTATGCTATTTTAGCATCCCTTTTACGATTATTTATGGTAAATATTTATAGCAGTTTCGATTACTTTTATAATAGGGAAAATGTAAGGTTATTTAATTATGACGTGAAAGAGATATATACCATCTTATATGGAGGCATACGGGTATGTGGATGGGGTGGGATTATTCTTATTTGAAATTCAATACCCAAGAAAAAGTAAATTTTTTTTATTATTTGTAGAACCATTAAAATCCTCAGCTTAAGTATATATAACAAACTAAGACATTATTCCTGACCAAGGAGATAGAAATATCATTTGTATTTTAAATTCTGAAATAAAAAGAAATAGGAAATCACTCCTTTCTGTCATAGTTAAAGAAGACAGTTTCAGAATTTGTCCCAATGATAGAAAGAGATTGCCACTATAAAGATTACTGATAACTCCAGAACTTAAAAGGAACATTCCAGATGCAGAGGAGTTTCTTACAACCCCTTACTTTTCCCAGAACCTTCCCTCTACAGCAGTGTATTTATATCTGTCCTTCAAACTGGACTTCAACCCAAATCAATGGAACTATAGCAGGCAACTAACCACATTATAATGCATCGAGCATCATAATGCATGCAAACTTTGAAAGCCATGGTATGTTATCTTGGTCACTGGGGGCAACTTTATCTAGGACTTTAGTTTTTTGTCTGTAAAATGGAGACAATTATGTCCATTAGGAAAGGCTACTTCAATAATCAGTAATCAATTATGCTAAAAAATGTAAAGTGACAACACAGTCAAAGTGATTCCAGGCTCTTTGTTTTAAATCAGACAGAGGCACTAGAGTGTTAATTATGCTTTTGTTAACTGGGGGGCCTTGAGTTTTTAGCCAGTTCACTCAAGGGGCTATTACTGAAATATATTTACCCTAAATGCTGCTGCTGCTGTGGTGGTTGTTGTTGTTTTTCAATGATTTGTTACCCAGGAGATGCCAAGTTACCTCCATGTTTCCTAGTCTGCCAGATTTCAGCTTCAGAATTTCTTACATTGAAATTCTCTGTGAGTGTGTGTGTGTGTGTGTCCACGAGCGCATTATTTATGCTCTCTCCTCTGACAGAGGAGACTGCCACTACTCAAGACTCTGCAGGAGCAATTGAGTCCTCAGGAACTTTATTGCCCAGCAGTGAGTTGAAGAGCCCCACACTACCCATCAGAGCTTGTAAAGGTGAATGCAGGACATCAGGCACATGCAGCAGAGACTGACCCAGCTCAACAAGGGGAAGATTCAGACAGAGTTTTACTGGGGAAATAAGCAGTACATTACTCTTGAATGACTCAAATGGGACAGAATAGACTAAAAGAACCCAGAAGGGAGCAAGAGGACAAGAAAATGTGATGCCTCTCAGGATTACAGGAGGCTCAGGTGGTTGGGGCAGAAGATGGGCAGAAAGATCTATTTTTTCCATTGTGACTATTTCCAGCAGTCTGAGAAGCACAAGGGTTTCATCTAAGCAATAACTGAAACTCCACAAGCATTCATGGAGCTGTCTGTCCCAGGTCTACAAGGAGATATAATGCTCAAACTTTGCATTCTCACACCAAGAGAAACACCATTTCATTATCCTCAAAGTGGCCTCTTAGCATCCTGCCCAAAGTATAAGCACTCCTATTACACTATACCTATGTCGCAAATCTCCAGAGAATCAGTTATTAGTAGAATCTGATGGGGGAAAATAGTGACAGATATTTGTTGCGCCATATGCATGAAAGAGCACATAAGAATTGCACCATTTTCTGGGAGCAATATTCAACTACAGGGAGAAGGCTGCTTTATAGAGTAGTACTTTTACTGACCAAGTGCCAGAATAAGTCAAGTTTATATACAACTATGGGCTTTACTTATCTTTTCTGTAAAATCAGGCAAAAAATACTTGCTTAAAGAATAATCATATAACTAATTTTTCACTGTCATTTCATACATGATCTCATTTTGTGATATGATCTTATATTATGATATCATTGTTTCCTCAAATCCTGCCTGAAGCCCTCAGTTCTCTATTCAAGTCTTGGGGCTCAGTACCTTTCTTCTGCAGTAGCAGTTACAATGTTTCCTCTCCATAAACATCTATCAGAACTTTTATGACTGACATTCCCTTTTCAAAAGTGACTGGCTAGTCTTGTGACAGGATTTGTGAGGCATAGAAACATGGCTTAAATCTGAGGAAACATGGGTATGTGTATAAAAGTTATATACACATATGTCTAGGTATATCTATGTGATATGTGCGTGTTTACATGAACAGATGATGAGTACTCTAGCTTTTGTTTTGGTGCTTATTTGTGGGAAATTGGGGCACATTTCTTGATTTTCATAAGCTTCAGTTCTATCTATACAAAGAGACATAGAGAAAATTATAAAGCCATAGTGAGAGTTATATAAGCTCACACCTGGGAAAAGGCAGTCTATAACACTTAGCCTCATGTTCTGTTTTTAATCCAAAGGATTTTTTCAGTAGGAAAAATTTTTTATCCTGGTGTGACTGATAAGGAATGTGAAAGGAATTTCTTGGGTTTCAGAGTCCAGTAGTTTTTATGTGATAGCAAGCAGTATCTTTCAAACTCTCATTACCGTCGTCAAATACTTGAAAGAACCCACAACTTTTCTCTTACATTCAACTACTGCCACAACCACCTGACAAGGTTTCCTATGCCACATCTCTATGAAAGCCATTCAGTGAACTACTTTTTAATTCAGAATTTAATTTAGTATTCAAAAATCAGTAAGATTTGGCTTGACTTATCTTTCCTATCTCATCCTCGATACTATTTCTAATCCACACCTGGCATGGCATTGATGATACTGTGTGCTGTGTGCTGTGTGTGTGTGTGTGTGTGTGTGTGTGTGTGTGTGTGTGAATGTGTGTGTGTGTGTGTTAAGAACAATGTGGATAGAAAGGTTGGACAAATGGGATTGCATTAAACTGCAGAGCTACTGCATGGCAACGGACATAGCTAGCAAGGTTAATAGAAAGCCCATGGATTCAGAGAAGATCTTCACTAGTCATACAACAGGCAAAGGTTTCATATCTCAAATATACTTAGAATTCAAAAAATTAAATCCCCAGCAACAAATCCTCAAAGGAAAAACTGCCCAATAAATAAGTGGACTAAAGACTTAAAGAGAGACTTCTCTGAAGAGGAAAGAAGGATGGCCAATAGACACATGAAGAAATGTTCAACCTCTCTAGCCATAAAAGAAATGCGAATCAAAACAACATTGAGATTCCACCTCTCCCCATTTAGAATGGCTATAATCAAGAAATCTAATAACAACAGATAGTGGAGGGGATGTGGACAGAAGGGAAGCCTACTGCATTGTTGTTGGGAGTGTAAACTTGTTCAACCACTTTGGAAAGCAGTATGGAGGTTCCTCAAAATACTCCACATAGAGCTCCCCTATGACCCAGCAATCCCACTTTTGGGCATTTACCCCAAATGATCCCAAACAAGACCATACAAAATCTACCAGCACAACTATGTTTATTGCAGGATTATTTACCATAACTAAGATATGGAACCAATCCAGATTCCCCACAGTAGATATATGGATCAAGAAAATGTGGGATATATATATGTGTGTGTGTGTGTGTATACATATATATATATATATATATATATATAAATTCTATGCTTCCATAAGAAAGAATGATACTGCCCCATTTGAAAGGAAATGGAAAGACTTGGAAAAAATCATATTAAGTGAAGTAAGCCAGACCCACAGAAATGTACGTCCCATAGTTTATCTTATTTGCAATAATTAGTATATGTCTAGGATAATCTTAGCAGATAGGCAGAATATCTCAATAGCTATGTACATACGACCATATAAGATGATGGGCACAAGAGGTTTTTCTTTGTTGTTGTTGTTTTTAATATACTATGTATTTTGTTGCTTTTATATGTTCTTCAAGTTATGATATATCCCCTGATTTTGGTGCTCTGGTATTGCATATACATTTATTTGAATTAGGGAAGGAAGGGGAACAACAGAATGGGAGATAAAGGTCAAGGGGAACCAATGCAAGAGTGATATATACAAGACAATATGTTGGGAATGATCTGTACAACTTGTGAGGGTGGGGGTGGGAAGGAGGGAAAGTAGGACAAAAAATAAAGGAAGGAGTAACAATTTTGACCAGAAATGTACTTATTTGCTTACTTAACTGTAACCTCTCTGTATATAACTTTGACAATAAAAAAATTTTGAAAGAGGGCTGGGAAGGTGGCTCAGTGGTAGAGCGCATGCCTTGCATGCCAGAGGCCCTGAGTTCGATTCCTCAGCACCATATAAGCAAAAAGAAAGAAAAAAAGCCGGAAGTGGTGCTTTGGCTCAAGTGGTAGAGTGCTAACCTTGAGCTGAAGAGCTGAGGGACAGCGCCCAGGCCCTGAGTTCAGGCCCCATGACCGGACCCAAAAAAAAAAATTTTTTTTAAAGAATAATGTGGACTAAATCCACATCATGAACTCTTTCATTCTTTGTTCTTTGAGTATGTAGTCTTGTTTAATCATACCAACTACCACTTGAAGAAGATATTATTTCTATTTTGCATGTGATAAAAATCATTCACAAAAAGATGATGTATGTAATTAGTAAGTGGCAGAATCCACATTCAAAACTACCCCGTGTGACTTTACCAGACTATAGCTCTGAGTATGTAGAGCTCTTTCCCAAACATCACCCTTCTGTCTGCAATACCCTAGTGCTCAGCTTTTCAGTAAGATTCCTTGCCTTTTCTCCTAGAGGTCTCCCTCTACTTTCCTTCAAAGTATACTGCCATTCCCTTCATAGCATTCCATTAGAATGATCTCCTTGTGTTCCTTGTTTGTCTAGATCTCTAGCATGACAGTGTATTTCATGAGGGCAAAAGATTGATAGACATTTCTGCCTTTATTTAGATCCCAGCACTGGACTCAGGTTATAAAAATGCTCAACACCTATGAAGCACTGAAGGGCCTATGTAACAGCAGACCTGACCTAACTTCTGTCTTTCAAGTTGTTGGCCCATCTGTGGATGCTGGCTTCTCACCCACGTTCAGAGGGTTATGTCATTCCACAAGTTTTGCTCAGTCACTTGAGATATGGGACTTGTAGCATTGCTGTACAGCAAAGAGAAATGCCTTTCAGTGAACACAACTTAGCCAGGCTGGAGAGCAGAAGCTTGCTCTATGAACTTACTGAGAAATTATTTCTATATGCAAGAGAGCCCAGCCAAAAACCCTGGACATTTTCAATATTAATTAAGTCACACATGAAAATATCAGTCATTTCACAGATGGAGAAACAAAAGTTAAAGAGAAGTTTTAAGAAGGATTAAATATTTCCCCAAGTAAATACTTAATAACTCCTCCAGAAGCCTGAAAAAATATTTAGCATTCCCAGTTTCACATTGATAAAATAATTTTTTAAGATGGAAACATTTTAATTATAAAAACCCATATCTTATGTTAACAACATATTCTTATTTTTCCAAATTATACAATTGTAGCCCCTGTATCCTGATCATCTGATTTGGTCTAATTTTTAGACAAATATGCTTATGAACATCACAATTTTTAATTATCTTATCTTGATTGGTTCTTTTTTAAAACACAAAAAGAGAAAGGAAAAGAAAGTGTTCTGGATCTGGGTGTTACAACTCTTACCAAATTATTCAGCAGGATGAGATTGGGAGAGTCATGTTTGAGATCAGTGTAGGGAAAAAGTTTCAGATCTTATTTCTTTTTTTTGGGGGGGGGGAGTCCGGTCGTGGGGCCTGAACTCTGGGCCTGGGCGCTGTCCCTCAGCTCTTCATCTCAAGGCTAGCACTCTACCACTTGAACTACAGCGCCACTTAGGGCTTTTTTCTTTTTGCTTATGTGGTGCTGAGGAATCGAACCCAGGGCCTCATGCATGCAAGACAAGTGTTCTACCACTGAGCCACCTTCTCAGCCCTTCAGATCTTATTTCTATTGATAAAAAAATATCTGGGCACATTATGCCTACCTACAATGGAAGCATAAATAGGGGATCAAGCTCCTGTCCAGAGTGGGGGAAAGTTATAAACAATGGAAACAAAGTGTGCTGTTGACATGGCCAAGTGATAGAAGGATTGCCTCAAAAGCAAAGCATCCTGAGTTCAGAATTCCAGTAACACCAAAATTAAAGAGAAATGGTGTTAGAAGGTCTACCAGCAGTAAAAACAAGGTCTTAATGGCCTATGGAGAAGTATATAATCATCTCAGAATGTAGTGCATATACCACAGAGAAAATAACAAAGAGAAATAATGAATCTTCCATATTGTTTCTGATAGTTCCTCTAAAATATGTATAGAGATTCCATCCCTTGGATTAAATAAACTTTTTCTAGGGGTTAAAGACACTAATTAGCACATATTACTGCATTTACTTCATTTAAGGTTCTGAGCAGTCAAGATTTTTCTCCTTTGAAGAAGGGGAAAAGACCCTGTAACTTGCTTAGAGGCATCCACAAGCTAATGAGCTGCTTGACACTGAAACCACAGTTTTCCTCACTAAAGAATGGAAGATTGTCTTAAGGATTGCAGGCAACATAAAGGTCTTCTGAATTGTGTACAAAGCTTGCATTTCAAGGTCTGTGTATCTGTGTGTGTGTGTGTGTGTGTGTGTGTGTGTGTGTGTGTGCACGCGCGCGTGTATGCGTGCGTGTATGTGTGTGTGTGTGTGTGTGTGTGTGTAAGGAAAGGGATGTCAAAATCAGGAAAAGGGAACATTAAGAGATAAATTTCCCTGGGTCTCTACTCTTTTATATTTGCTCCTGTTCATACACAACAACTAGTTCAGAGCAGTGGCTCTTTCTGGGAGACCTGAATAAACCACACAATTGTCTGAGACTGTTCTGTGGATGCACTTGTGATGCCCTGTCAGCGCTACCAGGTCTACTGAGTTCAACTCTCCAATTCTAGTTGGGTATTGTGGTCTTACTTCACTCACACATTCTTGATTTAGGTGTTTGTTGACCCCTTCAACACTTCATATGCGTAGTATAGATGGGAGACAGGGATAACTTTCACAGAGATGACCACTGTGGGATCAGGTGGTCCAGAAGAGGTCTCCAGGTGTCCCCAGTGAAGTAGTGCTTCTTCTGAGTCTTTAGTGATGAGCAGAGGCAGGTAGGTGGGAAGAGGGGAAAGATTGCTGCTAGTAGTGAGAAGCCACATGTTCAAAGCAAGGAGAGGAGAAGGGACCTGGTCAGATCCTGGGTATGTCAGGAAGAAGTCTGGTTACAGCAGTGGCTCCAGTAACAACTCCCTGACCAACAATGTTGACCTAAGTAAGGATGCTGTCAGAAGTAAAAGATCTAGGACTTCATCAGACTGTGTACACAGAAAGTCAGGTGCATGGAACCTGCAATCTGTGTACTAAGGAGTCCCCTGGATGATCCTGATTCAGTGGAGGTCAAAGTTGCTCTATGCTAAAGACTAGCATTCCTGGGGCTGGGAAGGTGGCTCAGTGGTAGAGCGCTTGCCTTGCATGCTTGAGTCCCTGGGTTCCATTCCTCAGCACCACATAAGCAAAAAGGAAAAAGCCGGAAGTGGCACTGTGGCTCAAGCAGTAGAGCACTAACCTTGAGCTGAAGAGCTGAGGGACAGAGCCCAGGCCTAGAGTTCAGGCCCCATGACCAGAACTTCGCCACCTCCTCCCCCCCCCCCCGCTCCCCCCCCCCCAACCAAAAAAAGACTAGTATTCCAGAGTCTATGGGAAACTGTGGTTCCCATATTAGAAAGAGAGTCAGGGTCTTCTCCAATTCAACATGAAATTGTAAAGTTTCAATGTAGTTTTGTGGTTAAGTGTGTAGTGCTTAGTGCATTCAAGAGTTGTAAAATTGCAGTGTCTGTTCTGATTTTTTTTTAGAATCTTCATTTTTTACTGTATTTGATTTTTTTAGAAAGGTATCCCGATTCCTTGTACAGTCAGCTCATGTTCTAGTTCTGAATACCCATCCTACCTTCCTCAGTGGTATGATCCAAGTTTCATTATCTATTACCAAGGTAGCCAAATCCTAATGTGGGTCATGTGTATTTTTTAAGACCTGATGACAACTCCTCAGGGTTTTCAGAGTTCATTATTCTATCCACATTGCCAGTGACCCAGAACACAGCTGTTAGCTATTTACTTCCTAGAGTAGATAACCTCTTCCACTGTCTCAAAATTGATTTTTAGGATCTCATTATTGCAAACTCAATTCAATTCAATTTGTGGTTTGTTACAATGATGATACATTGGCAGATTTCTTTAGAATATGAAGGATCGGCCGGCCAATCACAGACTCAAGAGTCCCCCAATAGAGGCAGGTTCTTCAGCTCAGCATCCTCTTCTTTCATGTGAGGATAAATCTGGCACATGTTACCCCTTCTCCCCAAGGAGCTGAGAAATGCCAGTGCTTGATGATTTGCTATTGGGTCCATAATTGCTGACCCAGCTGTCATGGCTTGTTTTCTCAGAAAGATGGAGTTCTGAAGGCAGATTCTGACATTTTTGATGGATGGTGGTAACTTGTCAACAAGCCAGCTAAAAAAGGACTCTACTGAATAAAAGATTCCAAGCTAAAATCCCCAAGTGAGCTGAATGAGGCTCCTCTGTGGGCCTGAAAAAGAGTGTAGGTTTTTACAGCCGTGCAGTCAAAGATCCATTTGGAAAGGAGACAATCAGCATCTATCCAGAGACAATTAGTACCCCTCCCTTGCTCACAGTAATCAAGATCCAATTTACAATTACATTTGCAAACTTTTTTTCAAGATACATTCTATAAGAAAAGAATGATTAGCCAGGCGCCAGTGTCTCACCCTGTAATCCTAGTTACTCAAGAGGCTGAGATCTGAGGATTGAGCTTCAAAGCCAGCCCGGGCACGAAAGTCTGTGAAACTCTTATCTCTGATAAATCACCAGAAAACTGGAAGTGGTGCTGTGGCTCAAGTGGTAGAGCGATAGCCTTGAGCTGAAGAGTACAGGACAGCGCCCAGGCCCAGAGTTCAAGCCCTGTGACCCACAAAAAAAAAAAAAGCAGAATGATTATTATTCAAACTGCATGACGACACAAGGGCTTTGACTAGCAATCTGCAAAACACCAAAGTGTCTATGGTGTAAGTTTCTAATGTGAACTGTGGCAAATTCTAAGTTCAGGTCTCCCCACAAAATTTCTGGCATTTTTATGTCTGATGGGCAGATCTAAAACAGAATGAGTCTCAAGACATCATAAAAACAAAGTACAAAAATGAAAAATCAGGGCTGGGAAGGTGGCTCAGTGGTAGAGCGCTTGCCTAGCATACATGAAGCCTTGGGTCGGATTCCTCAGCACCATATAAGTAGAACAAAGCCAGAAGTGGCACTGTGGCTCAAGTGGTAGAGCGCTAGCCTTGAGCTGAATCACTGAGGGACAGCGCCCAGGCCCAGAGTTCAGGCCCACTACCGACAAATAAAAAAACAAAAAAACAAACACAAAAACATAAGTGAATTTCAGCCCTAATTACCAGACATGCCTTTTAGCTCTGAGAGTCAAATTTTATTCTTCCAAAATCTAGGGTTTTGATTATGTTACTGCATTAATATCTATGGGCACACTTAATGTCTGTAGTGCCATTTTACTATTCACAAGCTACAAAGGTTACACAGAAAATAATACATTAATTTTAGAAAACATTCATAAATAGATATCCTTTAATAAATTAACATCTAAGTCATTGACAGGTATTAGGAGTATTTGATGTTCATTTTGATGTTCATTTGTGCTCTCAGAAACAAAGATGATAAAGACACAGGCCATTTTATCCAGACACTCAAACATGGCAATGCCTACATGACTGAGTTGCTTTGCAGAGCAGAATGCAATAACAGGAAATATGGCTATGGTTCCTATAACTTATTAGGCAGACAAAACCCTGTGGGAGTGAAACAGGGGTTATAAATAACTAAGTGGGTCCAAGGAACATGGAATAGGACATCGCTGAGCAATCTGTAAGACATATGGCCATCCTACATGAAAGATGCAGTAGACAGCAAGTGAGAAGGAAATGATCACTCAATGAAAGTAAGGCAAGTTATCAAACGTTCTCATTCTAGAACAGTACTTCACAACTATTACATCCTGGTTATCAGAAGGATAGGAACAACCAAGGCAAAGGTTGTTAGTGAGGAGTCAACCTTCGTGAAACAGTGTAACATAATCATTCCATCTTCAATGACCTTCAAACACAGCATGCAGTTACTATAGGAATGGTGATTTTCTTTTCAGTGATAGTTATATAAATCATACTGTCAGAATTAAAGAAGATAGTTTTCCATTGATACTTCTTGGTATGTGTTTGTACAAAAAAATTGATAAGGTTTTCTATTTGGTTATATGAGGCACTCTGTGTATGAGTGGAGATGAGAGCAATCTAAAGGAATATAGTGTTACAGCTAGTGCTGTTACATAAATTACTATAGTGATCACTTACCAGGGAGAAAAGGTAAAACAAATGGTCAAAAACAAGGCCTTGACATTTGTATGGAAGCTCGCTGCACCTAAAGGATTTGATCTAACGATTAGGTTAAATCACACACAAGGTAACAGAGCATTAACTAATCAGGAACAACAGGTAGCTGTAATTTTCCTTCTCTTTACCAGCTTTACCTACCAAAAACTTAATTCCCTCAACTTCCATATTTCCAAGCATGCCTTTGCCTCCTTCTCATGGCTTCTGAAAATCCAGTCATTCCTAAAAAGCAGAGTTTGTCTTATTTATTTTGGTATTCCCAAAGCTAGCAGAGAGGGACTACTGAATCATGCATATTTGCGCTTGTAGGAACTTTCAGATCTTCAGTGATTCAGAAACATCACAAAGAAGTCATTGATTTAAAATACAAAAGCATCCTGTTTTTATTATGTCTATAGTCAAATAGATACATTTATATCTTTATAGAAAAGACTGAATCATTTCTGCAGGAACTAAGAGCGAGAAAAGAGGCATATTCCATCATTGACCTAGTTTGAGGACATTTCTGGGCTTTTCTCATCTCCAGAGTGAAAGAATTGTAATTACAATGAATGGTTCTTGAAGGATTTCCTAACTCTAAAGTGCCAGGATTTCTTTTTCTTTTTTTTTCTTTTTTGCCAGTCCTGGGCTTGAACTACAGGCCTATGTGCTGTCACTGAGCTGTTTTGCTCAAGGCTAGCATGCTACTACTTTGAGCCACAGTGAATCGTCTAGCTTTCTGGTAATGGTTAGTTGGAGATAAAGAGTCTTACGAGGACTTTTCTGCCCAGGCTTGCTTCAAACCTCAGTTCTCAGATCTCAGCCTCCTGAGTAGTTAGGATTCAGCCATAAGCTACTGGCTCCCAGCTAAGTATGAGAATTTTTTTTTATTGTGAAAATACTGTACAGAGGGTTTACAATTACATGGGCAAGATAGTGAGTACATTTCTTATCAAGCATTGTAGCCTCCTCCTTTGTTTCCCCTTCCCATTCCTTCCCATCCTTCCTCCCCCCCACCCAATCCTCCCCCCCAAGTTGTAAAGTTCATTTTTGACATGACAACTTGTACTTCTCATTGTTGCAACAGGTCCACCTGTATCCTTATAAGTGTATACTTGTAAGTGCTAGGCAGAGTTATAAAAGAACCATCTGACCTTCTTCTCAGCACCACACAAATCTCAGCACAACACAGCTGAAATTTCCAATTTGGCAGCCTCTACATATATGACACATGCCCCCAGGAGATTAGAACAACAACAAAAGAGGGCAGTTGATGAAGAGATGACAGGAGAAGTCATTTGGAGTAGGAGACTATAACCTGAAGTCTGAAAGTAATGAATTCTGGATGATACCACTTGGAAGTGATTAACCAAATAGATGCAAAGTTTAATGTAGAAGGGAGGTAACTTGAGTTACAAAGTGATGGCTGTAAGTCTTAATGAGACCAGAAAGTCTGACATTATATTGATTGATTAGAATTATTTTTTTCCTTTCCATGTCCTGGATTCATTTCAATATTATTTTATATGATCAGAGGCAGATAGGCAAGCAGATAGGCATTGCAACTTTGTGTTTAGAATTAATAATTTTTTTAATTATCTTCCCATATATAAAGAAATTTTAATAGAATCCACCAAGAAAACTAAATGTAGCCTAAACTCTTTGGATAGATTGACGGTGTCAAAACCCTTCAAAGTTTAGTTTGTTAAAAAACTCACTTCCTAAGTGGATAAACTTCCCATGCTCCTTGATTGAAAAGAGTAACATCACAAAAATGGCAATTCTTTCCAAAGGTATTCACAAATTCAATGCAATACCCATCAATATCACAACATTCTTCAATAAAATAGAAGAAACAATCTAAAAATTCATATAGACTAAAAGAAGAACCCAAATAGCAAAAACCATTCTTAGCAGGTAAAGCAGTGCTGGAGGAATATCAATACCAAATGTTAAAATCTATTATAAAAACAGCTTTGTACTGGCACATGAACCAGCCTGACCACCAGTGAAATAGAATTGAAGACCAGACATGATACTACAGACCTATGGCCACCTAACCTTTAATAAGGGAGCCAAAATTATCAGAGAGAAGAAAGCCTCTTCAACAAATGATGCTAGCAGAACTGGCTATAAAAATGTAAACACACACACACACACACACACACACACACACACACAAACTGAAGTTAGCTGCTCATATATCACCAGAATCAACTCCAAATGCATCAAAGAAATGTTACAGGAAGTAATAGGGCTCCTTGGCACAGGTTGAAACTTCCTAGATAAACTTCCTAGATAAATCAAAGGAAGGTTTTATAAATGAGATTGCATTAAACACCAGAGGTTTTGCATGGCAAAGGACATAGCTAGCAAGATCAATAGAAAGCCACAGATTGGGAGATCTTTACTAGCTATACTGCAGACAAGGGCCTTATCATCTTATATAGTGATTTGATCATAATTTTGAGCTTTCCAGCTCATCTGATAAGATTATCCTATATGTAGACTAATTATTGCAAATAAGGGAAACCATGGGACCTAAATTTCTTGGAATTGGGTTAACTTCACTTAATATGATTTTTTCCAAGTTTTTCCATTTCCTAATAAATGGAGTGGTATCTTTATTGTTATTGTTTTAAATGTACCATGTGATTTTTATGTTTTCTTGTTGTTCTTGTTTCCTTTGTATGTTTTTCCCCCCTATGGCATATCCCCTTTTGTCACTGTACTCAATTTGATACCCTGAATCTTGTATATACAAATATCTAATCTGGGGAGAAGAAAAGGAATAACAAGCTCTGAAACAAGGACACAGGATTACCCATTGCAACAAGAATACCCACAGGACAGTATATTGGAAAGAACTTCACAACTTGGGGCAGCAGGGGTGGGGTTTGGGGAGAAGAGAGGGAGATGGGGGAGGAAGGGATAGTCGGACAACAACAAGGAAGGGAAGGGGTAACAATGATTGATTAGTAATGTACTCATTGCCTTACTCATGTAACTGCAACCCCTCTGTGCAGCATCTTAATAAAATTAAAAAAGTGTATTCATTACATTACATATGTAATTATAACCCCTCTGTATATCACCTTTACAATAAAATGAAATTAAAAGTTAAATTCATTTCCTAAGCCAGGTGCCATTGGTTCGTACCTGTAATCCTAGCTACTCAGAAGCTGATATCAGAGGGTGATAGTTTGAAGCTAGCTTAGGCTGAAAGTCCCCTTGAGAGTGTTATCTCCAATTAACCACCAGAAAACTGGAAGTTTCACTGTGGCTCAGAGTAGTAGAATGCTAGTCTTGAGCAAAGAGCTCAGGAACAGCACCTTGGCCCTGAGTTCAAGCTCCACAACCAACCAAAAAAGCAAAACAACGGGACTGGGAAGGTGGCTCAGTGGTAGAGTGCTTGCTTCACATGCATGAGGCCCTGGGTTGATTCTTCAGCACACATAAACAGAAAAAGCCGGAAGTAGTGCTGTGTGTGGCTCAAGTGGTAGAGTGCTAGCCTTGAGCTGGAGAGCTGAAGGACAATGTCCAGTCTCAGAGTTCAAGCCCCATGAGCAACCAAATAAACAAAACAAAACAAAAAAAACCTCACCTCTCCTCCTTCCTTGGATATATGGAAGAGATGTGGTTTAAAAAATAAAAAGAAGGGGAAATGGGAAAAAATGTAGCCTAAATATTGAATGAAGCAACAATTTAGAATGTTTCGTTATGCCAAACACTATTTCAAGAAATTTCAGGCATAAAGCTAGCACTATTATCACCTCCTTTATTATAGAGTATGCAAGACTGCTCAAGATTACATACCTGGAGGGATGGGTTAGGAGAGATGTGTGAAAAAAAAAAGATTACACACCTGGTTGAGGGTAAAGAGAGCTTGCCATCTCTAGTGGCTTGAGTCCAGAGTTCATGTGTTTAACATTACTCTAAGCAGCCTTTTAAAGTTCTCATATTTCATTGAAAATCCTTATGATTTACAATTACTGGCATGAAAATGACAGTACAGAATAAAAAGAAACTGTAACAGTTACAAAAGGCAAAGTGTGAAATTTAAATTCTTTCTTCTCATCTGAACTATTTAGAAATAACACGAGCTATGGTGGGTGGGTGAAGCTACCTAGATATTGTGATTTAGTGGGATTGCAGAGTAGATAGTTTGAAATTTTATCCACAGATGATTCTTTTTTTTTTAATTGTGAAAATACTGTACAGAGGGGTTACAAATACATGGGCAAGATAATGAGTACATTTCTTATCAAGCATTGTAGCCTCCTCCTTTGTGATTCTTATGCAGAGTTCAGTTTGAAAATTCAGGTGAGGTATAGAGGAGTTATAGGAGTCCTTAGTCTGGGTGATAAGTGAAATTTCCCCCTAAAACTTATGAGTTGTGTCTCTATATTATAGGTTGCTAGTTGTGAATTTGTGGATCAAAAATGAATCTATGTATCAGATGATTGAATATACTGTTTTGTCTTCTCTAGAAAGAAATTTTCATGTGATGTAACTAAATATTTTCAGATGTCAGCTCTTGATTGTGTAGGTCATAGCAGAGAGCCTGGGAACAGTACTGGTACAGCACTCAGTTCATCCTGCCTCAGAGGTTGTCTGACATTGGAGATATTCTTCCCTCTACCATTGACCAAAATGGGCCCTAATCACTCCAGAATTCCGGGTATCTAAGTAGGTATTGGTCTTTAGTACAATGAAGTTTATAACCTGGTAGATGTAATGGTAATACTATGTATGATATGTAGAAGGTGGATGATTGGTTCATAAGTAGGTATGTGGTAGGTAGGCAAATGTAGAAAGGTCAAATATGTGTATGTGGTGGTCAAGTCTGTGGAAACATGTATATGATTTCAAGGCAGAAAAATGTTTAAAAATCGAGACTTACCTTATGTAAATTGGAAAGTGAATGACACCACTCTGAATAATTAACATGAAAGTCAAGGCAGATTAGGTATTGAGGCAAAATGCTGATCTGAGATCTGCTCTTGGTAAAATGAAGGGGATACTAAAATTAAACTAAAGCAAAAAGAAAACATTGAGGGAGTAGCTCAAGTGTAGAAGACAGCCCTAGCAAGCACAAGGTCCTGAGTTCAAACTACAATACCCACCCACCTAAGGAAAAACAATACAAAACTAATGAAGCCACAGAATGAAGGATCTATTTCTAGACTTACGGAGTTCTGTAAGAGGGCTTGAGAGGGAAGGAGCACTTTAGGTGCTTGATCACACAGATGGCCAATGGGAACTAAGTATGGATAGATAGCATTGTTAAGGGTAAGGCCGTGAAATAGTCACCTAAGAGGGTCTATGTTGCATGCATAGGCTTTTGCAACGTGTAGCCAAAAATTATTGAAAGGTTTTCTATGGGCAAGAGCTCAACTCTGCATTTTATGATGATCTTGCTCACTACAGCAGTGACAAGGGACTGAAAGAAGGGTTGAGGGAAAAGGGAATTGCAGAGTTTAAATCCACGTAGCGGAAGATGTAACCACTCTGGGCTGGGTTCTGAGAGATGAAAAGCCATGCATAAAGTTGCAATGATTTGAGGAATAATAGTCACAGGACTTGCTGACAGATTTGCTGTGGGAAGAAAGAAAGAAGGGTGATTGCAAGAATGAGTCTTACTTCAGTGTATGTATGTAGTGGTCTTCCCTGAGATGTTGAATATGAAAGTCGATGAAAGATTTATGAGGATGTATGATGAGCCCTGTGCCAAATTGAAGCTGTGAGTTCTAGAGGTGCTGAGAGATTGGCATTCCAATTTCTCAGTAAAGCTCCCAGAACGCTGAGAGCTGGGGTCCTGAAAAGATGGAGAAGTCTAGGCAATACAGAGGCTTAAATGGCTGCCCCAAGTATGGTTAAGAGGAAGAGTGTGTGTGAATGTTGGAATGTTCATTGCTTTCCCCAGTCTTCCTAAGACAAGAAAGTCAGTTATCCCTTGTATGCAACCTATGGCTAATGTTATAACCCTGGTTTGTACATACCTTCAGTCTTCTCCCCCTGGAATAACCTCAATAAAACCCATCATTAATGGGGTCCTCAGATCTGAGAGCAGCAATCAATTCAGGTCTCCTGATCCCTCAAAACCTAAATTCTCCTGATGGTCTCCCATCATTGTATTGCCCTTGATTACAGGCGGATTTTTGACAAGGATGTAATACATTGTAGCCATTGTAGGTAAAGTTGGTAGACTTAGGGGTGGTAATACAAACATGATTGAGAAGCACAGTCTTTTCTAAAAGCGTTCCAGGGTTCTTGAATGGATAAGACATGTGTGCTCTTTTCAGAAAGGTCTAAAAGCAGAGACACTATCAGAGCATGTTACTGAGGTCAAGGTGAGGAAAGAAAAAGACAAACATAGCTGGAGGATGGAGACATGAAGGCTATGGTCCAGTGACTGAGGCTTGCAAAAGAAATCAAAAGAAAAGGGATTTTAAAGCCAGGTTTGGAGAATGAAAAGGAAAGACCATGAAACAAAATAAACTACAACAATATATATTGCAAGGCTCCATCTAGATTTTACTGTGGCCAATAACTAAAAGACCATAAAACTCATAAATTTTCAGTCAACTTGGTCTTCTTCCACAAGGAAATGCTTTCCCAACTCAGATAGAAGATTTATTAAGAGAGAACTGAAGTCCAAGACTGACTAGATTTGAGTGAGAGCTTGCTCCTGCTGTCAGTCACTTTCTTCTTTCAGGCTAGGCAATACTGTTGTAAGCTGCTGAATGCAGACACAGACACAAGAGCAAGGCAAGTATCTCCATCTGATGCTTTCTCCTTGTCACTTCTTGTGGACATACATAATGCAATCATGCATTTGTCCTCCTGTTTCTCTGTGTGCTAGCTCTCCTGCTTCCATGGCTTTCTTCATGCAAGAAAGTGACTTCAAATTATGATTGTGGGAATAATGTCATCTGATTTGTTCTAGTATCAGGACAATAGCTTTCTCCCTTTGCCTCTTTCCCCTGTATTATACATTCTATCAGGTACCTACCATCCCTTATTGCATGGATTTATTAAATCTTTGTTACCCCATTATTGACTCAGCAGTTTCAACTATTTAACAAGTACATATTACATATATCTTGTCTTCACACCATGCTCAGCTAGGAATACCTGGAAGACACAGTTATGGCCCTTGTGAAGCTAAGAGACAAGGCAGGGGAGGCAAACATCAGAAGGGTAATCACACAATTAACAGATGACATTCAACCATGAAAAATGCTTTGAAGTACAAATGCAAGATTGTAAAAGTCCAGCAAAAGGTCTTGCTTTTGTTTACATCCCCAGTGCCTTACAAGAGGCTTGATATATTAAGTGCCAAATAAATGTCTCTACCTGAGTGAATAAATGAGAGAATGAATGGATATGATGATATTTCCAAATTGATGAAGACTTGTACCTTATGAAATTATAGAGCTCTGATCTTACTGAATTTTCACCATCCACAGAAAATATCTAAAGCTATGTACCTATGATCATATAAGATGATGATAAGCCATATGAACCCCAAGATAGGGACACAAGAGGTTTTATCTGTTTTTAATGTACTTTTAATGTTCAATGTGATTTTTTTTGTTTCTTTTGTATTTTCTTCCCCATGGTATAATCCCTGTTTTCACTGTATTTGATTCCAGTGCCCTGCATCTTGTATATACATTTTTCTAATTTGGGGAGGGAAGGGAAATAGCAAAACCTGAAATAAGGATACAGGTTGAACTATTGTAACAATGAGATGTACAAGATAGTATGTTGAAAATGAACTTTACAACTTTAGGGGGCAGGAAGGAGTTGAGGAAGTGGGGAGGGAAGGGATTTTAGGAGAAAACAAAGAAGAGGGTAACAATGCTCTATAGGAAATGTACTCATCACCTTACTCATGTAACTGTACCTCCTCTGTACAGTGTCTTTACAATAAAAAATATTTTAAAAAACAAATAGAAGTTTGTAGAAAAGATTTATGAAATGGAAGTAACTATATAAAAAGAAATATTAACAGCCAGGTGTCAGCAGCTCATGCCTATAATTCTAGCTATCCAGAGGCTGAGATATCTGAGGATCATGTTTGAAACCAGCCTGGACAGGAATGTCTGAGAGATTCTTATCTCCAATTAACTACCAAAAAAGTCAGAAGTAGAGCTGTGGCTCAAGTATTAGAGCACTGGCCTTAAACACAAAAAGTGAGGGACAGCACTTGAGCCCTGAGTTCAAGTCTCAGGAAATGAACCACCACAGCCGCCCCACCCCAAGTCACCACAATTTAACAACAAATAATTGCACAAGAACCTGGCTGTCTAGGCTGAGCCTAGGAGGCTGGGATAAAATATCCATTCAGCATTTAAAAATCTATATTGAAGAGCTGCACTTAAGAGATAAAGTGCTTCATCTCATATTATTTGGCTTACATTACTTGGGAATCCATGGAGCAAATGATTAAATAAAAACAAACAATTCAGATTGTGATTTGTGGTAGGTACTATTAAATAAATAAACTCATACAATATGACTATAGGGTGATAATAGATGTATAGGACCCAGGGCTGTTGACATTAAAGGGTAAGTCAGGACTACTTTGAAAAGGTGACATTATAATTGACAATCATCATTTTTTGTTGGGTGAGGGGAGTCTGGTTGTGGGGCCTGAACTCTGGGCCTGGACACTGTCCCTCCGCTCTTCAGCTCAGGGCTAGCACTCTACCACTTGAGCCACAGCACCACTTCTGGCTTTTTTTTTCTTTTTTTTTTTTTAATTTTTATTTATTTTTTATTGTGAAAATACTGAACAGAGGGGTTACAATTACATGGGCAAGATAATGAGTACATTTCTTATCAATCATTGTAGCCTCCTCCTTTGTTTCCCCTTCCCATCCCTTCCCATCCGCGCCCCCCCCCCCTCCCCACCCACCCAATCCTTCCCGCCCCCCCCCCACGCCCCCCACCAAAGTTGTAAAGTTCATTTTCAACATAACACCTTGTACTTCTCATTGTGGCTTTTTTTCTTTCTGCTTATGTGGTGCTGAGGAATGGAACCCAGGGCCTCAGGCATGCAAGGCAAGCGCTCTACCACTGAGCCACCTTCCCAGCCCCTTGACAATCATCTTGACAGGAGTTGACAATATTAGTCTAAGAAAGACTCTTCAGTGCCTTGGGAACAGACAATGCCAAGATCCTGAGGTAGTAAAGTTGTGGCATGTTTTAAAGACAAGAAAATGGCCAAAACAGCTAGCAAGGAGCAAAAAGAAGTTGAATAAATAGGCAAGGAAACTTCCATGGGAATATTTCCTTGAGAAGTTTGAGTTTTGAATGAATCAAGCAGGTGATGGTGTGATGTGTCTTTGTAGAGGTCACTTTGTTGGATGAGTGCAGCATGAACTTGAGACACTGAGTCTCCAAGTAGGACACTGAGAAACTCCAAGTAGGAGCTACTGGGGTATTAAAGTTGAGCATGGACAGAAGCTTTGCCTTACAAAGTGAAAGAAACACTTGGATTCAGAATATACTTTGGAGAAATGAAGAGGAAGATATACTGTAGATATGTGCTATGACTAGAGGTGGGCGGGTAACATGGCTCTATCTAGGACTACGCTCACACAGACAGGGGGTAAGTGACTTTGAGACAGACCTTAGGCTATAATTAATTGCAGTATTTCATTTTTCTATATTAAATTTGAGATATTATATTTTTGAGTGAAGATATCAAGTAGACAATTTTTCTAGAGGTCAGGCTGGGAGATACACAGGTAGAGGTGGATAAGCCAGTATGTGATATGTAAATTTAGGGAATATCACCAATTCAGGAAGCCAGAAAATACCAGAGGTCCTGTAACTAATGTCTGAGAAAGGACAGAGTTAGTAAATAACATCTGTGAGAAAGACGGACTGTTTGGCAAAGATAAAGCAAAATAGTTATGTGAACCAATTACCATGACAGGTATTTGGCTATGTGAAGGTCCCTGGTACATATTGACTGAAATAATTTGTGCACAGCATTCTGCATTTACATAATGGAACAGTGTTTTGTGCATATATGAGCTAGAACA
This sequence comes from Dipodomys spectabilis, assembly GCF_019054845.1. NCBI lineage: Eukaryota > Metazoa > Chordata > Mammalia > Rodentia > Heteromyidae > Dipodomys > Dipodomys spectabilis. The sequence goes on from NW_024870771.1 coordinate 11,616,988, forward strand.
TTCATTGCAAGGAAATGGTCATGCAATTCTGGGGCTGTTAATACAAGTGTGAACCGCACAGGTGGACTACTAGGAAGAACAGATTAGAATCTGTGATGGAAGCTAAAGCTGCTATCCAGGGTGGAGTTGCTTCTTCCTCAGGGAAATCTCCATTCTGTGGGAAAAAAAAACTGAGCTTGCCTATTTCTTTGATTGCAAATGACAAATGGTGGCTGAAACTCAAAGAGCTCTCTTCTTTGAACCTTCATAAGATTATAGCTTCTAAATTCATTCAGCTCAAATAGAAGGCTTGCCTTTTCTATTTCTTGGTAGAAAGTGGTCATTTTTGAATAGGTATCTATAAGTTCTGTCAAGCCTTGAAAGAACTCTGTAATGTCATCATTGTCATTCTCAATATAAAAGAAGAAAAACTGGTGATATGTGGGGAGTATCACACATGGTGGTGTTGCACCTGAGTACAAGTAGGTACTTACTGTAGGAGCATCCATAGACCTCCACCCTCATGCCAATCTTCCCACTGGGATTCCACTCCAAGGGCACAAAGCGGATAAAGCGGGCTCTCACAGAGTGAAGTAGCTTATGGTGCACCACACTGTCAGCATTCATGTTTCCAGCAAAGGTCTAGAAGAGAAAGAATGACCCAATGAGTTCTGAGATAACAGAGGACATCAACTATATTTTCCGCTGCCAAGTTCCTCTGTCAAGCCTCTTGGAAAAACACCTTCAATTTCTCTGACACTGATGAGCTATGAGTGAACAATCCTTTATCATGGGACATGCTTATGTGTAAATATCGTGTTTTTTTTAAAATTATCTTATAGAAATATATAAAATTATGCTTATAGAAAGACGTTTAAATTCAGCATGTCAATTTGTAAGTATAATGCATCTTGATCAACATTACCTCTTTTATCATTCTCTCCTATGTCTCTCAGTCCCAACCATTTCTTCAAGTTGCTTAGTTCCATTTCCATTATGATTATATTCACCTACCCTTCCTCTCTCCATTTGTCTACTCCCCTTTTCTTAACTTCATTCCTCTTCATTCATGGTATTTATTTTGTGAAACTGTACATTAGTTCCTCAGAGGAGTTACACCACTGGAATTCTCCTCTGCTGAAACATTTATTCTTTAAAAAGCTCCTCTCCTCATCTCTTATGAATAAAGCAATTCTAGCAAGAAGTAAGATGGGCCATATAAAAGCTTTACAAAGTTAATAACGCAAATGCAGTTCAAACATGCCTGATGTTCATAATCACCGTGACCTGCAAGATAACTGACAACCTCCTCTCAGAAGGAAAGGCTTTACTGAAGTAATTGTTATCATTATTTGAAGCTTAGTCACTCTGCTAAGCACTTTCCATTACCATTATCACCATTTACAGATAAAACAAAAATTGAAATCTAGAGATAGAAAAGAAGAAGGAGCAAATATCCGTACCTAGTTGGTAAATGGTCTAAATTTCAATGTCAAGTTATTCTATTCCTAATCTCTTCTTCTTGCTACAGTCCTACTCACCTGTCCTATTGCTAATGCTTACTAGAAGAAGATCTCACATTTGAGATTTATGGGTAGTTCATTTCACATTTGTTTTGATCTTTAAATGGTAGGAAAAAACAGCACAGGAACTACTTATTCCCTATGTGTCCTCACTTTTAAAATCAAGGAGTATAAAATTATTTTTCTGCAAATAGAATATGAAGATATTTCACCTTGTCTTTTGTTTTAAATATTTTATTAAGTCATCATCTTTTCTTTTCTTTTCTTTTCTTTTTTTTTCCGGTCCGGTCACGGGGCCTGAACTCTGGGCCTGGGCGCTGTTCTTCAGCTCTTCAGCTCAAGGCTAGTGCTCTACCACTTGGGCCACAGCACCACTTCTGGCTTTTCTCTTTTTGCTTATGTGGTGCTGAGGAATCGAACCCAGGCTTCAGGCATGCAAGGCAAGCGCTCTACCACTGAGCCACCTTCCCAGCCCCGAGTCATCTTTTCTTTAAAGGGGATAAAATGTAAAATTATGAAATTTACCATTTTGACCATGTTGTTTGTCGGTTTGATTTTATGCCTGTACCAGGCTTCAAACTGTTAGCTTTTTAATGTGTTCTTTTTTTTTTCCTCACAGCTAACACTCTACCTATGAGCTAAGTTCCATTCTAGCTTTTTGCTGGCAAATTGAAGATGATATTCCTTTATATTTGTCTGTTTACAAACCTCAATTTCAGCTCTCAGCCTCCTGAATATCTAGGACTATCAGTGTGAGCTACCAGTGCTCAGCCCCATTTTGACAGTTTTAAAGTATAAAACTCCTGTCACTAAGCACAGTCACAATATTGTTAATCCATCACCATTGACCATCCTTATAACTTTTCAAAGCATCCTGATCTTATCTTACAGTTTGATAGATAGACAAATAGACACACAGTTTGATAGAAGATAGATTGAAGATAGAGGATAGATAGATAGATAGATAGATAGATAGATAGATAGATAGATAGATAGATAGGCAGGCAGTACTTTGAGTAGGCCTCACTCTCAAGAAGGAGGCACTCTACAACTTAAACAATGCCCTCAAGTCTTTCCATTTTCAAGTCTTAACATTTCCTAACAATGGAGCAATAATCATTCTTTCTGATGGAGGCATAGAATTCCATTGTGTATATATACCACATTTTCTTGATCCATTCATCTACTGAGGGGCATCTGGGTTGGTTCAATATCTTAGCTATGGTAAATAATGCTGCAATAAACACAGTCGTGCTGGTAGCTTTAGTGTGGTCTTGTTTGTGATCATTTGGGTAAATGCCCAAAAGTGGGATTGCTGGGTCATAGGGGAGCTCTATGTGGAGTCTTTTGAGGAACCTCCATATTACTTTCCAAAGTGGTTGAACAAGTTTACACTCACACCAACAATGCAGTAAGGTTCCCTTCTGAAAGACTTGGAAAAAATTATATTAAGTGAAGTAAGCTAGGCCCAAAGAAACATAAATCCCATGGTTTCCCTTATTTGCAATAACTAGTATATGTCTGAGAGAAGCAGAAAAGGTCAAATAAGTTGATGTTAGGTGAAATGAACCCCAAGATAAGTATTCAAATATTTTTGTTTTCAAGCAATTGTTTCTAACATATTTATAAGATGACTTCTTTGTTGCTTTGTATGTCCCTCCGCCACGGTATAACCCCTGCTTTCACTGTATTTGATGTTGGTATAATTTGTGGAGGGGAAGGGAAAAAAAAATAGTTTAAATAGGGATACAGGTGACCCATTGCAACAATGAGATGTACAAGACGTAATGTTGAATAACGAACTTTATAACTTTGTCGGGCCGGGGTGCAGGGGGAGAGGGGTAATAGGAAGGGATGGAAAAGAGAAACAAAGGAGAAGGCAACAATGCTTGATAAGAAATGTACTCATTATCTTGCCCATGTGATTGTATGGTATTTTCACAATAAAAATAAATAAATTAAATTAAATTAAAAAAATGCCCCCAGCCTATTTTTTAGTGTTATTTTTTTCAGGAAGTCTCATGATTATTTTTCCCTCTGGCTGTCCTAGATCCTCATCCTTCTACTCTGCTCCTATAAGGCTGGAATCACAATAATGAGACTCTGTTCAAGCTCTTATATCACAACTTCCATATAGAATATCAGCTACCTTACAAAAGTGCTTGCTTCATTATGCATCATAATATATCTTTCTTTTAGAATATGTAGAGAAGTCCCACCTGGCATGTACAGTTAACACTGATGAATGAAAGAAGTATCCTGAATTTGCTACTGATGATATTTGTACACCCCATCCCTCAGACATCTGGAGGCCAGGAATGACTGAGGCTCTGCCTGAGTTCTGTATCCTATGTAGACAGACAATACTTAGCATCTGACTGTATAACTATATAACTGTAGATACTTTGCTAGACTTTATTGCTTAATTCATGTGTGATATGCTCTGGATGTCATTCAAGGAGTCCATCTTCTGGCCTGACATGGCCATCGGGCCAGCAAATTACTCAGCAGTTGATTGCAGGCTCACAGTCATAAAGCCTCTGGTCCCAGAGCTATGTCATGGCCAACTTCACAGTTTCCAGAGCTCAGGTCTAAGAAGATCCATATTATGCAGTTTTGAAAGTCAAAGTTTACAATGCGTGGTCCCAAGGCCTTCCTGGAGCTAGCATTCTAAAGTCACCAAACACTAAACAAAGCAAAACTAGTCCTTTACCAACTCTATCACACTGAAACTAGATTATAGAGATTCTGATCAAAGTCTGGGGAAGCCTTTTACTTCACTCTCAATACATACCCCACCTGTAAATGCAATCAGTTTTCTGCAATTGAACGATTGTAATAACTACCATTGTAGCTGTGGAAAAGATATTTTCCACACTGGCCACTTGCTACTTTCCACTTATATTAGGATAAAATGCTTTTATATTAGGTGATTAGTGCCCTTGTTCATGAAGGATTTAGACCCTTGCTTACTGAAGAACTGATAATATAATCTCTTTCTTTCTTCCCTTCCTCTCTGTATCTTTCTCATACTCTCTCTTTCTCTCTCACTTTCTCTTTCCTCTCTCCTCTCATTATACACATACACGCACACACACACACACCACACACACACACACACACACACACACACCCTCACCTCTCCGAATAGCCATGCATCTTACAAATGCATAGTCAGATAATAAGTTATACCCTGTCCACATTGGAGATCTGTGACTCAGAGCCCAAGCAATGAACACATTATCAACCCAGTGGAAACTCAGGGTAGATCTTTTCAAATTCTAGATCTGAACAATATTATATCTGCTGTTTCTCAGAAGGCTTTTTCTTTTTCCACATTCCACAAAACCATTTCACAATCAATTCATGAAAAAGTCTTATGCAGTTTATTTTTATCTATATATCATTTTATTTTTATTTATGTTATCTTCATTGTAAAGGTGACTTACAGAGGGGTTACATTACATAAGTATTGAGTACAATTCTTATAGAACATTTTTACTCCCTCTCTCATTTACTCCCATTATCTCTCCCCCCACTCTCCTCCACCCCAAGTTGTAGAGTTCATTTCCAACATAGTGTCTTGTGAGTATCACTGTTGAATTGGTTCACCCTTTGTCCTTTGCCTTGCTATTTCTGTGATTCTCCCTCCCACCCCTAAATCATAGAAACTTATATGCCATACGAAGGGTACTGAAATTAAAAAAAAAAATTGACAGCACAGAGTAAACCAAAGGACAAAGAAAAGAAAAAAAGAAATAACTGCACAGAGTTATTTCTTGTTTCTAAGTCTTGTAATTTTTGATTAGCATCAGTTTATAAGGTTATATATACATAGCTATTGAGCTATTGTGATCCTCTGCTAGTAATATCCTAGACATACACTAATTATTACATAAGAGGGAAAACAGGCAGTCTATGTTTCTTTGGGTTTGGCTTATTTCGTTTAATATGATTTTTTCCAAGTCTTTCCATTTCCTTATGTAGCCAAGACATGGAATTAACCCAGATGATTCTCAGTGGATGAATGGATCAAGAAAATGTGGTATATAAATACAATGGAATTCTATGCTTCCATCAGAAAGAATGGCATCGCTCCATTCTTATACTTGTTCAATGAGATAAATATCATTACTTAACAAAGTAGCTCATCACTTTCCTCTTTTCTTTGTTCTCTTTCCTCCCTCCTTCCCTCCCTCCCTCCCTCCCTTCCTCCCTCCCTCTCTTCCTTCCTTCCTTCCTTCCTTCCTTCCTTCCTTCCTTCCTTCCTTCTTTCCTTCCTCTCCCCCTTCTCTCATTTCATTCTCTTGTGCTAGAGATGGAATCTAGGGCCTTATGCAAACTAACCAAACTTTCTATTACCAAATATACCCTCAGCCAGTAATCCATTGTTTTTCAAGTCTATGCAGGATCACAGCGCAATTTAGCTTTCTTTTCAGAAAATTAAAGAATTAAAAAATGTGAGAAGCAACATTCTTTGTAATTGTCACAGACATACTGGAATCTTGCTTTTTGAGAGAGTCTCATTCTTCCATATGCCCCACAGAGGATGTTCTATCATATGACATGATATTAAAGCAGAGAAGAAACACATGGAAGGGGTACCACAGGAACAGTTTATACATAACTGAGCAGGTGGAATGATGCACAAGAAGTAAACAAACATTTGCATCAGAGTCGGGTCCTATGCTCCTTCACTGGCAATACTAAGTCCTGGACATTAAATACCATGCTGGTTCATGAATGGAAGAGCTGTGGTGGTAATAAAGGCACTGATGCTCTTCCCTATTATTAGGCAGGCAATGGACTGAACATGAACATGAGGCTGAAATGGGGACCAGAAATGAAATGGGGGTTAGCAATGTAGAGTTGGTAGGGTTTGTTAGTGTTAGCCACCAGAGTGCCTTGTTGGATTCAATGACTGGGATGATTATTATAAGCATCCAGACACCAACAGGAAGATGCTGACTTGACTAACTGAAACCTGAAATAACAACTACAATAATCAAGTTTTCTTTCAATGACCTTAACATAAAATACTGAAAATCCTCAGTCTATTTCAAATCTGGGGATCTGCTGAACACATTACAATGCCTGAGGGTCTGTTTTAAGAGAAGCAGGAGAGTGAAAGCAAAGAGAATAAATTTTGGCCCAATCTTGGTGGACCTAGTGGATTTTTGTACTTTATTTTCAGTGCACCGGGACTCTAATCCCTCAGCAGTAATGAGGGGTGTGTGTGTGTGTGTGTGTGTGTGTGTGTGTGTGTGTGTGTGTGTGTGTGTGTGTGTGTGTGTGTGTGTGTGTGTTTGTGCTGGTTCTGTGGTAAATTCAGGACCTACGTGCTGTCCCTGAGGTTTTTTGTTGTTGTTGCTGTTGTTTTTCTCAAGGCTAGCACTCTACCACTTAAGCCAAACACCACTTCTTGCTTTTTTGGGAGGTAAATTGGAGCTAAAATTATCCAGGATTGTTCTGCCCAGTTGACTTCCAAATGAGATCCTCAGACCATTTGACACACATATTAAAACAGAGAAGAAACCTATGGAAGAGTTTATACATAACTGAGCAGGTGGAATGACACACAAGAATTAAACAAACATGTGCATCAAAGTTGGGTCCTATACTTCTTGCCTGGAAACACTAAGCCTTGGACATTAAGTGCAGGAGTGTAGTTTTTGAAACCACAATGACTAGAACACAAAGCCCCCTGAATCTCTTAAAGGAGTATCAACAAATATTTTGTTTGCCTAAACCAAATCTGTAGTCATTTCAAAATCAGGCTGTGTATGACAAACCTACAGCCAACATTATCCTTAATGGCAAAAAACTAAAGTCATTTCCTCTAAATTCAGAAATGAAGATGTCCTCTCTCTCCACTTCTCTTCACTTTAGTATGAGAATGCCTAGCTACAGCAATAAGACAAGATGTAAACATAAAGGGGATCCAAGTAGGGAAAGAAGAAGTAAAACTCTCCCTTTGTGCAGATGACATGATCTTGTATTTAAAGAATCCCATGGCACTACTCCCAAGTTACTCGAGCTGATTCAAATCTTTGGCAAAGTAGCAGGATATAAAATTAACCCTCACAAATCAATGGCTTTTCTGTATGCCAACAACAAGAAGAGTACAGCTGAAATCAGGAAAGCAACTCCTTTTGTAATAGTCCCACAAAAAATAAATTACCTAGGAGTTAACAAAAGAAGTGAAGGACCACTGTGATGAAAAGCTTAAAAACCTGACAAAGGAAGAGCTAGGGAAGTGGAAAATCTTTGCATGCTCCTGGATTGGGAGGATTAACATCATGAAAATGGCAATACTGCCAAACGCTATCTACAAATTCAATGCAATACCTATTAATGTCCCAACCTCACTCTTCAATGAAATAAAAAAAGCAATATAGAAATTCATATGGAACAATAAAAGACCCCAAACAGCAAAAACAATCCTTAGCAAAAAGAACAGTGCTGAGGGAATATCAATACCAAATTACAAACTCTACTCCAAAGACATAGTAATCAAAACAGCTTGGTACTGGCACAAGAACAGACCTGAGGACCAATGGAATAGAATTGACGACCCAGAAATGAACTCACAGACCTGTAGCCACCTCATCTTCAATAAGGGAGATAAAAAAAATAGAATGGAACAAAGACAGCTTCTTCAATAAATGGTGCTGGAAAAACTAAGATAGTGCTAAGTGAAATGAACCCCAAGGATAGGGACACAAGAGATTTTTGCTTTGTTGTTGTTGTTTTTAAAGTACTTATAATATACTATGTGATTTCTTTTGTTTCTTTCGTATGTTCTTCCCCCATGGTATAACCCCTGCTTTCACTGTATTTGATTCCAGTACCTGAGTCTTGTATATACATTTTTCTAATTTGGGGAGGGGAAGGCAAATAACAAAAGGCTGAAATAAGGATACAGGTTGACCCACTGTAACAGTGAGATGTACAAGACAGTGTGTTGAAAGAGAACTTTACAACTTCAGGGGGAGGAATTGGGGAGGTTGGGAGGGAAGGTATGGTAGGGGAAAAAGAAAAAATGGTGTGACAATGCTCAAGAGAAAATGTACACATTACTTTACTCATGTAACTATAATTCCTCTTCACAGTGTCTTTACAATAAAAATATATACTAAAAAGAGCATCCTAATATTAATTTTAATGTTATTAGAGGCTTGCCAATGAATGAACAAAAGTATATTAGTAAGGTCTCTGAATCACTTGGTAGGGTTTACAAATGCAATCAGGAGATAGCGGGTGAAAGAGAACGTGAGAGAGCAAGAGAAAGAGAGAGAGAAAGACTGACAGAGAGAGACAGAGAGAGAAAGAGAAAGAGAAAGACAGAGAGAGAGAGAGAGAGAGAGAGAGAGAGAGAGACCTAAAGGACGTTTTGTTCTTGTGAAAATACCTTTGTGCAAGAGTGTATTCTGAAACAGTGACCTATTAATACCTCAAGTCCCAGGCAAAGCATTTGCCAATTATACTTAACTTTTTAAAATGACATTCAAAAGGATGCCCCCCCTCCCCAGAAAAAGAGTACCAACTGAAGCTAAGGGACTAGAAGCCCAGAGCTGATTAAAAATGCATTTTCTTTTATTTGATAAGATACATTAAATAAGGCAAAGGGTAATTAACATGCAAACCACAGTGTTAAAACTAAAATTGATAAGCCCACTCAAGTTTCAGTGTTCCAAACTGCTCTTCCAGGAAACGTGAAGAAATGGATGTCTGACAGGCACTTAGAGCAAAGAACATTTAGAATGTGTATTTAAGGCACTAACCACTACTGGTGGCAGAGAGAGATTCTACAACAGATTTTAGGAGACTAAAATAAAACGTTGAATTCTGTTTCCTGGCCTTCTCATTACATATACAGTGTCCTGCATACACAGTATACCTGCCATATAACAGGGACAGTTATGTATTTGGGCTCAAAGGCCACTCAGACTTTGGTAGCTATGTAGGGATCCCATTGAATCCTCATAGTTAGCAAAGAGGACCTACATATTAGCTTCCAACCCCTCTTTGCCTAGCATCCAGATTAAAAGGGTTGGCAAGGTTACAGACTTAACTCACAGTGGTTCCACATAGGATGTTTCTACTTATGACATTTTTAGGTTTATGGTAGTGTGAAAGAAACACAGGTTTAGGAGAAAACATATTTCACATGATGGTAGGAAGTATAATCATGTACTTTAGGAGTCTAAGCAGTATCCTTGAGCTGAAAAGGATAAAAGAAAGTCAACATTTTCCTCCTGAGATAGATCAGGCCAATGCCTTTTCAAATTACTGTGTTTTTAACTTATAATACTTTTATCAGGATGCAAATCAAGAAGCATCTATAGAGAAAACAAATTGTGAAGCCCTGGAATTTTGAGGTGTGTTAAGCAATCACATGCTTCTTTCTGCCTGTTCCCTTCTTTAGACCTCATTGCCATCTCTATCCTGACTCTGCTCAGATGAGGGAATGGTACCACCAAAGATATAATCTTCATCCTGAGTGCCAGCAATAGAAACCCATTTAGTCTGTGGCTTCCTTAGTGCCATCCAGCATTCTACATCCTTTATGATACTAGGCATTCATGCACTGAGTGGGCAATAGCAATTTGCTCCTTGACTCCATGTTCTGACCAACACTGTCTGTCATCCTCCCGGCCATTTCAGAAGGTGAAATCCACAGTAGTGTCCCAGGAGTGGTCACTTTGTGATATAAAAATTTTCTCTAATGTAAGTTTAGGTTTTCAGTTCCACTGCTTGAATTCCATCCTAACACAAATATATCACTTTTGATTCCCAGGAATTGGATGCTGTAGAACTTCCAAAAAGAAGCTGCACTGTACCCCATAACGATGGTCATTTAAGGCTTTCTTAAGTATCTTGCCCACTGTAAGTACCAGTGCCATCATAGTGACCAACACCTGCACCCAAGCAAGAACCCAGGCTTCCTGTTTGTGCAGCACCATGTACAACCATGGGGCGTTGATATCTTCTCTCACCTTGAAAAAAGACAACTAGTTGTAGCTTACATTTCCTCCTCATTCTCCTAACTTGACGAACCACTGTGATTCCTGTACACTATCTGAATTGAAACGCAACAATAACTCAAGTAAAAACAGAGTTCTTTGAATGATCTTTCGCAATGTCCACAATTCTTAAGACCAAGTAAAGGCACTGATAAAATTGCTGTCAAGCAAAATTTGATGATCTTCACACTACTGTTAGCATCTATTTTTTTAGCTTTAACAACCAGTTGTCATTGCCATTTGGAAGGATGATCGTAAATTAAGATCTTCAAATTTTTTCCAATATTGTTTATTATCTTTGAGTACAAAGGATTGTATAACCCCTTTGTAGAAAGGAGTTGTCATTCACCAAAGCAGTTTATGAACACAGTGCATCTTGATCAATGTCACCCCTCTCAACATTCTCATCCCCCCTTCCAATCCACCCCTTCCTTCACTTATTTTAATTTATGTATTGAGTTTTGCCATCTAACAAAGCCACTCATACAATGCATCGTGATATGTGCCATCACTTCAACATCTTCATCCTTCCTTGACCCACCCCTTCCCTTATATTTCTCAGTTCTGTGGTATGTACATTAAATTCTTAGCTGCAAAATTCTTCCAAGACCAATAAGAATCTTCTGTATACAAGTAGACAAACAGCTTCCTTATGGTAATGATTATGTGTTTGGTTCAAACTGAGTCTGTAGAATACTGTCATCTGTTGCCATTCTGACTGACCTACTTTTGTTCCCTCTCCAAATATTTGTATTGTTCTATGTAAAGTAGTTATGTCAACGTCAGTGACTTGGTGAAAAGCTCCCGAATCAAGTTTGTTGTCTCATGCATATTTTTAAATGAGTTTGTGCTATGGGATTTCTGATTAATTTTAAAATGGAGCTAAACAAATGGCTTTTAAATCTGTTGTGTGCCAAAAACACCTGGGAACTTATCCTGCTAAACAATTTTGATTTTGAAAAATTAGGGGATGTATCTTTAAAAAAATATGTTTTATAAAAGCTCCCCAAGCTGATTATGATGAAGCTGGTGATTATCAGTAGGAGTTAAGATAAACAACTTTGAGCCTATGCCTGGTTTTGCTTTAATTTTTACTTTTTCAATTTTTGCTTCTTTCTGTAGGGGTAAAAATTCACCCATGTGAGATCTTTATACTTTTAAGAAAAGTACTATTGTTGGTTTAAAGAGAAAACTTTAATGTTATCTTTTGTCTAGAAAAAATATTTGATTTCTTTTTTTAAATTTAAATACATAGGGAGAAATGATGAAGAGAAGGTAGGTGCCATGAATTCTTGCTAATCTATGTAGGCACTTCACATACACCTTAAACTTCTTAAAAATTAGTTTTTTGGAATCAAATTAATATATACTAATTTTTCAATAAATGTTCTTTTATAAGGCTTAGAGTAAAAAGCTTCAGTTTTACTTACTATTTAAATAATTCAATAACATTTACTACAAGGAAGAATTTTTTAATATTTCCTTTTGTAAGCTGTAGTTGATAAGATCAGTTTCAGTCCCATTCATATTTTACTGAACCACTGAAACTTCTTCAAGCTATAAAATATTTCTGCTTTGTAAATAGATTGCAGGAAACTTCTGTTTCATGGTGAACAGGAACAAGGCCACCAAAGTAAGATAGCTTTCCTTACACATAGTTTCTTATCCCATGTTGGAAAGCAATGACCCTCATGCAGTTGAAGAACTCTACTGCTGCATGTGATATTAGGCTTTTATTTTATTTTTATTTATTTTATATTTATTATTATTTATTTTATATTTATTTATTTGTTGTTTTGCATTTGTAGAGATAGAAGTAGGAAAGTCTACAACTCCTTTTCAGCTTCTGGCAGTTTGCTGGCAATTTTTTATATTCTTCCTCCTCTTCCTCATTATTATTGTCTTTAAGTAGTTGTACAAAGGGGTTGTTATTCAAAATAAGTACAACGTATCTTAATCAATATTATTCCTTTCACCATTCTCTTCCATCTCTCCCAAATCCACTTTTAAGTCTGGTTATCTAACTCCAGAAGAGTAACCCAGAGAGGTGAACTTATCTCCTCAAATCTATCAGGACCTGTTTGTTATGAAGACTGAAAGAAAAATGACATTCTCTTTTGGTCTCATGCTTCTTAATGAGGATAACATAACTGGAAAAACCTGAGAGCCACCTCAATTACACACCCATCTGAAATGATAGATTCCTAAATCATGGCGCCTCTCATTCTGGTCATGAGGCCCTAATTCCTAAGGAACTGCCTTAAAATTTGTGAGTTACATTCTGTATTTCTAGGGGCATGAGGATTTTGTTTTTCGACTTAATCTAATTTCAGTTGTGTCTGTGTCATTTCAGCCCCAAAATCCAAACTAATAAAGCTGTCAAAAAACGTATCAGTTGAATCAATACATTTGTTAAACTATCAATTTTAAGAATATTTCTGGCTCTAAATTATTTTATATATAATTATCCTAGATTCCATTGTACGATCTGTTTTTAATTGTCAGAGAAAGTATTTTGTTCATTTTTCACTAGAAGATAAATACATCTGCTATGTCAATTCAGGCTAAATCGAAATGTGGCTTTATTTCCCACTAGCTTAGATGACCCAGAGTACTATTTTTGAATGTTTTTTTTTTTTTTTTTTTTTTAAATTTTATTTTATTTTATTTGAGAACATACTGTACAGAGGGGTTACAATTACATGGGCAGGATAATGCATACATTTCTTACCAAGCATTGCATCCTCCTCCTTTGTTTACCCTTCACCTCCCTTCCCAGCCTACCCCCTCCCTCCCACCCAATCATACCCCCCCTCCCCCCCCCCACCGACATTGTAAAGCTGGTTTTGACATGACATTTTGTACTTCTCATTGTTGCAACAGGTCCACCTGAATCCTTAAACGACTTGTTTGTCCCCGTCTCCTCCTCATGTTATACTGACATCAAATATAGTGAAAGCAGGGGTTACACTGTGGGGGAGGGACATACAAAGCAACAAAGAAATAATCTTATAAATGCATTAGAAACACATGCATGAAAGAAACAAAAACATTAAAATACATATTTGAGGTTTTGTTTTCCTAACATCACATTATCTGACTTTTTCTGCTTAACTCATACCTATACTAGATATTGCAAATAAGGGAAACCATGGGACCTATGTTTCTTTGGGCCTGGCTTACTTCACTTAATATAATTTTTTCCAAGCCTTTCCATTTCCTAACAAATGGGGAAATGTCATTCTTTCTGATGGAGGCATAGAATTCCATTGTGTATATATACCACATCTTCTTGATCCATTCATCTATTGAGGGGCATCTGGGTTGGTTCCATGTCTTAGCTATGGTAAATAATGCTGCAATAAACATAGTTGTGGATGGACATGCACTAAATAAGAGTGTATTAATTCTACACTAAGTTTTCTATTGCTGTTTCCATGTTTGCTCTGAAGTTCTGGAGCCTGAGGGACTTCTGCTGTGTTAAGTATAGGAGGAATGAAGTGACTGTTGACAACTGTGTCACATATTTATTTTTCCATCTTTGCTCTGCAGCTAGCTTGGCCGCATGTATGGAGGTTCCGCCATATGGTGCATGCCTGAGAAGACTGAAATGCCCACTTAGCAAACTCAGACTTTTCACACCCCACTAAAACAGAGAAACAATGCTTTTGCCCTTCTGGAAAAAAATAAATAGAAATATTTCCTCCACATGAAGTAAGAAGCTCGTTTATGAAAGTTGACAGGAGGGCCTGGCCTTCTATTACAGACCGAGGGTGAACATAGAATTTGCAGCAAGGGCTAGGCCCAGAACTACACAGAGACTAAATAATGTGCCTGGGGTAAAGGCTTAGGGCAAAAGGGAAAATTGAAAAACAAGACGCAAAGGATGATGAGCTTGCCCTCCCATCCACACACCTGTGTAAATTGGGAGGGTTTTAGCTCGTGATGGTGCCAACTCACTTTGCTGTTGCTAGTACATTAGACATTCTTATCCTTTTTTTATTCTCTTCACCGCCTGACAAGTGAAATCCACAATATGTGATATATATATGAGCTTCTTGAGAACAGAGGCTCCCAGAATAACAAGCAGGAAATGCCCTGATTCCTTGTTGAACAAATGAAGGAATGATAGTCAATACCTCTTTTCCTCAGTTCATAACTTTGTGAATGTTTTCGTAGCCAACCTTGAGGAAATAGCGTTCCCTAGAAATGTGAAAATCATATCCTAATGGGAGAATTTATTTCTCATAGACTTTCCTGAGAAAATAAATGATAGAACTTTTGGGAAACTTTCTTACTGCTTTGTCACCATTGGTGGAGGATTGCAATGATTTTACAGCTTAGAGTTTCTTCTACTCCTTGAGCTGAATTCATGATCTTAATTACCAAGCTAGAGAGCTTCAGAGAAGCAAAGCTTTAATGGTCAAGGCACAATGATCCTTGTGAAACATTCTTGAGAAGGTAGTATTGAACTGTGGTGGTGGGCAGTACCTATGATCTTTTGTTTTTCCTGAGAGTACCTATACCATGACACTGATGGAGTTTGCTGACTCCACAAGGCCCCTATGTACAAAGGAATGTGTCCTGCTATTATCTACTTTAATTGGTCATAGTCTAGGCTAAGTTCTGGCTTCCTGAGAACCAAGTGATGGCCAAGAAGTTACTCTCATACATGTTTTTTCCTCAGCGGTTTGAAGACACATTTCGGTGTCAGTGTCTATACTTAAAACCCAAATCTCACTCTGGCCAATCTTATAGAGAGAGTGTCATTCAAATTTCCTTTCACAGAGAAATTTCTAGGGGCTTTCATCATTGCAACCCAAGGTGTTCCCTAAAACAGGAGGCTCACAGTGAACAAGATGTGACGTTGCCCAGAGTTTAGCACTTAAGTATAGTAATCCATGGACGCTTGCCACCATGAGTTCAAGACTAAGAAAGCCTAGAGCAGAATGTCAAGGATTTGGACTTCAAGTGTTACATTAGAAAGTTATTGTTGATAGTGTTGTTGTTTCGTTATTGGTGACAGCATTTATTATCCCTATTTATTTTACTAGAAATTTATTTAGTTAAGAAATACAGAACATCTTTGTTCACATCCATGGATTTTTGGAGCATCTCTAGCCAGCTATTCATTATATTAAATATATATTTATTATTCATTATATTAAAAGCAGCAAGATATTTTAAATTGACAAATGATTCTAAAAGAAAAAGAAAATGCTTGTATGCTGAATTTTATTCATTATTTCAAACAAATTTATTGAAGCATTCCTTATCAAACAACAACAACAAAAACGCTCTCTCCCCAGAGTAAAACACAAAACAGATCTCCTGAACATGAGAATGGATTGGCCATCTCCAATAGCTCACATCAATGCCTCCGCTGCCGCATTAATCAAGTTTTTCACTGCTCCCTGCCTGGGAAGCAGGAAGTCCAGCACACTCCATAAGGAAGGAACAGAATTAACTTTGGATAGATGTGTGTGTACTTGGCTTTGGTGAGAAATGCTCAGGTCCTGGTCATACTTCTTTCCCAAGTTCAAGTAGGGCCTTTCAGACCCTCCAGCCTGATGACTCTATGCATTATCTGATTTCTCTGTTGATGATGTTTGCAAGCTAACAGTCATAAAGACACCCTCCTCTTCATGCAGCTGGCTTCAGTCTGTGGGGTGTATCTTATTTCTCATACTCTTACATGCACTGTAAGGTCCAAAACATGAAACTGCTCCCTTACTGTCACTGACAGCATATATTACCTGCAATTTTGTTTTAATAATTACGCATTATGTATCTTTTGTTTTAAATTTGAATTTTAGTGTCAAGATGATGTGCATAGGGGTTACAGTTACATTAGTAAGGTAGTGAGTACATTTCTTGTCGAACTTGTTACCCCTCATTTTCCTTTCCAGTATTTTAGTGTGAAGCAAAAGACAGACACAGTGGTATGCTGCCACCGTTCAGACCTTTGCTTATCCTCTTGTTGTAGGTAAAGACTTTGTAATTATTTGGCTCTTGTGTTTTAATACTGTCCTGAGATTAAAATGGGAATACAGAAACATTTTTCTTGGGTTTCTAAAAGCAATGTGCACATCTGTCTTCATGTGTGGGCTTGTACATGTTCAGGCAAATGCATGTATGTTGGCTAAGATTAATATTAATGTGCTATTCTACAATTGCTATAAACTATTTGCTATCCACATTGACCAAAGAGTGCTTACATCTTGATTAGAATAGTTGTAGTGTGATACCTGGAGTTCTGGCATAATAAATGACCTGTATAAAGGATCACTACTCTAATTGCTAGCTCCACAGGTGTAGTTATTCTTCAGGTACATGTCACATATAGATTTCTTTTTTTTATTGTGAAAATACTGTACAGAGGGGTTACAATTACATGAGCAAGATAATGAGTACATTTCTTATCGAGCATTGTAGCCTCCTCCTTTGTTTCCCCTTCCCATCCCATCTTCCTTCCACCCAACCCTCCTCCCCTCCCCCCACCAAAGTTGTAAAGTTCGTTTTCGACATAACAACTTGTACATCTTATTGTTGAAATGGGTCCACCTGTATCCCTATTTCAACGACTTGTTTTTCCCTTCTCCTCCACAAATTATACCAACATCAAATAAGAAAGTCTTAACTTTTCAGAGAAGTGAATATTTATTGGATGCAGAGAACAATAAAGTTACATGATGATAGGTCAGTCTTTATCATATCCAATATAATCTGGACAACTTAGAAATGAAATCTAGATGCTCAGGTTTTGCATGGGAAGGCTGGGGTTTGACAGAGATGCATCTTCTTTCCTCTGTGAGAACATTCTCTCTACATGGTACTGCTTCTTCTTCAGAGGCTAATGTCCTTTTCCTCTGAGCTGTCATCACGTGTCATTTCTTGCTCTCATAACACTTAACTTTCTATTTTGTAGTACAATTATGTGTATATAAATCTGACCTTTGCCATGGAAAAATTAGCTTTGTTAGAGCAGAAGTTTACATTTAATCGTACATATATATTATATAATCTTTTTTTACCTGAAGCTGTCAAAACATCTAGCATTCTGAATTTTAAAAATGCTTCTTGTTTGACCTTTGATTGCCCAGCCCCAGTTCTCCCTGCTTCCCTCCTTGTTCATTCCTATGCTTTATTAATGGACATTTATACCTCCTTTTTAAAGATTCTGTTTCTGGAATGCCTTTTTTCTTTGTTGGAAAGATCTCCCCACTCCCCAGCATTTAGCAGAGAGTAAGAACCAAAGTATTTGTTAACTATTTTGCTGAGTTAAAAATATGCTGTAAGAGAAAGGTTGCTATGACATGCGATCTTGATATGCTGATGGATAATTGATCCTGCTGTGCAGGAAGAGTGCATGCATATTACAAGAGGCTGAGACATTTAAAAAATAAGAGGAAAGTCAATCAGATAGGCTGCTTTCTCCACTGTCTTATAAAAAGACCTGGGCCAGATACTTGACCTCTCTTCCTAGTAAATGGGAACAACATAATGCCATGGGAATAATGGACTCGATCCAAAGCAAACAGGGATGGTTATGTCTTTACTTTGCAATTCTTACATATAGCAATACTGCTTGCACTGTTATCATTAATAACCTATGTGTCATCACAGGATTGAGATGGGGACTAAGCTACTCTGCCAGGAACTGGGCTTTTGGGGCTCTTCTGATTTGGATTTTTATTTTCTTTGTATCAACAGCTAGGGAAAGCATATAATGTCTCTGATAATGAAGTATTGAAAGCATTTAAATTTGACTGCAAGATCATATATAGTATAATTGGATTCTCTAAGTTATCCTGAGCATCTTAAAAACTTAAGGCTACAAGCCAGGATTCAGTGCTACCTTCCAGCTGAGAGTCATTTTCAATGGTATCTAGGAAGAAACGGCATATTGGTGTTTTGTAGAAAATAAAACACAATGTTATAGTGGGCTTGTTTGTCCAGACAAAGCCACAGTCCTTTCTCAGACAAATGAAGCCTGGCACCAAGAAATAGATCCTGTGTCTGCTCAGAATAGGGACTGTGAACCTGAGCAAGCTGGGGATTGAGGAGGAAGTGGGGAGAAGGGAAACACCTCTGCCCCCATTTCTCCAGACTCCAGAATCAGGGAGACCTGTATATATTAAGGATCTGGGAGTGCAGATCTTCTCAAAGTACCATGCACAGGAGTCAGGGGAGTCTGCTGAAGGTAAGGTTTGAAAGATGCCCAGCAATGTGTCCTGGAAAAGGAACTGAACTATGCAGAGATCTAGGATGGCTCACATGGGATGGTTGGTATAAATTGTTTCCATGTCACAGTTTTCTTACTCCAAAGCATTCTCCTAACCTCTACACCCAGCAGTTAGATCCTTCACACTACCTAGATTTTAGACACTTATGAAGAGACTCTGGTCAGGGTACCCAACAATGCTAATTCTGATGTAGCATACAGGTTAAGTATACTAGCTGGGAGGAAAAGCCACAGCCTACTGCATTTAAAGAAGACAGAAGTCTCACTGGTCAAGGAAAATGGGGACTTGTCTGCCAATGAAAATTAAAGGGAAGTATAATTACAGACTACCTGTCATATTACATGGAACCTCTACAAGTTACTCTACAACAGACAATAATAATGGGGCACAGATTTCCATTTAGCATGAACACTGATCACATAATTAACTTCTTTATTCTTCTTATTATATGAAATGATTAGGAAATTTCACAAATAATAATATTCCTTATAACAACAAGTAAAATAAGCTAATATTTAGAAATAGTGCCATAAGCTAAAAACTGAACAACTTTTAGGAGGATTCTAAGGTCTCTTCCCATTACACTGTGAGCACTTGCCTAGAAACATATGCATATTGATGAACATTACATAAATTAAACTAAAACTGCCTCTATATTATTTCTTACTTAACCTGAGGACCACACTGCTATTACAAACTGACCAAAGCCTGTTTATGATTTGTTTTCCTTTCTCTTCATCCCTTTCCCCCCTTTTTTGTTCAATTCTTTTTTTCCCTTTTGGCAAAGAACAACAAAATGCAAATTACAAGTCAGATTTATTCAAATGCCATACTTAGGAAACATTTCTGAACAAATTATTCAGAGCAGGAGCTAGGGATTCTGAGAGGGATGACAGGGTTATATGAATAAATTTCAATATGGCTTTACTTCTTTATGATATAATCTCAGTCTTAATTTCCAATAGGCTGTCAAAATGCATTAGAGTTGTGTCTCCATGAAAGAGATTTTGTGGGGGTTTTTGTGAACTTACAGAGCTATTTAGAGAGTTCATTGAACTAACCTATTTCTCAAAATTCATAAAGACAACTGGTTTAAAGTATTAGCAATCTTTTAACAGTTTTAATTTAAAGACAATCGCTGCCATTTCTTTCAATCACTAGGGGTAATTGTTGAGTATATACCATTTTATCCTGTTTAGATTATTTGACCTTTTTCTTGTCAGCTTTTATAGTTCTTCATTCTGCTAACATTTCTTCACAGTAAGCAATCTTGGTGTGTAGTAAATGCTAATTGGCCCTTTAAAAGGTTCCCATGGTGACTACCTTGATGCCTTAATTTAAATTTTCTGGGCGAGAGCAGAGATGAGCAAATTCACTTTGTGCTGTCCTTCAACAGATTCATGTTCTTCTTTAACATTCCTTGCTCTCAGCCACCTTTGATTCCCTCCTACCTGTGGTTTCCAGTTCCAGGTTTCAGCATCTTCCTTTTTGGAAAGAATGGCAAGTACTCTACATCAATAATAAAATCCCGTTTGAGTTTCAGACACCAGAGGTTTTTATTTGTTGTTGTTTGTTTTTTAATGAGAGATTGCAAAGAAAAGCACATATGTGAGCTGAAAACTCTCCATCTTCCTGGTGTAAGTAGTAAATTACTGGAGGCAAGGAATCAAAGAAGCTGATTTCCTCAGTTTTTATGCTTGAATTCCCTCAGGTATAAAGTACAGAAAGGAGATTAATAAATTGGAAACTTTAATAATTCATTGTTGACCAAATTTTATTCCATTTTGTGTTTTCTATAATTTCTGATTACAATAATATGATTTATCTTAAAATCTAGCAATATCTGAAATAACTTCCTCTTTATTTTTCTTGAAAAATATTGTGTGTAATATAACAGATTCTTCTTGTGTGTGCATGTGTGCATGTGTATATGTATGTGTGTGTGTATGGTACTAGGTCTATAACCCAAGGCCTTGTTCATACTGAGCATATGTGCTACCATTAAATTACATCATCAGCCGAAGCTACTTTTTCTCAATATATAAATTGATTATTATATTTAATCCCTTATATAGTTTCAGTGAGGCAAATTTTGCTTTATCTATATCCTAAATGGAGACAGAAAACTATGGAGTTTAAATAATTTTTCAAAGTAAATCCACAGTTAATATGTAACCAGAACTTTCTTTTTTTCTATCTTTCTTTTTCTTTCTTTCTTTCTTTTTTTCTATCTTTCTTTTCCTTTCTTTCTTTCTTTCTTTCTTTCTTTCTTTCTTTCTTTCTTTCTTTCTTTGTTTCTTTCTTTCTTTCTTTTTTTCTTTCTTTCTTTCTTTATTTCTTGCTTGCTTGCTTGCTTGCTGGCTGGCTGGCTGGCTGGCTTTCTGCAAGGCATGGGCTGGGAAGGGGGGGTTCAGTGGTAGAGCGCTTGCCTTACATGCATGAGGCCCTGGGTTCAATTCCTCAGCACCACATAAGCAAAAAGAAAAAAGCCGGAAGTGGCGCTGTGGCTCAAGTGGTAGAGTGCTAGCCTTGAGCTGAAGAGCTGAGGGACAGCGTCCAGGCCCAGAGTTCAGGCCCCACAACTGGACCAAAAACAAAAACAAAAACTAAAGGTCAGGACTTGGTGCTATCCCTAAGTCTCTTTGTGTTCAAGGATAGCACTCTACCAATTGAGCTATAGCATGACTTCATGTTTTTTGAGTAGCTTATTTGAGATAATAGTGTCACAGAGACTTTTCTGCCAGGGCTGGCTTCCAACCATGATCCTTAGATCTCAGCCTTTAGAGTAGCTAGGATTACAGGCATGAAACACTGGCGCTGGCACTCCACCAGAATTTTAAAACCTTGCTAGTTTCACTTCAAATTTTAACTTCTTTTCTCCTTTCTTCTCATCTCCTCCCCACTTCTCTTCTTTTCTGTTCTCTCTTCTTCTTTTTCCTAGCTAACTTTTCCTAGGTTGGCCTTAGACTAAGATCCTCCTGTTTCTACCTCTCCAAGTAACTAAGATCATAATTGTTCATTACCATGCCACAAATTTAACTTTTCTGTTCAGTAATGGAATCCAAGTACACTGAAACAATGCCTAGCACACATTCTTTTAAATTATATGTCATATACTTTTATAATAAAATGTAATTAAGTTCTCTGTCTTAAAGAGGCCTCATGACATTCATACTATTATACAAAATCATCATTAAACTTTATTTTTTGTATTACACCATGCATCTCATGGAAATCTGCTAGTAGCAACATTGCCCGTTAGGGAGCTTTTCTTTCCTTTAAGAATTTGGGGAGGTAATTCCCTCTTAAGTTTAACAATATAAGTATTCAGCATGGTTACAAAGCTGGCTATCTATATTTCTGCTCATGTAAGTGAAGGGTATTCATTTTACATATCCAGATGTTTCTGTGTACATTCTATTATCATATCCTCCAGTGTACAACTATTTTGTTTTGTATCCCATATAATTATTTCCCATAAGTTAATTGAGGCCAGATCTGGTAGAACAATGAATTGAAACAGTGACTAGTGGATAATTAGGGCTTTTCTAGTAAAGAATCTGGCACTATACCCAGAAACACAACAAATCAAAGAAAGGTTGGACAAATGGGATTCCATGAAACTGCAGAGCTTCTGCATGGCAAAGAACATAGCTAGCAACATCAACAGAAATCCCACAGATTGGGAGGAGATCTTCAGTAGTGATACAACAGACAAAGGTCTCATACCTAAAATATACTTAGAACTCAAAAAAGATAATCCCCCAAATAGAAATCCTCAAAGAAAAAACACTCCATTAATAAATGGAAAAAAGACAGAAATATTTACTGAAGAGGAAATAAGAATGGCCAATAGACAAATGAAGAGATGCTCAACATCTCTGGCCATAAAAGAAATGGAAATCAAAACAACATTGAGATTCTACTGCACCTAGTTAGGATTGCCATTATACAGAAATTTAATAACATAATATTAGTGAGAAGAGATAAAGAAGGTTGTTACATACTAATTAAGGGATCTCTCCTTCAGGAGGATATTACAATTCTAAATGTCTATTCACCAAACAATGAAGCACCGAAAGTTATCCAAGAAACACTACTTTCCCTCAAATCTCACATAGATCCAAAGACATTAATTGTTGGGGGCTTTCACAACACTATCCCCACTACATACATCAACTCAGAAAAAAATCAACAGAGAAAGTAGAGATCTAAACAACTGCATAGATCAACTATTGTATTGTATATTGTATCCACCAGCATCAAAATACATGTTTTTCTCAGCATCACATGGGACATTTTCCAAAATATACCACATTTTAGGTCACAAAGCAAACATGTCCAAATTCAGAAACACTGAAGTTATAAACTGCATTCTCTCAGACCACAAGGGAATAAACTTAGAACTCAACACAAAAAGCCACCAAAGAAAGTCTTGTAACACATGGAGGCTGAACAACACTCTGTTGAATCACCAGTGGGTCATGAAGAGATTAAAAAGGAAATTCAAATGTTCATGACAGTCAACAAAAATGAACACACAAATTATCGGCTCCTCTGGGATACAGCAAAGGCAATACTCAGAGGCAAGATTATAGCTCTGAGTTCCTACATCAACAGTAGTATGGAGGTTCCTCAAAAGACTCCACATAGAGCTCCCCTATGACCCAGTAATCCCACTTTTGGGCTTTTACCCAAATGTTTACAAACAAGACCACACTAAAGCTCCCAGCACGACTATGTTTATTGCAGCACTATTTACTATAGCTAAGATATGGAACCAACGCAGATGCCCCTCAGTAGATGTATGGATCAAGAAAATGTGGTATATATACACAATGGAATTCTATGCTTCCATCAGAAAGAATGACATTGCCCCATTTGTTAGGAAATGGAAAGGCTTGGAAAAAATTATATTAAGTGAAGTAATCCAGGCCCAAAGAAACATAGGTCCTATGGTTTCCCTTATTTGCAATATCTAGTATATGTCTGAGTAAAGCAGAAAAGGTCAGATAAGGTGATGTTAGGGAAATGAACCCTAAGATATGTATTCAAATGTTTTTTTTCTTTCATGTGATTGTTTCTAACACATTTATAAGATAATTTCTTTGTTGCTTTGTATGTCCTTCCCCAACAGTATGACCCCTGCTTTCACTGTATTTGATGTCGGTATAATTTGTGGAGGGGAAGGGGAAAAACAAATCATTTAAATAGGGATACAGGTGGACCCATTGCAACAATGAGATGTACAAGTCGTTATGTCGAAAATGAACTTTACAACTTTGGTGGGGGGGAGGAAGTGGGGAGGATTGGGGGGGCAAGAGGAAGATGGGAAGGGATGGGAAGGGGAAACAAAGGAGGAGACTACAATGCTTGATAAGAAATGTACTCATTATGTTGCCCATGTAATTGTAACCTGTCTGTACAATATTTTCACAATAAAAAAATAAAAAAAAACAAAACAAAACATAACAAATTGGAGAGAGCTGAAACCAACTATTTAATGAGACATCTGAACCTCCTTGAAAAAGAGCAACAGCTAAACCCCAATCCAGTAGATGGAAAGAAATAATTAAAATTAAATCAGAATTCAATGAATTAGAATAAAAAAATATAAAGAATCAACAAAGTAAAGAGTTGGTTCTTCAAAAATATTAACAAAGGGCTGAGAAGGTGGTTCAGTGGTAGAGTGCTTGCCTTGCACGCATGAGGCCATAGGTTTGATTCCTCAGAACCACATAAGCAAATAAAGCCAGGAGTGGCACTGTGGCCCAATTGGTAGAGCGCTAGCCTTGAGCTGAAGAGCTGAGGGACAGGGCTCAGATCCAGAGCTCAGGCCCCACAAGTGACCAAAAAAAAAATCAAAGAAAATATTAACAAAATTGACAGACTCTTACCAAAATTTATCAGAAAAAGAAGAGAACACACCCAATTAAACAAACTCAGATATGAGAATGGAAACATTACCACAAAACAACCAAGATTCAGAACATTATAAGGGAATACTTTTTAAATCTTTATGCTAATAAATTTGAGGATCTGGAAGCAATGGACAATTTTCTAGCAAATATCGACATGTTGAAACTAAACCAAGATGATTTAAACCAAATTAACAGGTGCATATCAAGCATTGAAATAGAAACAGCAATAAGAGACTTCTCATTTAAGAAAAGCCCAGGACCAGATGGTTTTACAGTGGAATTCTACAAGGCCTTCAAAGCAGAACTCACACCAATACTCCTCCATCTCTTTAATGAAATTAAAAGCAAAAATTCACTACCACACTCTTTTTATGAAGCCAACATAACCCTCATCCCAAAACCAAGCAGGAACTCATCAAATAAAGAGAACTATAGACCCATTTCTTTGATGAACATCGATGCAAAACTTCTCGACAAAATTTTGCCCAATCGATTTCCACAATTCATCCAAAAAAATCATACACCATGATCAAACAGGATTCATTTCAGGGATACAAAGATGGTTCAATAATGAAAATCAATTAATATAATTCATCACATCAACCAAAGCAAGGATAAGAATCACATGGTTATCTCAGTGGATACAGAAAAAGCATTTGGCAAGATCCAACACCCCTTTAATGATGAAGGTTCTGGAAAAATTAGGAATCCATGGAAAATTCCTCAGTATAACAAAGGTTGTGTACGACAAACCTACAGCCAACATTATACTTAATGGTGAAAAACTAAAGCCATTTTCTCTAAACTCAGGAAGAAACAAGGACGTCCACTTTCTCTACTTCTCCTCAATTTAGTATTAGAATGCCTAGCTACAGCAATAAGACAAGATGCAAACATAAAGGGGATCCAAGTATGGTAAGCTGCAGTAAAACCCTCCCTTTTTGCAGAAGACATGATCTTGTATTTAAAGAATCCCACAGACTCCACTCCCAAATTACTCAAGCTGATTCGAAACTTTGGCAAAGTAGCAAGGTATAAAATTAACCCACAAAAACAATAGCTGTTCTGTATGCCAACAATGAGAAGAGCACGGCTGAAATCAGGAAAGCAACTCCTTTTGTAATAGCCCCCCCAAAAAATAAAATACCTAGGAATTAACTAAAGAAGTGAAGGACCTCTATGATGAAAACTTTTAAAACCTGAAAAAGGAAATCAAAGCAGAATTTAGAAAGTGGAAAAACCTCCCATGCTCCTGGATTGGAAGGATCAACATGGTGAAAATGGCAATACTTCCCAAGGCTATCTACAAATTCAATTGATACCTATCCAAATTCCAACCTCATTCTTCAAGGAAATAGAAGAGGCAATCCAAAAATTCATATGGAACAATGGAAGACCCCCAAATAGCAAAAACGATCCTTGACAGAAAGAACAGTGCTGGAGGAATATCAATACCAAATTTCAAACTCTACTACAAAGCCATAGTAATCAAAACAGCTTATTATGGCACAAGAAGAGACACAGGAACAATGCTATAGGATTGAAAACCCAGAAATGAACCCACAGTCCTATAGCAGCCCAATCTTTGATAAGCAAGCTAAAAAAAAAAAGATTGGAAGAAAGACAGCCTCTTCAGTAAATGGTGTGGCAAAATTGGTTAATCACCTGTAGAAAACTAAAGCTATATCCATACATATTACCCTGCACCAGAATCAATTTCAAATGGATCAAAGACCTCAGAGTCAAAGCAGATACCCTGAAAACATTAAAGGAAGGATTAAGAGCAACCCTAGGTGTCCTTGGCACAGGTCAAAATTTTCTTACTAGAGACTCAGAAACACAACAAATCAAAGAAAGTTTGGATAAATAGGATTGCATGAAGCTGCAGAGTTTCTGCATGGCAAAGGACATAACTAGCAAGATCAATAGAAAACCCACAGATCAGGAGAAGATCTTCACTAGCCATAAAACAGACAAGTGTCTCATATCTAAAATATACTTGGAACTCAAAAAATTAAATTCCCCAAAAACAAATTCTCAAAGAAACAACTTCCTGATAAATAAGTAGACTAAAGTTGGCTTTAAGTAGAGGAAAGACTGAAGAGGAAATAAGAATGGCCAATAGTCACATGAAGAAATGCTCAACCTCTCTAGCCATAAAAGAAATGCAAATCAAAGAACATTGAGATACCACCTCA
Source organism: Dipodomys spectabilis (assembly GCF_019054845.1). Classification (NCBI taxonomy): domain Eukaryota; kingdom Metazoa; phylum Chordata; class Mammalia; order Rodentia; family Heteromyidae; genus Dipodomys; species Dipodomys spectabilis. The sequence goes on from NW_024870771.1 coordinate 11,643,881, forward strand.
CCCCAGTTAGAATGGCTAAAATCAAGAAATCTAATAACAACCGATGCTGGAGGGGATGTGGACAGAAGGGAACCCTGCTGCATTGTTGGTGGGAGTGTAAATGTGTTCAACCACTTTGGAAAGTAGTAGGGAGGTTCCTCAAAAGGCTCCACATAGAGCTCCCCTATGACCCAGCAATCCCACTTTTGGGCATTTACCCTAATGTTTACAAACAAGACATACTAAAGCTACCAGCACAGTTATAATTATTGCAGCATTATTTACCATAGTTAAGATATGGAACCAAACCAGATGCCCCTCAGTAGATGAATGGATCAAGAAAATTTGGTATATATGTATTCAGTGGAATTCTATGCCTCCATCAGAAAAAATGACATTGCCCATTTGTTAGGAAATGGAAAGACTTGGAAAAAAAATATATCAAGTGAAGTAAGCCAGGCCCAAAGAAACATAGGTCCCATGTTTTCCTTGTTTGCAATAACTAGTATATGCCTGGGACAAGCATAAAAGGTCAGATAAGTTGATGTTAAGCGAAATGAACCTCACGATAGGGACACAAGTGGATTTTTCTTTCTTGGTATTGTTTCTAATGTATTTTTAAGGTATCATGTGATTTTTTTTCTTGCTTTGTATGTCCCTCCCCCACGGTATAGCCCGTTTTCACTGTATTTGATGTTGGTATAATTCGGGGAGTGGAAGGGAAAAACAAATTGTTTAAATATGGATACAGGTTGACCCATTGCAACAATGAGATGTATAAGATATTATGTTGAAAAATGAGCTTTACAATTTAGGTGGGGAAGGAGGGCTGAAGTGAGGAGGTAGTATAGCTGAGGAGGTGGGAGGGAAGGGATGGTAGGGAAAACCAAAGGAGGAGGCAACAATGCTTGATAAGAAATGTACTCATTACCTTGCTCATGTAACTGTAACTCCTCTGTACAGTATTTTCATAATAAAAAAACATTTTTTAAAGAAGTCTAATTACAACAGATGCTGGCAAGGATGTCGCCAAACGATAATGCTTCTACACTGTTGGTGGGAATGTAAAATGCTTTAACCATGCTGGAAAGCAATATGGAGGTTCCTCAAATGTCTAAACATAGAGCACCCCTATGACTCATCAATCCCACTCCAGGGCATTTACCCAAATAACCACAAGCAAGGCCATACCAAACTTCCAGCACAACCGTATTCATTGAAGCATTATTTAGCATAGCTATGATATGGAACCAACCCAGTTACCCCTCAGTTGATGAATGGATCTAGAAAATGTGGTATATGTACAAAATGGAATTCTATGCTTCAATCAGAAAGAATGGCATCTCCCCATTTATATGGAAAGACTTGGAAAAAATCAAATTAAATGAAGTAAGCCAGACCCAAAGAAACGTAGGCTCCATGTTTTCCCTCATTTGTAATAATTAGCATATGTCTAACATAATCCCAGCAAAGTATCACAATAGTTCAGTAGCTATGTACATATGACCATATAAGATAAATAAACTCCAGTGTATGGAAACAGGAAGTTTTTCTTTGTTTTTGTTGTTTTTAATGTATATGTGAAGTTATTTATTTGTTTCTTTAACCCCCTATGGTTTATCCCTTTTTGTCAGTGTATTTGATTTGGGTATCCTGTGTATTATATAAACGTTTATCTGAATTAGGGAAGGAAATGGGAACCACAAAATGGTGAGACAAAGAACAAATGGCAAATCAGTGCAACAGTGATGCTCACAAAACAACATGTTGGAAATGAACTTTACAACTTGGGGGTGGCTGTTGTGGGGGAGGGAAAGTGGAAGAAAAATGAGGGAGGGGATAATACTGTTTGACAAGAAATGTACGTACTACCTTATGTATGAAAGTGTAACCCTTCTGTGCATCACCTTGACAATAAAATTATTAAATTAAAGAAAACAAAACATCTGGCTCCATATGGTAAACTTTTCTGCATTATAGAAAGGGATGTAATGAAATTTAGGGTCAAAATTCAGTCATGAAGCTGGTTAGCCAGTTTATTTAGTATACAGAATATTAGAGAGAAAGAAAGAAGCCAAAGAAATGATGCAGATGAAAAGCAAAAATAGCAAAGGACACACTGGAAGGAAAGGGAGAAGGACGTTGAGGTTGATCCTCATGAGCTGGGTTATCAGGAGTCAGAAAAGGGAAGAGTACAAGGTTTACAACCAGAACAGTGTCATGTTTACCTTTGCCATGTTTGTTCTTGCTTATATATGTACCTGTGACAAGACAGCTGGAAAAACTGTAGGTTGACCTCATCTGTGAACAACCAAAAGTTGTTTGTTATTGTTGCTACTGCTGTTTCCATTCATTTAACAGAAATAAAAATATGCAGATCTTTCGTCATAGTTATTCACATCTTGTGGAAGACAGGACAGGAATGCTTTGTTATTTTTCCCAATGCAACTGAACAAGCATTTCCATGATGTGAAAAATTAATTTACTTGTTAAATATATATATATGTCTTCCTCCTGAAAAACACTAAATTAGTCCTACTAAGAAAAATATGAAAGCAAAAAACATCTTTTGATGGTAAAAGACATAATCTATGAGTTAATTCACCATGCTGAAAATGATGGAAAAAGTGTCAAATGAACTTTAAAAATGTGATATTCTGTTGCTATAAGCTGTCATAAAAAGAGAACCATTGAAAAACACAACAAAAACTTGTATAATATTTTGAGTGAGAATTGGAAGAAAGGATTTAGCACTATATTGATATTATCAGCATACAGTATTTTTTCACTAGTTGTAACAACATGTTTCCTTAAGCAAAGTATTTTGCTCAATTTTCAAACTCTGTAGCTGTGCTTCTTTACTGTATCTCAACATTACAGAATAGAAAAAGCTTGATATTTTTGGATTTAGCTTTTGCTTCTCCTCTTCCCATTTCTGTTTGTTTTAATTTGCCTATATGAAGATTAACTTCACCCAAATGAAATTCTGGAAAAAAAAATAATTGTGCCAGCATTATACAAAGTTCCCCTAACTTTCACATTTATATTGACAAAAGGTAAGATATTTTTGGCTAGAAATGAAACGATCATAATTCTTTCTATATATATATATTTTTTTGTTTTTGTTTTTTTGGTCCGGTCATGGGGCCTGAACTCTGGGCCTGGGCGCTGTCCCTCAGCTCTTCAGCTCAAGGCTAGTGCTCTACCACTTGAGCCACAGCGCCACTTCTGGCTTGTTTTTCTTTTTGCTTATGTGGTGCTGAGGAATCGAACCCAGGGCCTCAGGCATGCAAGGCAAGTGCTATACCACTGAGCCACCTTCCCAGCCCAATTCTTTCTATATATATATGAGGCTCTAGGAGAGCTTGAAATAATGGTAAATAAACAAAATGGGCATTTATGTATAGAGCTTGAAGTCAGGGTAGGTATAGATGGCATCAAACATTCAACCATTAATATAATTGTGAAGAAAGAGCAACAGAAGCCTATCTGTGCTTTGAGGGTATTTAACCCTGGTACCTGGCCTAAAATGGAGGTCCAGAAAATGTCTTCCCAGGGAACTGAAATACTAAGGCTGGATTCCTACAAGCAAGAGAGGGCACAATCTTGTGAGCCATGAAAGTTGCTCTCTAGGTCAGTATATGGCAGTACACTAGCTCTCTTGTTGTTCCCAGTGGTATCTGCCTCTGGGAACCCAGCCCTCCTGCCACACAGCACAACTTGAAAACACCTTGTCTCATACAGACTCCATCCTGACTCCATCCCTGAGGCATCATTCTTCTGGTATGATCTCTACTCACAAAATTCAAATGAATGAATGTGGAGATAGCCCAATAAACTTATTTTCTCTAACTCATTCTTTTCTGTCTCTGAAAGAGCTATTCGAAAGTATAGTAGTCAGCCAGGCACTGGTGGTTCAAGCATGTAATCATACCTACTCAGGAGGCTGAGATCTGAGGATCATGGTTCAAAGCCAACCCAGGCAGGAAAGTCCGTTAGAGCCTTATCTCCAAAAAAAAACCCACCAGGAAACCAGAAGTGGTGCTGTGGCTCAAGTGGTATAGTGCTTCCCTGGAGCTAAAGAGCTGAGGGAAACTACCCAGGCCTAGAGTTCAAGCCCTATGAATGACAAAAAAAAATAAGAAAAAGAAAGTGTAGTAGTGACATGAGGCCAGTCTGAAGGCTTTCAAGAGAGAAAGATAGTTTCAAGTTCACTCTTCTGTTTTGTCTATGTTTTTCCCTTCCTTCCCTTTTTCTCAGTCTGTTTCCCTGAAATTTCAGTCCTTGCCAAAGCTAAATCTTTCAACTTAATTTTCTAGAATGCCTTGAGGAAGATAAAAGTGTGAATAGAACCCCATATTGGTCCTTATTCTACATGTTTTACATCAAGGTATAAACACTGAATCTTTTTAATGCCTTTATTACAAGTAACAATTTCTAAGAAAATTAACAACAGAGCCTAGCATCCCAAACATTCTCTTCACAGCGAAGCTGTCTTCAGCAAAAGAGAAGACATTCTAGTCAACTATGTGTAGAGAACTCTGAAGCTGAGAAAAGGTTTGAGAGATGGGAACACAGCCTAGACAGCACTTGGAGTGTTGAGAGTTGGCCATGAAGGGTTAAAACAGACAGGAAAGGGTTAATCCAGAAAGCTTTGGAGATGTTTAAGTGACTGGAATGCCACTGAAATCTGGACCTTGGGTGCAGGGGACCTTGTAGACTAGACAAAAGTTCTTGAAAGCTTATCCATGGCCCTTGATAGGTGGACTTAAGGCCTGGACTTCCCTGGACTGCAGTCTCCTGTCTCAAAAGAATGGGGGAACAAGTGTCTCTCACAAACTCTGTTTTGGCTCTGAGTGTAATATTACTATAGATGCTTTCATTTTTGTATGTGTCCATGGTAACCTTCCCTGTGTGAACTCAAATAAATCTGCTTGCTTGTGGGAGTTCAGTGCCCATATGCTGGTGGGCCTTGGGACCCCTGGTTCTCACTGATTTTCTTCCTTTATCTATGTCTGAATTGTTGTATGTTTTTAATTGTAAAAATACTGTATAGAGAGGTTACAGTTACATGAGCAAGGTAATGCTCCTTTTGAGCATTGTTGCCTCCTCCTTTGATTTTCCCCTACCTCCCCTCCTACCTCCACAACTACCTCCAAAGTTGTAAAGTTGGTTTTCAACATAGTGTCTTGTACATCTCATTGTTACAATTGGTCAATCTGTATCACTATTTAAGCATTTTGTTTTTTTCTCTTTCTCTTCCCGAATTAGAGAGGAGTCTATATAAGATGATGCAGGGCACTTACATCAAATACACTGAAAACAGGGGTTATATCATCGGACAGGAACATACAAAGAAAAACAATGATACATTATAAATACGTTAGAAACAATAGTAAAAAAGAAAAGACCACTTGTGTCCCTATTTTGGGGTTCATTTCGCTTAATCATCTTATCTGGTCATATGTACATAGCTTTTGACCTTTTCTGCTTGTCCCAGAGATATACTAGCTATTGCAAATAAGGGAAACCATGGGACCTATGTTTCTTTGGGCTTGACTTACTTCACTTAATATAATTTTTTCCAAGTCTTTCCATTTCCTAACAAATGGGGCAATGCCATTCTTTCTGGTGAAGGTATAGAAGGGAACCCTACCACATTGTTGGTGGAAGTGCAAACTTGTTCAACCACTTTGGAAAGCAGTATGGAGGTTCCTCAAAAGACTCCACATAGAGCTCCCCTATGACCCAACCCAGCAATCCCACTTTTGGGCATTTACCCAGATGATCACAAACAAGGCCATATTAAGGCTACCAGCACAACTACGATTATCACAGTATTATTTAATTTTATTTGGCTCCTTGCACTTCCTTGGGTTGCAGTTAGCAACAACTAATGATGCCCCCCTTTTATTGGTCCTATCTGGAATATGTGTACTCAGGAGTTGAAGATGTTTAACTCGTGTTATAATAACAAAGCACTGGAGCTGGATGCCTTAAATCTAACACTGGTTTTTCACTGTTTTGAAGAATGAGTAATCCTGGTCAAATCTTGGTAAAAGTTTTTGATACAGACAAAGCATCTTCTTGTTAACTTGATATGGTGGAAAAATGCAACCTAGGTCTCTGGCCTTCAAAGTACCTATGCACATTGCTCTGTGTGGCATGTTGGAAGGTAGAGTCTAGGGGAGGATATTTGGGGTGCAGAATCAGACCTCTCACAAATAACTGAGTGCTCTCTAGTGAGAGAGCAAGTACTTCCTCTTTCAGAGTTGGCTCAATGAACATAGGAGACAATTACTACCAAGTAACCTCGTCTCTCATGTTTCTTGCTGTTTTATAGTCAGCTAGTTCCCTTGTACTTGATATAATTTAAAGCAGCATGAAGTTCTGTACATGTCACTGCTTGCTTTTGAATGTCAGTCTCCTGAATCATTGACCATGTTATACCTTTTCTGTTTCCATTTTAACTTACTCAGTCTTATCACAATAGGAAAATTAGCACATGCTAACACCAGGATAGGAACCAAATTACTTCCCAAAGTCTCCACCTCCAGATGCCATCTGATTATATTTAGGTTTTCAACCTAAATATTTGCAAGGTGGGGTGGCAAATCTTCAGTTTTTTGGAGAAAAGGGTAACAACTTTAATATTTTCAGAACTTGATCAGAAGAGGGTATTATACTGAGAAGACATTTAAAATAGCCATGTTAGATGATAAACTAAGGGACAAAGGGTGGGTAGGGAGAGTGAAAGCAGGGGAAGAAAATGCTATCACATAGTGCTACTGTCTGGATCTGCAATAGCCCCACAAAAGTGTCAGTTTGGCACTATGGGGAAATGGTGAGATTTTTTAATAAGGAACATAGGAAGACTGGTGACTGGTGTATGCCTTTGAAAACAATAGTTGGTCTCCAGTTCCTTCTTGCTCTCTTTTGCTTCAGCTGCCGGGAGATGACCAGTTTCCTCCACTATGTGTGAAAAGCACAGGGTGTAATGCACCATTCTATGGCTAAAAGCATGAAGTCACAAACTAGAACCTTTGAATCTGTAATAGAAAAATAGGCCCTTACTTAATGTGATTATATCAGGTATTTTGTTACAGTAATGGAAAACTGACTAACACTGCTAGGCATTGAAGAATGGTAAAACTTTTTAAATATGATTTTAAGCTATAAAATAAAACAAATTAGGAGATTTAGCTCAAAACAACTAAAATTCTTAAGAGAAATAGTGTTCCATAATAGAAGAGACTTGATTAGGTGACAACATTTCCAACCTTGCATATTTTCAAGCCTGTCCAAGGACTTTAAAATAAGAAGGGATTCCTGTAGATGGTGAAAATTGGGTTGTGCAATTGCCAAGGTCACATATACTTTGAAGTCTGTAATCCTAGGTTTCACAAAAGGTTAGCACCTCTTTTTAGAGCTAACCTGAATTACAAGTCTCTGATGGGCACAGATTTCTTATCCTTGCTGTCCAATGACCTTCACACAATAGAAAAGAAATCAGAACATTGTTTCCCCAGCTTTAGTAATTCTGAGAAGTTTTCAGAAAATACAAGTTTTGCTTCCAGTACTGTATGTGAGACAGAAGAACAGTATAGTACTATCCATCACTCCACAGGAAAAAAAATTCAATGTCCAAGGTCGACTAGCTGAACATCTCTTGGTGCATTTACCCCAAGCAGTTCACTAACTCACTCACTTACTTACTCACTCACTCATTCAATAAACATCAATGCTGTCTGTGTTCCAGACACATATTTCTGTAGGATCCATGGACAAAAGGCAGATGAATAGAAAGAATACACTTTCATAAGGCATAACAATGAAGCAGGTAGAATTAGGGCATCTACCATGTTTCACTGAGCTAGTATCCTCAGAGAACATCTCTTGAAGACAGAACCCTTCATATGTATTGAGGAATGTCTGTGATTGTTCTTGCTCAAGAAGGAAGCACAGATTTGTTTATTGTAGCACTTAAGATGTTCAGACAGGCCTGGTGTTATATACGGATGCTGAAACTTCCTTTCTATTTAAACATCTGTAAACAGAGATTCATTTATTCCAAAAATATTTTGAGTGCTTATTCAGGTAGTAAGCATTGTTGCAAAACACAGATGATAGATTTATTTAAGGAAGCATATGTATTCTCTTCCCCTAAGTATAAAATCTTATGTGGAATGAAGTCGTTAACTGCAGATTAATTTACTTGAATGCTTATATTGCACCTCTGAGGATAGAGAGGAGAATGAGAGACCTAGTATGGTAGTGGTTCCCAGGGATAATAAGCATATCCATTGCACAAGATTGAGTTGTTATAGAACTGATGTGTGCAAAGTACTTAGTATAGTAGCTGGCACAATGAGCAATGTACTCATAGTCCCTTATTTAATATTGACAGTGATGATACTGAGGTATCTCCCATTATTACTCTATTTGAAACAACTATCACCACCACCTCCATCAACCAATGGGAAATTTTTTTCTCTAATTTTCAGGCCAACATGTATGAAGCTCATTTATATTTTCGATTTTGTTTTAAATAAAAAGTTTTTTATAACAAAATCTAAATCATGGTAAGAGACCTCTTGCTCAATACCTCAGTACCTGCTATTTGCAATGTGACCTCTAATCATTTGCCAAATACCAGATGCTTATGAAAAACTCAACCAGTGAGGAATGTGTCCCATCTTTGAGTCCATATGGCATCCCTGTCCTCTTCTGAATTCTTCAGCCTGCCTACAGCTCACCTGTCAGGAGAGGAGCTGCAGACAGGCAGAGCAGACAAAGCAGAGAAGGGCAAACACGCACCTGCCACTGGGATCTTCCTGCCTCTTTTCTTTGTTGAGTATAAGACTGAGGAAATTAAATAGCAAAGAAATAACTGAGGTGTATAAGAAGCCCAATGTGTATTTAACATGTACTTAATTATATGTATATATACTGTAATATAGGCATATACAGTCTTATTATTCAGAAAGACAAAGATAATTTGGATTAAATTTATAATTATTTAGACAAAGATAAATTTGGATTAAATTTCCAGCATCTCAATCAAATAGCTTTATGGCTCCAGAAATTTTTTCATAGTGTTAGGGATGTGAAGCTCTTTGCAATGAAGATAATGTGTTTTTCACAGATAAAGACACAGTATATATGAAGGAATGAGTTATCTGGTATTTACTTAGTAAACAGCTTCTCCCCTTACTAGTACTCCAAACTCACCACATTTTTGTACATCTCTCTTACAGTGAACATTAAAAAGAACCTCCAAAATCACTCTATTTTTGTCAGTAATGGTGCCTGAACTCAGAGCTTGAGTGTTATCCCTGAGTTTTTTCACTCAAGGCTAATTCTCTACCAATTTGAGCCACACGTCCACTTCCGATTTCTGGTGGTTAATTAGGGATAAGAGTCTCACGGACTTTCCTGCCCAGGCTGGTTTTGAACCACAATCCTCAGATCTCAGCCTCCTGAGTAGCTAGCATTATAGGCGTGAGCCACTGGTGCCCGGTTAAAAGGTGCTCTTTTTAAGCTCCAAATCTCCCACTACAGCAGGGCATAGAAATGCAGTTACATTTCAGGAAAAGAAGAGAGATGAAATACTAAGTTTAATATGCATAACCATGTAAAGTAATTATGCCTGAGAACATTTTTTTTCTTTTTTTTTCTCTCTGGCACACTTAGAATATATAGAAACATGTACTCTGGATAACACCACAGAAGAGTTTTCAATCATTTTCAATGATCCATTTGTGTGTATGTGTGTGTGTATATATACCTATATATGTGTACTTTCTCACCATGATGCAACTATGTGTATATATATATATATATATATATATATATATGTATATATGTACCTATGTATATAGTTAAATACATATATAATACATTTTTATGTCTGTTGTGGAGCCTGAACTCTGGGCCTGGGCGCTGTCCCTCAGCTCTTCAGCTCAAAGCTAGAGCTCTACTACTTGAGCCACAGCACCACTTCTGGCTTTTTCTTCTTATGTTATGCTGAGAAATTGAACCCAGGGCCTCATGCCTCCAAGGCAAGCACTCTACCACTGAGTCACCTTCCCAGCCCTATATAGTGCATTTCTTTTAAAGTTATACATGTGAAAGCACAGTAAATTAGTAATAATAATTCATGTAGAGGTGAATAACACATACATACTCATATCAAACAGAGTTATTAAGATAATCAAAGTTGTTATATGCACATATGGAAAATAGTATCACAATAAAAATCCTTAAATGCTCCCAAAGCTATAGCAATGTTGGGAGAAAAGTATATGTAGCTCAGTTACATTAATAACTAAGCATAAAAGCATGAATGTCAACAAGTTAAGTTGAACATATGAGTTCAGTTTCTACAGTATGATGTCATTCATGACATGCAGGACTTAATTTATTAAAGAGGGAAATCATTCATGTAAAACAATTAAATAGTGAAACATGCTGATTTTAACCAATAAGTTACAATATGTCAAGTGCCAATAATGGCCGAAACTGTGATGTGTGGCTTGTTGCATAAAGTAGTCTTAACTTCCATAGAACTCCAGAAAGTTTTGCAAGTAAGTAAACATAAGTGCAAAGATTCCAAAGCCCTGGTAAGAAATAGTGGGGTCTACTTGTATGGATCAAGTTTCGCTCTGATGTCTGTTATTAGGCTATCATGCCATATTGCTTCATACTGGACAGTAGTATCAAAGTGTGTGTGGCTAGCACTAAGGGATATAAGTAGGAGCTGGACTAATCAGTCATGACTTTAGTTATTTGGAAGGCTTCATGGTACAAAAGCAGCAGTAGGTCTCAATAGATTACTAGATGCTGAAAAAGGATATTAAATCAAATGACAGAGCTGGGCCTGTAGATTTCTTAGACCTAAGTTTTCTGTTCACAAGTTTAATAATGACACTTGCTGCAGGTTAGTGGTAAGTGAAGTAAATCAAGTAGACTGAAGGCAGATGCTAACCTCCACAGATGCTGAAGCAATTCAAATGTAAAGAACTGTTACTATTCTTCCATCAATTATGTTTGCCAAATGATACCACCCTTTTAAGAAAGGTGACATGGGAATGATTCTTAGCATTGAAATGTAGGCAACAGCTGGGATTCTTAGATTTTCAGTCAAGATACATATGTAGAAGATATCAAAGCAAAAGGAATGACTTTTCAGCTTGTCCACAAGAGTGTATTGAAAACTTGACATTTCAAAATACATACCTAATTTTACTTCTGAAGAAAATGCCAGAATCTGAGAAATGTTAAGAACATTTTAAAAAGAAGAAAATGACAGTCTTGCTATACTTAAATATCTTGTTTAGCTTTACATAAAATACAGACTCAATCTGCAATACAGGCATTAAAAATAGATCCTATGAATCAATCAATAGTGTGAGCTAGTATTTGTAAAGAAGACTGATGACAACAAAATATTTTGGGAATATATGTTTTACAGTTTGTAAGGCATTTCTCTCTCACACACATACATACACGTGCGCACACGCACACACACACACACACACACACACACACACACACACACTTCTTCCAGTTTATACATGAACTTGGAAAGTATACCTGTAGTACTTGACATCTAATGACTCTTGTGCAAATGAGCTCAATAATTAAGATTTTCCACTATAGTGATATTTTAAATGACATTATGAATCTAGGAAAAAGAATGAACTGACAGTCAAACCTACTGAGTTTTAAAACAGCCAGTGGTGCTTTCTCAGATAACCTCACTTTATCCCTCAGGAAGACAGCCTGATCTCTCTTCCTATCTCCAACAGCCACACCCAACAAAAGAAGCCCTTATTTCAGAAGCCAACAAGAACTACTTGATCTACCTTTATAAAACAACTACCTGGCCTGCATCCCAGCATGCAAACTGCCATTTCTCAGTACAAGGAGCAGAGCCAAATGCTTGTTTGCTTTAGTATTTAGGGGCAGCCTAGCCTCTTGTTTGAATATCTTAACCCTCATGCCATTTTTCTCTGCTGTAATGATCCTTTTCCACAGGATCTCTAGGGTCATTCATTTACTCATACAAATATGCACTAATAATCTTCATTCAACAAATAGCAAGGATCAAGCAAACAGCAAACCTGACCTAGATTCTGCTTTCCCCTTTCTGCTCCTGTCTCATTCCTCTATGTTCGATTCCATGCCATCCTCTGCTCTTCCTGTCTCTCTGATTTCTATTTCCCATTCTTAGAGGCCACAAATGTTCTGTCATGTGTCTCATTTCTTTATTGATGAGGGAGAGATTTTTTTTTCCCTAGCCAACCTTGTTAGAATCATGGCTGTAATTACTATTGATGTAATCAATGATGCCCATATCTGGATCTTCAACTCTATAGCAAATCTGCTTGTAGATCTAGCTCAGCATTTTCCTGGATGACTTAGAAGTGAATCAAAGTTTGTATAATTATGACAAACATTGTCCCAGATTTCCCTTGTCTATATTAAATCATCTATTGCTCAACATTTAACATCTCAGTAAACTGTACAACTGTATTGAGCTTTTCTCGTAATGTGCAGTTTTCAGGGTCACCTGATCCTTTTTTTTTTCACCATGCTTCAGAGATACCCATTAGTTTTCCCCTTAGCTCCATCCCAATCCTGTATATACTAAGTTCATTGTTTTTGTCTAACCTGTACCATTTTTTGTAACCATGGAAATAAAAGCCTATTAACACTTCTTTCATTCTTATGGAATCATCCTGCTTGTTGTAAGTGGTGAAAGGCAGGCAGTGAATCACATGGCTCCCTTGGTAGAACATTGTGCCAGTCACCAGTTCATGTCCAAACAAAATTATACTGACAAATGTACTTCCAATCACACAAGATGCCCAGGAGATATCTTGTTGCTTTATTTTCTGCCATTCTCTCTGCCCTGTTCTCGCAAAATCAAATACCAAGCTACATCAAATTTTTATCTTTTTCTCACACACCCATATTTTTTCCCACATTTATCTCTTGGTAATTTGTGTTCCTTCAGGACAGAACTCACTCCTCCAATAACCTCCTTATGGCTATATTCTGAACAGCTGAGGTTTCAGCTCACATGTAACCTTCTAGTGATTCTAGGTCTCTGTTCCCAGGGAAATGTAACCTCATCTCTACTTGGGGTTATTTTCTGTAACATAGATTAGTAACTTACTCTTTGGAATAACTTATCTAATCTCATTTGTTCAATTTTGGAATATTTGCTTCCTTCTAATTTTTGCAATGAATCATGAATTTCTTGAAGAAGCATGCTCTGCTTTGAAGCCTTATCCTCAGAGTCTACAATATTGGCCTGTACTAAGTACAATCTCAGAGAATATAAACTGATTGGTTATTGCTTCAATGCAACTTCAAACAGGAGCATTGGAGAAGGATCTATTAGATAAAGTCTGTATTACAAATTTGGAAGGAGAACATAGGGATGCACAGAAAGGAAACCAGTAAGCTGAACAGAGTGTATAACTTAAGCTAACACACACACACACATTTGGTAAGTACTCCGGGGAATATGCTTATTTGTTAGAAATTCAAATGTACAGTCTAGGCCCTTATAATTATGAAAATTATTTCTTTATTCTAGGGTAGAAAGATAATATACTCTAGCAAATAAACTACATTCAGAATGACAGAAAACCATTTTGTGTGAGTGTGTGGCAGTATTGAGGATTGAAATCAGGGACTGGGCACTATCCCTTAGCTTTTTTGGCAAGGTTAGTACTCTACTACTTGAGCCACAGCTCTACTTCTGGCTATTTTGGTAGTTAATTGGAAGTAACAGTTTCATGGATATTCTTTTTTTTTTAATTTATTTTTTTATTGTGAGAATACCGTACAGAGGAATTACAATTACATGGGCAAGATAACAAGTACATTTCTTTTTTTTTTTGAGTCTTTTTTTTAAAATTAAGTTTTTTATTGTGAAAATACTGTACGAAAGGATTACAGTCACATGAGCAAGATAATGAGTGCATTTCTTATCCAGCATTGTTGCCTCCTCCTTTGTTTTTCCCCTACCATCCCTTCCCACCCACCTCCTCAGCTACACCCCTTCCTCCCCACCACCCCCTCCCTGCCTAAATTGTAAAGTTTGTTTTTCGACATAGCATCTCCTACATCTCATTGTTGCAATGGGTCAATCTGTATACCTATTTAAACAACTTGTTTTTTACCTTCCCCTCCACAAATTATACCAACATCAAATACAGTGAAAATGGGTTAGACCGTGGGGGAGGGACATACAAAGCAACAAAAAAATCACATGGTACCTTATAAATACATTAGAAACAACAGCAAGGAAGAAAAAAACCACTTGTGTCTCTATCTTGGGGTTCATTTCGCTTAACATCATTTTATCTGATCTTTTCTGCTTGTCCCAGACATATACTAGTTATTGCAAATAAGGGAAACCATGGGACCTATATTTCTTTGGGCTTCGCTTATTTCACTTAATACAATTTTTTCCAAGGCTTTCCATTTCCTAACAAATGGGGCAATGTCATTCTTTCTGATGGAGGCATAGAATTCTATTGTGTATATATACCACATTTTCTTGATCCATTCATCTACTGAGGGGCATCTGGGTTGGTTCCATATCTTAGAAATGGTAAATAATGCTGCAGTAAACATAGTTGTGCTGGTAGCTTTAGTATGGTCTTGTTTGTGATCATTTGGGTAAATGCCCAAAAGTGGGATTGCTGGGTCATAGGGGAGCTCTATGTGGAGTCTTTTGAGGAATCTCCATACTACTTTCCAAAGTGGTTGAACAAGTTTACTCTCCCACCAACAATGCAGTAAGGTTCCCTTCTGGCCACATCCCCTCCAGCATCTATTGTTATTAGAGTTCTTGATTATAGCCATTCTAACTGGGGTGAGGTGGAATCTCAATGTTGTTTTAATATGCATTTCTTTTATGGCTAGAGAGGTTGAGCATTTCTTCATGTGTCTATTGGCCATTCTTATTTTTTTCAGTTTTTTTTTTTATTGTGAAAATACTGTAGAGAGGGGTACAATTACATCAACAAGGTAATGAGTACATTTCTTTTTTTTTCTTATTAACTGTTTTATTAGCTGACAAAAAGTATTTTGTTAACTGACAAAAGTCAGTTCATAAAGTTATTTTGGCAGAGAGATTTTGGCTAAAATTGTTGAAATTGGTACTTCTCTTTTTATTTTATTTATTTATTTTATTGTGAAAATACCATTACAGAAGGGTTACAATTTCATGGGCAAGGTAATGAATACATTTCTTTTTTATTGGGGGGGGGGGTCTGGTCATGGGGCCTGAACTCTGGGCCTGGGTGCTGTCCCTCAGCTCTTTAGCTCAAGGCTAGTGCTCTACCACTTGAGCCACAGCGCCACTTCCGGCTTTTTTCTTTTTGCTTATGTGGTGCTGAGGAATTGAACCCAGGGCCTCATGCATGCAAGGCAAGAGCTCTACCACTGAGCCACCTTCCCAGTCTCTACATTTCTTATCAAGCATTGTTGCTTCCTCCTTTGTTTCCCCTTCCCATCCTTCCCATCCCTCCTTCCCCCTCCCCAGTCAAAGTGGTAACGTTCATTTTTTGACATAACATCTTGTACATCTCATTGTTGCAATGGGTCCACCTGTAATCCTATTTAAATAATTTTTCCCTTCCCTTCCACAAATTATACCAGCATCAAATACAGTGAAAACAGGGGTTATACTGTGGGGGAGGGACATACAAAGCAACAAAAACAATCATCTTATAAATATGTTAGAAACAATAGCAAGAAAGGAAAAAAATATTTGCATCCTTATCTTGGGGTTCATTTCGCCTAACATCAACTTATCTGACCGTTTCTTCTTGTCTCAGACATTTACTAGTTATTGCAAATCTTATTTCCTCTTCAGAGAAGTTTCTCTTTAAGTCTTTAACCATCTTATTTATTGTGCAGTAGTTTCTTTTTTTTGTTTCTTTTTTTGTTTTTTTATTTTTTTATTGTGAAAATACTGAACAGAGGGGTTACAATTACATGGGCAAGATAATGAGTACATTTCTTATCAAGCATTGTAGCCTCCTCCTTTATTTCCCTTTCCCATCCCTTCCCATAAGTTTCATGGATTTTCTTGCTGCAGGCTAGCTTCAAACCTCAATGCTTAGCTCTCAGTCTCTTAAATAACCATGATTGCAGGAATGAGCCACTACCATCTATTGGAAACATTTAAAAAAAAAAACATACCACAGATACATGACAAAACATACAGCAACTCATTATAACTCAAATCCCAATCAGTTTGTGAAATATATGTGATCCAAAGAGATGAGGTTTTTATAGCCAACATACCAAGAGTAATGTATTTAAATTGTAATCTCCTTGCCCATCTTTTATCCCTAAATACCTTATGCTGTTCCAGTGGAGACATTATGACATCAGTGTTTAAACATAACACTTTCTCCCTGATCTATGTTCATGATGCTACAGTTACCATTTATTGAAACAGGACCCAAGCATGACAACAGAAAACTCTCATGAGTAGAATTCTCAGAATACACAATATATTGCCAGATAACCCCCCAAAACATGCCTAGATTAATAATAAATCAGCAACCAAAGAGTGAAATAAGATTTATGTACACACAGAAATATGCCCTGTGAATATTCCAAATGAGCCAGGGTTGTTAGCAATGAACATGATTTTCAATAGGAAAATAAACTAGCACATCCAGACAATGGGTTATTGAGTCTATTCAGGAATGTTCAAATCATGAAAAGACTTATAGTAATGATACATACATATCACTAAAGAAAATAAATGCATATCATACATTAAAGAAAATATCAAAATCTTTATTTTGTGTAAATTTAGCTATGTAACATCTTGTAGGGCCAAAACTATTGATATTTTGGCTATCAGGGACTCCGATTCATTAGGTAGAAGTGAAAAATAAAGAACAGGATTGTAAATTATGTGAGACTCAAAATAAAAACAATAGATAATGCAAAGAATTGATTCTTTGGAAATATAAATAAATTTGATAAACTCTTAGTTAAACTAACCAGAAGGGGAAAGGAGAAGGATCCATAATATTAGTGATAAAACCAGAACATCACCAAAAATACTATCAAATTCAGAAAATCACAAAGTAATACTTTGAAAGAGTACTGGAAAGCCTTAAAGAAATGGATAGATTTTTAGATCCATAATGACCTACCTAAATTGATACAAGATGATATAAAGCAAGTAAGTAACGAGATTGAAGCACTACTAGTCTCCCAACAAAGGAAAAAATAATTCAGAATTGATACATTCACTATTAAACTGCCAAATTCTTGAGATTGGGTTAGGAAATGGATAGGTAAAAATAATGAGAGCAGAGAGGGCCTACGTCTGATCAAGGTATATTACAAGCACATATGGATATGTCAATATAACAGCACTTTGTAAAACTAATCAATGTAAGTAAAAGCAATCAAATGCAAATGGATACATAAAGAATTATACAACATTCCTAGCCAAGAGGAAATGCAAATCAAAGTGACACTGCCATTCCAAGTCAGAATGACCAAACAACAAACACTGGCAAGGATGCAGGAGAAAAGCATACACTTATGCACTGTTGCTGAGAATTAAAATTAGTGCAGCCACTATGGAAATGAGTTTGATGGTTTCTCTAAAAATCTATACGTGGAATTATTATAGGATTCTAGTATATAATTTTAGGGCATACATAGGAATATAAGCCAACAAACAATAGAGACACATGCAAATACTTGGTTACTTGCAGCTCTCACCACAAGAGCCAAGATAGAGACTCAATCTGAGCATACAACAAGTAATGAATGAATAAGCAAAATTGTGTACCTATATAGAATAGAGTATTATTCAACCATAAAAGGAATGAACTTATGTAATTTACAGGAGAATAGATGCAGCTGAAGGTCATCATGCTAAGAAGATTAGCAAAACATCAGAAAGAGTCAGGTGCTGGTGGCTCACTCATTTAATCTTATTTAGGAGACTGACATCTAAAGATTATGGTTCTAAGCCAGCCTGAACAGGAAAGTCCATGAAACTCTCATCTCTATTTAAACTACAAAAGAAAAAAGAAAAAAAGAAAGTGGAGCTGTGGCTCAAATGATAGAGCCCTAGGTTTGACCAAAAAGCTCAGGGACATTGACCAAGCCTTGAGTACAAGCCTCAAGACCAACACAAAAATGTGCACACTCATGCACACACATATGCATGCATGCACACATGTGTACACACACCGACACGCACAATCATAAAGCAAATAAATACTAAATGTTTTCATACAAAAGTGGAGTCCAAATCTAAATAATAATAAGAACAATTAGGGGAAAAGGAAGACAATAGGAAATGGGAAAGTAAAATGAGAGAAAGGTGATAAATATGATAAATAAGGTCAAAGGACATCATAAACATGTAGGAAAAGAACATAATTAAGCCTACTAAAACTAAAAAAGAGAATGAGAAACCATTGTTGTCAAGAACTTGGTTCCATATCTTAGCTATGGTAAATAATGCAGCAATAAACATAGGTGTGCTGGTAGCTTTAGTGTGGTCTTGTTTGTGAACATTTGGGTAAATGCCTAAAAGTGGGATTGCTGGGTCATACGGGAGCTCTATGTGGAGTGTTTTGAGGAACCTGTATACTGCTTTCCAAAGTGGTTGAACAAGTTTACATTCCCACCAACAATGCAGTAAGGTATGAATGGATGAAGAAAATGTGGTATATATACACAATGGAATTCTATGCCTCCATCAGAAAGAATGACATTGCCCCATTTGTTAGGAAATGGAAGGTCTTGGAAAAAAATTGTATTAAGTGAAGTAAGCGAGGCCCAAAGAAACATAGGTCCCATGGTTTCCCTTATTTGCAATAACTAGTATATGTCTGAGTCAAGTAGAAAAGGTCAGATAAGTTGATGTTAGGGAAATGATATGTATTCAAATGTTTTTTTATGTGATTGTTTCTAACACATTTATAAGATTATTTCTTTGTTGCTTTTTATGTCCCTCCCCCACAGTATAACCCCTGCTTTCACTGTATTTGATGTTGGTATAATTTGTGGAGGGGAAGGGGAAAAAAAAGGTTAAATAAGGATACAGGTGGACCTATTGCAACAATGAGATGTACAAGTCTTTATGTAGAAAACGAACTTTACAACTTTGGTGGGGGCAGGGGAGGTTTGGGGGGGTGGAGGCAGGATGGGAAGGGATGGGAAGGGGAAACAAAGGAGGAGGTTACAATGCTTGATAAGAAATGTACTCATTATCTTGCCCATGTAATTGTAATCCCTCTGTACAGTATTTTCACAATAAAAAAAAAAATAGAACTTGGGATGTGGCTTAGTGGTAGAGTGCTTGCCTAGCATGCATTAAACCCTGGGTTGGATTCCTCATTACCACATAAATAGAAAAAGGCAGAAGTGGCACTGTGACTCAAGTAGTAAAAATGCTAGCCTTGAGCAAATAGAAGGTTCAAGGACAGCGCCCAGGCCCTGAGTTCAAGCCCCAGGACTGGCAAAAATAAATAAATAAATAAACAAACAGACAAACTTGTTTGGGAAGTGGTTTTGATGAAAACATAATTATATATTGTTATATCACAATGAAACCATTTTGTACAATTCATTTATATCCCCAAAACAACCAAAGTTTAGTGATTCAATGATGAAAAGTTTTTTGTTTCCAAATATTTTCATAAATGTCAGTTCTAATGTCAGTAGTATCTCCAAACAAAACAACACATGACAAAGACACAAAAATACACACACTCTGAAACACCACATCTTCTCCCTTGGTGTTGTGGAAAATACTCTGGGAAGAAGCAAGCAGGATTTGGAGAGTTGGAGAACTCGGGTTTATGCTGGATGCCTAGAGGAGATCCTACTCCAAAGTCTGAGCCTCTACTGGCAGGATTATAATCCTTTTATTCTTAGGTTCACAGTTTTGGTTTCAGGTAGAACATAGGTGTTTTGAGTTTAGGCTTACCGATGGTTCTCGAAAATTACTTATAAGTTAGTTCTGGAAATATCAAGTTGAGCCAATTCTGATAATGGCTAGGTAGAGATAGTTATGGTAGTGATAGGTTTTCCTAATTGCTATTAATAGTTGGGCTTCATATTCTCAGACTAGGATAAATCCACAATGATTGAATCTTGATTTATTTTGAAACATGAAAAACTTAATTTATATTAACATGATCCTCCAAATTTAAACAATTGTTAAATAGTAGAAAGATTATACGAAGTGATTTTAAAATGTCAATATAAAAAGTTTTCAAAAATAGGTACACTTGGTAATAAGGCACTGGTTTTTCTAATATGTATTCCTTTTATATTTATGGTGATGTGTCACTCAATGACAGAGGCACATTCTAATAAAAAACAGTTTGTGTGTAATATATAGTGCTCATTCCATGAAGTATATTTAGCTCTTCTCAGGATTTCTGTTGTATTCAATACGTATTTAACCAAGAAGTCATGAGAGGCCTGGAAAAAGATTTAACATGTGGTGAAGCAGACACATATGCATTTTTTGGCTACCTTCCTGTCACCTATGTGGCTGCATAGATAATTTTTTTTGTTTTGTTTTGTTTTTTGGGTCCGGTCATGGGCCTGAGCTCTGGGCCTGGGCGCTGTCCCTCAGCTCTTCAGCTCAAGGCTAGGGCTCTACCACTTGAGCTACAGTGCCATGTCCAGTTTTTTTTTTTCTGCTTATGTGGTGCTGAGGAATCGAAGCCAGGGCCTCAGGCATGCAAGGCAAGTGCTCTACCACTGAGCCACCTTCCCAGCCCTGCACAGATAATTTTTATAGCCCTCAAATTATGTTATAACTATTCAAATAATCATTGGCAGATTATCACCAACCCTGATTCAAAAGATAGTAAGCTTTTGCAGGCTATTTATAAGGGTGTGTGTGTGTGTGTGTGTGTGTGTGTGTGTGTGTGTGTGTGTGTGTGTGTGTGTATGTGTGTGTGTGTGTGTGTGTGTGTGTGTGTGTGTGTATAAACTTTGGTTAATTTGATGCTCTAAAATCTGTGCTCTAAATAAGCATTAATCCCCATTAGCAAAATCCTGTCAGAATAAGATTTGTGACACTGCCAGAATGAGAACAAAATGAATAGAAATCTTGAAACAGCATTCCCATGAATTAGCATCAGCTCCTAGAATCATGTCAAGGATGAAATCCAAATATGAATCTCTCTTGACAAAGTCAAGAGGCCTATTTGAATGAAGATTGTCCATAATATTTTCACATAAGGTGGATATGAAAATTTTCCTTTCATCATTCCTAAATACAGCAAAGAGCTCCTGAATTTTCTGGAATTAAAATTGCATGTGCTACCTTTGTGATAACCATAAAATTTCCCTGAATCATGTTCCTCTTCCCCAGTGACTTGTATGTTTTTTAAGACACCTTATCCCCATCTGGGAATATTTGCAGAAAATATTCCTGGCTCCTAATACAATCCTTTACAAGTCTTCAGTTTTTGCACCTGCTACATTCCTCATTCTTTACCATAAGTAAAAGGTGACCCCCAACACTACTGTTTAAATACATAGGAATCCACTCTTTGAAGGATAAGCTTTTATACTTCTGAAGTGGCAGAAGGCATCCATGATGTGAACAGACACTTTTTTAGTTATTTGTTTGGTGAGCTAGGCTTTCCCTTCCGAATTATCATCCAATCCTTGGCAGTCACTGCTCCAAGGCAGCTTTAAAGCTATTAGAAAAAAAAATATATTCAGCTTCATCCTTCTGGAGGACTTTAATTTTAATCCTCACACTTCCTCCTTTAATGCTGCAAAATCTGAATCTTACTTTGATTCAAAAACAAGGCATAGCCTCACATCCCCAAAACCTCAAGAGAAACTCCTTTGCAGGTGTCAATATTTCCATTTAAATACAGGAAATGAGTCGAAGGAAATAAATCAATAGCACCTTGCGCAGCACTTCTCTGGAGGCGTGGAACCTGACTCATGGAAGGATTGTAATTCATTTCTCATTATTTTTCTAAGCTTAAGAGAAAAAGGGCTGGACCATCTGGGCTCTTTATGGATGCTCATACCAGAGTAAATTCCTTGTTAGAAAACAGGCAAAATTGGATATTAACATGGGATGACACACTCAGAAAGAAGGATTTAGTTCAACTCTGCCATCAGCAAATGCTCAAGTGTGTAGAAACAGTAACACTGTTATACATACAACTTTCTATCAAACATCCCCCCACACCCACCTGTGTGTACCTACTTCAAGGTCACAGAACCCTGCTGTTTACCTTAGATGGATTTGTAAGGATTGTCATCAATTCTTAGAGACTGCAGCACATCTTTATCAACTCCAGCAGGGTTCTTTCTTTCTTACACTTACCTTATTCTGAGCTAACATTTGCTTCCCAGTAATTTCTATTCTGGTTCCTATTTCTGCCTTTGGGAATAATATGAGAAGCTCGCTTTTCCTCATTATAGATTTCCAATAAAGAGAGCTTAATTATGTTAAATGAATGGCAGCTGTCACTCACACCTTTATTTTACCTGATTTAATGATAGGCAGCATCCTTCCATTTTTATACTAGAATAGATAATTGTTTGAAAATGAATACCTGTAATTTCTTCTGAGTTTCCTTTAAATGAATATGTGAACTTAAATCCTTCAGTTAATTTTGGCAACCTAGTTCTTTATCTCACTACATTATTTTTTTCTCAGTTTCATTTATTATGCAATATTTACATGTCTGATTCCAATACAAAGCAGCAAAACAAGGTCTGAATGACCTTGGGATTCCTTCTAGAGGACATTTTTTTTCAGGGTGAAGATCTCATTAAAACATTTGTAGTATGTCCAGGCTATAGTTTTGAGGTCAACAAGTGTCACTATTTAGTATCTTTTTTTCATTTTGTTTCCCAGGAGACCAGAGAACATGTTAATCTGGAATGAGCTATTTTTTTTAACTTTTTATATTGAAATAGTTGTAGATTTGGAAAGATTTGTACAAATGGAATTGGAGCAGTCTCTATACTACTGCCCCAACTTTCCCTAGGGTTAGCAACCTTCATAATTTTAGCACCAAGACCAAACACACTCTAGCATTTCAGTGTATTTCCATTAACCTGTCTTTCTTCACTATTTGTGCTTTAGATGTTTCTACATCACTGTATCTTTTCTGTTCTACTTTTCCATACAGGATCCACAGGGCATTACTACCATGTCTGTGTCTAAAATTTGTGACAAGCCTTTGCTTGTTCTTCATGATTTGAAGGTATAAAGAACACTTACTGAACAGATGTTTTCATAGAATGGCCCTCAATCTGGGTCTGTCTGAGTGGTTTCAATGATTGAATTGAGTTTGTGTGTGTTCTCAAGAATACCAGACACTGTGTTGAAAACAAATTTTACAACTTTGGGGGTGGGAGGAGGGAGGAATTGGGGAGGTGGGAAGGGAAGGGATGGTAAAAGAAATCCAAAGGAGGGGGTAACAATGGTCAATAGGAAATGTACGCATTACCTTACTCATGTAATTGTAACTTCTCTGTACAGTATCTTTACCAAAAAATTTTAAAAATGTAAAAAAAAAACCAGCAACAACAAAAAAGAATACCAGAGTGACACTGTTTCCTTACAGTGTGTTGAGTTAGCAGTGTAGGTATGCTGATATGCTTTGTTACTGGAATGTGAGGGCTTCTAGCTTCTTCTTTTTTTTTTTTTTTTCAATCATGGGGCTTGAAGTCTGGGCCTGGGCGCTGTCCCTCAGTTCTTCAGGTCAAGGCAAGCGCTCTACCCCTTGAGCTACAGTGCCACTTCCAATTTTCTGTTGGTTAATTGGAGATAAGAGTCTCATGGACTTTCCCGCCCAGGCTGGCTTTGAACTGTGATCCTCAGATCTCAACCTCCCGAGTAGCTAGGATGACAGGTGTGAGCCACCAGCACCCGGTTTTACATTGGATTCTTAATTGTGCTCCCTGTCCCCCACACTCAATTTATATGTCTACCACATTCCCCTGACACCAGCCCACTCCACCGCTTTCAGTAATTTCCTATTTTTTCAATCATTCTAGTTTTGCTGATTAGAATTTTTCCTTAGAAGGAACTGTTCCTTCTGAGAATTTTTATCATTTGTGTGTTCAATTATTTAACAGTATCAGGTTGTACTAATGATTATTTTGTCAATGGCCTATGGGCTAAAATAAAAAGTGACTTGGATTTATTTATTCAAACTTTTTGTTTTCTATTTTGGCTGAATCTTGTGTCATTTTAATATATTCTTTTCATTTCTTAAATTTCTCCTTATTTTTTATTTATTTTGTATGTGTGTCATAGGAAGTTCCAGGTCATCTAGGGTCATCTTAAACTCTTTCTGTCTCAGATTGGATATCAACCACAACTCCCTGGTTCATTCTAGGTAGAATGATTGCAGAAACCTAGGTCTGGCTGCTACCTGTGCCTATTTCTGTTGGAGGACTAATATATTCTGCATGTCCACTTGTTAGCTCATAGAGATCAGTATTTTACACTAGGCATACATGAATCATTTAATAAATCATTCTATAATTTTGTCTAGGAGAGTTATTCATAAGTATATACTTTCTAGAGCCCAATATCTGTATTTTCTAGGAAATAAGAACAACTTTTGTGCATTTCCAGTATTCCAGCATGTCTACATCAATCCTTGAGCAGATTACTGACTTCTTTTGTCAGTATCCTCTGAAATCAGAGTTGTAACATGACTGCAGAAGAGGCTGAGGAGCTGTATGCTCATCTAGAGCAACCAGAGTTCTCTGATGATAACCCTATAATTTGTAGTGGAACTCTTTATTGACCATTGTATTTGAACTTGGCCAAAGGCTAGCCAAAATTATATCTGAGAAATTATGTTTGTGGAAAGTGCTAGGACAGTTTTCTGTTTAGTTATTATAAAAATAGGTTCTTTCTTCTTAAATCATCTTAGTGTTTTCATTTATAAAATATAGTGAATTAACCTCTGTGCCTCTCCAGGTAGAGTGGGAGAAGTTGAGTCCCTGGGAAATGTATTTGGGTACATTGAAAGCTGGTCTTTAAGGAGATGGGAATACATCTGCTCTTGCATTGTTAGAGTCAATGTCTAATGGTATTGCGGGGGATTTTTTCTTAAGGCATTTCTGGTCAAAAGGAACAGAACCTGTTCTTTGGTTCAATTGGCTATTCCTATCATCCTGGTTTTCCAAAAACTGAAACCCTCTTTAATTTAACCTCCAGGGTATATAGATACCATCAGGACTCAATGAGAAATTTCTGATAAAACTAAGGCTAGGAACAATGTAAACCTCTAGTAAGATGGCATAGGAAGATTGATTGGCTCTTAATATTCTACCAAGAAATAGGAGTATATGTGTCTTAAGTAGTGGGGTAGGGGGGGAGGTGAAGGTTGTACATTCATCCTGAAAAATAACATCCTGGATGAGACCATCATCTAGGTATGAGTTAAGATACCTAGATGTATGAGTTAGGATACCTAGAGTAAGCATACCTAGAGCTGAGTGTTCCCTCAGCTCTAATGTCCTTTGTTGTTGTGATTGGTATAATGTCTATAATTGGGTATTGTAGAAATAATTTACATGGAGACTAACTTGAGAAAGATTGAAGAAAAGAATAGAAAATAATTTCTATGTATGTCCCTCCCCCACGGTATAACCCCTGCTTTCACTGTGTTTGATGTTGTTATAATTTGTGGAGGGGAAGGGCAAAAACAAATTGTTTAATTAGGGATACAGGTTGACCCATTGCAACAATGAGATATACAAGTCATTATGTAGAAAACGAACTTCACAACTTTGGTGGGGGGTGGGGGGAGAGGATCGGGTGGGAGGAGGGGAGTATGGGAAGGGATGAGAAGGGGAAACAAAGAGGAGGTAACAATGCTTGATAAGAAATGTACTCATTATCTTGCCCATGTAATTGTAACTCCTCTGTATGGTATTCTCACAATAATAAAAAAAAGAATAAAAAATAAGAGAGTGGGAAATTGTGAGGGAAATAAAGGTCTTTTCTATCAAAAGGTATAGCTTAAAATATCCTGCTTACACCAGGTGGGTTGGCTATTGTTAAGGAAAAGAGGCACTGCCTTGGGATAAGAAAATGTTTTGTCTTAAATGTGTTTCTTTTCAGAATGGAATTACCACACTCCTCAGAGGGTGTGGGTATATTTTGAGATTACTTGTGAACTGTTAATCTTACTTCAAAATCACTTTATGTTAATACCCTTCACCCTTTTCAAACTAGCCAATCATGAGCAGACTGTGAACCTCAGCTCAACTAATTTGAGCAGGAGCGCAGGGCCTGCTGCCTTAGGAATAAATACCTGAGCAGCCTGCCTCTGTGTGCTTGCTTGCCAGATTTGGGGCTGAGAGCAACCCCTCTGTGCAGAAGTAAATTTTGTTGAGAAAAAAAATTAAATATGTATATATTTATATATAATTAATTAGTTAATAGATTAACATGATATAATTGTTCAATAGGACTATTTTCTTTTTTAATTTAATTTTATTGTACAGGTGCTGAACAGAGGGGTTACAATTACATGGTTCAGTAATGAGTACATTTCCTTTTGAACAGTGTCATACCCTCCCTTATTCTCTCCCAGATTTTCTCCTCTCAACTTCCCTCCCACCAAAGCTGTATAGTTCATTTACAATATAGTGCCTAGTGGGTTTGCCGCCCCTCTCCCCACCCCTACCCCCTGCCCAAATCAGATAAAGTTATATACAAAGGGCACAGAATCAAAAACAAGGACAGGAGATAGAAGAGGAAGAGGAGGAGGAAAAAGCAAGCCATAAACAGTGTAATTTTTATTAAAAGAAAGAAAAACCACTTACTTTCATTTCTTGGGAGTGCATTTCCATAAGCATCATTTTATATGATCTTATGCTCAAAGCAATTGATCCCTTGCAATCCTCTCCTAAGAATATCCTCCTTTGTTCTCACTGTGTGAATGTTTAGACTACTGTTTAATTAATCATGTGTAGGTGTAATTATTTGAATAGAACTATTTTCTAAAATATCTAATTTAAAATTTATTTTATGTTGACAAGTTAAAATTTTTGTTTTACTTAAAAAAGTACTGTCTATTAAAACTTAGTATGTGAAAAATCATCTCATAATGTTACCATTAGAAATAAATGCCATCTTCAAAGTAGCAGGTTATAAAATTAACACTCAGAAATCAATGGCTTTCCTGTGTGCCAATAATGAGAAGAGCACAGCTGGAATTAGGAAAGCAACCTCTTTTGTAATAGCCCCACAAAACAATAAAATACTTAGGATGGTAACCGGAAACAAAAGAGGAGGCAACAATGATTGATAAGAAATATACTCATTACTTCCAAGTCTTTCCATTTCCTAACAAATGGGGCAATGTCATTCTTTCTGATGGAGGCATAGAATTCAATTGTGTATATATACCACATTTTCTTGATCCATTCATCTACTGAGGGGCATCTGGGTTGGTTCCATATCTTAGCTATGGTAAATAATGCTGCAGTAAACATAGTTGTGATGGTAGCTTTAGTATGGTCTTGTTTGTGATCATTTGGGTAAATGGCCAAAAGTGGGATTGTTGGGTCATAGGGGAGCTCTATGTGGAGTCTTTTGAGGAACCTCCATACTACTTTCCAAAGTGGTTGAACAAGTTTACATTCCCACCAACAATGAAGTAAGGTTCCTTTCTGTCCACATCCCCTCCAGCATCTGTTGTTATTAGAGTTCTTTGTTATAGCCATTCTAACTAGGGTGAGGTTTTATCTCAATGTTGTTTGGATCATTGTCCCATTTGTTAGGAAATGGAAAGACTTGGAAAAAATTATATTAAGTGAAGTAAGCTAGGCCCAAAGAAACATAGGTCCCATGGTTTTTTCCTTATTTGCAATAACTAGTATATGTCTGAGACAAGCAGAAATGGTCAGATAAGTTGATGTTATGTGAAATAAGCCCCAAGATAAGGACTCAAATGCTTTTTGCTTTCTTGCAATTGTTTCTAACATATTTATAAGATGATTTCTTTGTTCCTTTGTATGTCTCTCCCCCACGACATAACCCCTGTTTTCACTGTATTTGATGTTGGTATAATTGTGGAGGGGAAATTGTTTAAATAGAGATACAGGTAGACCCATTGCAACACTGAGATGTACAAGATATTATGTCAAAAAATGAACTTTACAACTTTTGCAGGGAGGAGGGGGTGGGGGGGCAGGGGAGGGGGGTTGGGAGATGGGAAGGGATGGGAAGGGTAAACAAAGGAGGAGGTAACAATTCTTGATAAGAAATGTACTCATTACCTTGCTCATGTAATGGTAACCTCTCTGTACAGTATTTGCACAATTAAAAAAAATACTTAGGAGTTAACTTAACAAAAGAGGTGAAGGACCTGTATAAGGAAAACTTTAATAACCTGAAAAATGAAATTAAAGCAGAACTAAGCAAGTAGAAAAACTTCCTATGCTCCTGGATTGGGAGGATTAACATAATAAAAATGGCAATACTTCCCAAGGCTATCTACAATTCAATGCGATACCTGCCAATATCCCAACCTCATTCTTCAATGAAACAGAAGAAGCATTCCAAAAATTCATATGGAAGCCATGCACCAGTGGCTCATGCCTGTAATCCTAGCTACTCAGGAGGCTGAGATCTGAAGATCGCTGTTCAAAGCCAGTTGGGAAGGAAAGTCGCGGAAATTCTTATCTCCAATAAACCACCAAAAAAATGGAAGTGGTGCTGTAGCTCAAGTGGTAGAGCGCTAGCCTTGAGCTGAAGAGCTGAGGGACAGTGCTTGGGCCCAGAGTTCAAGCCCATGATAGACAAAAAAAATTCATTTGGAACAATAAAAGACCCCAACTAGCAAAAACAATCCTTAGTAGAAAGAACAGTGCTGGAGGAATATCAATTCCAAATTTCAAAGTCTACTACAAAGCCATAGTAATCAAAACAGCTTGGTACTGGCACAAGAACAGACCTGAGGAACAATGGAATAGGTCTGAAGACCTAAAAATAAACCCACAGACTTATAGCCGCCTAATCTTTGAAAAGGGAGCTAAAGCAATAGAATGGAAGGAGGACAGCCTTTGAAGTAAATGTGCTGGCAAAATTGGTTAAACACTTGTAGAAAACTAAAACTAGATCGGTATATATCACCCTGTACCAGAATCAACTCCAAATGGATCAAAGACCTTGAAATAAGAGCAGACTCCATGAAAACATTACAGGAAGGAATAGGAGAAATTCTAGGGCTCCTTGGCACAGGCCTAAATCAAAGAAATGTTGGACAAATGGGATTGCAGGATACTTCGAGGTTCTGCATGGCAAAGGACATAGCTAGAAAGATCAACAGAAAGCCCACAGACTGGGAGAAGATCTTCACTACCCATACAACAGACAAGAATCTCATATCTAAAATATACTTAGAACTCAAAAACTAAATCCCCCAACAACAAATCCTCAAAGAAACAACTGCCGATTAACAAATGGGTTAAAGACCTAAAGAGAGAATTCTCTGAAGAGGATATAAGAATGGCCAAAAGACACATGAAGAAATGCTCAGCCTCTCTAACCATAAAAAATGCAAATCATGACAATGCTGAGATTCTACCTCACCCCAGCTAGAATGGCTATAATCAAGAAATCTAGTAACAACAGATGTTGGAGGGGATGTGGCCAAAAGGAAACCCTACTTTATTGTTGGTGGGAGTGTAAACTTGTTCAACCACTCTGGAAACCAGTGTGGAGGTTCCTCAAAATAATCGACATAGAGTTCCCTTATGACCCTGCAATCCCACTTTTGGGCATTTACCTAAACAATCACAAACAAGGTCATCCCAAAGCTACCAGCACAACCATGTTTATCACAGTATTATTTACCATAGCTAAGATATGGAACCAACCCAGATGCCACTCAGTAGATGAATGGATCAAGAAAATGTGTGTGTGTGTGTATATATACACACAATAGAATTCTATGCCTCCGTCAGAAAAAAATGACAGTGTGTCTTCCATTCAGAGATGGATAGACTGGGAAAAATTATATTAAGTAAAGTAAGCCAGGCCCAAAGAAACATAGGTCCCATGTTTTCCTTTGTTTGCAGTGACTAGTACATGTCTAGGACAAGCAGAGAAGACCAAAGGCTATGTACATATGACCACATGAGATAATGTTAAGGAAAATATACCTCCTGTACTTACAATGCATTATGTGATACTTTTGTGTCTACTGTATGTTCTTCCCCCATGGTATAACTCCTGTTTTCACTGGATTTGATGCTGGTGTTCTGCACCTTGTATATATATTTTTGTAATTTGGGGAGAGAAAGAGATATTGCAGAACACTTAAATGGGGATGCAGGCTGACCCATTGTGATGAAGACGGCGAGATGTACAGGACACTATATTGAAAGTGAATGTTACAATGTTAGGGTGGGGGGGTGGGACCACTTGGTGAGGCGGGGAGAGCAGTGATGATAGGGGGAAAATAAAGGAGGAGTAACAATGCTCACTATGAAATGTGCTTATTAGTCCACTCATGTAACTGTAACCCTTCTGTACAACATTTTTACAATAAAAAAATCTTCACTTCACTCACACAATTACATGCAGGCATATGCACACAAAAGTGAGATTACATTCCAGGCATGCTAATGTGTCTTACAATACTCACTTAGCATAATATCTGGAGATTGACATCACATGTAAAATTATTTATAGATATACTTTTTTGTATGAGAATAGTGGATAATTTCATGTTCATTAAAGCCTTTAAAATAAATTTTTATTATCTTTTCTCCTTAATTATAATATACTGTAATCATACCCAAAATAGCCACATTTTTAACACTTCGTACAAAATGGTGGTTCATATTTGTAATCATCTCTTAAAATAAATCCCTAGAAGTGAATTTACATGGTTACTCATATAATTGGAAATATATTTAATATAATTGAGAGTGTTAGTTTTATCTTGCTTTTTTGTACTTTTAGAAAATCTCAATTGTTTCTGGACTTAAGCTTCTACTTAGTATTTTTAAATATTTTTAACATAAATTTGTAGAAGTCTTGCCCAAATCTGGATTTATGTGTCAATGTCATACAACTAGTAATTTAATTCCTTCCTATCAATTTACTTGTCATAGTTATTGCTGATCATTTTATAATCATATTTCATTTTATATAGTCTCTCTATTTTCTTGACATATGTCTTTCTTATTTTTCCTATGTAGGAATTGTAATTGTGTTCACTTTAAATGAGTATGAGAATTCAGTGCTTTCCTAAGTTTCCCATTATTTCTCATTTATAAAACAGTATTTTCTCATGGACAAGGAGTAACAGTTTTCTTAATCCTTTTCTCTGTCTTCCAAGAGTTTAAAATTGCCTGTGAGGCAAATCAAACATTTATCTCATGTTCCACTCTCAGCTGAGAGTCAAAGCTAATGCCACCAACACTGATACTCCCTATCACAGAGGTAATTTTCATCCTCTGCTGTTCTTCTAGCTCACTTCATACTGCCGTATCCTTGTCTTCAACATGGATGATAGCTCACAAGGATATTGTCTTTGTATTTTACATACATGCCAATGTTCCCAAATACATTTAAACCATTAGATATAAGAAGTTCCAGAGGGTAGCAAACCTTCCCCACATGCATGTTTTAGTAATCCTTTTTTCCTATCTTACGATCATAATGCATTTGAACATAGTTATTTTTCCATTCTGTTTCTGAATATCATTATTAATTCTTAGTGAATGTGCAGTACTTTTATCTACAGCAAGAGAAACCTTGACTTGAACTAGCTGAAGCAAAAGAGCATTTAATACGTTACATATTTCTAAGTCCAAAGTAGGAAAAGCTAAGAGCTATCTGATTGAACCATTTTGTGATATTATCAAGATCAAAACTTCTTTATAACTATCCTTGCTACTGTCCATAAGCCTAGATTCACCCAAAGTACAATTTCTTTATTTTCAGAAGAGGCCTGTTCATGGATACAGGCAACTTGTTTTTAGGATGGTTTCTAAGGCAGAAAATGTTGGCTACAAAAATAAAATAGTAATTCTGTTTGCAGTATGGTTTGAAAATATGAGCTCCAGGACCTTTCTGATTATGACAAATCTCTGCCCCATTGAACATCTCACCGAAAGTGTGATAGTGTGTGTAGATATGGTTTTCTCTGTTCTCAATATGGGCTGAGAATTGCAATGTATTATGATAACATCATGGATATAATTCTCCATTTACATCTGCCTCCACTTATAGTGTTTCTCAACATTGTTACTAGCTACTGCAAATTTATCGTCTTGTTTGCAAGAATCTACAAAATTAAGAAATTACATTTATCTATCTGTTCTGATGTGATTCCAAACACATGCCAGTATGTGAAAAATCTATGGATAGCCCTGTGATTAAAAATAAAAGTGACTTCTGGCAAATTGAAACTTTCATTTTCTAAACTGCTGGATCATGAAACATGAACTTTACAACTTTGGTGGTGGGGGGGAGGAAGATTGGGTGGGAGGACGGGGGGGGGGGGGAAGGGGGGGAGGATGGGAAGGGATGGGAAGGGGAAACAAAGGAGGCTACAATGCTTGATAAGAAATGTACTTACTATCTTGCCCATGTAATTGTAACCTCTCTGTACAGTATTTTCACAATAAAACGAAATACCTGCTTGCTGAATCTTGTGGTAATACTATTTTCAAAGAGGAAACTTTTGGAAAGGTATTATAATAATATATTGTATAACAACATGTATAATATACAATGCATTAAATATATATTAAATTATATATAATACATATAATTTATAAAATAATATATTAATGAACTATATAATAAAATATAGCTTTTTCAGCTACAGATTTTATTTATCATTTCATCCTTTGGTAGCCTGACACTTCTAAAAGTGCTGCAGATGTCAGAGCAAATATTCAACTCCTATATCTGATGGAGTTCAGGATCTGCTAGCCTAGATTATTTTAAGTTGAAAGAATTTAATAAAAGAGTAGAATCAGGATGGTTATTCTTACCCTCTCTTTATGCATTGACCTGAAGCAAGTCTTACAACCAGCTAAGGATTTTCTGACCCGCCCATGAAATGAGTCACCAGCCCCTCATTTGCCCTCTACCCACCCAGAAGACAGGAGCATTTTTATTTCTGAGGACACAGGGACATACAGAAAGACCTGAATAAACAGACCTTACTAAGTTTTTCTCTGTTTATCATGATCATATCTCACTCATTTGGTTGTCTTATTTCTTGACTCTCTAGTATTAATCCTACTTTAAACAAAACAAAACTTGGGTTTATCTGCTTCTTCAGGTTGTTAAGAAGGTCCCAGTGGATTCAAGATAGATAGAGGGAAAGATACTTCCCTCTCTAAGTCCTCATGGAGGGCTTAGAGAACATTAAGTCCTACTGTCCCGCAGCCAAGAGCCAGAGAGCAATGGACTCACCATGGTCCCAGATAGCCACATTGTGATTCCAAATACCCACTGTGGCCATGAGGAGGCACTGCATAGGTCATGGCTGTGAACCCTTCAGTGCCCTTGCAGTGAGAAGCATGAGATACAAACAGCTTGCAGCACTACTCCTAGTTCTCTCCCAGCCATGGAGAAGATATTTGCAGTGACTGCAGCTGGCAAATCCCAGCCGTAGGATTTCTTGTGTGCCTCTGCCTTTGCCAGCTTTGTCCTCAAGACAACAGCCCACAACCTATCCTTGTTTTAATTTCAGCCAGTCACAAACATTTCTCATTCATAAGGCATGACTCTCAATTCCTAGAGCCCAGTTTCGTTTTGCTTATTTTGTTTGTTGTTATTTGACAGAGGGTCTTGAGTTGATCTCAACAACCAGAGCATTTGCATATGCTACTCTGGTCTTGCTACTCCTCTATGGAATATTTCCCACCTTATGATGTTTGAATCCAATCTCTTCTCGATTCTGTACTATTTTCTCCTTGGAATATTAATTGTGCCTTCTCTGCGATTACTCATAGGGATGAATGGTCACTAATTACAGTAAAAACTTAGTATTTAAAAACATTCCAGGTAACTGCATTCTCTCTATCCTGCCCCTGCCCATCCCCTAATAATCTTGACAGGTGAGAGTATTGCAATGGCCCCTTTGTACTAGAGAGAATTGAAGCCAAACAGAAAGATGCCCTTGGCCACAAGCAAAGAACTAATAATACTGATCTCAGACCATCCAGATTGTAACCAAATTGTTTTCTTTCTACCAAACCTATGCCATTGCTCATAGGTCATTTTTTTCAAGATAGGAAATTAAGGCCTCTGTACATTTGTTTAGTAGAGATTCTAACTACACACTGGTACTATATGCTCATGTACCAATTGATGAACACTTTCAAATGTGCTGACACTGTAAGAATCTCTTGGAAAGCCTGGTCTATTTATGGAATGGATTTATGAAGTTAAAAAATATCATTTCACACTGGTGATGTCATTTCATGCTTGTAAATCACAACCAGACAAGTTACAAAGCTGAAATTATATATACATATAATTATATACATACATATACACACATATATAGATGTATATACAACAATGTACACATATAACTATATATTCATATATAACTATTTATATACACATACCTATATTTATAACTATATATACACAAATATATATATATGCATCCATATATATATATAATAAAAAGATTTTTAGATGTAGCTTTCTGTTGAGGACATCTGCAAAACAATAAAAATTAGACATCATTTTTCTCTTTTTATTGTTTGGAGATTGTTATTTGGAAAGTTTGATATAGGCTTCCCTTTCCTCATCCATCCCTTTGAAGGTTTCCTTGTTGAATCCTATGTGTATCCAGAGTTAAGAACCATGAGATTAGATGATTCAACTAAACCCACATAATGGACTGTTTGCAATTAGATCTTGAAACTCTCAATTGCTACCCATGTTATCTTTCCATTAGGCTGAGAGACTTCCAAGGTTTGTTTGTTTTTTCTCATGCACATATAGGAAGGTATTTAAAGAGAATGCAATTAGAAGGCTTCTTCTCCCTGGATGATAATTAATTGGTGGAGATAGCTCCGTGCTCTTTCATTCCCAAGAAACATCTGTCCCTCACTTCCCAGGTCTCTAGAGCTAACTTTTAGGTTTCATCCAGCCAACTTACATTCAAGTATATCACAAACCCTTTCTGTTCATCTTTTTAAATTATAGTACTTATTGTCTAACCTTCCAACTCTTGGGGTATTTTTTTTTGATTGTCTGATCTTTGATTTTTATTCTTTATTGTGAAAATACTTACAGAGGGGTTACAATTACATGGGCAAGATAATGAGTACATTTCTTATCAAGCATTGTAGCCTCCTACTTTGTTTCCCTTTCCCATCCCTTCCCATCTTCCCCTCCCTGCCCCCCTACCCAATCCTCCCTGTCCCCCCCCCACCAAAGTTGTAAAGTTCATTTTCGACATAATGCCTTGTACATCTCCTTGTTGCAATGGGTCCATATTTTTAAAGTCATATTATTTGTATTAAACAAAACATTTTTAAATGTATGTTTATTATCTTTAATTGTACAAAGAAATTTCCCTGTAACAAAGCAGTTTTGAATATTATGCATCTTGTTCATTGTTGCCCTTTTGTTATTTTCTCATTCCTTACAATAACCTTTCCCTCAATTTTCTTAATTTTGTCAGATATGCATTAAATAATTTTATGACTGCACTCTCCTCTCTTCCTCTTTTTATTCACCTGCCCTTTTCCTTCTACCCCTCCTAAATTTTTCCCCTCCTACTTTCAAGTACTCATTTCCTGGAGTTTATTTTTTTGGAGTTTTCTTGTGAGTTTATTTTTCTAAGAAATTACATCACTTGAGTTCTTCCCTGAATATACTATATTTTGGTAAATATATTTATATATACAGACTCTTTAAATACCTTCCTATGTTATTTGCATGCCACCACAAAGCGCTTATATTTATAAATTAATTCTAGCTAGCTTCACAAGTGAGAGATAACATGGATCCTTTGTCTCTATGAGCTTGACTTACTTCTCAGAAGAAGTAAACATGGTCAATAGACACATGAAGAAATGTTCAACACCTATGACCATAAAGGAAATGAAAATCAACACAACACAGATTCCATCTCACTCCAATTAGAATGGCTATCATAAACACAATCAATAACAAATGCTGTCATGGATGTGGGTGAAAACGTACCTTATTACTCCGTTGCTGGGATTGTAAACTTGTTCAAACACTCTGGAAAGCAGTACGGATGTTCCTCAAAAATCTAAACATTGAACTATCCTGTGATCCAACAATTCTACTCCTGAACATTTATCCAAAATATTATAAACTAGAATACCATAAGGCCACCTGCACAGCTATAATCACTCCACAAAAACTACAATACAAAACAGCCCAGATGCTGGGAAGGTGGCTCATTGGTAGAGTGCTTGCTTTGAATGCAGGAGGTTTGATTCCTCAGCACCACATAAGTAGAAAAAGCCAGAAGTAATGCTGTGGCTCAAGTGGTAGAGTGCTAGCCTTGAGCTGAAGAGCTGAGGTGCAGAGCTCAGGCCCCATGACTGATTAAAAAAATGAAAAAAAAAAAAAAAAGAAAGGCAAAGAAAAGAAAGAAAAGCAAAGAAAAGAAAGAAAGGAAAAGAAAACAGCCCAAATGGCCCTCAATGCATGGATAAAGAAACTGTGGTACATATACACAATTGTATGTTATTCATTCATTAGCAAGAATGATACGGCATCATTTGTAAAGAAATAGACAAATCTGGAAAGCAATTTTATAAGACTGAAATGTTGAAAAGAATAAACGCATGTTCAAAAATAATTTACCCCAAATACCATGCTTCCAGCCACATAGCTTCTCTCCCTAAAAATGGCAATGCATAGCCTCTTCTGTATCTCTCAAAAATATCTTAAATCTGTATAATAAAATATATATGCTCTTTTTCTTTTTTAACACTAGCAATAGACTATACAATGTTTTGTATCTATTTTCACTCATTATTTTTAGATATATTTCCTTTTGTATATGTTTGTGTATCCAGTGATGGTTCACTCTTTCACTGAAAGATGTTTGGTTTGTTTAAAATCTTTGTTTTTTTTTTTTCAAAGAACTTGGCCCATGTGAATTATATATCTAATTTTCTAGAAATGGAATTTATATGGGTCAGTATATATGTATTTGCAACTTTGATAGAACTCTCAAATTAATCTTTGGACAATATTTATGAGTAAACAGCTCTTTTCATATTCTTACCCACATCCCTGTTACAAAGTCATTTGAACAGTATGCAGACCAATTTGAATGGCTTTCAGGTATAGTTTCATTTTGCATGTCATTTTGTGTGTCATTTATTTCAATCAATTTTTAGAAGCTAATATTGAAGGTCATCCCTTCTTGTGTTGCTTTTGTATTTTCAGTATTGCACCAATTGAACTGCTATTTATTTTGATTGTTTATGTATAAGTTGAAAAGTTTTATGCTTAGGTTAGCCTTGAAATCTAGGCAATATTTGTGATACTATTTGTTTGTTTATTTATTTACTTATTTATGTATTTATTTAACCAATACTGAGGCTGGAAGTCCAGGCCTAGGGACTGTCCCATAACTTTTTCACTTAAAGTTGGCTCTCTACCATTTGAGCTACAGTTCTACTTCTTAAACTTTGCTGGTTAAATGGAGATAGGAATCTCATGATCTTTCCTGACTGGAATGACTCTGAGTCATAATCCTCAAGTATCAGCCTCCTGAGCAACTAGGATTACAGTTGTGAGCCACCAGTGCCTGGCTTATAACACTATTCTCATTGGGGGAGATTTTTACCTATCATTTCATTTTAGTAAACTCTAAGTACATGTATGCAATCATACATGCAAACAGTATCAGGTATGGATGCTCTTCATGTTTCTCTTCATGAATGTGCTATTCATTTGATGAGAAAGAAATATCTGCTCAGATACACAACACAGAACAGCAAATACATTCTGGTATTATCTGCTATTTCCCTTCCAAGAATTGATTCCTTTCCCTAAGTAATTGTACTTTGAATGAAGGTCATTAAACAGCCACAATAAAAGAGTTAGCATTTTAGATCATTTTGTGAATTTTATAATTTTCCAACACATCAGGGAGCCAAATCCTTTCAATGGTTCAGATGGAGTACATTTTAAATCCCAAGACTTTCAGAAATCAGTTTATGCCAACACACAGCTTTTAGATAGGGAATACAAGCCAGAGGGCTAGTAACTTCAATCATGCCACACAGTGGGAAAATGGATAAAAACAGAAGCCAAGCCTCCTGGCCCAACATATAGGTTACTTTGGGATCATCAGTTCAAATGCTCTCCTCTCATTTAATAAAGCAAAGTCCCAAACTGAAACTCATCCTCATCTCTGGGAGTTAGGCACAACATAAAGTGTCACTATGAACTCAAAAATTTGTGTTTCTTTCCCCTGACTTTGTATCTAACATAATCATCAACACAGTGTGATATACTTGTGGCCTAGATCCTCACCTTAAGACTGGAGTACTCATTTTCTCCAGTGGTGGTATATAGGAAGCTATTAAACCCTATCTGAGTCCCTCTTTTGACACTGCTTTCAGTGTAAGAGAACCTCTTTGGCCAAAGTAATTCTTTCTCTCTAGGGACTACAACCTAAGACTGACCCATGTGGTAGAGAAGCCAGAATAAGACTCAATTCTGATTCACAGTCTCAAAACTTCTAGGTGTTCCTCCAGCCCTAGAACTTTCCAAGGCTAAGGCCTTGGTAATCACTCCTGTGGTAAGTAAACAAGGGACAGAAATGGACATGCAGGAACAAGTTGGAAAATGTGATCAGAGAGCATGAAAGACCAATAAGATATGTGGAACGGTCTCTGTGAATTACATGGATTGAACATGGTTTTGTAGGACATACTAAAGACTTTCTCTTTTACTACTTTGAGTTTATTATGGAGCGTTGCCTGGGACTTAATAGCCACAATCTGATTGAAACTGTAAATAGAAACTGGCTCAGGTTCTAGACTTAGAATAGAATACATGAAAATATGGAATAAAAGCAAGAACTTACAGTGGTACAGAGGAAGGTGGACAGTGGTGAGGGTGGAGATAGATAGATAGATAGATAGAATAAGGTAGAGAGGTAGATGACAGATATACAATCATGATAAATGATAAATAGAGGATAAGTAAAAGATAGGTTATAGATATATAGATAAAATATGTATTAGTAGGGGATTATATATAATCAAAATAAATACATTTAATATACAGATATTAGTAATTGGACATATGTGTACATACATGGAATTATCTCAATCTAAGATGATATTAACCAAACTCCTAAATTTCCACATATCCAAATTCCCAATTTGTTTTTGCTTTGTTATTGTTCTGCTTTGCCTTTGTGTTTGTTACTGTGTTGTTGTGGTAATAATAATAACATAAGATATACTTTTTAAGTTTTAAATGCACAGTGGTACTGCCAGCTTTGGGTGTTATATATTGGACCTCTAAAACTTACCATTTTCTTTTTTTATGAATATTTTTGAAGTTATAGCTGGTAGATTATTATGAGATATAAAAATAAGACCAGAAACACATAAAAGGTTTGGAAATAGAAGAAGGGTAGGCAAATGCAGTCAAAATATCATAACCTATAAAAGGTTTGGAAATATATATATGAAAATGGATCCAGGTAAATTGAGGGAGTAGGTGGGTTGGAAGAGTTGGAAGAGAATGATGAAAGGGATGATATTGAACAAACATATAGAAAATGCTTTACTAAACGGCAATTCCTTTGTATAACTACTTAAAGATAATAATAAAAATGTGTTTGAAATGTAAAAAAATATTTCATTTACAAACTTCCATATTGAACTTAAACTTCTTTATATAACTACTTAAAAATAATTTAAAAAGTAAAATAAAGTAAATTTTAAGAAGAAGATTTGGGACTGCTGTATGGATTGACATGTCTTGAATTGAGATTTCCAAGGCTGAGAGCCAAGTAAATTTGGAGAGAAAGTGCTTTTATTTCAGATGTACTCGCATAGGACTGTTGAAAACATTACAGGATGGAATAGGAGAAACCCTAGGTGTCCTTGGCACAAGCTGAAATTTTTTAAATAGAGACTCAGAAACACAACAAATCAAAGAAAGGTTGGACAAATGGGATTGCATGAAACTGCAGAGCTTTGGCATGGCAAAGGACATAGCTAGCAAGATCAATAGAAAGCCCATGGATTGGGAGAAGATCTTCACTAGCCATACAATAGACATGGACCTCATATCTAAAATATACTTAGAACTCAGAAAATTAAATCCCCCAACAACAAATTCTCAAAAAAACAACCACCCAATTAATAATTGGGCTAATGAGTTAAAGAGAGACTTCTCTGAAGAGGAAATAAGAATGGTCAATTGACACATGAAGAAATACTCAACTTCTTTAGCTATAAAGAATGCAAATCAAAACAACATTGAGATTCCACCTCACTCCAGTT
This sequence comes from Dipodomys spectabilis, assembly GCF_019054845.1. NCBI lineage: Eukaryota > Metazoa > Chordata > Mammalia > Rodentia > Heteromyidae > Dipodomys > Dipodomys spectabilis. The sequence continues at coordinate 11,684,420 of NW_024870771.1, forward strand.
AGAATGGCTATAATCAAAAAATCTAATAACAACAGATGCTGGAGGGGATGTGGCCAGAAGGGAACCTTACTGCATTGTTGGTGGGAGTGTAAACTTGTTCAACCACTTTGGAAAGCCGTATGGAGGTTCCTCAAAATACTCCTCATAAAGCTCCCTTATGACCCAGCAATCCCACTTTTGGGCAATTACCCAAATGATCACAAAAAAGTCCATACTGAGGCTATAAGCACAACTATGTTTTTGCAACATTATTTACTATAGCTACGATATGGAACCAACTCAGGTACCCCTCAGTAGATGAATGGATCAAGAAAATGTGGCATATATAAATGTTTATGTATGTATATATATATATACACATAAATGTATACATATATAAATATATAATGTATACATATACAAATACATATATGTATATGCACATAAACATATATACATATATAATGGAATTCTATGCCTCCATCAGAAAGAATGACATCGCCCCCTTTGTTAGGAAATGGAAAGACTTGGAACAAATTATATTAAGTGAAGTAAGCCAGGCCCAAAGAAACATAGGTCCCATGATTTCCCTTATTTGCAACAACTAGTATAAGTCTAGGACAAGAAGAAAAGGCCAAAAGCTATGTACATATGACCATATAAGATGATGTTAAGTGAAATGAACCCCAAGATAGGGACACAAAATTTTTCTTTCTTGCTATTGTTTCTAACATATTTATAATGTATGATTATGATTTTTTGTTTCTTTGTATGTTCCTCCCCCATGGCATAACCCATGTTTTCACTGTATTTGATGTCGGTGCCCTGCATCTTTTATATACACTTCTCTAATTTGGGGAGGGGAAGGGAAAAAACAACATGCTTAAATAGAGATATAGGTTGACCCATTATAACAATGAGATGTAGAAGACACTATGTTGAAAACAAATTTTACAACTTTGGTGGGGAGGTGGGGTGGGGGAGAGTAGTTGTGGAGGTGGGAGGGAAGGGATGGTGGGGGGAAAACAAAGGAGGAGGCAACCATGCTAGATAGGAAATGTACTCATTATCTTGCTCATGTAACTGTAACCCCTCTGTACAGTATTTTTACAATAAAAACATACAAAATAATTGACTATTTGAAAAAAGTGGAAAAAATAACCCACTGAGAGTAGGATGTATCTTTACCATAAAACCACTGCTAAACAAAGGAGTATAAACTAAGATCAAAGTCTTTGGCTGAAGCCATACAGAATACATTCTCAAGGTCTCATGGAAAGAAAGAATTGCTAAAATAAACCACAAACTGAATATAGAATATTTTAGGTAGTAGGAGCAGGCATATTCTTTGAAATTGAATGGACTACAACTTCCTTTTTCTTATACACTAACATCTCGATTAGAAAAGCGAAAGGATATGTCCAGAGTTACTGTAGTAAACAGTGATTTAAAAAAATATCAGAGTGAGAGCTTAGGTTTTGGAACATTAATGAGTAAAAGAAAATTGGCAGAGATGTTCATCAGAGGCATGATAAGCCACTAGCCAGTGAGATAAGGTTATGGAACCAGCAGTGCTTAGTGTACACAACTTTCTTATCTCTTTCAGCACTGCCTCCCAGTTTCTTGTTGATATTTAAGGTGTTGGGATTCTCTGGCTCAAACTTTGTCAAAGCGTATTTCTACAATGCAGTGCTAAAAGTATTGAATATGTACATATTTTAATGGAAGCAAGCCATTTTTTATATATACTAAAGACTTTGTTCTCATTTTATCCTATTTTTATAAGGGATGGGCTGGAGACAGTTTTCAAATCTTAGACAACCTTGACTGTCATTTGGTCAGAATACATAAGTGTCAACTTAGAGGAAAAAGTGTCTAACCATGTTTCATCTGTAAGCACTATTTATTCTCACCCACTCTTAACACGTGCAGAATTAGAAAATCCACAAGGGATTTGTTTACAGATGTATGATCCTAGCATTGCATCTGTCCTGCTGATATCCAATATTACTCCAAGGCTAAACAAAGCTTATATTGTCAGTCTTTCTAACCATAAAAATGCCCTCTTTCGTTCCTCGTTGATACCCACAATTTCTGGTCATCTCCAATGTTGAAATATCCATATTTTACTTCTAGGTTTATCTCTCTAAACTTAGAAGAAATAAAAATAGGCCTTGATATAAAACCCGTACATTGATATACACACTTTCTCTTGATGGGCCATTGGACTTAACAAGTAGAAGCAAGAGAGGTTACCATTTCAAGAAGAGGATAGAGGATGGTTTTCTGAATTCACCTATGAAAGGGAATTTTAAAAAGACTCATGTTATTTTCCAAGGCTTTCTGCGCAGGATGGGTCTCAAAGGGCTGAACTGGTGCAGCTTGCTGGCTCAGGGAGACCATGAGGGAGCTTGTTTCTTCTGTCAATTCTGGCCAGCCCTGCTTCATCCTCTCAAATGCAAACTGGACCTTTTTGAAACAGTTAAAGGGAGGAAACGAGAGTCCTAACACTCTCATAAGCTTTTTTTTCTTTTTTAATTTTTTTATTTTTAATTTTTTATTGTGAAAATACCGTACAGAGGGGTTACAATTACATCGGCAAGGCAAGGTAATGAATACATTTCTTACCAAGCATTGTTGCCTCCTCCTTTGTTTCCCCTTTCCATCCCTTCTCCTCCCCCCCCCCGCCCCCCCCACACCCGGCCAAAGTTGTAAAGTTTGTTTATATCAAATTAAAATTAGTGGCAAAAATTATACCCATTCCTTAGGGTTTTATTTATTTATTTATTTTAAGTAGTTGTAAAAAAAAGGTCACTATTTAAGAAATCAGTTCCTAAGTCTAATTCATGTTGTCTGGGGGTCACTCCTTCTCTCTCATCCTTCCCAAGCTGACCCTTCCTCTCAATATTTCTAATTTCACAGACAACAGTAGAGTTTCAAATCCCCAACTTGGTCTATTTTTCACAGACTCACACTTTGTAAGCCCCTTGGAGCATTCATTTGTACACATATATTTAATAGTGTATATTTAATATTTAAATATCTGTTACCTCTCATACAAAGAATTAATAACAGAGAAAGAAAAAAAGATTATAGATGGGGGGCAAAAAGGACATGAATGTGGTTTATGAATGGCTTCTCCTTGGGAAGAAAGAACCAATGTGTGGGCGTATCTCCAAGTCACTGTGAAGGTGACCTGATAAATTTATGGCCAGTGTTACTGTCAAACAGAGAGCTATTTTCTTACAGAATTATTCAAACTGTACAGAAAGAAAATACTAGTCATTTTTAAATTAGAAAGCAAAAACTCAAGATATCCAGTCAGAAATAAAAGCTATACTATCTACTAAGAACTAAAACTAACATAATTTTCTGTTCCTATGTTAACTGATGAACAGAATATCCAAAAATGAATTATTTGCTTATGCCACAATATACTTGTTTTGTGAAATTAACTGTAAATGAGCTAAAATTGCTTCTTAATGGAGACTAGAAGCATGTGCATAAAGACTTCCTTTAAGGTTCTTGATTCTCTGGATCATAATTTCAAGGTTCTATTGTCCTAGAATCTGCTCAATCTCACCCAGTTTCCTTGTTTACAGAATTACTCTCCTGCAATATCTCAGCTCCTGTCTATATCATTCGTGTTTTCCAGACACTATGACAAGGTGAGCTTCTCGCTCACTGAATGAAGTTCAATATCTCAGAGTCCTTGAAAAATGGATTTTGTCTTGTCTTTCAGTTGTTGACTGTAGATACTGCTACTGATCCCAGGTTTTTGTGTCTCTGGTTTCCTCCTATTCTTGAGTAGATTTTCAAGGACTTTGGTTTTGTTCTTGATTGCTGTTCACCTTTCTTCTCTTCATTTTGTTTTAAATATCTATGAAATTATTATCTTCATTATTGAAATAAAGGAGACAATAGCTTCCACCTAATTATTGTTAGCTGACTTTAGCATTTCATTATTCAAAAAAATTTTTTTGTTTACACCACTGTGTTCTCCATATACCCATGTCTTGTTTCATTGTATTCATATCTTCTAGAATCCTATGGAGATTTGATAATCTTTTCTTTTGTCAGTCGTGGGGCTTGAACTCTGGGCATGAGTGCTGTCCCTCAGCTCTTCAGCTCAAGGCTAGTGCTCTACCACTTGAGCTACAGCACCACTTCCAGTTTCCTGGTAGTTTATTGGAGAAAAGAGCTTCCGGGACTTTCCTACCCAGGCTGGCTTTGAACCGAGATCCTCAGATCTCAGCCTCCTGAGTATCTAAGATTACAGGCGTAAACCACCTGGGTCCAGTTGATAATCTTGTTCAAGGAATTCATCCTGTTCACTTGCTTGATATATGATACATTCTTACCTATCTCCCTTAGATAAACTTCCAGAGTATTCTACTTTTAAAAGTTGAATCTCCCTTCAGTTGAAGTGATATCCTTCTCGTCGTTATTAGCTCTCTGGGACACATTCAGAAGTAGTGGAAGAAAATCCCCTATTCCCTCATAGTCTCTCAGAAATCTCTCCAGCCCCATCTATAGATTTAACTCACAGAGGAGCAGTTCTTGATAGGATTACTAGGAAAAGCCTAAATAATCCCACTAACTTTTCTATAGATGACTCAATTTACAGAAGTAGCACAATAGTTAAAACCTGTTCAGCTGAGGATGTTAAGTCCCCTTGTCTTATGGGGAGAGTTGCTTTTCTCTATCTCTGCCTCCCAACTCTTACTTGGAGAGAAGCCTTCTCAGGGTACCTTCCATTTTTCTGGGATGGAAGGCAGAAGGAGACATTTTTGTTTATATCTTAATCATTAACTGCAGAGTTAGCTAATCTTGGGAAAAGGATCTAAAAAGGCACAAGTCATAAGGCTTTCTAATCAATAACTTTTCTTTATATTTTCAGAATCCTGAATATCTAGTTACTTACCAATAATAGCAGCTTAAGTGTCAGAAAACACCCTGAAATTTGCAACTACCCTGGTTCCTATCTATCTAATATTCCTTCTCATACACTATAACCCTTGGCCTTGCAATCTCTAGGCAAGGTTGTCTTTGCTGGTATCAGCCTCAATTTTTACAGGTTTACTAACCTTTCCATATAAATTTCTTTCTTTCCCCTGACAATTTGTCCTTGAGCATTGGCTTCTTGCATGGTGAACAAGAACAGGGGTTCTTAGTTCAATAGAAAAAAAAATCCACTTCTGGGCTCTTCCTCTTTTTCCCCACTCCCACATACACTGATGTTTCTGTTCTGCAGAATTCTGGGAGTGAGAAAATTCATGTAAAATTTTTGAGACACTGTGTTATAGATATGTAAAGGGAAGATGGTAAGAGCTCAGAGTCTACCAGTTTCAAAGCAGGCCTGCAGCAGCATGGATGCAGACATTACTGTGTAACATACACATTTCATTTCTGATCCAAAGACATACTTTGCAGTCCACAATCTCAGAATCTGTGTAGTTTTACAAGTTCATTTCATACTCTTTTTTCAAAAATTTAATTTTATTTTAAAGGCAATGCACAGAAGGGTTGCAGTTAACCTAAGTAAGGTAATAAGTGCATTTCTTGTCAAACACTGTTACCCCTCCCTCATTTTTCTCCCACTTTCCCTCCCCCCCCCAAACTCCCTCTCCATAAAGTTGTAGAGCTCATTTCCATTATAGTGTCTTATGAGTATCACTGTTGCATTGGTTCACTCTTTGTCCTTTGTGCCACCATTTTGTTATCCCCCCCTTTGCTTCCCCAAATTAGATAAACATATATGCTAGACACAGGGTATCAAAATAACAAAAAAAAAAGTGACAAAAGGAAAAAAACCAAAGAAGAAAAAAAGAAAGAAAAAAAGAAATAACTTCACACAGTACATTAAAAACAATAACAATAACAACAACAACAACAACAACCTCTCTTGTTTCCTACCTTGGAGTTCATTTTGATTGATTAGCATCATTTTATATGATTATATGTACATAGCTATTGAGTTATTGTGATCCTTTGCTAGAATTATGCTGGACTAATTATTACCAACAAGGGAAAGCATGGAGCCTATGATTCTTTGGGTCTGGCTTACTTCACTTAATATGTTTTATTCCAAATCTTTCCATTTCCTAACAAATGGGGCAATGTCATTCTTTCTGATAGAGGTATAGAATTCCATCGTGTGTTTGTGTGTGTGTGTGTGTGTGTGACATTTTCTTGGTCGATTCATCTACTGAGGGGCATCTGGGTTGGTTCTGTACCTTAGCTATGGTGAATAATGCTGTAATAAACATAGTTGTGCTGGTAGCTTTAGTATGGCCTTGTTTGTGATCATTTGGGTAAACGGCCAAAAGTGGGATTGCTGGGTCATAGAGGAGCTCTATGTGGAGTCTTTTGAGGAACCTCCATACTGCTTTCCAAAGTGGTTGAACAAGTTTACACTCCCACTAATGATGCAGTAGGATTCCTTTTGACCACATCTCCACCAGCATCTGTTATTAGCTTTTTTTGGTGTGGGGGTTAATTTTTTGAGCTCTAGGTATATTTTTGATATGAGGTCATTGTCTGTTGTATAGCTAGTGAAGATCCTCTCCCAATCTGCAGTTTAATGCAATTCCATTTTGCAGCCTTTCTTTGATTTGTTGTGTTTTTTTAATCTTTATTTAGGAACTTTCAACCTGTAGCGAAGAGCCCCAGTGTTTTCCCTAACTCTTCCTGAAATATTTTCAGAGTATCTGTTCTTATTTAGATCCATTTGGAGTTGATTTGGGTGCAGGGTGATATATAAGGATCTAATTTCAGATTTCTACACATATGTAGTCAGTTCTGCCAGTATCATTTGTTGAAGAGGCTGTCTGTTTTTCATCTGATAATTTTGACTCTCTTATAAAAGCTTAGATGGCCATAGGTCTATGGGATTTTTTTCTGGGTCTTCAATTCTATTCCATTGGTCTTCAGGCCTGTTCATGTGCCAGTACCAAGCTGTTTTTATAACTATGGCTTTATAATAGAGTTTGAAGTGTGGTATTGTTATTCTTCCATCACTCTGCTTCCTATTAAAGATTGCTTTTGCTATTCAGTGTTTTCTATTATTCCACATGGAGTTTTGGATTGCTTCATCTATTTCATTAAAGAATGTTGTTGGGATATTGAAATTTGTAGATTGCTTTTGGCAGTATTGCCATTTTCACAATGCTCCCAATCCAGGAGCATGGGAGGTTTTTCCACTTCCTTAAGTCTGCTTTAATTTCCTTTTTCAGATTTTTAAAGTTTTCATCATAGAGGTCCTTCACCTCTTTGGTTAAGTTAATTCCTAGGTGTTTTGTTTTGTTTGAAGCTATTACAAAAGGAGTTGCTTTTCTGATTTCAGCCTTGCTCTTCTCATTGTTGGCATATAGAAAAGCCACTGATTTGTGTTGGTTGATCTTACCTTGCTACTTGGCCAAAATTTTGAATCAGCTTGAGTAAATTAGGAGAAGAGTCTATGGTGTTCTTTAAATACAGGATTATGTCATCTGCAAACAGGGGAAGTTTTACTACTTCTTTTCCTATTTGGATTTCCTTTATGTTTGTCTTGACTTATTTCATAATCTTATCTCCACCGAATTTCTGGTCTCTGAAAGTAACTCCAGGTTTGGGTCATTATAAAATTAAATGCCACATTTCTTATAGTGCTAGAGTGACTTTAATCTTTTGTTGTTGTTACGAGAACTTGAAAAGGAGAGAATTGAAGACTGAACTTGATTTATATCACCAGTAGTTCTTATTCAAACTCACTAGTTGATTTATAGGACTATCAGCTCACACTGGATATGTGTCCTTTCTCTTTCCTCTTCTATTATGGTCTTTGGCATACTCATTCTTAGCTGGGCTCTTGTTTGTTTAGACACCCGACTCAATGTTGCTACATAAGTGGTGTTGAACCAGACTAGAGTCCAGTGTTCATTTCTTCCCCTTGGATTATCTGAAACTTCACATATTTCTGCATTTCAATCTCAGCTTGACTGAAGCCTGCAGTGGCGGCACTGTGTTGGTTCTTCCTTCCTATATAGATTTTGACACCTTCACTCATGCACTTTATGAGTTTAATAATATCAGCAAAGATGTTGGAAACTGTAAGAAAAGCTCATTCCTTGGATTTTCAGTTTTCAATTTTTTGGTTGCCTTTACTCACTCTCTAAACCAACAACAAATTATTTCTTCTTGTCCTATGAGCAGAGCAATTTTACCTATATTCAAGCCCTGGAGACTGAACTTGTATCCTAAAATGTGCGTATCATAACACAGTTTTCACCACAGATGGCAAAACAATAAAGTAAAAGTGTTCTCAACACTTCCATATTTACAGGGCCTTTTGGCTGACACTTTTCCTCTACAGAGCTGGCAACAAAAGCTCAGAAAATCCAAGTGAACTCCTTCAACTCAACACCTGTCACTGGCAGCCAGATAGACTTTGAAGACTTAGGAGCTTTTCATTCAGACCTGCATTTCTATTCTCTCTTTGTCTTTCATGAATAAGTCCAGCTCCACATACTCCCCAAGAAAACAACTTAGGTCACTGTACCTGGTGAATTCTGGGTACAAAGATTGTGAAGTTCATCTTAAGAATAGGCCTGTGACTGACACTCCCTAAAAGACCCATCTTCCTTGATAATCCTTTCCTCGGTTTGGTGATTACTCTAATTCTTCAAGTGATATAGAAAGTAGATCTGCATAGCAATGCTTCTTTCAGATGCAGTCAGTGAAATTAGAAAAATCTGTTTTTTAGAAACTTACCTTGTGTGACTCTCCTGTTTGTATACACAAATGGAAAAGTGTTCTGGCACTCTCTCTCCTAAATTTTCTACTACAGTTTAGTTCTCACCTATTCTCAAAACGTTTTTTTTGCCAACAAAAGTAATTTCAATGTCTTTACTCTGAGTTTCCTCTCAAGCTCTTTCACTGAAGTTATTATGGCAAATGGATTAACTTTTAATCCCTCCGTGCAAATATCAATTATTGATGATATATATCTATATATATTTATATATATAAATGATCTATATATATATTTATATATAGATATATTTATATATAGATATATATAGATCATTGTTACCTGAGTAACATAATTGCAAGAAGTAAATTAAAAGTAATATGCTAGACATCTCATGGATTGAGTGAATAAGTGATTTCCAAACTCCTTTCATTTTAGAGTATCATATTCCTTAGTATTGCCAATTGTTAGACAATGTCCAGCTTTTCAACTATAGCTGATCAGATTATTCAATAGATATAGAAATATTTCTTCCAGGGCTGGGAAGGTGGCTCAGTGGTAGAGTGCTTGCCTTGCATCCCTGAGGCCCTGGGTTTGATTCCTCAGCACCACATAAGCAAAAAGAAAAAAGCCGGAAGTGGTGCTGTGGCTCAAGTGGTAGAGCGTTAGCCTTGAGCTGAAGAGCTGAGGGACAGCGCCCAGGCCCAGAGTTCAGGCCCCACGACCGGACCCCCCTCCCCCCAAAAAAGAAATACTTCTTCCATCATTGCCTTCCAGTTTTTTTTAGTCTTTCTACTTTCTCAGTTTTTTGAGTTATTATCAGCCTCCAACTCCTAAACTTCAGTATTCAGTATTTGCTTAGAAAAGACATTGAAATGATCTCAGTCCATAGACCAATAAACCAAATAAAACACATTATTCCTTTCCATCCATTTTCCCTGCTCCTGGTGCTGGTCAGAGATGAACTGAGAACAATCCTACTGTGTTAACAAGAACACTGCAGACTAACTGTAATGTGTCTGCATCTACCAACCATAAAGGAATCGATTACTTGATTTGATATTCACCACTCTTTATTTCTCTAAAGAAGTATAATTTTCAAAGAAATAGTCTGCCATTTATAGCTTGGATGGGGAGGTATAGAATACTGTAAGCAACTTTAGGCTGAAGTTTCTGGAAAAATGGAAAGTTTAAAGGAAACATTTCTCATGGTATATAGGGCAGTAGTTTCTTTGGTAAAACAGAAAACTCAGGCTAGTCTATCTTTATAAAATATCCAAAAAATTCTGGAAGAGAAAGAAATGCCATAAAGTAATTAGTCTTGGCTACCCTTAGAAAACATAAAGACTTCAGGATATATCTGTTCTAGGTACAAAAAGTTTGTGCTTAATCCTCTGAATGTGCATAGGGAAATACAAGAACAGGCACACACACACAGATATATATATCCTTAAGAATATCTATTCATTTATTATAGAAATATAAATAACAACCCATGTGTGGTATCACATATGTACAATCCCAGCACTCAGGAAGCAGAGGTTTTTCAAGAGGAACTTGAGCTCTAAATCAGGCTGGGTTACATAGTAAGATCCTATCTCACAACCCCTCCCTCTGTCTCAAACAGTGTCTTCAAAATATTCTTACTTAGTTGTAATACAAATGCTCCAATTCAATTTTATTATCTATCTTTCTTTCCTTCTGACTAACAGTGTATAATTAAAGGAAAAATACTGCAATCACAACTAACAATCTTGATGACGAGTTTGAATTAATACCAATAACTTGTCCATTAACCGTGGGTAGTACCAATCTCCATAAATGGGTAGCACCAAGCTCTATACACTGTGACTGTAACTTGTATAGTTTAAGGTAAGAGAGCAAAATTATTTTTGTTTTGTTTCTTCACAATTTAATGAATAGAAGATACATTCTTACCACAGATCTTAAAGAATTCCAAATATGATTTTTCTCCTTTACTAAGGAAATACATTTCTCCTTGTCACTTAAAGGAAGTTCTTTCTTATTCCTTTTTCATACATCCAACTTCCCAGCATCAATGTTCCTGGAATTTGTGGCTATGAATGAGGGAAAGAAGGATTTCTTAAACACATGCAGTGCAATAGCACCAAAAAGATCTTATAACAAAGAAGTCTGTTGTCTGATATGTGTGTAAAATGTTTAATATGGATACACTAGACAAAAAGATGAGTTGGTTCTGATTCAGCCAGACCTGAGTGGCAACAAATTTCCTCATGTTATTCTGATTGAGGCAAACTTATGAATTGTATGTTTTCTTTAGCATTTTCAGACAATTGATTGCAGGGAACTGAGACCTTGCCATCAGTGAGTTTCCTACCCAGTACTGAGGTTTTCCCCAATGATCGATTTTGCTTACTTTCATGGCTTGCCCTCTCCCCACATATGGAAGCACCCACACAGGTTAAGCAAATAAGGGACAGGTGATAACTACTGGAATAATCTTGTATATATCTTAATCTATTTTTAAAAAGAAAATCAGGTCAACACTTTATTATGATAGAAAAATATTTTTCTATAGCATACTTGAGAGTTAATCTCAAGTTATTGGTCTTGCAATTTTATTATGTAAAACTACCACTTACACTCATACATTTTTCTCATGTGCAATAATTTTCAGAGAACTTCAAAGTCAACAACTAATTAGCTTTCTTTTTGTTCAATCTGATTGGAGTTTGTAGTAAAGTTCAATGAGTGGGAAGAAAGTCTACAAATAAAACAGGTTAAGTAATCATGATCAATATAGCAAGAAAATGAGGTCACTAAGATACATGCATTGTCTTAAGTTACTTCAACTCTTTGGTCCTTGATTTCTTTTCTTCCTTCCATCTGTTGAAGGAAAGAGGGAGTAACAATGAAAAACACTCAGAAAAATGTGATTACCGTATGAACATAAACATATATATTTCAAGAAGGTTGTGTCTCTTGTTGACACATGTGCTTTAGGATTTTGTGTATAAATGCTGCAACTTCACAATTCCCTCTTTCCATTTTTGTTTAGTTCTAAACACCTGCTCCATGTGATTGCATAATTCCTCTTTGGGAAAATGTGAATTTTAGCATCTGTCCTCTCTCATGCTAATTCAGTGGGTCTCCACCTCCTCAGTACTGATAATGAGGTAGCAATCATATTGTCCTGGTTTCCACTGAATTATTATTTGAGTCACACTAATACAGGAAAATATGAATGAGAGTAAACTGTGTCTTCCAAGTTCATGGAAGCAACCCAATCAACTCATCACTAACTTGATGGAAATTAATAGTCTGACATGGTTAAACTATTAGAAATATTATATGCATTGTAAAAAGCATCAAAGATCAACCATAACTCTTCCAAAAGGTACAACAACATTTTTTGAGTGGGTTGGAAGCTACAGGTTTGCCTCATAGTAGGTAAGATTTTCTGTATTCTAAGGAAATCATTCATGTTAAGCAAGTATAAATTTTACCTTTCAAAGATATGTCATGATTGGATAAAACTGAATAAGAAGATAATCTTCTTTATCATCTAAACCCATCTCCTATGAATGCATGGATACCAAAATCCAGACATATGCTTATGATTTTTCTGTGTCCATAACTTCTATGACCACAACTCTTTTTTGACATAGCTGAGAAGGAAACACCTCCCATCTAAGACATCTAGATGAACTATTCATGTCAATCCTCAATTGCACAAACAACTATGGTGTCAACATCTAGGTCTCCCCCTGAGGATTTTCTATTTTTTACCTACTCCAGAAGAAAAGTCTTTTCCTTTGACATTCCTAACATTTTCATTATACTTGTGTTATACAAATACTTGGTTCACTCAGAGAGACAAATGGCACATTTACTTGCATATACAATCTAGATTTAAACTAGTGCTCAATGCATTTACACATGAACAAACTGACTAAAGGATGGTGCACTTAGGGAAGGAATACAAAGGCTTAACTCTTCGGAATAACTAAAGCACTGACCATAAAAACAAGGAGTGAAAACATGCTTTTTTGGGGGATGGGCAAAAAGGGAAGCACATGAACAGATAGAGGAAAGGTGAGAAAATGCAGTCATTATATTAAGGAGGTCTCATCATGATATTTCTATATATGCATACAAGTTCACCCCTCCATCACACTCCCAAATCTTTCCTACCTTCTAGAAAAAAAAAACTATTTCAACAGGTTTCAGACATATATGACCATATTTACCCCAACTCATCCTCTTAGTTTGCACTCATCCCTCCAAATATACTTATCTGCTTAACTGACAATATACTCTACATAAGGAACTGTCATTCCTTTATGTAGAGTATATTAATTGTGCAAGAGTTGTGCTGTAGTATTTCACATATACATATACTTGAATCAGATCAGACCCCTTTAGTGCATTCTCTCTGTTCTCTTCTATTATTTACTATATTTCATTGAGTTTCCTTATTGTATTTCCTCAATGAGTTCCAATATTCTTCACCCTCCATCATTCTGAAAAATGATTTACACAACTTAAGGGTAGATGGGTGAGGGAAGGAGAAAGAATGACAGAAAGGGTGATATTGACCAGTAAGCATTGTACTTATAAGTTGACTTATGGAATTCTAACCTCTTTGTATAACTACTTAATAATGAAAAAGAAAAGAAAAGAAAAATATATATTTGGTTCACTCAATTACATTAGTCCATATCAGTAACAACCTCCTAGAAGGAACACACTGCATGCTTCCTGCTTCTGTCTATCCTGTGAATGTAGTGGATAACTGTCTGATCTTTGCATTTGTTGGAAAAGCATTACCAGGTGCTAATGCTCACAGGTATTTAAAGGTATTGAGAACAATAAGGAAGCTTGAAGTGTGTGTGTGTGTGTGTGTGTGTGTGTGTGTGTGTGTGTGTGTCCTGGATACAATCCTTGAGCTTATTTTGTTCATGCCTAGCTTTCTACCACTTGAGACACTTTTAGCTTTCTCTGTAGTTTACTGGAAATAAGAGTCTCATTGACATTATTACCTGAGCTGGCTTCAAACCAGGATTCTCAGATCTCATCCTCCTGAGTAGCTAGGATTACAGGTGTGAGCCATCAGCCCCCAGCAAGAAGTGAACTTTAATCACCATCCAAGGTTGTGAGAAGGGAGAAGGAGCTAATTTAGAGAATAATTTAGAAGGAATCTTTGTATAAAACAAAGAAGTGAATTCAAACACTTCTGAGTAAGAGGCAAGATACTGTGAATACTGACTATGATGAAAACAAGGTGGACAAAGTGCTCACTGTCTCAGCAGGAAAGTATCAAAACAAACTTTTGGTTGGATGAAGAGAGAAGAGAACAATGAAACAACTTAGAAACTATGCCCCCCACTCAGAAATTCTACTGTAAAAAATCTACTGTAAATACATATCATTCAGGAACGAATCTACTTTATGTATGTTATGTGAAAAAACACGCAGCATTCTGTTGTTTAGAAAATATATGCTTGTGATGGCTTATGTCTATAATACAGGTACTAAGGAGGTGGAAGTAGGAGAATCACAATTTTAGTATAACCCAAGCAGAAATGAGAAACACTATGTGAGAAACAAAAGAACTGGATTCGTGGTGCAAATGGTAGAAAGCTTGTTTTACAAGGATAGGGCCATAGTTTATTCCACACTGTTGAAAAATTATGAAAAGAGGGGGGGGGGGGAGAAAAACAAAGGCGGGGGTGGGAAGCTTTAGTTAAAAACTACCACTTTCTTATATGGTCATATGTACATAGCTTTTGACCTTTTCTGCTTGTCCTAGACATATACTAGTTATTGAAGATAAGGGAAACATGGGACCTATGTTTCTTTGGGCCTGGCTTATTTCACTTAATATAATTTTTTCCAAGTCTTTCCATTCCTAACAAATGGGGCTTTGTCATTCTTTCTGAGGAGGTATAAAATTCCATTTTATGTATGTATGTATATATATATATATATATATATATATTTGTATATATACCACATTTTCTTGATCCACTCATCTACTGAGGGGCATCTGCTTTGGTTCCATATGTTAGCTATGGTACATAAAGATAATGCTAAGTGAAATAAGCCCCAAGATAGGTACACAGGAGATTTTATCTTTGATGATGTTGTTTCTAATGTACTTATAATGAATGTACTATGTGACTTTTTTTTTCATATGTTCTTCCCCCATGGTACAACCCCTATTTTCACTGTATTTGATTCTAGTGCCCTGCATCTTGTATATACATTTTTCTAACTTGGGGACGGGATAGGAAATAACAAAATGCTGAAATAAGGAAATAGGTTGACCCATTGCAACAATGAGATGTACAAGACACTATGTTGAAAATGAACATTACAACTTTTGGGGGCAGTGGATTTGGGGAGGTGGAGAGGGAAGGGATAGTAGGGGAAAAACAAAGAAGGAGGTAACAATGCTCAATAGGAAATGTACTCATGTAACTGTAACCTCTCTGTATCTTACTCATGTATCTTACTCATGTAACTGTAACCTCTCAGTACAGTATCTTTACAATAAATATAAATATATATATTATAAAAAAACTACCACTTTCTTTTCTGCATATAACTCTTTCATGTTTCATGAACACTTCTTCCCTCATAAAACCTGTCAGTATTAAGTCCCATTTATGTGGTGGGCTCTACTACAATTAATTTCTTTTTGAAACTCATTTACTTCTCAAAACAATCTTATGAAATAAAAAAACTGCATATGATCTTTGGAAGACAGGAAATTGAGGCAGATCTAGTTTGCACAGCCAATAGTTATTTTGAAAGCAACAATTTCTGCTCTGAAATAATCTGCCTCAAGAGTTTGAGTTTTTAATTGTTTTAATAAACCTCTTTTCATATACAGTATCACTCTCAATCATTCAGACTCTTCTCTGTCAAGCAGAGGATATTTATTAGAGGATATTTATTTTCATAGGTAGACCAAATGCAATAGAAGTGAGCTGTTCCTTAGGATTTTCTCTGGAGTACTTAGTATATATTTGCACTATCTCTCTCTCTCTCTCTCTCTCTCTCTCACACACACACACACACACACACACACACACACACACACACACACGAATGAATGATAGGTAGTAGTTGGCCATTACCAATGAGAAATATTAAGGGAACTTGAAATGAATGTAAGTTCACAGGGTCTCTGAGAGAAAGTTTTGTAATTATGTGTTCCAACTTACAGTTGACCAGCCTATGTTGCCCGAAGGATCATAAAATACCACAAGATGTGTTGTTTTTTAATTTGTTGTTGTTGTTGTTCTTTCTGGAGCTTGAAGTCAAGGCTTGGGCACTGTCCCTGAGATTCTTCTAGCTCTTTGATAGTTTGTGGTGATAAAAATCTCTGGACTTCCCTTCTCAGGCTGGCTTTGAATCACAATCCTAAAATATAAACCTTCTGAGTAGCTAGGATTACAGGTCTGAGTAACTGGTGCCCAGCTCAGAAAGTTGGGGTTTTTTGTGTGTGTTTTTTGTTATTGTTGGGGGTTTTTTGTTTTTTGTTTTTTTGTTTTTTGGTCCGGTCGTGGGGCCTGAACTCTGGTCCTGGGCGCTGTCCCTCAGCTCTTCAGCTCAAAGCTAGCGCTCTACCACTTGAGCCACAGCACCACTTCCGGCTTTTTTTTTTTCTGCTTATGTGGTGCTGAGGAATTGAACCCAGGGCCTCATGCATGCAAGGCAAGCGCTCTACCACTGAGCCACCTTCCCAGCCCTGTTGTTTGTTTTTGAGCACTCTACCCACCTAAAGATTAATAATAAGTTTCATTTCAGCCTAAGGTAATTCAATAGTTCTAAAACAGCACATCTTAATTTTTTTAACCCAGGCAAGTAAAACCAGATCTTTTCTCTTGTATATAATCCAATAAAACACCATTTGGTCAGTGACTCTGCCCCAATGTTGGTCCAGTGGAGGGACTTCATGCTCCTGGTCCATTCTCTCCTGCAGTCACGTTGCAGCCAGCTTTGAATCCAAGAAGGACAACAACTTGTCTGGTGTCAATAACTCTTAATAACACCTTATCTGACCAATCCTGAGACCAATGGCTATCAGACCACCATCAATCACCACCTCTATGCCCCTCTGTGACTTGAAGCTGTTTTAACCATTCATACCTTCTTACCTCATCAATGTCTGTGCCCTTCCAGATAGCAGATGATGACTGAATATGAAATAAGATGTCATTTTCTCATGGCTTCATACTATACACTTCATACTTTCTCTTTCATATTTCTTTCCTAATAAAATTCCCTATCACAGTTTCCACATTTATGTCTTGCTTGAATGTTGGACATAAGAACTAAGTTTGATTGGCTGAACTAAAATTCTGGTAATACAAACACACATCATTAGCTCTAGTCTAAAAAACCAAGTTCAATTTTTTAAAAACCATTCTGAGCCAGTGACTCATGCCTGCAATCCTAGCTACTCAGGAGGCTGAGATCTGAATGTCTTTGTTCAAACCCAGCCAGTTCAGGCAAGAAAATCCACGAATCTTTTATCTCCAATTAACCATCCAATAAAGCCAAAAGTAGGGCTGTGACTCAAGTGATACAACACTAAACTTGAACAACAAAAAAAAAATCTCAGGGACAGTGCCAGGCCGAGTTAAAGCCAAGAACTGGCACTGAAATAATTATTCTGAAATTTTCATAATTGCAGCACAACTTTAGGGAGGAAGCATCTTTGGTGCTTGTTATGGACACAACTTACCAGACCTGGTAAATTATGACTGAGTTGTCTGGGGATGAATTATTCATTTGGAACCTTCAATAAAGAAAAATCATCTTCATGTACCCTCCTATGTCCAAACTCAATGTTTACTGAACTCTCTTCCAACACCATTCTCCACTCCAGAATATCCTGAACACATTGAATCCTATTTATTACTTATGGACTGTCTTATTTATCCTTCTTCTAGATAGTGTATGCTTTGTTTCAGCCAGCACCATTGTGCTTAAAGCTGAAGCCCCTGGCTGGTGAGTTCACTCTCAAACTCTCTTTACAAAGCCTTTAACCTCCTGTCCCACCTAAGAGAGTGGTGAAGCCAGCAGGGCTCAGTCTCTGTTCAGGAGGAATAGGAGGGTGTTAATAGTCACTAAAAAAGTCTCTAAACAAGTGCATTTGAGATAAGGCAGTTCGATTTCCAGTTATAATCTCTTTTCCTTATTTGTGAGACAGGAATAATTGGAATATAAAATATTCAATTTAAACAGAATTGTAGAAATGGCCTCATCTTCTTTCTTCATGTTTGAGATGGAGAAATCAAGGTTCTGGCATTGGATGTGTCTTGATCGTGTCTCTAAGGTTGCTACTGAGCACTGAATAGAAACTCACACAATTTCACCTATACTAAAATATGCCAAATGAAAATAATAATAACCCAGGTACTTATAGCTCACATCTGTAATCCTAGCTATTCAGGATGCTGATATCTGAGGATCATAGTTCAAAGCCAGCCTGTACAGGGAAGTCTGTGAGACTCCTGTCTCTAATAAACTACTCAAAAAAAAAAAAAAAAAAAAAAAAGAAGTGGCACTGTGGCTCAATGGGTAAAAGGACAAAGGGGAAACTATGCAACACTGATACAAGACAATATGTTGGAAATGATCCGTATAACTTGGGGGGGGGGGATGGAAAGAGGGAGAAAAATGAGGGAAACAGTAACAAGTTAAACAAGAAATATAATCACTGCTTTACTTATGTAACTGTAACCCCTCTGTACATCACCTTGACAATAAAAATTTTAATAAAGAAAATGATATTTATTGAAATGAACTCCAAGAAATAGAAACAAGAGTTTTTTTCTCTCTCCTTTTTCTTTATCCTTTGTTCCTATTCTGCTTTCTGTACCTTTTGTCTTGTTTGTAAGTTTATCTGTTTGGGGGAGAGTAAGCAGGGAACACAGAAATGGTGGGAGAAAAGGTGAACAAATGCAGCTATGATACTCACTAGACACTATGTTGAAAATTAACTACACAACTTGTGGGGAGGAGAAGAGGAAAAAACTGGAAGAAATCTGTACATCAAAATAACAATAAAATTAAATAAAAATCAAAAAGCAGCTTAGGGACATTGCCCAGGCTCAGAGTTCAGCCTCCAGGATAGAAATAATAATAATAATAATAATCATGTTATGAGGATACACCATATCACAGAGGCATCAGTATTTTACAGGAATCCATAAATAAAATGACTTCTTGTTTTCTCTATCGGTAGTTACTCTGTGGATTACATTTCTGACTAAAGTCCTGTTTTTGAGTCTGTTCAGGTTGATTTAACTAAATTTTTTATATTAGGTGGCTTCCCGGGGTGGTTTGTATCATTCCTACTCAAGCAATTTTAGTCACAATCTCTTTAGTTGCCTATATATTCAACCACCAACTAAAACTTTGAGTTTAATAGAACTTTATTTTACAAAAGAACTAATTTTGTATTGTTTTCCTCTTGAGTTTTCCTTCAGGGAGGCCTATGAACTATATTCATGGGCTGGCCAGGGACTTTGCTTGCAGGATTTCTCCTTCACTATACTAACCACACTGTTTTATGGATTCTATTTACATGGCTGTTAATTTTCTAAGGGAAGAACCTCACTCAGGAACAGAACCTATCTGAGTGACTTGTCATGTTTTATTCATACCTTCAAACCTCAGGAATCCAGGCTGGTGGCTCAGTGGTAGAGTGCTTGCCATGCATGCATGAGGCCCTGGGTTCGATTCCTCAGCACCACATAAGCAAAAAGAAAAAAGCCGGAAGTGGCGCTGTGGCTCAAGTGCTAGCCTTGAGCTGAAGAGCTGAGGGACAGCGCCCAGGACCAGCGTTCAGGCCCCATGACCCGACCCCCCCCCCCCAAAAAAAAAAAAAAAAAAAACTCAGGAACCGGATTACTTTGTGAATAGGCTCAAGTATGGCAGTTGTTGCTTCTGTGTTCTGTTTTCTATTTCCTGAAAATCTAGTCTTTCCCTTTTGTTGTCCTTCCATTCTCACTTCCTTTTGACCTATTTTTTGCCTCTTACCTCCTGATTGAGGTGTTGTGATGCGCGTGCGCACACACACACACATACACGTACATATAGATACACATTCAATTGCAAAGGCTGGATCCACCAATGTCAATCTATCCTTTCTCTATTCTGGCTCTGGTTTTCCATTCTTTTACTTTCCTAAGACCTCCAGACTCTAAGTTAAGTGCCATGTCTATGAAGGTGTCTGCGAGCCACCTGGGAATATGTTAACTCCCTGCTCTGTGTTTGCACATTAATTTCTATGCTAACAGAAACTTCCCAGGTTTTCATCTTTGCCACAGATAACGCTGTTTCATCCATCTTTATATTTGCATTTTCTGGCATCAGACTCAGTATGAATCACATGTCATTGTTCAATACATGTGTAGTGAAAAAGGACCTTTGTGCTCTTGGGGAAGAGGGGTATCATGCATGCCTTTAGGTCTCAAGTGTGCATGGCAGAGAATGGGAAGAGGCAGCAGCTTTCTCTGCTACGATTGTAATCCAGTAGACAATATGGCTTTCACACTGTAAGAACTGCTTCCTGGACACAATTCCACAGAAAGTTTCTCCTGTACAGGCAGGTTGTTGTATAACAGCTAGCATCATGCCATTCCCATGGTCAATTTTTCAGCCACAACTTCCTATACAAAGTCAGATCAGCTCTCCAACATAGTCATTCTACAGATGTAGTGATGATTTTCCTAATATTCATTTTGCCTCATGCAGTTTGTCCAAAGCTATGTTTTACCTTTATACTCCTTCACCCTTTAAATTACTTGCCTGTGCTGTCTAGTATTTGGCTGTCATGAAATTTCTTAGATTAACCTATCCTTCTACAGGTGACAGACTTTCAATCTTATAATAGACTAATACTTACTAATGAATGATTTTTCTGACTTCTGACATTGCTGGAGATAAATGCAGCCACTAACCATGTCATATGTGCTGGGCTCTGATAAATTCTGTTCTACCATCTACCAAATGAGAGTAATTTGTTGTCTTTATAGATTTTTTGTTAAAAATAAATCAACAAAAATAGTTTATAAAATCTATATGATCATTTTAGATTTAAATTTAAAGCCTCAGATTTATGAGCCTAAAACAGAACCTACCTCAATTTCCTGTTGGCTTGTTTGCCATTTCTAGTATATTTGACATTCTAAACTAAGTACAGTGGCATACACTTGTAATATTTGTACTCAGGAGAAATGGAAACAAGAAGACTGTGAGTTTGAGCTTTGTCTGGACTGAACACTAAGACACTGTCAGAAACACAGCATGATACAAAACGAAAGTAAATGACAGTTAGAATACATCAAAATTCTTCCTATAAATTAGTCAATTAATACAACACTAGAATGTGGGAAGCATTTTGCCTAGATTTCAGTCAATTTATTTGAAAAATACAATCTATAGACCACCATTGTGTTAAATTTTATTTTCAGATTTTCTCTAAAATGTATGTGGATTTTTTTTTCAAAAGTTCCAAGTTGAAATCAACCTTTAATCCCCTTTTGTAAGACAACAAAAGTACAGAGTAAATTCATCCCTGTTTTCACTTCCAATCTCTTTTGCATTCTTCCAGCCTGGTAAAACCATTTCCTGCAGCCTGACCTCAGTGGTGCTGCATTACAGTGGCAGCTTTAAAGACCCCAAGAGCTCTACAAGGAGAATTCATCAGAGTTCTGAAGTCAGTGTCTCTGCTCTCTCACAAGCAGTCTATTTCCCCTTAAATTAAAGCCAGTGGCCATTTATTTCATGAACGAACTCATCTCCCATTGTGGCACCTTCCTAAAAACTCAGATTTAATGTGGCATTAAATATGTGTAGTCTACCAGTGAATATGTCTCAGCTTTTCTGTTTGAAATCTATACATGCTCAGTGCTTTAAAACACACATACACACACACACACAAAGTATAAGCAACATTCAAAAACTGGGTTAATTATGAGCTGTTCATCATTCTGACTGATGCAGAAAAATTTTTCTTTCTCTTTTTCCTTGTTTTTTTTCTTGCATTTGGGGGTACCTGGAAGGAGTGTTTGATGAAGGGACTAAAACTGCATAGCCTACGATGCCATGTTACTGATACAATTTGGGTGAGCCTACCCTTGCACAGAGGTGTTTAGAGCAACTGCTCTAAAATACAGTAATGATGTGTCCATAGTATCTGGTGTCACATGGTTCTGGGTAGATGCTCCAGGATATCAACTCTTCTGAATTCATGGAAAGATAAATTACAATGGTAATTGGACATCCCTCATTAAGAGGTAGAACTTGGAAAATGATTGCTGTTGAGCAGGCAGAAAGAATGGTAGATACTGTGTAATATTATTGCTGGAGAAAACAAAGTCTTACAATTGTTTAGGAATCATCTATCAATGCTCATTCCCATTAAGTAGGAACAGTTAACAGTACTGAATGCAGGCAGAGGACTATTGCTGCAGGATGAAGTGGAGAAATTTTACTGCATGAAAGGAAGGCCTAGGAAATAGCAATGGAATCATGCATAATTAGAACATCAAAAGTGCTCCTGGCAGCACTGCATGCTTGATCCAAATGGAATCACAAGGAGGAGACAGTTGAAAGGTCAGTAGAGTATCTGCACTATGGAAGACTGTGTGGTTGTCCAAGAAAGAGCTTGATATGATATAGACTTATCTGGAAGAAGCAGAGGAGTAACACTACTGGATTTTCATTGTTGAAACAAGGAATGACTACTAACCTTACATATGCATTTTACTACACCATTGTCGGTCTGTGATGTGAGCTATCAGAGTTTCCCAGAAAGTCCTAATATCTTTCCAGAACAGTGAGCTTCGCTTCAAGAAAATTTTGACCTCTGAGTTAGTATTTGGCAGTGTTTGATGACATTGCTGGTTATTACAGTGGCAAGACAACCAGTATCCAGGGAGAGAAACCAGATGTTGAATAGCACCCTAGAACATATAGGAAAATCTTACAACAGAGTTACCTACATTAGGAATTTTGAACAGTATTAAAATTGAATTAACCTTGATGTAGAGATTGAAAATAAGAAGGATAAGCAAACTATCGGAGACATAATTGATAAAAAAAAGTGAGTATGTAAATATTTTTGGTAGTATTGGGGTTTGAACACACAGCCTGCACTTGTTAGACAAGTGTTCTGTCATTTGAGTCACAACTCCAGTCCTGAGTATGTAATTTTGAGAAGAACTCTTATACTGTCATACATTAAAAAAACAAATCATACATTTCAAAAGGCATCGTATTTATCTGGACAAAAGTCTCGTTACTTACATAAGACAAACTAAACCGAAATATTATGAATGCATTTTGAAGTTTTCTAGCTGAGCAATTTCCTTTCCTTCATATAGTGGAATAAAGAATTCTAGTCGGAAAGAATCTTCTTTTATTGAGAATTAGAAACTCCTTATCTCCTTGAAAATAAAAGTAATTATTTTAAAGTCATACATTTTTCTATGAGAAAAATACCCAGGATATATTTTCACTGTTTACCAAAGTAAACAATTGTCTTGTGCTTTGTACTTACTAACCAACAAAAATGTTTACTGGTATATAAATGTAACTGTTTAAAAATGGCAGAATCTAATACTAAGAAAGGAACCATTAGGTGGGTACTCAAGTACTGGCTCATGAATTACTGTTAGGCAGTGTCCAGGATATAGTAGAAAGGGGGGATAGCACCATCTCACCATCCCTCCTCTCAAAGGGCTAAAGTCATTGATCTTCTAGGAGAGAGGACAGACACGTATAAAGCCATGCTGAAAATTCTCTTGGAGTTCAGGTGTGGATCCAAAGAGGTCAGTTCTCCAAGGGATTGCAGACACTTCATGAGCTCTTAGGGACAATGAGTCCTGATGGTCAACAATTCTGAACTTGGAATAGTCAGAGTGGGATTAGAGTGAAATAAGGATACAGGTTGACCCATTGTAACAACAAGATGTAGAAAACACTATGTTGAAAACAACTTTGGCGGCAGGGGTGGGGGTGGAGCGCTGAGGGGGGGAGGTAATTTGTGGAGGTGGGAGGGAAGGGATGGTAGGGGGAAAACAAACAAAGGAGGAGGCAACAATGCTTGATAGGGAATGGACTCATTACCTTGCTCATGTAACTATAAACCCTCTGTACAGCATTTTTACAACAACAACAACAAAAAGTACAATAAAAGAGAAATGGATGGAGATGCTTCTAGGTTCTTGAAATGGTAGATTCATCCAAAGTGAAAGTGAGAAAGAAGTGTGGAGGAGACTCCTAGGGTCCCTCTTTAGAGAACAAAGGGGCTGTGTAGTTAATGATGAGCATTACAATAAGCCAAAATACTGTGAAATGTTCTGCCTCAGGAGTTTACAAAGATCTTTTTTCTCCTGTCAGACATGATTTGAATTCCTAAAATAAAACTCTTAAGGCTGTTTTCCAAACTCTTCCTTTGGTTTATTAATAGATTCAACAATTAAACTTAATAGAGTTTTAGACATTCTTTAAAAATGAGAAAGGGTGACTGTGGTGCGTAAACTGATATAATTATCTTCTTTACTTCCTGATCACAAGTCTATGCACTCTACCTGGAATGTAAGGCAGACTCAGCCATACTTTTAAGGATTACTGGTTTTATAAGGAAGGCATCCTTCTAACACAGAGCCTTATAAAAACAGGTAACAAAAATATATGAATATAATCTGTTTAAATTGGAGGCATATTTTAACAGTAGCTTCTAGTTTAACATTACCTGTGGTTTAGATATTGTTAAGGCTCTGTAGAAGACTTACCAAAGTATAGTGCCTTGTGTCAATATCTCTGAATTGATAACATAAATATAAATAAATCTTTCTTTCATTTTCTGGGCTTTTCTGTCACCCTCTCTTATTTCCTTGAAACAGGTCAAGGATAACTACAATATCACTCCCTCAAGTTGAGTCACAGTAAAGAGAAATCCATTCTGCAAAACAATCTATAACACCTAGGAAAGTTGGTCTCTTCTTTCTCCACTGAAGAACCTCTCTCCAGAGAGATTACTCCCATCTATGGAAGAAGGGATGCTGTACAAATAGTCCAAGAATGGTCTGAACAGAAAACCTCCTAGATTATCCCCTTCATTATTAGTAGATTAAAACCATTCACATTTCTGTGTAGCTCTCAATTCATTCAACTTTATGCGCAAAGATTAATTATTCTAGCCGGGCTCTGGTAGCTCATGCCTATAATCCTAGCTACTCAGGAGGCTGAGATTTGAGGATCATAGTTCAAAGCCAGCCCGGGCAGGAAAATCAATGAGACTCTTATCTCCAATTTACCACCAAAAAACTGGAAGTGGTACTATGGCTCAAGTGGTAGAGTGCTTGCCTTGAACTGAAGAGCTCAGGGACAGGGCCCAAGCCTAGAGTTCAAGACCCATGACTCACAAGAAAAAAAAAAAAAAAAAAAAAGCTATCCTTCCCTGGGGGATTTTAGGTCTTTGTTTTCAAAATTTTTCATGTCACATAAATCTATGATTATATGAATGTGTTCTACTGTTTATTTGATAAATATTGTCTTGACCCTTATGATGTCTTTTAGGATGAGTGGGGGAATGTATTTCTATTCCAACAGTACATTTATATATAGCAAGGGAAGAATCCTGCCTGATTTGCTCCAGTAAACATCCTACAGAGGCTTATAGAAACTGAATCAGAGTTTTACTGTGTGTGTGCTGTTCCCACTGACGGTAGCTCCTCCCCCAGCAAGGCTCCTGCAAAGCTGCCTCCACTCAACTTCCCTACCCCATTGCTGGGCTGGGCCTTCTGGGAAGTGCTCCCAGGGTTGGGGTGAGTAGGGAAACTATTTTGTTTTACTTCTGTTATGAAGCCTTGAACAAATGTTAACTACAGACCATGGCACACATGATCTAATTAAACATAAAAATTTTAAAAAGAGTGAATGTTGTCTGTACTTACCTGTGCCTAGCATAATGCCAGCTTCACATATCCAGTATATAGTAGATATCCAGTATATAGTAGATCCTTCTCTCTCCCTCCCTACCTCCCTCCTTCTCTCTCTCTCTCTCACCCACCCACCCACACACACACACATACACAAATGTTCTACAAATATAAGAATGTATGCAAACATATCTGTGTGTGAGTTTGAATATATGTATATGAATGTATTTTAACTTGGTGATGCCAAGTCATCTCTCCATGGTATTTAAGTAGAGTTAATACTTGACTGGAAAGAGCTGTGTCTCTTTCAACTCTCAAGAAGGAAGTCAAAAAGACTTTAGTTAGGTGTCTGATTTTTATTTAACATGTTGCATAGAAATTATGGAAATAGAAAAAGTAGAAAAAAATATTTGTTTTTCTTCTACTCCAAAAGACAAATTGCTGAAATTAACAGGGTCTGATGTTTAAAATTTTGATGTTGGTATAATTTGGGGAGGGGAAGAGAAAAAACAAATTATTTAAATAGGGATACAGGTGGACTCACTGCAACAATGAGATGTACAAATGCTATGTTGTAACACAAACTTTACAATTTAGGTGGTGGGGGGGTAGCTGAGGAGGTGGGAGGGAAGGGATGGCAGGGAAAAACAAAGGAGGAGGCAACAATGCTTGATAAGAAATGTACTTATTACCTTGCTCATGTAACTGTAACCCCTCTGTACAGTATTTTCACGATAAAAAAACTTAATTAAAAAATAAGAATTAAAAAGACAAAAAAATTCTCTTAAAAAGAAAAGAGAGTTAATTATATAGCTATCAGGTTGGAGACCAAAGAATCTTTACAAGCAATTGTGATCTGAGTGAGAGCTAGGCCTTAGAATAGCCTGAATTGCCTTAGCTTTTCTACACAAGCTAGGATTCCTAGGAAAATGTTTAATCTGTATAAGACTTGATTTCTTTATTTGTGAAATGTGATAAAAAAAAACAGTTTTAATTCTGACTTCCAAAAAGATTTGAAAATATTATTACTGTTATTTTTATCATTAACTCAGTTGATGACCAACTATGAACCGAATCTAATTAATGGTAAAATCTTGCCAGAAATTATATTAGGCACTTGTGGTCTTAGTTGAAGCCATTTCCTGTGAGGAATCACATGTTCCTGGCCAGAAATATTTCCAAGTGAATTCTGTTTGTAAGAAAGGGAAATATTTGATATAAATCATGGTGTGCAGTAAAGACAACTTACACAAGGGATATTATGAGATGCTGTGGATATCCTAAATATTGGGTATCGTACATTTCCTACCACAGGAAACTGTGGTAGTCCTGTGATATAGATATCATAGATGTTCATTGTTGATTAAAGTGGTAATTCAGCTAGAGATTAAACAAATTTTACAGAAAGAACTATTAACTGGCTCCACATAGAATCACATTCAAATTTTTCTAACCTCAGCCCATATCCTTCTGCAACATTCAGTGCTGAGAATTAACACTAACAGCTAGATATTAGGTATTGAAAATTCTACAAAGGTTGTGTGTTAAAGGTTTGCCAGCTTGGCAAGATGAGGAGGTGTCATCCTTATGCAGATCCTTATGAAGCCATAAGGCTTCATAGCAGAAGTAGAATGGAACAGCTTCCCTACTCAACCCTACTCTGGAACCTCAGTTGTTTCTCTTCCCTGCTTTTGAGCATCCTGGCTGTGAAGTGAATGGCTTTGCCATTTGTTCTCACCATCATGTGCTATCTTGCCATTGCCCCAAGAGCAAAAGAAACAACAAATGGACTAAGGCCTCACGGAAACTGTGACTCAAAATAAGTTTTCCTTGGGTAAGTGACTGTCTCAGGCATATTGTCACAGAAAGCATGTTTATACTCAAACCCATACTGAGAATGTTTGGTCTGCTACTATGGAGAAGATTGCATTATTCATACCTAGCAAGAAGTAAAGATGAACACCTGACTTCCTATCCCACATATGGTGATAGGTCAATCCAATGGAAAGTAAAGGTTGACTTGGAAAGAAATAAGAGAGTTGTATTTTTTAGTATACAAAAACTTATAATTTTATTATTAATTACTTGAGCTACTACTCAAGAGCAGATGGGGTGTGCAGTGCATGGGAATATTAAAGGCAGAGACTTCCATAAGAGTCATGGGGCAAGGATTCAGCCCATACTGGACACAAGATTCCACAGGAGGTGATAAATGCACTTTAGAAGCTGTCATTTGATATAGGAGAATCAGCAGAGAGGTCTTATTGCCAGGTCATGGACTGAACCTTGCTTTGTTCCTCCAAGTTGATGACAGATGCCACAGGTATCCCTAAAACAGTTTGGTGATGAAAAAAATGTGAATACTTCCCAGAGGTTGCTAGCCCCCAATGGGCAAAGGGAGAAGTTGCATTTTGTATGGAAGCTACACTTGGGAGGCTAGAGGGCTTCACTAAGGCCCACATTGATGCTATAGGGTGTCAGATGCCAGGGCCATCATCAGGCCCATCACAGAAATTCAAGCAACTGTACCCAAAAAATGTTCTGGATACAGAATACGTTCTCTAGCACTAGATCTATCTTGGGATGAAGTACATTGCTCAATTTCTAGCAAGGTCTTAAAAGAGAAGTTGTATTTTGAGTGGGGCTTTTTCTACATGTCTGGGTTCTCCTAACTCTGCCTTCGTTTACATACGGCCCATTCCCAGCTTGGAATTAGGATATTTGTTCCAGGTCTCATACCAAAAGGAACAAGAGAAGGTATTTTTTCTGAATTTTTTGTTGTTTTATAATAGGTATTTAGAAACAATCTTTGCTGAAAAGCACTTATTCCTTACTGTTGCGTTCAAATGTCCAGTGAGAAGGTAAAGCAGGATGAAAGCTTAATATCTCTGTCTAGATTTTACATTTGTCTCATTCACTCTGATTCACTCTTCCTTGCCAAAACTTTGGAATGGAGGACTGATTGGAAATATTTTACTAAGAGGGATTGAGAAATAGCTAAGGCAGACCACCTGCCAGACAACAATGACTTTCTTACTCTGACCAGATTGCTCCTGTTGTGATGACAGTGATAACAACTTCTCTGAACTCCTGAGTGATGACCAGGCAGGTCATACTTTGCCTGAGAATATTTAC
The DNA here is from genome assembly GCF_019054845.1 of Dipodomys spectabilis. NCBI lineage: Eukaryota > Metazoa > Chordata > Mammalia > Rodentia > Heteromyidae > Dipodomys > Dipodomys spectabilis. The sequence goes on from NW_024870771.1 coordinate 11,713,220, forward strand.
TGACCATGCATACTTTCCCCCAGCCTGCCCATATTCATTTTCTATTAAAAGCTAAAGTTTATGTCTATTCTCAGATGATGAACTGAAGGCTTTACTTAGTCTCTTCTCCTAGTTTACTTGTACTGGGCTAATAAATTTTCTATCTTTGCCCTTCACCATTGCCTTTCTCTATCTGTCATATTGGAGCAAGTGACCTAAACTAACATCTAGAGCTGGACTTCTGGCCTATCATTCTTGTTATAGTTTCTATGGGGGAAGAAGCTTTCTCAGAAACCATCCAAAATATTTTTTGTTCCTGATCCTGCAGTCTTCTTTGACCCATGGGAAAATACACTCCAACATTCCCACAATGGTCGTTACTGGAATGAGGCCTGGGCTTTTCTTGACTCATTCAGTATCTCCCGCTTGTCTCACTGTGTTGAGCCAGCACTCACTGGGCAGAGGAGTGAGCCTCCAAGGGCCACCTGTCAGACTGGCTGCAGGAAGAGAGCTTACCTTGAGTAAGATGTTAGATGAGATCAGCAGTTTTCACAGATTTGTTTTAAGCTGTAGAAACCTTTATCCCACAATAAATAAGTAAAACAAGACAAAAGTATAATCTTGTGAGACCTGACACTATTTATAAAATAGAGAAGTAGAACAGCTCCAGAGAGGTGCTTCATTCTTCTGGTTTTGGCTTTGGCCCAAAGCAACCCCTGAGGTCCCTCCTTGGAAACCTTGAAATTTGAAAACTATGAGGCAGGATGTTTGCTGAGCTTCTTCTAACCCCTCATTTATACACATTACATCATCAAGTGCTCCTCTAGCAAAGGAAGGATATCATAGTTCAGTCAGAATCCAGAACCAACTAGCAGAACAGAAAGGTTTGTTTGCCTGTAACATGCATCTAACATACATATAATATGATAAACAATAAATTTTCTATGTAAATTTTAGCACAAACACTAAAAATGTATATTATATTATTGGGAAAAAGTTTTTAGTAGAAAGTAAGCTGTCTTAGTCTCTTCAGTAAATGGTGCTGGCAATATGGGTTAAACACCTATAGAAAACTAAAGCTAGATCCTTATATATCACCCAGCACCAGAATCAGCTCCAAATGGATCAAAGACCTCTAAATAAAAGCAGACACCCTGAAACATTACAGGTAGGAATAGGAGAAACTCTAGGGCTCCTTAGCACAAGCCAAAATTTTCTTAATAAAGACCCAGAAACACAATAAATCAAAGAAAGTTTGGACAAATGGGATTACATGAAACTGCAGAGCTTCCACATGGCAAAGTACGTAGCTAGCAAGATCAATAGAAAGCCCACAGACTGGGAGAAGATCTTCATTAGCCATATAAAGGACAAGGGTCTCATATCTAAAATATACTTAGAACTCAAAAAAATTAATTCTCCAACAACAAATCCTCAAAGAAACAACTGCCCAATTAACAAGTGGGCTAAAGACTTACAGAAACTTCTCTGAAGAAGCAATAAGAATGGCCAATAGACACATGAAGAAATGCTCAACCTCTCTAGCCATAAAAGAAAGACAAACCAAAATAACATTGAGATTCCACCTCACCCCAGTTAGGATGACTATAAGCAAGAAATCTAATAACAATAGATGCAGGAGGGAATGTGGCCAAAAGGGATCACTACTACATTATTGGTAGGAATGTAAACTTGTTCAATCACTTTGGCATTCAGTATGGATGTTCCTCAATAGATTACTCATAGAGTTCCCGTGTGACCCAGCAAGCCTAATTTTGGGCATTCACCCAAACAATCACAAATAAGGCCATACTAAAGCTACCAGCAGCATTATTCACCATAGCTAAGATATGGAACCAACCCAGATGCCCCTCAGTAGATGAATGGATCAAGAAAATGTGGTATGTGTGCATGTGTGTGTACATATATATATATATATATATATACATATACATATATATGTATATATACACATACAATGGAATTCTATGCCTTCATCAGAAAGAATGACATCGTCCATTTATTAGGAAATGGAAAGACTTGGAAAAAAAATTATATTAAATGAAGTAAGTCAGCCTCAAAGGAACATAGGTCCCACGGTTTCCCTTATCTGCAATAACTTGTATATGTCTAGGACAAGCAGAAGAGGTCAAAAGCTATGTACATATGACTATATAACCTGATGCTAAGCAAAATGAACTCCAAGATAGGGACACACAGATATTATCTTTCTTGTTTTTCGTTTTATTGTACTTATAATGCTATGTGATTTATTTTGTTTCTTTTTTTTTTTTTTAATTTCTCTGTCATGGGTTGGGGTACTGTCTCTCAGCTCTTCAGCTCAAGGCCAGTGCTCTACTGCTTGAGTCACAGCGCCACTTCTGGTTTTCTGAGTGGTTTATTGGAGATAAGAGTTTCACAGACTTTCCTTCCCCAGGTGGGCTTTGAACTGTGATCCTCAGATCTCTGCCTCCTAAGTAGCTAAGATTACAGGCATGAGCCATTGGCACCTGGCTTTTTTTGTTTCTTTGTATGTTCTTCCCCCATGGTATAACCCCTGTAGTCACTGTATTTGATTCTGGTGTCCTGCATCTTGAATACATTTTTCTAATTTGAAGAAGGGAAGGGAAATAACAAAATCCTGAAATAAGGTACAGGATGACCCACTGTAACAATGAGATGTTCAAGACACTATGTTGCAAATGAACTTTACAACTTTGGGGGGATGATGGAGGAGTTGGGGAGGTGGGAAGGAAAGGCAAAAAAAGGAGGGGGTAACAATGCTCAATAGGTAATGGACTTATTACCTTGCTCATGTAATTGTAATCCTTTAATTTAATTTAAATATGCATATTTAAATTAAAAAAAAAGAAAGTAAGCTGTCTTAAGTGGATTATCCAGGATCCAACAATCTACAGGACTGAATGATGGAAGAATGAAGTGTAGGTTGGATCAATACATACACAGGCTCTCTTAAGGCTTGTGTTATGTTTCTTGACCCTCATTTCCATTTCAAGTTTTTTCCTAGTTCATTGGAAATAAAGGTCTCTTAAATTTGTCTGCCTGGGCAGACATGATCCTCAAATCTCAGCCTCCTAAGAAGCTAGAATGACAGGTATGAGACACTAGTATCTACCACAGGTGTTTGCTTAAACTCCAAATTACCTCAGAGATTACTGTCTTTATATAATGACAACTGCATAGAGTGAACACACAATATATACATTATTACTATGGTAATAAAGCAAGCCGTTTGAGGGTTGAGGGTTATTGGGAATGGAGGTAAGTATTTAAAATTCAAGGGTAGTTTGCTCCATATCTCTGTGCTTTCTTATGAACAAACAAAAAATAACCGCATAAATATTAATTTAAAATTTTTAAATGGGGGGCTGGGAAGGTGGCTCAGTGGGTAGAGCACTTGCCTTGCATGCCTGAGGCCCTGGGTTCGATTCCTCAGCACCACATAAGCAAAAAGAAAAGGCCAGAAGTGGCGCTGTGGCTCAAGTGGTAGAGCACTAACCTTGAGCTGAAGAGCTGAGGGACAGTGCCCAGGCCCAGAGTTCAGGCCCCACAACTGGATCCCCCCCAAAAAAAATTAAATGGAATCTTTGCCTCAGACCAGGTTAAGTTAGATATGACCAAGAATATTAGCCATGTAAAAATAATTCAGTCAGTTGGGACCTCTGGGTGTTCCCTCTGCTAAAATCTGACTCAAAATCTGACTCAACTCAGTATGGTCCCCTCCTCACGGAGACAAAGTATGCGTCTCAGGGCCTCTATGGAGAGTCACATAAGTCCCTGCAAATCAAGGAGAAATGGCTTTTTCATGATTGGCTTTGGCAAAGCCCTTTCTAATCTGAGCAATACTTCCTTCACTTTGGAAAACTGCAGTTTGTTGAGGTACAAAGGTTAGAACTAGAATACAGATAGAAATTTTACTTTTCAGTAATTCCGATGTAGTTGCAGGAGATTGCATGTTGCCAGCCCTAAGCTGCCATGTCTGAAAGTTTGGGAGAACAAGGCATCATTATCCTATTACTCCTTGTGAATCTAGTTACTTGGAAAATACACAGTACATAAGCTTTCCCCACAATTTATCACCCATAGTACTTTTGAAAGTTCAAATGTGACAACACATCAATAGCTACTCCAAAGGACAAGCAGTATAATTAATTTGATATATTTGCAGTTATTACAAAAGCTACTTAAGAGTTGAGTGCTGGTGGCTCACGCCTGTAATCTTAGCTACTCAGGAGGCTGAGATCTGAGGATCGCAGTTCAAAGCAGCCTGGGCAGGTAAGACTGTGAGACTCTTATCTCCAATAAACCATGTGAAAGCCAAAGTGGTACTGTGGCTGAAGCGGTAGAGCACTCACTTTGAGCTGAAGAGCAGAGGGACAGCGCCCAAGCCCAGAGTTCAAGCCTCACAACTGACCAAAAAAAAAAAGTAAAGCTACTTTAAAAAGTTTTTAATGTAGTAGCCATAATTATATGATGGCATTATCAAAGACATCATCGAATTCATCTACATGTACAATTTAGCTGGAAATCCCCTTTTATTTATTTTTATTTTTTGGTAGTACCAGGACTAGAACTCTTTATTTCATGCTTGCTAATCAAGAGCTCAGCCAACTGAGCCAGCACTTGGCTCGCACAGTTTTAGTATCCTAGGGACAGCATTACCAGTTGAATGGAGTGAATGAATGATCTAGATTTGAAGTCTCTACTATTACTCCTACCACCACCTTGCCTCTGTCTGTCCCATAGTTTTATTAGATTCTAAATGACTCTCCTGGGCCTAAGTTTCACATTATGTGTGAAATATGTGTAATCAATTAACAAATGAAATGAATGATCCAGACAATACCCAAAAGTAATTCTTAATAAAGCGACAGGGTCAAAATGTTATGCTAACATTGCCAAAACTTGGTTTTTCTTTTTTTTTTTATTTTAGCTTAAGAAAAATAAATATACCTAAAGGCGAGGAAAGAAAGTGCTATGTTAGAGTAGAAATTTAATTTGGGGTTTGGGGAAATCATGCCAATTGAAATACTGATGGCTGAGGGTTCATATGTCTATAATCTCAACTATTCAAGAGGCTGAGATCTGGATGATCACAATTTGAAGTCAGATCAAGTAGAAAAGTCCTCTAGATTATCTCCAATTAACTTGCAAAAATCTAAGCTGGAGTTGTGACTCAAGTGATAGAATGTCCACTATCAGCAAACAAGTCTAGCAACAGCACAGGATACTTACTCAAATTTGTTGACACTCCAAATTTGGAAGGCAGAGAGAAAAAGGTGGAGAAGGAAGGAAGGAAGGAAGGAAGGAAGGAAGGAAGGAAGGAAGGAAGGAAGGAAGAAAGGAAGGAAGGAAGAGGGAGGGGAAGGAGAAGGAAAAGAGAGAGGGAAGGAAGGAGTGTAGGAGGAAGGAACATTCCTGAAGCTGACTTTATTGTGCCTGTTGTTCCCACGTCTCTTGGCTGGGTTCTGGTCTGATTACCAGCCCAGCTTCAGAAGTCTTAAAAAGAACTAAGCCTTAAATACGTTCCTATCATAGTAAAGGAAACTCCAGCACTTTTGACTTTTTCTGTAAGAAATACATTTAGTGGTCTTAAGTAACTTGGAGGAATTTTTTCCAATCATGCCTGACTGGTGATTAATAGTGTAATAATTGAGGGTAGTCACCTCCTAGACTACTTTTTGGTATGAATTGAATGTACAAGCCTGAATGTCTCTTATATATTGATAATGTCACAGGGTTAATTGAGAAACAGTGATTAATGTTCTTGATCCATTGTTTCCCAAGCACTCACAGTAATTTCCTGCCCATTCAGAGCCCTATTCATCCAACAGTCCCCAGATGAAAGGACTTAGCCCCCAAATCACAGTGCTAAATTCATAACAACTTGCAAATTCCACATTTCCCCCAATCTCATATATCTTCCACCTAATTTTTATTTCTAGTTGTCTACTTCATGGTTAAAATATACTTGATGCCTTCAAGGACAAAAAAACGTTGTTCTTAAGCAGCATATCTCAATACTGGCTTTATAGTTACTTCTGATCCATATTCCATATCCTACTTCAAATTGCCCACAGATTGCCCACAATTTTCCCTGTAACAGGCTGTTCCCTGCCTTTCTTTCCTCTCCATATCTGAGTGTCTTAACTAATATTATTTCAAGACTTCAAGAATGTTCATTTGCCCTCATAAGAACCATGACCGTATTTCTTTCTCCTTCCTTCCTTCCTTCCTTCCTTCCTGCCTACCTTCCTTCCTTCCTTCCTTCCTTCCTTCCTTCCTTCCTGCCTTCCTTCCTTTCTTCCTTCCTTCCTTCTTTTTTTGTCAGTTGTGGAGCCTGAACTCTGGGCCTGGGCACTGTCCCTCAGCTCTTCAGCTCAAGGCGAGCGCTCTACCACTTGAGCCACAGCACCACTTTCAGCTTTTTCTGCTTATGTGGTGCTGAGAAATCAAACCTAGGGCCTCATGCATGCAAGGCAAGCACTCTACCACTGAGCCACCTTTCCAGTGCCCCCATGACCCTATTTCTCTGGTTAAATCCATAATCATTTTCTAACATATTTATAATATGATTTCCTTGTTGCTTTGTATAGCTCTTATCTTTTTAAACATCTGTTTCTCTGGATTGGACTTCAAAAGACTGGAGACCAAGCTAGGCACTGGTAGCTTATGCCTATAACCTAACTACTCAGGAGGCTGAAACTTGGAGGAAGAAAAGTCTGAAAGACACATTTTCAATTAACCAGGAAATACCACATTGGAATTATGGTTCAAGTGATTCAGTGCAAGCCATGAGCAAACAAGCCAAGCAAGGGTACAAGGCCCTGGGTTCAAGCCTTGGTACTGAAAATGATTGGAAACAAAGTTTATTAATTGGATGAATCCCAGAATCTAATACAAAATCAGTATGTTATTCATAGTATGTTATTAAAAATTTTGTGGAATGAATACACATATGACTTGGACAAGGGATTTAATATTTTTTTCTCTATGAGCACTAGAAAAATAGAAGAACTGAGGACTGAGGCTTAGTAATCACTTGGACTATAGATTGAATTGTACATTCCTAAAATTCAGGTGTTGAGCTAAACATGGTGGAACAAGTTTATCATCCTAGTACAAAAGAGGTAAAGCAGGAGGATTATGAGTTTGAAGGCAGCTCCAGTAGGACTAAAACATAGAAAAATGTCTATGTTGAGGCTAGCCAGTTTTTAAATGCCTTTGTAAGTGCTTGAGACACAAACTCCATTTTATTGACAAATCCTGTCTTATTTTAGTAATTATATTTTAAGGAAATTAAACTGCCAAGGATTAGCATTGTCCTTAGAGCATGCACATGCGCGCGTGTACACACACACATACACACACACACACACACACACACACACACACACACATGCTCCCACACACAAACATGGGCATAAGCCTGGAGAGTATTTGGATTGAAACCTAAACCAGCTTGGGTCAACTTTTCTCCTGCCTCCTTCCATCTCTTTGACCAAGAATGTGGATAACTCCATAAAGAAATATAGTCTACTTATCTATAGCTCTAAAATACAAATCTTTTTTTATGACATCTGACACTGACCTAGAGTCATTTCCGATTTTTTAAATGAATGTTTCCATATATCCTACAGGGCCTCTAACAACCTTCTAATAGGAACATTGTTTGAAAAGATCTAAAGGATACAAAGTTTAAAACAAAAAGCCTTTTTCAAAGAGTCATTAGGGAAATTGATTGATGAGGCCTATTTTCTTTCTCACCCTCTCTGAGGGCTCACTAAGGGAGGGCTATGACACCAAAAGGGACAGAGGATGAGAAAGAATTAAATTGCACTGACAGTTTATGATTCTAGCCAATCTTGACCTATCCTGAAGTAGGAATGGACTAGTAAAGATGGTTATAAAAATGAAAGCAAATGAGTTTAGCAGATAAGTAGGGAGGAAGTTCCACATATTTATATCTTTGCTTTCTCACTCAGCAGGTGTATACTTTTATCATTTCTTCCCAGCTCTCCAAATCATAGACAATTACAGATGCATGTACACACACACACACACACACACACACACACACACACACACACATACACACACACAATCCACGCCACTCAGTATCAACTCTGGAACGTCTTGTTCAACCTTCAGATTCCTGTATTATTCACAGCCCAGGGTCTTGGGAACCAGTTTGATAGACAGACTTAACTGATGATTATGGGAATAGAAATCTATGTTTTCAATAAGCCTCTTGGGAAGATTCTTATTACAAACTAATATTTGAGAAAATTATCTCTCTTTAATACTCATAAAACCTACATGTTAGAAATCACTCATGGACAAAGACTTCATAGAATTGGCAAATTGTATGAGCTAGCCATCTTCTCCTTAGTACTAGAAAAGCAGCATGATCATTGATTTACTAAAAAAAAAAAATGTACCCACGTCTACAGTCTGCAATTCATTGTTTTAGGTACATATGATAAATCTGTAATAGTAAAAACCTTCAGCCTTGTGAGGCTGATGATCTGCTGATTTCATCCAGGACCACTTTTGCTTTCATATGTTAATTATGGTGAGAAACTTGGTTAATGAGGAGGAGCAGGTTTATGCATGTAGAAGTAATGAATGTCAGTTAAAGAGTATCATCAGGTCCTGGGGAAGATACAGGTATTGGGGAAGGCCACAGGTCTTCTCCATGTGGAAAAAGCTCCAAATCTGCTGTGGACTGTGGAGGCCTTAAAGCCATTTGGTCCCTGGTCGTTTCTTTACAGCTATTAAATTGGAAAAGTATTTAACTTTTATACTACAAATGAGATCTTTTTAGTTCAAATATAAAAATAGAAGTGGCTTTTTATTTTCAACTAAAATAGATCTGATAAAAGAATGTTCACATATCTCCCCTCCCCCACTCAAATCAATTCCTACCAAGATTCTTCTACCAACTCTTCCTCAATATACCTGTCTCCCCTCTCGCCTGTCTACAATGAGGCAAGCTCTCCATGTAGTTGCTCTCCTTGAATCTGCACCTTTATAGGTTCTATGGACTCCTATTTTGTAGATAAGGAGCTTGACTTGAGTATCAAAGCAGCTGTCAAACCACAACCAGCAGGTAATCCATGGGACATTGGATCCAGTCACTTTGCTTATTTCATAATCTCTGTTTGCAGATTCTACAAATATAGGTGAAGAATTTTTCCATATGATACACTAGCAGTGTGCCAATTTTATATTTATATATGTATGAGTCCTCTTTTTAATTCCAAGAGCAGTAAAATACCAATACTTCATTTACGAGATAAATCTATGGGTCAAGAGGCAGATTTTCTCTCCTTGATTAAGCTTAACTTCTTATTTTATAACTCAAACAAACTGATCCTGTTCTTTTCATTTGGTAACCTTTTAAGCCTATTTAAATAGTCTGTGGCTTAAATCTCCTATGCTTTAATTTTCGATTAATTTGGTTTGAGCCTGTTGGTAATTCAGCTTGTTACATAAAATAGTCAATAAAATTCTTAGCACATCTGGTTTGATTTTAGTTTGCAACACTGGGATTTGCATTCATTTGTCTGTGCCAAAGACATGGAAAATGAATAAATTGAAACTGTCAGTTAGCAGGTAAGAAAAGGATCGTGTTGAAAAACAGGGTGGGGACTAGACAGAGTTGAAAGCAGAGATTGAGCGGGGAAGTGGCCACACTGGCACCTCGGATGTGGGAGATCCCAACTAACTCTGTCTATATAGAACACAATACGACTTTAAAAAGGGTTTTCAGCTAGCACCAGTGTCTCACACCTTAAACCTGGCTAGTTAGGAGGCTAAAAATCTGAGGATTTTAGTTTGAAGCAAGCTCAGACAGGAAAAGTCTATGAGATTCTTATGTCAAGTTAACTGCAAAATTCAGGAAGTAGAATTGTGGCTTAAAGGATAGAAGACTAAATTTTGAGCAAAAAGAGAATCCTGAACAACACCCAGACCGAGTTCAAGTCCCAGTATTGGCAGGCACACACACACACACACACACACACACACACACACACACACACACACACACACACACACACACACACACACGTTTTCTATATTTAACAATGAAGGAGGACTTTTTGTGGAGGAAAGAGATATGCAGGTAGCCCCTTTGAAATTCACCTTATTTGTAGGAATTACTTCTTAAGAGTTATGCCCCATTAACACCATAGATATTTTTTCAGAATTGAAATTTCACAACCATATTTTTCTAACTGTGGACTTCATATAGATAGGCTAAGGGCTTTGTTTTAGGTTGTAGGCTCTCATAAAGCAGGCATAGATGGATCTGGATATTCTGCTTTCCTAACCAGTGGAACCAGGTTTTAAAGAATGATAATGTAGGACAGATGGGGACAAAGCCCATGAAGGACACATAGTAGGTATCTGAAGTACTGTTCACTTCCTTACCAGGGACCCTCCTCCTTTTCTTAAATGCCTAGGACATAAGCTGAACATTCACTGTCCCTCAGCTAACACTGAGCCACATTTTGTTTTGAGAATACAAACATTTTCCTTAGTTTAAAGATGGCAGAGGCAGAGGGTGAGAAAGATATGCATAGTTCAAACCTTCCCCCATCATAGATATGATCAGAGGTGGTTTGGCAATGCATTGACATAGGATTTATTTGATGGGGCCTTATCACAGTAACAGTCCTTGACTCCTCGAAGGTAGTCGAGATCCCTGCCTAGTCCTTCACAACTTCCAAGATGGCTGCAAAGTGACTGCTGTACAGGGCGAAAGACCTAGATATAAAATGGAGGCTGGAATGCCTAGCCTTAATTTACTCCTTGTTAATTTGTAGATCCAAGAAAAGTCAATGATTCTAGACAATAACACGCCTAAAACAACTTTCAAGTACCTCTTACACACAACCCGAAAGAGGGCCATCACTTACAATCGAGCCCTGTTAGCACACTGATCTCATTCCTCTTAAGGAACAAATTGCAAATGTTCATTATTTAAGCTATGTAGTATGTGGCTAAGACTTTTACATGTAAACCCAGACTAATTCATACAAATTATTCATTGCTACCAATGCTAGAGGAATATAATTTGATAACAAATCAAATCTAAGAAAACAAGACAGTGAGTGTGAGCAGGGAGGGAGCCCTTGGGAAGACAGCAGACATGATCTTGCCTTATTTCCACCTTCATAAAGGCAACCTAGTACTCTAAGGAGAATTTGCACCACACCTGCCCAGACCTCATGTCACCTCTGTGAGGCAGCAGCCACTTCTGCTTTGTTGATGGCTAGACAACATAGGCTGTGCTGTCAGATGCAGTCATTAATACTCTGCTGAGATGTTACCATGTCGAACACAGTTCTTAACTCCCCCCCCCTCCCCCCCCCCACCCGCCACACACACACACACACACACTACTAGGAAAGGAAGGACTGTTCTTTTCTGTTTGGGACATTCTATTGGCTGTCCCCCTGATGAGTTTATCAGGCTATTGGCTATCCTGATTCTAAATGCAAAGACTGGCTTGGGAGTGCAGTAGAAGGGGAAATCAAGAAAAAGCGATTAAAATGGAAAGAGAGATTGAGAGTCTAACATTATTGCTTGCTCCCTGTATCCAAAGTTTTCAGGAATGAGTGTAGCCCTAACCTTTCAGCTAGGAAATTACTCATGTTCCTTCTTCTAAAAGTCATACAATTGTTCCATCCAATGCAATCTCGTACTCTCTGACTAGTTAAAAGTGTTAAGAAGATGGATCCATTGACAAGAAAGAGGAGACCTGCAAAGGAATGGAAATGAGTTTGGGCAAGATAAATGTGTCTGACTAACACAATATTTCAGAACTGAGTAGATGTACATAATTCCTTTATTTGGATCCTTTAGAAATTAGTTGTCAAAGAAATCACTCACCTCTCCCTAAAGCCAGGCATTCAAATCCTTACATAGAATGTTGTAATCTTTGCAGATCAATTTTGTGCATCTCTAGATTACTTAAAATATGCAATAAGTTATAAATGCTGTGTAAATAGTCACTATTATGTATTGCTTAGAGAATAGTGACAAGAAAAAGGCCACATGTGTTCATGAAATCCTGGAATGTGGGGAATTCCATCTTGGAGGACAAAATGTGCTGATAATTAACAGAGTTCAGTAAGGGACAAAGTAGAGTAATATGTTTTGTTCTCCGACAAATGTCATTCATACAAAGTAACATTTGGAGTTTTGACTTCTGTTTTCTGAAGTCTCAAATCATGAGAAACATTTAACGTTAACCAGACTTTTGGCTAGTCTTTTTTCTCCCTTCATTTCTATGCATTTGTAGCGTTGTCTCTGAGGAACACATGCAAGCCCTCAGCTTCTGCTTAGGTGCCCTTGGCAACATGACTGTTGTGTTCCAGTTTACCATGTGTACAACACCCATCATGCCCACGTTCAATTTTCTGCTCCTCAGAATGCTCCTTAGGAACTGGGATTACACATTCCTTTTCTGAACACCAAGGTCTTATATCAGTTCACACTATAAGGATTGAATGAATGAATGTAGTGTGTGAGCAAACCACCCAAGTCACCTTCAAAGAAAAACTTTAGGACCACCAATACATTTGGAAGCATAGATATCAAATAAGGAAATCTCTTGCCATTGTTGCAAAGAGGCATCGTGTTAGACTATTTTGTACTTCTATAGCAGAACACCAGACATTGAGTAATTTATAGAGCAGAGATTTGTTTCTTACAATTTTGGAAACTGGGAAGTAAGGTCAAAGAGAACATACTTGATTAGCATTATTCCATAATAGAAATTAGTGGGGCATCAGAACATGTGTGTGTGTGTGTGTGTGTGTGTGTGTGTGTGTGTGAGAGAGAGAGAGAGAGAGAGAGAGAGAGAGAGAGACAGAGACAGAGACAGAGACAGAGACAGAGAGAGGGAGAGAGAGGAAACTGTCCTTTAAATCCTTTCATCAAAGACCCATTTCCATAAACCATTTAGGTATCCTGTTTATGAGAGTAGATATACCTCATAAACCTCTCAAAAGTCTCACCTTTTAACACTGTTGCATGAGGACTCATAAACTCGGGGGTACACATTTATACCTAATAGACATGGACTGAGATGATATTGCCCTTTTTAAACTGATAAAAAGGCTGGGCACCGGTAGCTCACGCCTGTAATCCTAGCTACTCAGGTGGCTGAGATCTGAGGATCGAGGTTCAAAGCCAGCCTGGGCAGGAAAGTCCGTGAAACTCTAATCTCCGAAAACAACCAGAAAACTGGAAGTGGTGTGCTGTAGCTCAAGTGGTAGAGTGCTTGCCTTGAGCTGAAGAGCTGAAGGACAGTGCCTAGGCCCAGAGTTCAAGCCCCACAACTGACAAAAAAGAAAAAAGGAAAGAAAGAAACTGATTAAAGTTCTGTCATTTACTCATAACAACAAATCTCTAGTCAATTGCCAACAAGGTAGCCAGTGCTTTTTAGCAAAATACTTGATCACATCACTTTCCATATAATGTCATTGTACAGCCTTTCAATATTCCTGGATCACTCAGTGACTTAGAATGACTGACTGACACTGACTTGTCATTGCCTTCAGTGATCATGAGAACTCCAGTTCTTCCCACCAACTCCTCTTTCTGAAACTCCAGTGAACTTCTCATGGCTAAGAGCTTTGTTTCACATGGTTCCTCCATGGGAATCCTCTTCTACTCTTTTTCTCGTTGGAATTCTTCTGTGTCACATGACAGCATTAATGCCTTTGCTCTGAAGAAGCTTTTCTGGTTTCCTTTTCTAGGTCAAGTGATGAAATTCTTGAATTCTTAAGTCTCAAACTAATTCTCCTTTTTAACCCCATAATTATGATTGCTTTTAACTCCAATTATCTGCTTAATTATTTCCTCAGTTATTGCCATTACTACACCATGCAATTTATAAAATCAAAGCCTTTGTCTACCTCCTCACCGTGTATCCTAACACCAAGCACAGTTACTCTCCTGGTGCAGATAGAATGCCTTATGATGATGATAACAATGATCCAGCAATCTTAGCTAAGTCTCTGAGCCCAAAGACGAGAGCCCTTTCAATTGCTTTCCATTCACTTCAGTCATTCATGTTTTTAGTGTTGTGAATAGCTGGAAACTGAAATCTTACTTCGTGTGCTAATGTTTTATGGAAACAGACAGAAGTAACAATTTTGGCAATTGTTTGTTTCTAAATCGAACACCTGTCTTGATCATTGTGAACTACTCCAACAGCTGCTTCTAGCCTCAGAAGCAGGGTCAGGCTTCTCTGGCTGTAGCCATGGGGAAATGACTGCTTCATCTGCTGGAAACATCTGCTCAGAAGTCTGCAAAGTGGAATCATCTACATTTGAAAATTACCATTTAGAAAATGTGCTAAGTGAGAATACATGGATTTATATGTCTTCCTTCTAAATACTCCTGCTATGTGTCCACATGACCCCTTGCCCTGTTGAAGCCACTTCCAGAAAGTGATTCTTGGTCTCTGTAGCTAATATTTAATACAGTAGGTTTTAGACAAAATGAAAAAAAATAATCCTCTAAAATGTTCATAAGAAGGAGAGAATGGCAAAACCTTGTGTAAACACATGGTGGTGCACAGTTAAACGCAACACTGATTAGATAAGAAGGAAGAATAGGGTACCTTTACATAAGCAAAGATCAAGTCTACATTTTCAGCATGCAAAAAAAATAAATGAAGGCTTTGATGCATAGGAAGATGCTCTGATCAACAGACAGACAAATCTTCTGGAGACTGGGCATTTTAGCAAAGGGCCCACAAGGACAAGACAGACATTGGGCTACCTGCTTCTTAATTTAAGGGATCCTATTACATATCAAATTACTGAGTAGCCCAGAACCACTTTGGAGGGGAAAGGATCCAAATGTGAACATGAAAAAAATATGAATTTCAATATAAAGCAGACCAAAAGAGTAAGAAAAGTCTCATTATTCATTTATTCTTAACAGCAAAATTATGCTCATTCTGCCTCTAAAAATGGCTCTTCCTTTGGCTTATAGACAGCTGCCCTCAAGCTGTGTCCTCACAAGACCTTTGAAAAATCTGTGTGTACTCCCTCTCTGTTATTGCTCTCCTTCCTATTGGATTAGATACCCAGTTTAGTATCTCATTAAACTTAACTACATCCCTAGAGCAGATAGCATTTCAAATACAGTCTACATTAAGAGTTAAAGTTTCCATTTATACATTTGGGAGGCATTCCCCCCTCCTCCAGTTTATTCTGTAATAATGTTCTACAGGAAAAATTTCCCTAGTGCTACATCCTCTCCTAAGTAATCTGAAGTAGGGTCCTTAAGGTGGACCCTCAAATTAGTCACAAGAAAGATTGAGACAAAATGTCAAGACAGAAGAGTCTGAAGCATCCTCATAGGCTCACTTTTGGCACCCAGACTGGGATGGGATGGAACCTGATCAGAATAGAAGGTCCTGAGGCTATGGATGATAGCAAAGAGGATGTGTGCAGGTAGTCTGTTAGCTTTTATCCACAGTCTATGGGTTAGAATGAAAGGTTAGTCAACCAGGCTTACGACAGAAGGAGAGCCAATAATACCCCAGTATGCATAAATCTTTCATGATTTTTTCATTTCTTTTAGTTTGTTGCTGGCACCAGGGCTTGAACTTAGGGCATCACCTTTGCTTACCATTTTTGCTCACACCTGGCAATCTATCACTAGCAATACCTCCAGTCCATTTTTCTGTTGGTTAATTGGAGATGTAGTTTCCTAGAATCTTCTGCCTTGGTTGGCCTTGAACCACAGTACTACTGATTTCAGCTTCCTAAGTAGCTAGGATTACAGACATTTTACTGGCATTAATTTTGCTTTCTTAGTTTGGGGGAGGGCATAGAAACAAAGGTTTTATGGGAAAGGATGAAATAAATGATATAATGATATTACAAAAGGCACAAGGGTTTCAAAGGTTGGTTGATACTGAACTTTATATAGCAAGTATCTACATCTGTACTGTTTGGGGAGATTACATTTGGCTATTACAAAGAAAATAAAGATTCACATACTATCAATTGCAAGTAGTCTGCAAGTGCTATATAGACATCATCAAAGCAGAAGACTTTGGGGCTTGTTTTAATTACGGACCAATGTCCTTGTAAAATATGCAGTGCCTAATATCAAAATTGCTGACCCACAGCCTGGGGAAGAAATAAGGTCCCTTGAATACTCAAATTTTTAAGAGAGACCATTTTCTTGAAAAGACACAACTTTTTTCTTACCTTTCTTACTTTAATAGCTTTATTAAGAAATAATTCATGCATAACAAAAGCCACTTTTAAATTGTGCAATTATCGAGTTTTAATGTATTCACAGGGTTAAGCAATTACCATCAATATCTAATTTTAGAGTAGTTACTTCTCTCTTTAAGGAAACCTGTTGTAGCTGTCATTCCTCACCTCCTCCCTCCTGGAGCCACTGGTAATCACTAATCTAATGTTTCTATTTTATTCTCTGCCTTTTCTCTTATAGACCTTTGATATGAATAAAACCATAAAACTCATCAAATTTTGTAAGCTTCCACTTAGAATTTTGTTTTCAAGAATCATCCATATCTTAATGTTTAAAATTCCTTTTACACTAGCAAATAATACTTCATTTTCAATGCACAAAATTTCATTTGTCTTTTCATCTGATGGTGAGATTTGCTTTGTTGCCACAGCTGCTACTATGTGTAATTCTGCTGTGAACATCCATGAACAGTTTTTGTGCCTATTGATATTCTCATTTTTAATATATATATTTATTGTAAAGATACTGTACAGAGGGGTTACAGTTACATGAATAAGGTAATGAGTCCATTTCCTATCAAGCATTGTTACCCCCTCCTTTGTTTTTCCCCTACCATCCCTTCCCTTCCCACATCCCCAACTCCTCCCTCTCTCCTCTTCTACAAAGTTGGAAAGTTCCTTTTCAACCTAGTGTCTTGTACATCTCATTGTTACAATGTGTCATCCTGTATGCTTATTTCAGCATTTTGTTATTTCTCTTCCCCTCCCCAAATTAGAAATATGTATATACAAGATGCAGGACACCAGAATCAAATACAGTGACAACAGGGAGAAGAACATACAAAGAAACAAAACTTATCTCATAGTACATTATAAGCGCATTAAAAAGAACAAGAAAGATAAAATCTCTCGTGTCCCTATCTTGGGGTTCATTTCACTTACCATCAAGTTATATGGTCATACGTAAATAGGTTTTGACCTCTTCTGCTTGTCCTACACATATACCAGTTATTTCAGATAAGGGAAATCATGGAACTTGTGTTTCTTTGAGTCTGGCTTACTTTACTTAATATAATTTTTTTCCAAGTTTTTGCATTTCCTAACCAATGGGGAGGTGTCACTCTTTCTGATGGAGGCATAGAATTCAGAGGGGTGTATGTGTGTGTGTGTGTGTGTGTGTGTGTGTGTGTGTGTGTGTGTGTCACATTTTCTTGATCTATTCATCTACTGAGGGGCATCTGGGTTGGTTCCATATCTTAGCTATGGTAAATAATGCTGCAATAAACATAGTTGTGCTGATAGCTTTAGTATGTCCTCGTTTGTGATCGTTTGGGTAAATGTCTAAAAGTGGGATTTCTGGGTCATAGGGGAACTCTATGTGTAGCCTTTTGGGGAACTTCCATACTGCTTTCCAAACAGGCATGGACTCATCAAAGAAAGAGAGCTATAGACCCATTTCTTTGATGAACAGCAATGCAAAATTTCTCAACAAAATTTTAGCCAATGAATTTCAACAACTCATCAAAAAATCATACACCACGATCAAACAGGATTTATTTCAGGGATGCAAAGCTGATTCAATATACGCAAATCAATTAATATAATTCATCACATCAACAAGAACAAGGATGAGAACCACATGATTATCTTAATAGATGCAGAAAAGGTATTCAACAAGATCCAACACCCTTTATGATGAAAACTCTGGAAAAACTAGAAATCCATGGAACATTCCTCAATAAAATAAAGGCTAAAAATGACAAACCTACAGCCAGCATTATACTTAATGGTGAAAAGCTATAGCCATTTCCTCTAAGTTCAGGAATGAAGATGTCTTCTCTCTCCACTTCTCTTCAATGTAGTATTAGAATGTCTAGCAAGATCAATAAGACAAGATGCAAGCATAAAGGGGATCCAAATAGGGAAAGATGAAGTAAAACCCTCCTCTGCAGATGACATGATCTTGTATTTAAAGAACCCCATGGATTCTACTCCCAAGTTACTCGAGCTGATTGAAAACTTTGGCAAAGTAACAGGATACAAAATGAATCCTAAAAATTCAGTGGCTTTCCTGTATGTCAATAATGAGAAAAGCACGGCTAAAATCAGGAAAGCAACTCCTTTTTTAATAGTCCGCACAAAAAAACCCAAAATATCTAGGAATTAACATAACTAAAGAAGTGAAGCGGGGCTGGGAAGGTGGCTCAGTGGTAGAGTGCTTGCCTTGCATGCATGAGGCCCTGGGTTCGATTCCTCAGCACCACTTAAGCAGAAAAAAAAAAGCTGGAAGTGGCACTGTGGCTCAAGTGGTAGAGCGCTAGCCTTGAGCTGAAGAGGTGAGGGACAGTGCCTATGCCCAGAGTCCAGGCCCCACGACCGGACCCCCTTAAAAATAGAAGTGAAGGACCTCTATGATGAAAACTTTAAAAACAGGAAAAAGGAAATTAAAGCAGAACTGAGCAAGTGGAAAAACTTCCCATGCTTCTGGATTGGGAGGATTAACACAGTGAAAATGGCAATATTTCCCAAGGCTATCTACAAATTCAGTGTGATACCTACCAATATCCCAATCTCATTCTTCAATGAAATAGAGAAAGCAATCCAAAAATTCATAAGGAACAATAAAAGACCCGAATAGCAAAAACAATCCTTAGCAGAAAGAACAGTGCTGGAGGAATATCAATACCAAACTTCAAACTCTACTACAAAGCCATAGTAATCAAATCAGCTTGGTACTGGCACAAGAACAGACCTGAGGACCAATGGAATAGAACTGAAAACCCAGAAATGAACCCACAGATCTATAGCCACCTAATCTTTGATAAGGGAGCTAAAAAAAGAGAATGGAAAAAAGCCTCTTCAGTAAATGGTGCTGGCAAAATTGGTTAATTACTTGTAGAAAACTAAAGCTAGATCCTTATTTATATCACCCTGCACCAGAATCAGCTCCAAATGGATCAAAGACCTTGAAGTGAAAGCAGACACCTTCAAAACATTACAGGAAGAAATAGGAGAAACTCTAGGGCTCTTTGGCATGGGCTGAAATTTCTTTCTTTTTTTTTAAACTCTATAGAAGATGCTTGTTCTTTTTTTTTTTTTTTTATTGTGAGAATACTGTACAGAGGAGTTACAATTACATGGGTAAGATAACGAGTACATTTCTTTTTTTCTTTTCTTTTTTTTTGGGGGGTTCGGTCGTGGGGCCTGAACTCTTGGCCTGGGCGCTGTCCCTCAGCTCTTCAGCTCAAGGCTAGCGCTCTACCACTTGAGCCAGAGTGCCACTTCCGGCTTTTTTCTTTTTGCTTATGTGGTGCTGAGGAATCGAACCCAGGCCCTCAGGCATGCTAGGCAAGCGCTCTACCACTGAGCCACCTTCCCAGCCCCACGAGTACATTTCTTATCAAGCATTGTTTAATAGAGACTCAGAAACACAACAAATCAAAGAAAGGTTGGACAAATGGGATTGCATGAAGTCGCAGAGCTTCTGCAAGGCAAAGTACATTGCTAGCAAGATCAATAGAAAGTCCACAGACTGGGAGAAGATCTTCACTAGCCATACAATGGACAGAGGTCTCATATTTAAAATACACTTTAGACTCAAAAAATTAAATTCTCCAACAACAAATTCTCAAAGAAACAACTGCCCAATAAATAAGTGGGCTAAAGACTGAAAGAAAAACTTCTCTGTAGAGGAAAGAAGGATGGCCAATAGACACATGAAGAAATGCTCAACCTCTCTAGTCATAAAAGAAATGCAAATAAAAACAACATGGTGATTCCACCTCTACTCAGTTAGAATGGCTATAATCAAGAAATCTAGTAACTGCAGATCCTGGAGGGGATGTCACCCAAAGGGAACCCTACTGCATTGTTGGTGGGAATGAAATTTTCATTGTTTGAAGAATTTATATAAGGGAGTAAAATAGCTAAGCTTATGCTAATTCTGATTTAAAATTTTCTTCATTTGTTCCCTAAATCCTCTCCTCTCCTCTCCTCTCATCTCCTCTCCTCTCCTTTCCTTTCTTTACCCTTATATTTGTTTGCACTCTTTTCTTCTTTTTCTTCTCTTTTTTATGTTTCTATATTTCTCTTCAATGCATTGTACAATAATGAAGATATCATTATCTCTAAAGTAGAAATATATTATGGCTAGAATACCTAGGATTTTTTTATAGTTGCCATAGCTCAACTTGTCCTCCTAGATGTTTTCAGATGAAAATTGCATCCTCTCTCAGGGTGATCCTTCCTGTCCAGCTGATTCTGCTGTGGATGTCCTTTTATTTGTCACTATTCTTCATATTTGTTTTCTTTCCTTGTGATTTTGTGTATTCTTTGTTACTGGAAGTGTGGGCTTAGTGATAGTGTTTGGAGAATAAGATCACAGATTTTTTCTATGCCCCAAACCTAAGATAAGAAGAAAGATGGTTGAAACTGCTGAAATCAAAGACAGTGTTAGTAGAAAGGTATGTGACTAACCCTCATTACATGCTACCAAACCTGTATTCAGGCTATCCTCTATTATTTTTCCTTGCTAAAGAAGAATTCAAGTAAGACATAGAGCAAAATGAAAATGAGCTTATTAAAAAGGAAGTGTGATACACTGCAAGAGCATAGTGTAGGTTCTCCAGCAAGGCGGCAAAGCCCTGGGAGCTGGAATTTTAAACAATTCTATGTTAAGTGTGGAGGGGAACTCTGATGGACAGGTCGATGGATAGGCAATACCAAGATTTGGTGAAATGCTGTGTTCAGATTATCTATAAAGAACAATGTCTCCTTCAAAGATCCCAGGGATCATTGGGCCAAGAAATCACTGTTGGTTCATTGTTCCTCCTTTCTGCATATGTGTACGGAGGAGGGAGATCTGCTTGCCAGAGGAACCCCTGATTATCTGGACTTAAGGAAGCACAAGGGTTGGCATTCAAACCTCAGCACTATAGAAAAGAAAAGAAAAAGAAATCTAAAGTTTTAGTGTTAATATTTTACTTTAAAAATCTATTAGACTGGAACCAAAGCATCATGACTTTTAATATGGAGTCCTTAAAAATCAATCCTTGTTCCACAACTTTGTGTTTAAAAACATAAAATGAAGATGCTGGATAAGATATGTAATGCCCGGGTTTACAGTGTCAAGTAAGGTAATGGGACATAAAGAACCTTCCAGAGAGAAGCCAAGAACCTAAGTAACCATAGCAAAGCCTCTTCCCCAGAAGATGTTTCTCTCATCTATCTACCAGTGCGGGACCATGTGATACCACTTGCTGGGCAAACTCACAGAATTCCTATGTTTTGTGCTATGATTGCTGGATGGCTGTGTTAATCAGCCTTCTATGGCTATAATAAAATTCTTGAGCTCATTAACTTAATAAGAGGAAAGGTTGATTCAGGTTCATATTTCAGTGATTTCAGCTCATGATTGCTTGTCCCTGTTCCTTTGCCAGCACAGGGCCTCATAGCAGGGAGTCTGTGTAGAATGCTGCTCACCATAAGGCAATGGGAATGCAAAGAGATAGGAAGTAGCTTTGGCCCCATATTCTTTTCAGGGTTCACTCTCAATGACATGACTTCTTGCTACTAATCTCCACCAGTTTCAAATCTTGGTGACCAGTCTTTAAATGCATAAGCCTTTGGGGGCAGTAGCCCTCTAGTCTCCCAAGTCTCTATATCTCTGAACAAATAACAGGTATAGTTCTGTTCTACTTTCAAACATTGGCTACATATGTATATGTATATGGAGGAAGGTATTTTTGTGTTCATTGTATTTTATTTCATTTCCAGTTTTATTTTTGTTTACTTTTAAATTCTAATTCCAAGGAGTGCCCCATCCTAATTAAGAAAACACTGACACACTTGGCCTTGGAGGTGAGCAGTGGACTCAGGACTGGACAGGACTTTGCAATATTTTCCAAAGTTTGAGATGACTGATGTATAGTGAGATGCATCCAGAGTGTGGAAAGGCAGCTGTAGGTGGAAGTCTATGTTTGGGGAAGAGTCTGTTAACAGGACAAGGGCAACCATGGCACAAACTCCACTGCCATTTCCTGTCCTCTGTTTTTTTTTTTTTTATTTGTTTGTTTGTTTTCATGAAAGCAGCCCTGGTTGGTGAACCATGTGCAGATTCTGGGCAGTGAAGTAAAGCAGGCATCCTCTTCACATTTTGTTTCACTTGCCATTTGAACTTTGTAGGTGCTCATTCTAAATGTCAAAGTATGAGGTGGTAGATGACCACTAGTCCCCTCTGAACAGATATGACAAATTAATCCTTGTCATATCATACCACTGAGATTTCAAAGATGTCATTTGAATATGGACCGTTAACATTAATTACCATCACAAATTGCAATTAAAAATGCACACTAGACTTCAAATCCATTAAATAGAAGCATATACAACATGAAGAAAAATACTGATGTGGAAGAAACAAGAAGAGAATGTGCCAACATTTTAATAAAATGGAAAAATAGGATCCAAGTGCATAAACTAACCTTTAAGACTATTTTGCAGGGGTGATGGGATTGAACATAGTACTTCTATAAACTATGCACAAATTCCAACACTGAATTATGCCCCCCACCCCAATCATTTATTTGTTGGATATACAAACACAATAAACAACAAAGGGGAGAATAATCCCCACATTCCAGCTGTTTCTGATTGCCTACTGAAGCTCTTTCTTACTGATTTCCTAAGATGAGCTTATCACTTTGAAGCAAAGCTGAGGCAAAATCAATCAAAGTCAACATGGAAGCAACCATTGACAGAAGGACAATCAAAGATAAAATTAACTCATTTCTGAAATAATAATGTGGCTTTCTTTGTCTTTTTCTTTTTTGTTACTAAGGATTGAACGCAGGACATTGCACTTGCTAGGCAAGCGCACTTTGCCACATCCCAGCCGGAAATGATATGGTTTTCTTATGTGGTAAGACACAGAAGGCTAGAACTGAGGCTCTGCATGGAGATCTGTGCTCTGTCCTCTAGGTCACAACATCACTTGTAGAGAAAGTGCCTAAACATCACTACCCAAAATTGAGCCTGGTTGAAATATAAAATAGAATAGAATCTTTTTCAATAAGGAAAAGTTTGAATTATCTGCATAACCACTCAGAAGGCAGAGTATCAGAAAGTAAGAGAGGGAAAGAGATGGATAGAGGAGTAGGTGGGCTGGGGTAGGAGATAAGGAAGGGAAAGGAAGAGAGGAGAGAGTGAAGTAGAAGCATAGGGAGTGGGAGATAGATTTGAAAACTATCTGAGCCTCTTTGCTATGGTTTTATACAAAACTGTACATTATTCCCAGGTATTAAATATAGTAGTGGGACACATCACACTCTACTTCCTTCTACCTTGCGACAATATGAATGGACTTCTTTGTTTATTATATGAAAACAAATAGGTTTCCTAAATGACAGGAATTAGATTCGAAAGTTTCAGGTGCTACTCATTGTAATTAATGTAAAATACAAGCCTTACCTAAACCTGTAATGTTTAGATATAGTTTGACTTCTATTTCAACATCCTCTTTTTGTACCCTTTTCTCTTATTCCATTTTCAAACGTCAAGTTCTGGATTGCTTCCAGTTCTCTAACAGTTGATATTGTTCCGACCTTAGGACACTGGCACTTGCCTGTTGCCATCCCTGCTGCTGGGAATAGCTTTCCTCTTCCACAAAAAAGAATTGTGTTTTTCTTGGAATTATACCACAGTCCACAAGATAACTCTCAGAAAGATTGTTCCTGACTCTTTATATAGGAGGTGTGGGGGGTACTGAGATTTGAGCTCAGGACCATACATTTGCTAGCCTGGTGACCTACCAGATGAGCCTCACCTATAAGCCTGTTAGTTTTTAATTTTTCTATCCAGGGCTGGTCTTGAATCATGCTTCTTTCATTATCCACCTCCCCAAGTAGCTAGAATTATAGTCATGAGCCATCAACAACTGGCTGATTCCTCATCCACCTCTAATTTCAACTTGAGCATTCTTCCTTGCTGTGTTTATTTTATAATTGTTTCATAGTCCCATTATTTTACTACTTTATTGTCATTGTGTTTGTCTGTTGTCCCTCATGCCTGGTTATCAGCACATTGTCTAACACATGGATAATAAGGTACTACTACACTTTCCTGAATAACTACACTGTATAGAGTAAAAGCACAATTGCCTGTCTCAGCTACAAGAGTGAAATTGAATACAACAAGACCGCTCATGGTAGAACAAGTTAGGCTTCTCCCACTTGGGTGGCAGACATGCGGTGTCCATTCTGCCTCGTTACCCACTGCAGCCCTAGACACTGTAGGATCTGTTGTCCCTCCGATAGTCCAAGCTTTCCTAATGTGGTTGCTATGTCTATGTGCTCCTTTCTATTGACTCTCTTGTCCCTGGACCCTGGACCCAGCTCCACTCTCTGCTGCTTTGAATTCTGCCCTATGCATGCTTGTCCCAAATTCCAGTCTCCAAAGCCGAAGTCACCCTCTGTACTTGTTATCCTCAATTGCTCTGTGAGCACAATTGTGGGTGTTTGTGGCATCATTATCTGAATATGCATTTCAGCCCCCTCCATCAGAACTCTGTAAAAATAAGGATGAGGTCTGTACTCTCTTTAACATATGCTAGCTAAACTATTATGTTCAAGGCCTCCAACATGGCAAAGACCCAAGATTTGCCTTGGATTTAAAGATATAATTGTCTGAACAAAAAATAGAATAATTCTGAAATAATTTTACAAGTACTGTTCACATAATTTGCTGAACATTATCTTCCTACAAAGTCCTATTGCTATTCTTTCAGTCATTTAAAAACCTATTATTTTTTTCAAAATTATGCATCGGAATTTTATTATTAATGTTTCCTGGTATTCAGACAGCACCTCTCAAGAGACTGTAGTGCCACTTAGTTTAATTTTTTCCCCCTAAGACTCAGAAGTTCCACTACTTGGAATCTATCTTAACAAAATGAACTGCGTTGTAGACAGAGAGGAATATATTTCATATCAAGTAGAGTAGAGAAGGCAGGTAACATTCTAAACCCCCTACCCAGGGGAAAGGTTAAAGGCTTTACAATACACTGTAAGAGACTATTTTCAGCCAGGAAGAATTTCTTTTTTTCTGTAATGAGACAGGTTCTTGCTATAAATCCCTCAAAGTGGCCTTAAACTCATCATCCTCCTCTCTCAGTTTCCGGTGTGCTGGACCGCCATGACTGGTTAAAATATGTTTATAGGTTTTTGTTATGTATATTTATTAAATAAATTGATTTTTAATTTTTTTAGTCAAAGAAAGAAAAACATTTGCAAATATAAAATTATTTTTTGAAAATAGAAACAAGGAGTGTGTTGATTAGCTTCCAGTATCTGTGGCGAAATGACTGAGGGAACAGCTCAGGATTGTCTATTTGAGCTCATGGATTTAGAGGAGTCCTTGGTCAGCTAGCTCCATTACCTTGGGCTCCTGGTGAGGCCCAGTATCACCTGTAGAAAAGAAAGCTGTTTACCACAAGGTAGACAGGAGACAGCGAGGAGGCATTGAAATAACTTTCAGATGCATCTCCCCAGAAACCTAACACCTTCAGTCTTTTCCAACCATTTAAGGTTTCCACCACCTTCTAAGTGTGCCTTCAACACAGAGGCCCCAGGTGGACATCTCATATTCAAACCATAACAATTTATACATAGAAATATTTTATATCAATTATTTGAATATTGAAAATAAGATAAAGAATTTATTGCTAATCAATGTCACAGCCTTATCTTTAATATCTCATTACTATTTTTTTCTGAAACTTCCATATTTTTAGTTTGGTTAGACTATGAGAAAATAAAATTACATAGGAAAAATGAACTTATAGTCCAACCAAATAAACACCAAGAATTGAGTATTCAAAAGTAGAGATGGCTGGTTGCCAGTGGCTCGTGCCTATAATCCTAGCTACTCATAAAGCTGAGAATCATGGTTCAAAGCCAGCCTGGGCAGGAAAGTCCGTGAGACTCTTATCTCCAATAAACCACCAGAAAACAGGAAGTGACACTGTGGCTCAAGTAGTAGAGTGATCACCTTGAGCTGAAGAGCTGAGGGACAGCGCCCAGAGTTCAAGCCCTATGACAAAAAAAAAAAAAGGTGGGGAGTAGGATCAAGGGGAAACACATAGATGAATGAAGAGATGAAGAGGGGAAATGCAGTTATAAATTTCAATAGCTATTCTACAAAACAGAAAATTGAGGGAAGGGGGGAGGTTAGGAGGAATGAATAAGAATGCTAAAAGGGATACCGATGATTAATCTTCATCGTATTCACATACTACTTGTTGAATGGCAAATGTTTTGTACAACTACTTAAAGATAAAAATAACATTTTACATAGCACACAGTTTTCTTCAAAATTATAGTTCATAATTTCTGTGCCTGAAATTGTTGCATTTTTTCACCTGAGTTTCTCCTCTGTAGACTATAATTGTTAAAATTTGAAAGCACTTTTCTGAAATGCTAAGATTATTGGAATAGTGACAGAAAATTTACCAGACTGAGACTTTTTTTAATCTTAAAGATTTTGTATAGAATGTTTAAAATATGTCAGTCCATGAAGGACTGCAGATGTGGCTCAAGTGGTAGAGCACCAGCTCCTGAAAAACCAAGAGAGTATAAGGCTTAAGCCCCAGTGCTGGCAATACTACTAATACTAAGAAATCTTAGCCCAAATATTTTAGATATGTAGTGTTTTCAGCTATTTTTCATATTTCTTTCTAAGTGTTTTTATGCTGTAACACTTGCCAAACAAATTACCTCTATGAATTTCTTCAAAATTTTATTACATTCAGATTGATATGAAATCATGAGATTTCATAATGTCTTTCCTTTCTGATTCAGCATATGAACTCAATTAAAAAATATGAATCAATGCAACACCAATACTCACAATACACTGTGTTGGAAATGAACTTTACAATTTGGGCAGGAAGTGTCTTGAGGAGGAGGAAAAGTTAAAGAAAAATGAGGGAGGGGATAATAATGTTTGACAAGAAATATACTCATTTACTTATGCAACTGCAACTCTGTTCATCGTCTTTTCAATAAAATAGCATTAAAAATATGTACTACTTCAAAATGATTTGGGCAGATATCAAAAGATCCAAGTTGCAATTATACATTTTTAAATTAAATTTGTAGTCATTTAAGTGCTCATCGCTTAATTGGTTCAGTCCCTCCCTTGCTTTTGTTGGAATAATTTGCAATACGCTCTTTTTGGTAAACTATGTTTTTGATAATTATGATTTTGTAAAAGCATCAGAATTTAGGCTTTGACTCAAGATTTCCTGAATATATGGAAAGACATAATTTTTAGGGAGCTTTTAAGATACTTGGAAATGTTTCCATTTTAATATTGAATAAGAAAAAAAAGATAAAAATAAACAACACCTTCTACGTGAAATCTTATTTAAAATGTTCCCTGCATAGGAGTACTTTAGTGTGTATGTTTATATCATAGCAGGCCTGAAAGCAGGTGTCACTTTTCATTGATGAACCGCCTTTGGCTATCACATGCAAAATTTTGTGTGGCTATGTGAAGGTCATGGAGATCTGGGCAGAACAGGCATGTCTCTGTCTCTGGGTATTGTTTCCACCAATCTTGAGTTGAATTGCTATTTTAAATGGCCTTAAAATATTACTCTATGATCCAATATTGGAAAACAATAGCAACTCCAGGGCAATGCTGTGATGAGCACATTTATATTCAAAGGGGATTCCAGGAAAAGACATGTGGGGACAAGTTCACAAATAATGTTTATT
The DNA here is from genome assembly GCF_019054845.1 of Dipodomys spectabilis. NCBI lineage: Eukaryota > Metazoa > Chordata > Mammalia > Rodentia > Heteromyidae > Dipodomys > Dipodomys spectabilis. Next base: position 11,741,253 of record NW_024870771.1, read on the forward strand.
TTTCCTTGATACTGGAGCTTGAACTCAGGGCCTCACACTGGTGCCCTACCCATTAAGCCATGATTCCACTTACAGATTTTTGCTCATTATTTGGAATAAGAATCTCTCAGTTTTGTCTCGCTAGGTTGGCTCTAAACCTTGATTCTCTAACTAGGATTATCAGTGTGATTCCCTAGCACTTGGCTGAGTTTCAAGAATATTTTATCCAACTTATTTTACAGTTATTTTATTTTAGGGATGATATTGTGATAAAAAGTAAAGTTCAAACAAATGCAGCACTGAGACTCACAGGACACTATGTTGAAAATGAACTATACAACTTGTGGGTAGGATGGGAGGGGAAAAACTGGGAGAGAATGAGGAAAGGAGTATCATTTGTCCAGAAAGAAATGTACTCTGTACATGACTTACGTAGCTGTAACCCATGTGTTTTTAGAATTTTCAAATTAATAAAGAAAAAAAAATAATAATGTTCTGGAATATAAGCTCTCACATGTAGTCCCAGAACTCAAGTAGCTAAGGCAATAAGATCATGAGATCAACACCAGCTTGAATAAATAATGAGATATGAATATGTAGCAATATCCTGTCTTAAATAATCAACAACAGAACCACCCCAAAAGTTATGAGATTCATTTCAAGGCATAAATGCTAAGTGAATAATAATTATGCCACCGGTCATTGACAGTACACAATTTTCTTTCTAGAAAGCAAGAGTGGTAAATCTGACTGTCATTAGCATCAAGTAGAATACAGCACAGGTCTATCCTAAAAATCTGATGAGAAGAAAATATCCTAAAATGTTAATAATGACTATCTCTGACCTATGAACTTATGAATGCTTATAACTTTTAAATGTACTTATCATATTACTTATATAACTGTAAAGACCTTGTTCATCAGCTTTAAAATTTAAAAACTTCCCATACTACAGTTTTCAAATGGAAACTATTGCATGAACGCTATTACAGAATTAAATTACAATGTATAATTATTTTATTAAAATATTAATAAATAATTTTAATAGATTAAGTAGTTATATTTGTTATTTATGAAAAATATAAAACATTATAAATACATATGATTAAACCTATGAAAAAAATATATAAAGTAAAGTTGAAAAAGAAAATCAACAAATGTTCACTACTGTGGACATTATGATAGAATTATAAATTCATAAACCCATTTTATTTTTATCAATGTTTGAATAGTATCTACATATACATGTTAATTCTTAAATGGTACAAATTAACTAAAAGTAAATGGCATCAAAGAATTAACATGATTATCAACCTAGCACTCAAGATAATGTCCATCTAAGTCTGTTCATACTTGCATCATCCCTTTCTTCATAAGGATTAAAAGTGTTTAGGCTGGTTTTGGAATAGTTACACATATATAATGACATATATTTGGGATGGGACTCAACTATAAACATGAAATTCATTTATATTTATATATGCCATATATATATAACTTGGTTATACAGATATAAGTTTATATATACTATATATATTTATATATACCACACATGTATGTTTATATACACCACATATATGGTTATATACATCATACACACATATATGAATGAATGACCTGGATATAAACTTGTACAATATTTTTGTGTGCATGAATTTTGACTGTGACATGTCATACAAGGTTAGGTGTGGAATTTTCCACACGGAGTTTCATCATTGTGCTAACCAAAATGTCTTTGATTTGGGAACAGGTCAGATTTTCAGTTAAGTGATATTCAACCTGAAAAGTTTTATTTCCTATCCATAACACTCTCAGGAATGCATGTAGTTATATTTACTTTAGGAATAGGGAAACTATCCTCAACAACTCTTATAAGTTGTACAGCTAGAGAGATAGTGCATGAGGTTCCCTTTTTACAGAAAAAAGGGTCAAACATCAATTAAGTAAGAACATTAGGTCTGGAACACCTCTAAACGAAGGTAAAGATGTCTTGATTATGGAATTTGAAAGGGACATTGCTCAATCATGTTTCAAATAGTGCTGGCACCCACAAGCCAAGTAATATTGCATCACTGGGTAAAATTTTCAAGGTCCATAAGCAAACTGTGTGCACACAGACTGTAGTCAAGATGTGGATGAAATTGCTTTCCCTTGTTTTGGCAGTTGAAGGTAGAATATAATTGTAGTAATTGCATTTTGATTTTAACTCAAAAAGAACCTGGTCAAATACATTAAAAAGCCCCAATGCCACTGTAATATGGCATTCTAGTGGCTGTTGAATATTAGGGATTACTATTTGAGAGGCAGATTTATTGAACTGGGCTTGATGATGGGCCAGAACAATGGTCCTTCTAACCTAGCATTCTGCTTCTCATACCTAGGAAGGCCTGAGAAAGAGAGAGATGCAGGCTCAGTATCATTTGGAATCTGTCCCTAAAGATTTGTAATCAGCCCTCCAAAAAATTAGATGGATATATTCTTATATTTCTAAATATTGTGGGAAGAAGTAACATGTTTCTTGTAGAACTATTTCACCAATAAATTTATAGAAAATAAGGCAGCACTCATAACTCCACCATCACAGGAAAATATATAGAGATTTTTACCATACAGTTGAATGTAACACTCACATGATATTCAGTACCTTTCATAGTATGTAATTTCAGCCTCTGCAACAGGAGGCAGTGTTGTCCCATGCAAAGATCATGACCTAGCAATTAAGCTTGTTCAAATTCCAGTTGTACTCTCAGCAAACCTCTCTGAATTTCAGTTTCTACATCTGTAAAATAATGATTATATTTCTATGGGGTTTTAGTAACATTTAAAATGAACAACACATGCTGAAATGCCTCATACACTTTTTGGGTAAACAGTGCAGGCTCTAATCAATGGTAATTGATTAGAGAGGTATAGATTTTCTTTTCTTCTATTTCTTCTCAAAGCAAGTAAAATTTCTGATACTTCAAGCGCTAGGGTTTTGTTTTAATTTTAGAGTGGCTGATGGCAAGTTTGTATTCATACCACTTGGACCTATTTCTTTAATTTTAATAACTGTAAGCCACATGAAACCAGTTTTATATCTACTCACATTCACTATGTAGAAGCTGCACAGTCTCCACACATCAATTCTTTGGTCTATTATTTCATTAAAAACAATCATTAATAAAGCAATTTAGTTAACTTTGGCTGCTTGGCAGAACTGGAAGGTATCTGAATTTAGTAAAAATGATTTTCAGAAGATGAGAAAGGCAAAGAAAAGAGAAAGAAAACAATTTTTAAGACTATAACACAATTTAATAGCCAATGTGCCAATACTTGAGTACTGCTTAAATATGAGACCAGCATCCTTGGATCACTGACCACATGATCACTTGTTACCCTATTTTGACATGCTCATCTAATAAATACTGTTAATCGCAAAGCTGAATTGTTGAGTACCCAAATACTATGGTTCCATAGAAATCCCTAAAGGATCACTCAGTATAGAATTCTCTTCTTCTACCAGTGGCCAATATATGACCATTCATTCATTCAAGGACTGTTTGTTGAGGGTCTTCTGTTTCCCAAACCATGTTCTCACCTTTGATGTTATACCATCAAACTAGACAGTCTTCTGTAGTTCATAGAACTCACAACCAGTATAGGAAAATATGTAAAACACATACAAAGTTATAAGTACCTAATTTCAGTGGCTGATTGAATATCTACAAGACAGTGAGGCCAGAGAAGAAGGTGGGAACTCACTGAAGGTAAAGCTAAGCAAGGAATTTTATTTAAAATATCAAAGAATTTAAGTCCCATGTTTGCGTGTGTGTGTGTGTGTGTGTGTGTGTGTGTGTGTGTGTGTGTGTGTGTGTGTGTGTGTGTGCCTACACCGGGACTTGAACTCAGGCCTGGGTGGTGCCCCTAGGCTTCTTTTGCTCAATGCTAGTAGTATTCCACCCCTTAAGGCACAGCTTTACTTCCAGTTTTTTTTCTGAGTAGTGTATTGGAAGTAAGAGTAGATAGACTTTCTTGTCCAGATTGGCATTGAACCACAATCCTAGTATCTCAGCCTCCTAAGTAGCTAGGATTATAAACATAAACCACTAACTCCTGGTGAATCCCATTTTTAATTATTATCTAAACACTCTGTCAGAATTTTCATTAATACAAAAGACTTTCTAGAAGAAACAAGCAAATATTCAATCGAAATTAAAATTTTAAGGTAAAAACATATACTTCAATGAAAGTTCAATGTTATGATTCAGGCTCTAGTTATGATTCTTTGTATTCCCAGAGCTTAAAAACATACCTAGTGTATGCAGCTATCATATATTATATGGTGAATTGATAGGTTTAATTTAGATCTTAACTGATTACTTGAATGAAGAAAGCTAACGAAGTACCCTATCTGGGCATTGGTAGTTCATACCTGAAATCCTAGCTATGGAAGGAGCTGAGACTTGGAAAATCAGGGTTTGAATCTAACCTAGGAAGAGGTCTGTGAAACTGTATCTCCAATTAATCAGCAAAAGTTGGGCTGAAGGTATGGCTCAAGTAGTAGAGTGCTGGTAGCTGAGTAATCAAGCCAAGCAAGTTAAGAAAGCTTGAGGACACACCAGAATGTTGTATTCTCTGAGTCTTAAGTTTTAGCCATTTGTCTTTGGTATCAAGTTATGCAATCCTTACAAACCCATCATGGAATCATGATGGTTTTTTCCTTTGTTTGCTTTACAATGCTCACAGTAAGCTTCAGAAATGTACATTTTTAGCACTAAAGCAAAGCAAATGGAGCTTCCTTTTGAATTATTTACATTCAAATTAAGTCATCTTTGTCCTAATTCAAGTTAGTGTTTGAATCAATGAGGCTGTCATTACCATTAATTGGGAACAACGTAAAGAATTAGGAACCAAGTAAAAACCTAGGATATAAAGAGTAAACTTTTTTTTTTAATTTTCAACCCTCAAAGACTGAATATCATTACTCAAACCTAATTTATTCTTATTTGAACCAGCATACTAGCCTACAGACTTGCATTCCATGTTAGTTACAATCTACATAGTCAGAAGGTTAAAAAAAAAACATAAATGCAGCTCCCTCATCCATTCAATAGGGACAAAAAAATCATGCTACTAAAAATAATGTGATTCTACGGGTTTTTTTTCTTCTTAGAGAAGTCTCCAAAGTGTTTTCATAAAGGTTGAACTAGTTTACATTCCAATCAACAGTGATTTAGGGTTACTTTCCCTGCATATTGTTGCTAGCATCGTTGTTGCTTGTATTCTTCATGCTGATCATTCTTACAGGGATTAAAAAAAATCTCAATGTTGTTTTGACTCGCATTTCCATTATAGCCAGAAATGGTGAACTTTTTTATGTGTTCACAGTCCTTTTTATTTCTTCTTCTGAGAAGTCTCAATTGTGCTACTTTTCTCATTTATTAATTTAGTTACTGATTATTTATTTAGTTAGTTATTGATTATACTGATTACTTTCTTGAGGTCCTTGTACTTTCTGGATATTAGGTTCTTGTGAGATATAGCAGCAAAGATTCTTTCTCATTCTGAAGGCTATCTTTTTAGATTGGTAACTATGTCCTTTGCAGAAACGTTTTAGCTTGATGTAAGGGCAGGTAAAAGTCATAATATTTAATGTACATATATGAAAAAGTAACAGTATCTTGAAGAAAAGGTGATGTTGAAAGAGATGGAAGAGAATGATAGAAAGGGTGACATTATACTCATAAACTGATATGATGAACTGAAACCTTTTTGTAGAACTACTTAAAATAATTTTAAAAAGAGTGTGGAGGTTCTAAAGTGTTTAGTGTGGTGACTGGCAAAACAGTATTGGTGCTGATACTGTTGAACATTTATTGCTTAAATAAAAGGATAATGCTTTTTACTTCCTTGTGCATTGGAGTCAGACCTGCCTGCTTTTTTGCTGAGTTTCTCCATGAAGTGTATGATGTGTCTATCACTCAGGGCCAGTAACTCACATCTGTGTAATCTCTGGCCTAGAGACTGTGGCTCTGAGCAGAGTAAAGCCAACTGGTCCATTAAAGTTAAGCTGTGAACTTGTGACCTGAACTTCATCACATGCCATACTTTAGGCAACCAAGCTAAGTATGTTTTGTTTGTAGCTCAAGCTTATATAGCCTGCTATATATACACAATCAAATTTTCCTCATGTATTAGAAAGAATGATATTAAATTGGGTATGGGTGGCTCATGCATGTTATCCTAAATAATCAGGAGGCTGAGATCTGAGGTTCAAAGACAACCTGGGCAGGAAAGTCTGTGAGACTCTAATCTCCACTTAACCACCAGAAAACAGGAAGTGGCGCTGTGGCTCAAGTGGTAGAATGCTCACCTTGAGCTGAAAAGTTGAGGGACAGCGCCCATTCCCAGGGTTCAAGCCCCACGACGGACAAAACAAAAACAAAAACAAAAAAACAAGAATGATATACCATTTGTAAAGACACCAAAGGAATGATTATGTTAAGTGAACTAAGTCAGGCTCAGAAAGATAAAAGATGTTTTCCCCTCTATTTGTAAGCTTGATTTAGTTTATAAACATAAGTAAATGCATTAGGTGGCATGCAAGTTTATGCAAAAACATTAATGGAAATATGGTAGATTTCTAGGAGAAGTCAAGTAGCATAATTCCTTAGAAAGGCAAAGTCACAACTCAACAAAATTAACACCAGGAAACTGGTACTTGGAACTGCTGGAGTGGGGTTAAGATGAAAGGGATAGATGAATGAAGAGGAGATGTGAAGGAAAAGAATTCAGTGTGTATCCTACAAAATTAAGACGAGTGAAGGAAGGAGTGCATTGGAAGAGATGGGTGTTAGTGTTGAAAGGGGTGATATCGATCATGATGCATTGTATATATAAGCTGCTTTTCAAATGTCAAATCCTTTCTACAACTACTTAAGGATTAGAATAAAAATGGTGATAATAATAACAAATGAAAAAAGGAAAAAAGAAGAGTAAAGGGCATATGGTAGACCTCTGGGAGGAGGAATTTCTCCCAGAAGCAGAGCCCACTGGACCTTCACTTTGCACAGAAAAGGCTGTTTGAAGCCTTTCTCACAATATGCTCAACAGTACTACAGCATCTTTGGAGACTTTGAGGAATAGCAGAAATTTAAACTCAAACCCAATTTTGTCAAATCAAGAATCTTCTGGAACAAATCCCCAACGGGTCCATTTACACATGAAATGTAATAGATACTGTTGTGAAGCAGTGTTACTTCCTTCTATGCACATTAAGATTGCTAGAAAACACATTATTCGAAAAGTACCGATGCCTGTTCCAAACCAAGGAAGTCAGGGTCTCTAAAAGTAGAACCTGAGCAGCTGTAATTTTCACACATTGCTAAGGTGCTACAGAATTGAAGACCTGCTGCTCTGGAATGTAACTGTGAAGATGTCATGCTTGCCTTCCAGGCTGAATAGGAGCTGGGCAGAAGGAAGAGCCTGTCTCAAGGAAGGCTTGAGTCAATGGGGAAACACAGGGGAGACACTGGGGAAAGGCCTTTGCAAGCCAAAGCCAGGCAGGCAGGCCTCTGAGTAATCCCAGAACCACCAATTAGCAACTCCATGACCTCAGGGAAATTATTTAAGCTTTCTACCTTTGGTTTCCTTCTAGGCAAAAAATCAAGATAAAAATACTTAGTTTGGAGGGCTGTGATTAATAAATAGATATTTAATGCATCTGAGGTAGGGTACTGTGCTAGATCAATAATAAATATTGACTGAATAGAAACATTAGTTACCATAATAGTTTTTTTTTTTTTCTGGGTGGAAAGTAGTGAAAAATCTCTGTATTCCATAGTGTTCTGCGAAAGTGTAAATGTTTGCAGACAGGTTTGACCATCTGTTCACACTCAGATTTCACTAATCTGTACATAGAAGAGTTAAGGACCGGAACTGCAGCTGTGAAGAAGCCAACACATAAAGACTAGCTAGCCATTTAAAACAGCTTTCTGTAATCAAGCCTCTCACGGTGTAATGTATATATTACTTATCATGAAGGTACTTTCACTTCTTAACATAACTCTATGGAAAGAATGCTTATCCTATGCCCTGGTAATTCCCAAAAGGTCCCTGTAAGGGAGAAGCTGCCAAAGTGACCATAACTCATGCAAGTAATTATCCCCAGAACTCTTGTAAAACTACAGTGAATTGTGTATCACAAAAGCATCTAAATAACACAAATCAACAAAAAGAAAGCTGCCTGGGACTTACCAGCTAAAATTAGCAATTGTCCCTGGTGGAAAGGAAAACACATCCATACAATTGCATATACATTCTGAAACCATTAATTAACTTCTTTTTAAAATAGTCAATTGTAATGAAGTGGACTCTGAATCGTCTACTTTCTTGGGAACATATGAATTCCAAAAATCTCTGCTAGAAGTTATGGCTAAAAAGAGTGAGCCAATACACCATTTTCCCCCTCAAGAAGTTAGGACCAAAATTGTAGTTTAGTGCTGAGAATGATAGTACATGCCTGTAATCCCAGGTAGTTAATAGGCATAGTTAAGGGCTAGCCTTGGCAGCAATAAATGAGAGCTGTTCTCAAAAAGAAGAAGAAGGAGGAGGAGGGAGAGGGAGAGGGGGAGGAGGGAAGGAGGGGGAGGAGGAGGAAGAGGAGGAGGATGAAGAGGAAAAAGAAAAAGAAAAAGAAGAAAAAAGAAAAAGAAAAGGCCAGGATCATGGTTCAAAAGGAGGAGAGTTTGGCATTCAATTCATTGTACAGGAAGAAAATCCCAAAATAGCCTAGTTTCAAACACATTGCTGAGTAATTTTAATAGTTTGGCTCATTATTCCATAGGGGTAAGGTAATATTTAAATATTTAAAACCTTTTCCATCCTGGCACTAGGGACAGAGGAGGAGATTGAAAGTTCAATGGGGAAGGTGAAATGGCCTCAATGTTAGGAGCTCTATTGGAACATTTTGGGAATTTTACTAAAGGGCAAGGAAATACTTTGGTATAGCATTTACTTGTGGTTATTTTTTTTGAGCCTCTAACTTTTGAATCTCTTATCTCAGCCTCCAATGTGTTGGTATTACAAGAGAGTGCCACCATGACTTGTTTATCCCTGTTTTGAATAAAGGTTTCATTAGATGCTAAGATTCTCTAGAGGATGCTCCTGCTGTTGTGTGAATGTTTGTATGACACCAGTGGTTGAAATCTCATCACCATGGGAAAGAATTAGGCAGTCAGGCCTTTGAGAAGTGGTTACTCTCTTATTAATGGGATCATTGCTGTCATATAAGAGGTTTCCCACCAAATGAGGATTAACCTGAAAGCCCTCATCAGACCATTATTCTGCTGGTGTCTTCATTCTAGACTTCCCATTACCCAGAACTGTGGCAAATCAATCAATATCTTCTTTATTTATTTTATTTATTTTTTGTTGGTCATGGGGCTTGAACTCTGGGCCTGGGTGCTGTCCCTCAGCTCTTCAGCTCAAAGCTAGTGCTCTACCACTTGAGCTGTAGCGCCCCTTCTAACCTTTTCTGCTTATGTGGTGTTGAGGAATCAAACCCAGGGCCTTATGCATGCAAGGCAAGCACTCTACCACTAGGCCACCTTCCCAGACCCTCAATATCTTCTTTATAATTTACCTAATATCAAGGTATTTTGTCCTAACAAAAACAAGCCCACTTCCACTCTCAGTAGGCAAGGGAAAAAGATCATTAGCAAAAATTAATATTGCCAAGACAGTATGTTTCCTGCCATCTTTGAACTTATTTTTGAAAACTGCATCTTTGCCTGGCTTATAAGAGCCCAGAACACAAGCATCACACACAGGGGCTCCAAAGCCACACCTGTCAGCCTCTTTCTTGTGGTGACAATTCAGGGCCTCTTTGGCTACCACAACTGATGGTTCATCTCTGCTGCACAGCTGGCCTTTCTTCAACTTCTTTTACTTAACTTCCCTACAGCATTCTGCTTCTACACTCCATTGTGGTACACCCAGAAGTACATGTCCACATAATAAAAAGACCTGGCTGCCTGACAGAAACACTGGGGAAAAGGCATTCCAGTAAAGTAAAATACAAGCCAGAAGGTTGGAGCTTAAACCATCCTACCTCCTAAACCAAAACCAAATCAAGACTCTAGCAGGACTTGTTTCCTCAGTTTGTACAAAGCACACACACAAAATCTGTCATTCCTTGGGCAAAACAAATCATGAGCAGCCAGCGAAAATGAAAGTCAAGGCTCCAGCAATTATCTCAGAGAAGGTTCCCATGGGTTCCAAAAAGCAGGAGAGAGAGAGAAGGAGAATCGGACATCTAATGGGGCATCCGGGTTTGAATCCAACTATGCAAAAGACCTGGATGGGAAATGTACTGAGAATTCTCTATGCTACTTTAGTAAACTACTTATTTCAGAGCTTCAGATTTCTCAATTGTGAAAGAGAAAAACACATTTTTTGCAAGGCTTACTTTGTTTTAGATTTAATTTGATCAATATCGATTGTGTGCCAATTACATATTAGACATCTTTATGTGATTTTAGGATACCCCTGGCAAAAGCAAACACATAAACTTACATATGAGAAAAAGCGTTTCTGTCCTGAAAAAAGTTTGTATTCTTCTAGGATACGCATTTCTTTTTATTTATTTTATTTTATTCTTTTATTTCATTTTTAATGTTTATGAACTTCAAAATTTTATACAGGGGAGTTACAATCTAACATGTCCATCTAAGGAAATGCATTGCTTTCTAATTTATATCATACTCTTTCATTTTAAATTAGTCTATATTAAATATGCAAAGTTATTTCATTTTGGTATTTCCATACATGCATCTAATGTGCTTTGATCAAAGTAATCCCCTCTATTATGTACCTTTCCATGTTTCTAAACAATTTTCCTGAGTTTTATTATCTTACTATCATGTAAGTTGATAAAGTACATTCATCTCTTTGGTTCTCACACCACTGTAGCTGTTTTACATTCCTGCTTCTCATGCCTTATTTTTTTTCTATTTCTTTATCCTTTTCATTTTTTCTTTTACTTTCCCCTTCCTTCCCTACTTACTTCTTTCTCCTTTTCTCTCCCTTTTTCTTCCTTCCTCTCTTTTATCTAGATTTGTTTGAGAAAGAACATATAATATCTTTCTCCATTTAACTTTTATTTTAACTTCATTTGATGATTTTGAGTTCTATCTATATACTTTCAAATGATATAATTTCACTTTTCTTTACGGCTGAGTAATATTCTATTCTGTATGTATTTTATATTTTCTTTACGTGTCAACCAGTTGATGGGTATCAAGGCTAAACCTATAGTTTGGCTATTGTGTATAGTATCTTCAATAAAGATGAATGTGCAGGTATCTCTCTGTTGGGGGGCTTATATTATATTCAGTACATGTCAAAGAATGTCAGGATCATATGAAAATCTGTGTTTAGCACACTGAAGAGCATATACACCAGTTTCCATAGAGGTTTATGTTCACATTAACCACTTATGAGGGTTCATCCTGGCTCATCTTCTCACTTGAGTTTGTTATTATTTGTTTTCTTGGTGATAGTCATTCTCACTTGATGAGATTTTAGTGTAGCTTAGATTTGCATTTCTTTTATGGCCAGGGATGCTGAATATTGCTTCATGAATTTATTAACACTTTGTAGTTCTTTTGACAATTGCCTGTAAATTTCATCTGCTCATTTATCAAATGGATTATAGGTTCTTTTGGTACTTATTTTTTGGAATTATTCATGCATTCTGGATACTAATCTTTCTGCCAGTGAATGGCTGGCAAAGATTTCTCTCTCATTCTATAGATTTTCTTTTGATTCTGATCATTGTTTTCTTTGCTGTACAGAAGCTGCTAATTTGATGGAATTCTATTTGTCCTTTCTTGCTCTTATTTCCTGAGCAGTTGGAGTCTTATTCAACCACCAATTAAGTGGGTGATGATGCCTGTATATTCAAAGGTTTTTCTATACATTTTCCTCTAGGAACTTCAAAGTTTCAAGTCTTACATGTAGATATTGATTCATTTTGAATTGTTTTTTGTACAGGTAGTGAGATAAGGGTCTATTTTCTGTCTTCTACATATGAATATCCACTTTTCCTAGTATCATTTGATGAAGAGGTTTTCTTCTCTCTAATATCTGTTCTGTTGAAAATCAGATGACCATAACTGTGGGGGAGGGGGACCTCACTTATAGGTCTTCTATTCTATTGGACAACATGACTATGTTTTATGCAAGTACTTTACTTTTTTAAAATAAATATGGCTATGGGGCTGGGAAGGTGGCCCAGAGGTAGAGCGCTTGCCTTGCATGCATGAGACCCTGGGTTTGATTCCTCAGCACCACATAAGCAAAAAGAAAAAAAGCCGGAAGTGGCGCTGTGGCTCAAGTGGTAGAGCGCTAGCCTTGAGCTGAGGAGCTGAGGGACAGCGCCCAGGCCAAGAGTTCAGGCCCCACGACTGGACCCCCCGAAAAAAAATAAAATAAATATGGCTCAATACATAATTTTAAATAATACTTATGCTATCGTATCTCTTTGAGGAGAAAGTCATGGAGCATCCTGGGTAGAAATGCAGGGGGGAGTGAGGGAAGTGGGTAACCTGAAGATCTGATCTTCAGCACTGCTCTTTTTGCTTAGGATTGGGGGGATCGCTTATACTTCCAATGAATTTTGAGGTTAATTTTCCTATATCTGTGAAAAGATGGTATTGGAATTTTGATGAAGATTTGCTGTATTTGTGAATTGCTTTTTATAGTATAGAGATTTTTATAATAATAATTCTGATGATTCATGATCACAGAAGATTTTCCACCTTCTGTTGTTTTCTGCAATTTTTTTCTGTTTGAGGTTTTCAAGTTTTCATTGTAAAAATTTTTAATCTTTTTTGTTAGGTTTATTTCTAGGAATTAAGTTGGTTGGATTTTCTTTTTCTTTTTGAGGTTACTGTGTATTGTTTTCCTCCTTTCTTTCTCATCCTGCACATTTTTGCATATAGAAAAGTAACTTTTTTTTTTACAAATTAAAGTAATACTTAAAATTTTATTTCAGCTTATATGTACAATTTGTTTAAATTGCTGACATACACCTGTTTAATCCAAAAAAGAAATGTGAAAAATGTGAAGTACTTCTACCAAAGAAACAACAAATTGATATAGCCTATCCAAAAGTCTTCCACTAGTCTCTTCAGAAGATCTAACTATAGTTCAAGCACAAGTTGGATGTCTAGTTATCATCATCATTTTAATAATTCAGATTATGCCTCACTATTATACCTTATAATACCTCTTGTATTAGTCTCTTGTAAAAATCTTCCATGAGTTTGTGCACTGTGCTCTTGGCTCTTAGGCCTGAATATCATTTTGAGAGAAATGGCATAGAGGTTGATAGAGTAAGAGTGCCTCCAGGAAACCTGGCTCTTCCCACCTTTATGATCCTTATGATCTTTGTGATGCTATTGAAGAGTCGTCCTTCCAGATGGTCTTCATGATGCTAGTAGCCATTTATGATCAATTATATCCAACAACAAATGAGATACTAGAAGTATGCTTAGCAGTCTTCCCTGCAGTGTTCAATGAGTTTCAGAAATTTAAATCTGAAGCTGGGCACCGGTGGCTCATGCCCGTAATCCTAGCTACTCAGGAGGCTGAGATCTGAGGATCGCGGTTCAAAGCCAGCCCAGGCAGGAAAGTCCGTGAGACTCTTATCTCCAATAAACCACTAGAAAATCAGAAGTGGCACTGTGGCACAAGTGGTAGAGCTCTCGCCTTGAGCTGAAGAGCGCAGGGACAGCACTCAGGCCCAGAGTTCAAGCCCCACGACCAACCAAAAAAATAAAATAAAAAATAAATAAAAAATTTAAATCTGAAAATCTCTTACAGCCTGAAGGATAAATACATCCAACTAGAAAAGTAACTTTTAAAGATTATATATCCTGGTACATTGTTGCAAGATCTAAACATTTTATAGTAACATTTGGAGGTTTACTAAGTATACAATCATATCATCTGCAAATAGGAATCATTTCATGTTTCAGAAAACATTTTTACTACATGGTTCAATTGAAATTTTTAGTTGTGACAAATTGTAAAGAGATAGTTGGTGCCATGAATAAATCTTCTGGGGAAAATTTGCATCTGTGAGGGAAGTTGGCTGTCAACACTAGCATGCAAGGCATAAATTATCCATGACTACCGATTTCAAAGATGAATTAAGAGGAACTGCAGGTCAGTCTATCACATATCTCAACCACGCTGTCATTGCTCATCACACATCTGCTTCTTTATATACACGTGTTCTAATCTTTAGTACTTTATTGCCATTGTAGAAGTAAGTTTATAAAGGCTTATAGTGATTAAACACTAAATACAAGGTACATCACTGCCTACCAAATCCTAGATCTCAAACAAGTGCATCTTATTCCAATACCTTTTCTTTTGTCACTGGTAATATATTTTGTCCCTATTACAAGCCTGTGCTTATTGAACCATTCACCCATATGATTCATTCAAGCTTTAAGATACCTCTATGTTAAAACCTGAAAATAATACTTATACCATCTTGCCTCTTGAGGAAGAGAACAGAAGAGGGAATGTTGTTTCTGAAGGAGAAGAAAGATATAGCCTGCAGTAGACAAAAGCCACAGAGGCTCCTGGGTGAAGTCCATGGCTGGTAGGGAGGGGCCCTGTAAGCAAAGGGCTTGGATCAGGTAAAGAAAAAGTCTGCTGTTTACCTGGGCCTGAAGACACTGAAGTTTCAGAGATGCCTTTGATTTTCTTTCATAAAAGGCTGTACTCCACTTCCACATGTACTCAGTAACAACCCTGAAACTAGATTGTAAAGCCACCATGGAAGACAGAAAGCAACGGCTCATTTCTCTTCTTTTTAAGTAATGGTCCAAGGAGAACCCACATTTGGCAAGTATCCTCAGATAGCTGCCTTTTCCTTGGAGTTAACTGGCACAGTATCACTAGCTTTGTAGGGATGGTGATGTTTTAAACCTCTTCATGTGCAAAACAAAACAGTATTTATTTTTATTTTTTGTGCTGGTCCTGGGCCTGGAACTCAGGGCCTGGACACTGTGCCTGAGTTTTTCTCTTTAAGGCTAGATATCTACCACGTAAGTTGCAGTACCACTTCCAGCTTTTTGGATGGTTAATTGGAGCTAAGAGTCTTACAAACTCTCATTTGAAGCCAAACAAAGAATCCAGGAATTCTTATCTCCAATTAATCACCAAAAAATCTAGCAGTGGAGCTATGGCTCAAATGGTAGAATGAAATTCTTAAGAAAAACTGTCAGGGACAGCAACCAGGCCCTGAGTTAAAGCCCCAGGACTGGCACAAAAAAATAAAAAATTTAAACTGAGGGATTGAAGCTTTAGTTCAGTGAAAGAGTGCTTCCATAATAACTGAAAGGCCTTGCATTTGGTCCTCAGCACCAAAAATAAAGATTAAAAATTAAATTTAAAAAATAAAACAAAACCGATGATTACTTTTTATTGAAGCAGTGTTTGTTATCACAACAATCTTTAATGCACTTGATAACTATAAAAGATAATTGTTGTTATAATTTTATGTGACTATTCCATGTCCTAGAAAGTAATGTAATGTTGCATAGGTATTAAAAATGGGGAATATCACAAAGAAGCATGCTACTCCAAAGCTTATGTTTTAAACATTTTCGCAAAAGAAATAGTCATCCCTAGAACATGAAAGTAAAAAGAATAAAGATGTATAGCATTTTTTTAACAAACAGAAGAGTTAATTTTATACTTTCATTAAATTTCAAACATAAAATGCCCAGCTGGTTTTGAACCATGATCCTCAAATCTCAGCTTCCCACATAGCTAGGATTACAACCACCCATGTCTAACTAAAGCAATATATTTTAAAGAAAAAATTCACTTGGAAATTTTATTGCAACATGTCCCTAATCATTCTTTGTTTTTAACTTGGGCCATCCTTAGTGATTTATATCACAGAATGACAATTCAGAAAACTTTCTGCAGAGTCTCTGCATGCCATTGCTTGCTCCAGGGATAGAGGTTTGGGAAATAGGTAAGAATCAAATTCAATTCAATTAGTTACTTGAAGTTTAAGTGGCCTGTTTCATTCTATAGTATCCTTTTGATCTTCAAATCAATTGTCTCTAAGAGTGTGGGAGAAGATGATATAAGAGCAAGATGTAGCTTTTCTACTTTTATTCTAATTTATCTGTCTTTTAAAATTTGCTATTTTTAATTGACTTGAAAGCCCCTTACGAATCCACAAATTGTGTTGCTTTATAACCCATAATCTTCCCCCTCTGCCTGAATTATTACAGGTGCTCAACAAATATACTTTTAGTGATTAATCTAAAATAGTTCATTTTGGGTTGTAGAGTAAAATTGTTAAATTAAAACCTGATTCTAGTATTTCTTTCTTCTAGAGTGGCAGAGAAAAGGGTGTGATCTATATAAAAAATAATTGCACAGCTCCAAGCTAGTCATGGAAAGATCTATAAAGGGAGTTTATGCCAGAGCCAATCACAGAAGACAGGGCCAAATTTCTTCAGAGAAAGCAGTTGTTCCGCCTTGGGAGGGGCGTTGGAGGGGATTTTTATTTTCATTTTAATTGCTTAAAAGGTAAGTAAATTTATCTTTTTTTGTATTTTTGAACTGGATTTATGTATAAAAATAAGCACAGAGAAAGGACTTGATCTGAAGGAATATGCCATATTTGCAGGGACATGTATTCATTAACTATGCAGAGTTTGTAACTGTGGGGCACTGGCACCAGGCCTGAATTCTTTTTCTCCTTTTGGTGCTGGAACCATTCTCCACTGTCACCTGAACTTCAGGGGGGAAAAAAAAACAGCTTAGTAAATCACACAGCCTATGCAAGTGCTGTCATGAGAAACTCTAAGGAAATTGGTTTCAAGGCCAAAAGGAAATGACCAGTTGTCAATATAACTCAGCAGCAAAGTATCACTTAAAAGACTGGCTGAGGAGTTAAAGGTAAGATGGATCTTTAAAAAATACAAAAGGATGTTCTGATGTATATCAGAGAATATTAAATTTTCAGGAAGCAAATGCTAGGTGAACATTGAAGTTATATATTTTTGTATTATATGAAGAAAATCCTGGATAGCTATAGAGCAGGGAAGTGATGTTAAATACATATCAATGTTTGATGATATATACATATGTATATTATATAAGTATATTAAATATTAATATATCATATACAATTCCATATATGCATATATTGTATAATATATAAATATACTATATATCATATATATGAATATATATGGATTTAAGAAGAAAAGAGGAGTGTGATATAACAAAATTAAGTGTCACAGAGAGTATAAAACAGTACTTAAAAGACTGACTGAGGAGTTAAATGTATCAATCAGGTCTTTAAAACATACAACAGGAATTGTCTGATGCATATAGGAGAATACTAAATTTTTAGAAAGCAAATGCTAAATTAATAGTGAAGTTGTATATTTAACTATTACATGAAGAAAATGATAGAAAGCTAAAAAGCGCGTTAAATGTATTTCGTGCTTGATGAGAAATAAATCCTGTGTATGTATAGTGATGTATAGTGATGAAAGAGAGTGAAGGCAAAGAGGAAGGTGAGGTAGTATGGTAGGGTAAGTTCTTGAACCAAAAAGATTCTTCCACAAGATAGAGAAACATACAAACACACCCAGGCTCCTCAAGTCAATGGTTATGATCTTTCCTTTCCCTTCTGTCCCTGTTCATTCTTCCCTCCTGAATCCACATCCATTGGAGAAGTTTGTTTGTTTGTTTAATTTGTGAGTTGTACTTTTTTTTTTTAATACAATGAACTCATTTGCATCATCACAGGGTTCAATTCCAGTAAGTCTTTGGGTCTCTTGGGTAACTCACTTTACTTGTCATAATGACCTCCCTATCTTCAGTATAAAAATAGAAGAAAATGTGTGAAATGTAGAGGGTTGTTGCTGAGAGTTGGAAAATAGTTGAGGGCTTTCAGCCAAGCATCTGGTACAGATACTATAGTCAACAGATAGTAACTATCTTTACTTCCCTTATACTAGCTAATAATACCTAGAACTTTCTAGGTGGTTGCTGTTTTGTGAGATATATATATATATATATATATATATATGTATATATATGACTAGATTCTAATATGAATCATGACACTATCTTGTCAAGTTATGTTGGAGAGAATCCATGAAAGACAAGTCAATCTGATTAACTTATGAAGCAACACATTTCCTTTGGTTTTTAACTAGGTGTGTGGATTGAGTATAGAATTGATCCTTCAAATTAGAACACAAAAATGGACAAAATCCACATTTCTTGATACTTACTTGGTTGTGCTTTGGCTTACTCTTTTTAAAGAGTTAAATTATGTGTGCCTTCCATAGAGTCTAAATACACTTCAGCTAATTCATTTGTAAACTCTTGCTTATTACACAGTTTATTTGTATAGTTATAGCTACATTCTAGCCACCATAAATGAAGGCAATGATACAACCTATGTTTCTCTGAGTATGGTTTACTAGGCTTAATGTATTTGCTTATAGGTTTTTTCCCCCATTCTTTCTGATGGATGAGTAGAATTCTATTGTGCGTAGATTCCCCATTTTCTTGATTCATTCATCCATTGAGGGGCATCTGGGCTGATTCCATATCTTGAGTATGGTAAAGAATGCTGAAATGAAATGGTTGTGCTGGTAGCTTTAGAAAAGATGTACCAGAAAAAAAAACACAAAAAACAAAGAAAAAACAAGTGGTAGAGCGCTAGCCTTGAGCAGAAGAGCTGAGGGACAGTGCCCAGGGCCAGAGTTCAGGCCCCATGACCGGACCCCCCAAAAAAACAGAAAACATAGAAAAGACGTACCAGAATATGAGTACTTGCAAGAGAAAAGGGTGGTGCCAAGGGGAGAAGGAGAGAAAAATGAAGGTGGGGAGAGGAACAAGGCAAGAATGAAGGCAAGAATAAGTTGCATATACCACAGAATTGAGGGAAGAGGTGGGTTGAAGGGGAGAGATAAAAATTTTAAAGTGATACCTGTCAAGATGCATTGTACACACAAACAGCTTTGTTAAATGGCAAAACAATTCAATATATAATCTAAAGTCAAGATAAGAAAGGGGTAGAGCAGGTTGGGAGAGGTGGATGAGGATGTTGAAAGGGGTGACAATGATCAAGATGCACTTTATTCATGAACTGCTTCAGTGAATGGCAACTCCTTTGTACACTTACCTAAAGGTAATATAAAAATTAGAAAATGGGCAGTCAGCATTAAAAGTTTTGCATAGAGTATATGAAGGTTCACAACAACCTCAGAAAAGATTAACTATTAGGTATTCTAGTGGGATGCCCAGGGTATACAACATAAAAAAAGTGTTTCCAGCATCGGGTTTTTTGTTGTTGTTGTTGTTGTTGTTTTGTCTTTACTGTTCTCTGGGATAGTAACTCTAAACTATTGACAACAAGGAATGGACAAGCTAACATGGACCACAAAACAAGTTATGAATAGAAACAAACTTTTTTTATATACTGAAGCATAAACCAATACAAAATTAGGTTAGAACTATTTTTCTCTTTTAATTAATAAATTAACATTTATTATCTTTTAATTGTACAAAGAGGTTTCAATTCAACATGCCAGTTTGTAAGTACAATGCATCTTGATCAATGTCACCCCTGAAGCATTTCTAAAGAGGTTTGTGTTTCCTCATTTGGAACTTAAGGCATTATTGAGAAGAAAAAATGGAGAGAGACTAATGGAACTGGAAAGTGGAGGAAAGGATAGACTATCTTAAAACACTGGTTAAAAAAAAAACACAAAAATTAAAAACCAACTGTGTTTCTATATGTTTTTATATCTCTCCAACTTAATTTGGGATAGTCTTAAAGGCCACTCCTTCCTCATGCAAAAACTATCACTTAGAATGAGACATTAAGTCTAATGAAAACATTCTATATCATCTTAAATTCCTGATCACTCAAGACAAATACTATAGCATTCACATGAGGCCAATTTATAAAAAATTTCTACTAATTTACAGAAAATATAGGATTGATGGCTTATCTAGGGCATTCTTTTGATTAAGGACAGGCATATGAATCAGCTATCTGGAATATAAAGATTCTGTCATTTTCATACAATGATGACAGTAATGAATAATGAGGCAAAGGTAAATGGTTTAAATTTGCAATAACTAGTATATGTCTGAGACAAGCAGAAAAGGTCAAATAAGATGATGTTAGGTGAAATGAACCCCAAGATAAGGACACAAGTGGTTTTTTTCTTTCTTGGTATTGTTTCTAACATATTTATAAGGTGATTTCTTTGTTGCTTTGTATGTCCCTCCCCGACAGTATAACCCCTGTTTTCACTATATTTGATGTTGGTATAATTTGTGGAGGGGAAGGGAAATAAACAAATCGTTTAAATATGGATACAGGTGGACCCATTGCAACAATGAGATGTACAAGTCATTATGTCGAAAAACGAACTTTATAACTTTGGTGGGGGGGGGGGGCGAGGATCAGGTGGGGGAATGGGGAAGGATGGGAAGGGATGGGAAGGGGAAACAAAGAGGAGACAACAATGCTTGATAAGAAATGTATTCGTTATTTTGCCCATGTAATTGTAACCCCTCTGTACAATATTTTCACAATAAAAAACTTATTATAAAAAATCTGTTTGTTCACATTTCTGTAAGAGTAAATGTCTATTGAAAATAATTTGTAAATCTTTTGGTGAGAATAAATTAAATAAGTAAAATGTTTTTATACCTTATTATAAACTAGTTATCTTCAATGTCTCTACCTAAATGTAGTGTTGTGTCTATTCGGCCTGATGATCATGGGTATTTTGAGCAACTCTAATGATCGTTTTATTCCATCTAAGTTAAAGATTGGCTTTACGTGTATTTGTGAAACTGGCCATCCTAAAATTTTTT
Source organism: Dipodomys spectabilis (assembly GCF_019054845.1). NCBI lineage: Eukaryota > Metazoa > Chordata > Mammalia > Rodentia > Heteromyidae > Dipodomys > Dipodomys spectabilis. The sequence continues at coordinate 11,762,175 of NW_024870771.1, forward strand.
AACTTTCTTAAGTATAATCACAGCTAGTGAAGAGGATGCACATATTCACTAGAGGAAGAACTAGCACAGAGAGCTTAATAAGAGGGGAACATTGCTCTTCCCACTTCTGAGACTCTAGCAGGAAGGTGGGCAGTTGGTGTGCAATGACCTTAAACTGGTTTCTCCTACAAAGCAACAGGTGAGCATTGTAATTACAAAGTGCCAGCCAATAGACACTGGATTCAAAGCCTCACTGTTGTACTTACTAGTTACTGGACATCAAAAGTCATTCAATACCCTTCCAAGTATGAATTGGAAGACTTCTGGTAACAAAAAATAACTCCTCTTTCCCATTAGAGCTATTCTTGCTAGCACACAAAGCTATTCAGAAATGATAAAAATAATGAATGAAGATATTTGGCTCAATATTTATTTGAATTTAAGGTTAAGTATGAAATTTTTTTGAACTTGAAAGTTAACATGGGTTTGTTTTACCCAATTATTTTCATAAGGAATCAGTGTCAAGGTTTTGTAGAAACAAGAACAAGCATATAGACAGAGTTTCTTAATAGTTCTTAGGGCCAGTACAGCAAGAGAACTTGCAATTTATATGATTCCCAAGTTCATTAGGTTTGGCTGCAGATTATTTACAGCAGAGACAATAAAAAATCCAAAGAAAGCTTTTGCTTTCCACCTGTTTTCATGGGCAAAACCCACCTTGCAGTGTAATGTGTGTTCTTGGTTATATATGGAAAAACATACCTCAGGCCAAAGTACAAACTCCTTCCTATAAGCAGTCTGTCCCTCTTTTGACGTGTTTAAAAGCAGCCTGGGATACTTTAATTCTAATTTCCTCCCCCCAGAGCAGGAAATATTTCTCTCTCTTTTCCATTTCTACCTACTTTAATCATATTCTACTAAAATAAATTCTTTCTTTAAAAAATAAGCTGCTGGGGCTGGGAAGTGGTAGAGAGCTTGCCTTGCATGCATTAGGCCCTGGGTTCTAGTCCTCAGCACCACATAAGCAGAAGAAAGCCAGAAGTAGTGCTGTGGCTCAAGTGGTAGGGCACTAGCCTTGAGCTGAAGAGCTGAGAGACAGCGCCCAGGCCCAGAGTTCAGCCCCCACAACTGGCAAAAAAAAAAAAAAAAAGCTGCTAGTTCTTGGTTTGGGTTCAGGAAGCAACATAGCAACAGTTATAATTTACCTGTGGCTACAGATGTGGAATGGTGTGTCACTGACTGAAGTAGAAGGAGGCTTATGATCATTATAACTTAATGATCATGATAATCACCACCATGTCCTGTAGGAGGTGGTCTAGCCCATTTCTGAGGTCTTACTTCTTAACCTTTGTGTTCTTATCATGGAATCCACATTTCATCCTTTTCATCTTTGACAAAATAGCTTTAGAAGGAATTCTGTGATGTTACCAATTTTAATATGACTTCTGCTTAACATACATATGATCCCAATGCCTTTCCTCTGGGTACATACTCTTAATTTGCGTTCACTATCATTTAGTTGTATGATAACATCCCAAATTCAGGTTTTCCTGCACTGTCCCAGAGAAGATTACTACTAAAGCCTTTCTCCTGTTAGAATGTCAGGGAAATGCACATGCCATCTGTATAACCAATATCAACTTTAAACTTGATTAAACTGTTCTCCACATGCCAAAATAGTTTTCACACAGATTTCTAAGCTTTAGATGTTGAAAATTTAATCCCAAATGTCCTCCCCTTAGATTGGGTCCAACATTTGACTGTAAATAATTACAGTTGAAGGGAATTAACAGAGAAAAAAGAAAGAATAAAAGAAAGGAAAACAGTGTAATAAAAACGTCTTACTTCCATTTCTGGAGTTCATAATTCCCTTTTGTTACTGTTTTTGCTTTCTCTACCATTTGTCTTGCATGTAAGTTTATCTGATTTAGGAAGGGGAAGCACAGAAACAGTGATCCATACAGCTTTGGTGAGAGGAAAGTTGGGAGGGGATAACTGGGAGAGAATGAGGGAGGAGATGACACTGTTCAGAAGGAAATGTACTCATTACCTCAATCATGGAGTTATAACCCCTCTATACATCATCTTTACAATACTTAAAAGAAAAAAAAGAATTACAACAGGAATACCAAGAAATAGGGACATCTTTTAGGGAGTGGGCAAAGAGGGGACACAGGAAAGAAGGGAGGAAGATTGAGATAGTGTACTCATTGCATTGTATTTTCAGTGTACACTATGTAAAAAATGAACTATGTAACTTGAGGGTAATGAAAAGAGGGGATATTGGGGAAAATGAAAGAAGGGGTGACATTGATCAAAAAGCATTGTACACATAACTTGCTTTTTGTACAGCTACTTAATAATAATTTTTACTATCGATAACTATTAAAAACATAACTGAAACCAAGAAACACATTTGCATTGAATACAAGTAAAAATTGTTTGAACCACAGTTTTTTCATTAGAGTTTTAATTGATCAGAGTACTTCCTCAAAGTTAAAATCAGAGATAAAGTCTTCTATTAATATCATTATTAATATCTTTAAATAGTTGTAGAAAGGAGTTGCCATTTAACAAAGCAATTTATGAGTGCAATGCATCTTGATCAGTGTTATCCCCTCCAACATTTCACCCTCCTTCTGCCCACTCTGTCCTTTACTTTTCTTAATTTTGTAGATTACATTCAATCCCCTTCCTCTCTACATTTAGCTACTCTTCTCATCTTGGCACCACCTCTATCTTGCAGGTATCCATCTCCTGGTGTTTATTTGTTGGGCTTTGACTTTGTATTTCAGAGTAAAATGTTGGTTGTCATCCAAGGGCCAATGAATCACACCTAGAATCCTATCTACTCTATGGTCTGGGATCTGAGGATCAAGGCTCAAAATGAGTCTGGTCAGACAAGTTTTAAGATTCTTATTTCCTTAATCAGCCAAAATCTGAGAAAGGAGGTATAGCGCCAAAAAAGGGAGAACTTGAGGCCCTGAGGTCGAGGCCCTGAGCTCAAGGCCCAGTACCAGCAAAAAAACAATTTTGCTTCTCATGGTCTTTTATTTTAGATTACTTCATACCAAAGAAACATAGGTCCCATGGTTTCCTTTATTTGCAATAACTACTATATGTCTGAGTCAAGCAGAAAAGGTCAGATAAGTTGATGTTAGGGAAATGAACCCTAAGATATGTATTCAAATGTTTTTTTTTTTCCTTTCAGGCGATTATAAGATGATTTCTTTGTTGCTTTGTATGTCTCTCCCCCATGGTATAACCCCTGCTTTCACTGTATTTGATGCTGGTATAATTTGTAGAGGGGAAGGGAAAAAACAAATCGTTTAAATAGGGATACAGGTGGACTCATTGCAACAATGAGATGTAGTAGTTGTTATGTCAAAAACGAACTTTACAACTTTGGTGGAAGGGGGAGGAGGCTTGGGTTGGGGGGTGGTTGGGAGAGTATGGGAAGGGATGGGAAGGGGAAACAAAGGAAGAGGCTACAATGCTTGATAAGAAATGTACTCATGGGATGTGAAGGGTAAACAAAGGAGGAGGCTACAATGCTTGATAAGAAATGTACTCATTATCTTGCCCATGTAATTGTAACAGTATGTTCACAAAAAAATAAAATAAAATAAAATAATGTACTCATTATCTTGCCCATGTAATTGTAACCCCTCTGCACAGTATTTTCACAATAAAAAATTACTTCATACCAGATGCATAATCAATTGGGACTCAGGCATGTAGTATTAGTTTACTTTCTTCTTTATTTCCTAGATCCTCTGTATTTGTTAACTTCAGACCTTCATCCTGCATCACACACAGCAATTCTACCAGTATCTTGAAATGTTTATTTATGGTGTTCCATACATCTTTGACTTTTTGTAGTTGTTAAAACATTTTCTAGACGTACAGAACATTTTCATGTGAAGTTTGCTAAATAAAGATATAATTTTTGAGAAATCTTACAGCATATGAAATATGAAATCAAGAAAACAACAATGACACAACAAAGACAATAGAACAAAAAAGCATTCTCCCTTGGCAGACCCTAGACAATCCCATAGACAGTACAACTTGCTAAAGTAACCATGAGACCCATGTGGAACCTAAGTGAGGAGAAGCTTGAAGGCTAAGTGCAATAAGTACTAATTGCCAGGATACTAGAACTTCATTGCAAGACTGAAGGATCATCCATGACACAGTTATTTTGTGATACCTTGTTAAAAAAATATCACAAGAAAGAGTTGCTTTACTCAGAATATAAGGGAATTAGTGAGCTAAGATGCAAGGGTATGAAAAGAGGAGGGTATAGGATGACAAAGTGCATGAGAGTAAAACAAATGGATCAGAAATTTAGACCGAATAAATTATAGGAAAAGAAACATGGATATTCAGGAGATGGTGAAAATGTAGATGCTAGAGACTATATATGTGACTGTGCATGTGTATATGTGTTTGTGTGTGTTTGTGTGTGTATGTGTGAGAGAGAGAGGGGGACTCTCTCTGTATTTGAATATTGGAATTAGGTAAAAATAAAAAATGATTCTAACATCAGTGTTTTGACAGAGACTGTAACTGTAAATGACCAAACCATGTCATTCGTGCAACTTAAAAAGTAAATAATGTATACTCTGATAAAAAGATTAAACACTCAATATAGGAAGAGAATAAACAGGGTGGAATTTTTGATTGTTCTGTTTTTGATCCAGCTGAAGTATCTAAAAGTGCTAGAAAATTTAAAGTTTGATATTCAACTTAATTGTTCTACATCAAAGAGGAAAAAAGCAGGGAGATGGCTTAAATGGTCACTATTCAAATATGTGCTATGGAACACTGACACAGGGCTATTTTGAGTTAAGATGTGTACTTTCTATAGCAAATACATCAAGTTTTAACAACTTAATGAAAATAAACTGTGTGATTAATAATTTTGTATTATTTTTGAAATAATATTTTGAGCATGCCAACTGTGATGGGTAATCTTGATTATGTTTGATCAGTTTGATTAGGCTTAGATAATTAGGAGAGACCATCTCTGATGTGTTTATGATGGTGTTTCCGGAGACATAAGTACTGGGAAAAGATGCACCCTCATAGTGGAAAGCACCATTAATGGGGTCCAAGAATCAGACTGATTAAAAGGAGGAAATGGAGAAAGACACGAATGTAGGCATTCTCTCCCTTTACTTCTTAGTTGTCAAGCTATGATATACTGTAGTCCACCATACTTTCTCCTCTAAGATGGTCTGAAACTTCTAAAAGTATGAGATGAAATAAATCCTTCCTCCCTTAAGTTGTTTATGTCAGAGATGAAAGTCTAACATGTAGAATAAATTAAAATGTATCATGAAATTTATGGCAATTGTCTTTCCTTCCTTTCTTCCATCTTTCTTTCCTTCCTTCCTTCATGCTTTCCATCCTCTCTCACTTTCTTTTGTACTGTTTCTGGGCCTTGAACCCAGAGCCTGGATGCTGTATCTGAGCTTTTGTGCTCAAAGCTAGTGCTCTACTAATTTAGCCACAACTCTGCTTTTGTGAATTGGAGATAACAGTCTCATAGATTTGCCAGCCTGGGCTGGCTTTGAAATGTCATCCTCATATCTCAGCCTCCTGAGCAGCTAAGATTACTGGAGAGAGAACCTCACACCTAGAAACACACATATTCTTGATCAATTAATACATTTTTGAGCTTCAGTGTTGACATCTAAAATCTTTGTGTAAATAAATCTTAACATCCAAGAGGAAGGAGCTCTTTAGGTGCTGGATTTGACAGGGTACAGGAGAAACAGAGCATGCTCCCAATAAAAGGGGAATTGGAATCTCATCTGTCCCCTCAACAACGATGAGGATCTCTACTGCCCACTTGATGTTCTATATTCTGCATCAAGATAGTGATCTCTGGTAATTGTTTTAATTTTTGCTTACATATATACAGTTGACTTTTTGTGTATGCTATGTCCTCCATTCCATTATCTGTACCTAAAATAACCCTGGAAAGTAGGCATGTCTGGTAGAAATATAAATTTAGAGGTGAGATACTAAGAATAAAGAATCAATGTGTAATGAGTACTTATATATGAGAGGCATACATGGAGTACTTTGTGTATATCTTATTTAATGCTCCAAGATCTCTTAGCCCAAGTATTTAAATGACTCTCTTTAGACTACATCTCAATAAGTAGGATGCTCATAATCATCACTGCTCTTTCCCTATTTTGTCACTTTGGAGAACTTTAAGAACTGAGATTCACGAGGAAAGGATCTACAGGATCATGCATTTGTTCAACTGATGCTTAGAGATAAGACTTTCTTTTTAGCAGACTTGTACATTTAATTATTTCCTTTCTAAAACAGATTCTAATGATCTTTGCTATTATGCTTCTAATTCAGTTTTATTATAATGAAATAAAGCAATGGCATGTGGATATGATTTATGAATACTTACCTCATGACTGGAGTTTTACACAGCATATTATTTAATCATTCTAACACTCCTCGAAGGTAGATTTCACTATCTAATTTTACAGACAATGAAACAAGCTCAGAGACCCAAAGCAATTTGATTGACACACAGCTAATGAATGGTGAAGAAGCTGTATTAAAATTTATTTAATTCACTTCCACCATTTTCCTCTTTTGTGCAATGATAAAGCTAAAGTCATCTTATTCTGACTTTAAAATTCTAGGCTTTAACATACCACCTTTGTTTCTTTTCTGCCCTCCTCTGAAGAGGTGGGGAAGAGAGCAGATGGTTTCAACAAAGATTTCAAGCTTCAGATTCCTTTTCTGTAAGCACATTCTGTGTGAAATGTCTGCTGTATATATATATATATATATATATATATATATATATGCTTCAGCTAGTTCCTATAAAAGACCATTTCAATCCACTTTCATAACATAGTTAAAAGTAAACTTTAGTGCCAGAAAAAGCAGCTACTTCATAAGCCAAAGCAATCCATCTTATCTAAGCTAAAGATAATAATTGAAAACTGGAAGTCCAGATCAAGAATTGGGAAAACTAAAAATATCTCCCAAATAAGTTCTTCTCTCCTTAATTTTTGATGACAGCTATGTATAGCAAAGTCTCAGACATAAGAAAACAAGTCTGTGTCCAGACACACAGAATTAAAGCCTGAATACCAAACGAAGAAAAGTTTCTCAAGCAAAACACAATTTTTAGAAGAATAAATAAAATCAGTTGGAAACCTAGGGAAGATAAGCATGTATATTGTTTAAATTTTATTTTCTTGTAAAGATGGTATACAGAGAGGTTGCAGTTACATGAGTAAGGTAATGAGTACATTTCTTGTGGAGAATTGTTACTCCCTTCTTTGTTTTCCCACTATCCCTTCTCTCCCCCACTTCCCTCACTTCCCCCCCCCCCGCCCCCCCGCAAAGTTGTGAAGTTCATTTCCCATTTACAGTCTTGTGGGTATCACTGTTGCAATGGGTCATCCTGTGTCTTTGTTTCAGCTTCTTTGTTGTTGTTGTTTTTAATGTACTATGAGATTGTTTTGTTTCCTTTGTATGTTCTTCCCCGTTTGGTACAGCTCCTATTGTCATTGTACTTGATACTGGTACCCTGAATCTTGTATACACATTTGTCCAATTTAGGGAGGGGAAGGGGAAAAATCTGTATATTTTTTATGCAAAAGCTCCTGAACTCTGAAATGGTGTAGTATTAGACACCTTTATCAGATTCCATCTCTTAGCCCTCATCAGTTCTACATGAAGTTAAATAATGCTTTTCGCCAGGTGTCAATGGCTCACACCTGTAGTCCTAGCTACTCAGGAGACTGAGACCTGAGGATCACAGTTCAAAGCCAGCCTGGGCAGAAACTCCATGAGACTCTTATCTCCAATAAACCACCAGAAAACGGGAAGTGGTGCTGTGGCTCAAATGGTAGAGTGCTTGCCTTGAGCTGAAGAGCTGAGGGAGAGCGACCAGGCCAAGAGTTCAAGCCCCACTACCAACAAAAATATAATAATAATAATAATACTTTTCTCTCAAATTCCATGTTCTTCCTGTCATACCTTTGTCCTTCTTCCTGTTCTCTGTCACTGAAGATTCCCTAACTTCTTTTTTCGGTGCTGATAATTTTATTTTATTTTTATATTACTATATATATATATATTATTGTAAAGATACTGTATAGAGGGGTTACACTTACATGAGTAAGGTAATGAGTACATTTCGTATCAAGCATTGTTACCCTCTCCTTTGATTTTCCCCTACCATCCCTTTCCTCCCCATCTCCCCAACTCCTCCCTCCCCCACACCAAAGTTGTAAAGTTCATTTTCAACATAGTGTTTTGTACATCTTATTGTTATACTGGGTCAACCTTGTTTCAGCATTTTGTTATTTCCCTTCCTCTCTCCAAATTAGAAAAATGTATATACAAGATGCAGAGTACTAGAATCAAAGACAGTGAAAACAGGGGTTATACCATAGGGATAGAACATACAAAAGAAACAAAAGAAAATCACAGAAAGCTCATTGGCTCCAGTTTTGGTCCTGAATGTGTTCTACCACCACACTACCATACCCTTGCATTGTGTCTCTTCTAACTTTTCTGTGCTGTAGAGTTGCTTTTCCTTTTTAATTTTGAAATCTATACTTCTACAAAGGATATGTGTGTAAAAGCTACTCTTTCCATAATGTTTTTAGATTTATTGAAACCATTTTAATCTGTCTGCCTAGTAGTAGTTTCCCATCACTTTTTAAATCATAACACTCAGTAATTATATTTGTACAGTAACATAGAAGCTTTGTCATTGACCATCTGGAGAGAGATTCTACCTTCTCTGACCAGATGTTTCCAGAGCTAGGAAAACCATTGTCTCTGTAACTAAAGAAGTTCTGTTTCAGGGTATAGATGATTTTCACTTTGGAACCTAAATCAATAAGTGTATAATGTGCATAGTATTCGAATATTCTACTAGTGAGAGAGTTGAGGGGAAAGTAAAGCAGACATGACATTTTGATACCATCAGTTTGATAAAGTCACTATAAATTCAACTTAGAACATGAATATGACATTCCACACTGACATGGATTTTCTGATAGATAGACAATTTTGATATAGTAATATTTTGCCTTGATCTAAGAAAGGTTAATCACCAACTTGTTTAATTTATTAATTCAAAAAGTGCCAAATCACACCATCAACAGGCATGGTTATTCCAGTCTTTCAAATATTTATTCCCAAGCATATATGGAAACAGACTAGCATCTATGTACTATGTATATCACCTTCCCACTCCTAGTCCCAGGACTGAGACCCTAATCTCTCTCTCAAAGAGGAGTATATGTGTGCATGTGTGTGTGTGTGTGTGTGTGTGTGTGTGTGTGTGTGTGTGTGTGTGTGTGTGTGTGTATACGAAACCTGAGACTCAGGGGCTTTATGTCCCTAGTGGGTCATGTATAATTAATTTTTTAAAAAATTATTTGGAAATTGAGAAAATTTCAGTGTGTGTCAAGGAGACCTAGAGTTTCTCCTATCCTTTCCTGTAATATTTTCAGAGTGTCTACTTTGACTCTGAGGGCTTTGATCTATTTGGAGGTGATTCTGGTGAAGGGTGATATATAAGGATCTAGCTTTAGTTTTCTACAGATAATTAACCAATTTTGCCAGCATGATTTACTGAAGAGGCTGTCTTTCTTCCATTCTATTTTTTTAGCTCCCTTATCAGAGATTAGGTGCTTATAGGTCTGTGGGTTCATTTCTGGGTCTTCAATTCTATTCCATTGGTCTTCAGGTCTGTTCTTGTGCCAGTACCAAGCTGTTTTGATTACTAGGGCTTTGTAGTAGAGTTTGAAGTTTGGTTTTGATATTCCTCCAGCACTGTTTTTTCTGTTAAGGATCGTTTTTGCTATTTGCGAGTCTTTTATTGTTCTATATGAATTTTTGGATTGCTTCTATTCCCTTGAAGAATGAGGTTGGAATATTGATAGGTATTGCACTGAATTTGAAGATAGCCTTGGAAAGTATTGCCATTTTCATGATGTTGATCTCTCCAATCCAGGAGCATGGGAGGTTTTTCCACTTCCTAAATTCTGCTTTGATTTCCTTTTTCAGGTTTTTAAAGTTTTCATCCTAGAAGTCCTTCATTTCTTTTTTTTCTTCATTTTTTTCTTTTTTTATTGTGAAAATACTGTACAGAGGAGTTACAATTACATGGGCAAGATGATGAGTACATTTCTTATCAAGCATTGTAGCCTCCTCCTTTGTTTCCCCTTCCCATCCCTTCCCATCCTCCCCCCGCGCCCCCTCTCCCCGCACGAAAGTTGAAGTCCTTCATTTCTTAGTTAAGTCTTAGATATTTTCTTTTTTTGTGGGGCTATTACAAAGGGAATTGCTTTCCTGATTTCAGCCACGTTCTTCTCATTATTGGCATACAGAAAAGCCATTGATTTTTGAGGGTTAATTTTATACCCTGCTACTTTGCCAAAGTTTCAAATCAGCTCAAGTAATTTGGGAGTGGAGTCCATGGAATTCTTTAAATACAAGATCATGTCACAAAGGGAGAGTTTTACTTCAGCATTCCCTGTTTGGATCCCATTTATGTTTGCATCTTGCCTTATTGTTGTAGCTAGGCATTCTAATACTAAACTGAAGAGAATTAGAGAGAAGTATTTAATTAATAATTGCACAGTATTTATAAATATAAGAACTGCTTAGATTGCTCTTCTGTAGCACTGGTTTATCCTCAGTGATGACTATGAATATGACTTGAGAAAGCAGAAGCAGATAATTACCTCAGCCAATGCTGCTTATGTTTCCAATAGATTTCAATGTTTACCATGTTTTCTTTCACATTGACTTAATATTTTGACTTACATAAGTAGCAGGAACATTGAGAGCCTTTTATCATATAATAATAGTAGATAGAGATAGATGGTTACAGAGATACAGATGCAGATTGTTGTATACATGGATCAGGTTTTGACTTGAATCACACCCAGGTTCCAGTGGAGCTATTGATTCATATTTCTTTTCTTAAAAATTTTAGTGTCAAGGTTGATATACAGAGGGGTTACAGTTACCTAAGTAAGGTAGTGGGTACATTTGTTGCTGAACTTATTACCCCTCCTTCATTTTTCTCCCACTTTCCCTCCTTCTCACCACCCCCCTCCAAGTTGTACAGATCATTTCCAACACATTGTCTTGTGAGTATTGCTGTTTCATTGGTTCCCACTTTGTCCTTTGTCTCAATATTTTGTAGTTCCCCTTCCCTTCCCTAATTCAGAAAAACATATATACAATACCCAGAGTATGAAAATCAAATAGAGTGACAACAGGGGTAAACCATACAGAAAAAAAGGAAAAAGAAATCTATGCTTCCATCAGAAAGAATGACATTGCCCATTTGTAAGGAAATGGAAAGACTTGGAAAAAATTATATTAAGTAAAAGAAGCCAGACCCAAAGAAACATCGTTCCCATGGTTTCCCTCGTTTGTAATGATTAGTATATGTCTAAGATATTCCCAGAAGATAAACAGAATAGCTCAATAGCTAGGGACATATGATCATACAAGATGATACTAAGTAAAATGAACTCCAAGACATTGACACAGAAGTTTTCTTTGCTGCTTTATCTTTTATTGAGAGCTCCATGTTGCTCAGCCTGCCTTTGCTTTTAGGTTCAGTGTACAGAGGCCTGCCCTTCTTATCATTTTTTGTGTTCAGACTCAAGACAATAAAAATCCTCTCCTTGGCGCTTCTTGTTGTCTCCTGCTCCTGCTGATTGCATATAGGAAGTGCCCCAAAGCTCCTACCCCTCACTCTCTCTAAGCTCAACTGGGACACTGGCAGAGCCCTGCATAGGTTCTCTTCAGCACTATTAGCAGACAAGTTGTTCTCATAATCACCCTTCCTATACACAAAAGCCCAAATGCAAGGAGACCCCAAAGAAAGGAAGTACAATCAGCTTCATAGGGTGCTGATTTGGGGTTTTAGCCACTTCACAAGACCACCAAGGGACCCAAGGACTGAGCACTAAAGCTGGACCCTTGAGATCTTTTATTCTTGAGAAAGCCAGGTAGCCATAATAAATTTTTACTTTTTTGTTACATTTTCATGTAACACACTAGGCAGTCAGCTAAAGTGAATGAAATACCACTTCAGTCCCCAGTTTTGCTTTGAATTTCATACCTTTCGATGGTTACTCTGAGGCTGTCGTACTGCCCAAAGACCAAAGAGAGAGGACACTTCTCCTGGTTCCTTGGGTTTAAAGTGCCCTTGCTCTGCCTTCTTTTTTCTTTTTCTTTTTCTGGAGATTCTTCTCTGATAAGTATTCTGTGAAGTCTGGCAGGTAATGAACCTGCTTGGAGCTAATTTCAATCTAGAGAATATTCAAGTGTCCAGATCACAGGAAACCCTTTGTCAAATGATCTAAAGATGACTCAGGTCAGGTCCTCCCAGGACTAACTAAACCACAGGAACTGCAGGGGCACCCAGAAGGTCAAGGCCTAAGTAGTAGGGGAATGCAGTCGTTTAAAATGATGGGAGGGATGGTGTCAGGTGTTTGGCAGGGCCAATTCCGGTATAAATGACATGCTCTGATTGGACTTCAGAGATTCCCATTTTGTTAAAATATGTCAGTTAACAAAGAAGAGTCCACAAATCATTTAACAGGTGGTTTGATTTGTAACTTTTACATACGTAGGCAGAGAGTGTACGTACTTTCATTTCCAATTTTATTATTACTGTTATTTTACTTACATAATAATTATGTATTTTATGGAGTACAATATTATGATTAAATATATGCATACATTGTGTAATGTTTAATTGAAGATACTTGGCAAATCTATCAAGATATACACTTATTATTTATTTGTTGTGAGATCATTCGTAAGTCCCCTTTTGGCAATTTTGGTATATACTATATCATTGTTATAGTCATTTTACGTTATAACTGTATGCCAGATAGTCCTCTATCTACTTGCAACTTGTATCTACTGACTTGTGTACTAATGAGCCTTACTGCCTTCTTCTCAGCCCCTGGCAACCACTGTGCAAACTTCAATTTCCACATGATCATTTTTCATGTAGAGACCATGAACAGGATCATAAAGGACTTATCTTTTTATGCCTGTTTTCTTCCTTCTTTCCTTTCTTTATTCTTTCATTTCTCTTTCTTTCTTCCTTTCTTTCTTTTTTTCTATCTTTCTTTCTTTCTTCCTCCCTTCTTCCCTCCTCTCTCTCCCTCCCTTCCCCTTTGTCTCTCCTATCTCTCCTCTCCTCTCCATTCTTTTCCTTTCCTTTCCCTTCTTTGTTTCATTTTTTCTCTTTGTGCCTGGGCTGCCATTGAACCACAACCCTCTGATCTCAGCTCCTAAATTGCTATGATTACAGGTGTAAGCTATAGGCACCAGGCTCTGGCTTTTTACTTTTAGCTCTATCTCTATCTTCAGTGTCTTAATCCATTTATAACCAGGGTCACAACATTGCCAGGACATTTAAGCTCACTGTGAACTATGGAAGATTTTATGTGTGTGTGTGTGTGTGTGTGTGTGTGTGTGTGTGTGTGTGTGTGTGTGTGTGTATTGGAACTTTAAGCATCACAGACTTTTCTGCTTGGGCGAACTTTGAACCAAGATCCTAAAATTTCAGCCTCTTGAGTACCTTAGATTATAAGTGTAGGCCTCTTGTGCTGGGTTTGGAGGATTTATTAATCTTTAACAACAGCAATCATTTCATCTATACAGTGCAAGTAAGAAGACTGATCATTTGTTTGAAGTTATTTTGATAATATTTATAATAACAGAGCCAACTTTGAGTAAATAGAATTTACAGACCTTCTATGCCAGACTGATCCTACAAAGAAGGAAAGAAAAAATATTTACAACACTTGGGTTACAAAAATGTGCAATTCCAACCACTCACACATATCTTGTTATTCATCTTAAAATGGTAATCATTTCCTTTGAATATTTTAAAGCTGACATGATGGTGATAGTCAAACCACACTGAATCATTGCTGTCTTACCAACATCTATCTGTCCAAAGATGTTGAACTTTCAACCATAAGTATGGGAAGGATGGATGCCCCCATGTTCACACATGAAAATCTAGTCCAGCACCCTTATAAATGTATTCAACTGCTACTGGAACATTCTTTGAAGAATCGACCTTGACCTTAGCTTGACTCTAGCATTTTCATTCAATCTTTACACCTCTTCCTCCGTACCCCTAAACTCTTCCTGAGAGAAGTCTCACTTAGATTGTGAGTCAGATTTGGAAGCTGCATATTTTAAAGTATGAAAAACTAGAAGTTGTGTTATTTTCCCTCTGCTGCTGGGCTTTCTACTTTTTCTTCTTGAAAACTGTTTGCTTGCCAGGAACATTTTTCCCAAATTCTCCCAAGCTGTGAACATAATCTTATATACAGAACATTTTATATTATCCAAAGCTGCATATTAGAAAAATATATATTCCTCCCTAGATACTTCTGCTGTATAAACAATGCAAGTCTTTCTCCTAGAAAACTATATAAATTTTATATATTTTATTTCAAAATGCTCTCCTTTAATTTAATCAAGATCGATAAATGAGTTCAGAAACAGAAGCTGAAACCCTAAAGACTAATCTATTTAGTCTTCCTGAAGTATTGTATGCATATTTACACTTCACAATTAAGTGACATACTGGAAGACGTGCACTATCCCAAAGAAATCCTGACAACTTTATTAATTGTGCCAACAGCTCATGGGGCTGCTGATCACAAGGGAATATTTACTGGATTTCTTGCCTATAAAGAGAGTTACATTTGGAATGGGAATTAATCACCATGACCCCAAAGGTGAAGATATAAATTTTTTGATTCAAATGTTCACACTACATAAATTCAGCCATTATTCCCTTACAAATACCCTCCTGAGTAGTATTCTTTTGTATAGGGTCACATTTTCATATCCTGTTAGAAAACATTCTCTCAACTTTCCAAATGTGCTCTTGGGATGGTAGTGAAGTATCATTCAGACCTAGCCTGTTCCTTGTAGCATGCACTTTTCATGAAGGCAATGCTTAAACGTGAATCTTAAAATAGAGTTTCCCTATTTAAAAACAACTGGAGAGATAGATCAGATAGTGCCTGCTTCCTAATGATAATTAGGTCAGTAAATAATTTTAAAGTCTTTGCAGAATCCTATAAAAAAATCTCTCATATATTTTCTCCCTATAGTAAATTCATGCTATGCTTAAGCCAGCAAACGTCTACGTAATTTCTACTCTAAGAGGGTGTATTTTTGGAAAGGCAAATAAGATACTGTCTTTCTGCCAATGTCAGGTTGGTGCATAAAAGACAGTGTTGCTTGTCAGATGAATCCTAATTGGCTGGCAAGGCTGAGTTTTATAGCTTCACTTTATACACACATGAAGATGAGGATATTAAGATGTAAGGAGGTAAAACCACACATAAAGTTCATAGTGCAGAAGTTAAAGGAAGAAGATCAGCATATAATTCAAATGTGGTCATCCCAAGCTTAGTCAAGAAGAAGTTCTAATGAAAATTCTCTTCCCATGTGGAAGGCAGCGTGGGTAACAACAATTCCCCCCTACACAAGATGCACATCTGAAAATCGTTAGACAAATACAGTCAAGAAAATGAGATTTATACATCAGTGTTTCATTCATAAATCATTCTAAGAGCTGGCCAACCTTCTCTTTTTTTAAGTGAAATTTAACTGTCTTTTAGGGGCAGATCAAATCACATCAGTTTCTAAAATTTGCAAAAAAAAACAAACAAACTGATAATGTATCCATGAAGACCTCATGGCTGATTTCTTACATCCAGCTTAATCAAATCTCAATTTGTTTTCTTAAAATTGTCATTTCTGTCAGATAGACTGAAAATTCATCTGGTTAGTTGCCAGACTCTCACAATTCCAAGAGTTCTATCCAAGTCTTTTTTTTTTTTTTAAATGCAAGATGTATGGCTTTAACTCAGGGCTTCATAGTGTTGTTTGCATATGCCTAGTGCTCTACACCTGAGCCAAGCCTCTGGTCCTGCTTTCTGTTGGTTATTTTGGAGATAGAGTTTTGAGGACTTGTCTGTCCAAGATTCTCTGATCTCAGTCTTTTGAGTAGCTAGGTTTATAGGCATGAACCACTGGTGCCTAGCTCAAGTCTATGTAATCAGATAATAATAATATAAATGGTTACTAGTTGAGCCCTCAACAGATAAAATGCTCAGACAATCAGACCTAAAGGGTTACTTTGATAAAGTCAATACTCTTATGTGTTTCTTTCTACAGGTGAGAAGACTAAGTATTAGAGAGATTGAACAACTTGCTCCAAATCACACAAGTAGTAAAGATTTTGAGTCTGAGTTCACAGCATCTGTGTGATGGGACACGAGAGAGGGCTGTCAACACAGGGCACATATGGGACTTTGTGCTTTGTCTTCATGTTGCTACTAGATCACCAGCTTGGATGTTTAACTTTGCATTGACCCCAAACTTCCCTGACTGATGCTGTTCTTTTTACCATTCTCAAGCTGCACATGGAAACGTGAAGGCCCATTAATTTTGTGTAGTCCAGCTAGGGCTACTGGAGCAGAAGACAGGTCCCTAGCTCCCAGCCCAGCCCTTTGTCACTAGATAAACTAGAGTGTACATACACACTGCACCTGCTCCAATTTCATGTCAGAATTCTTTACTCTTGAGTAAGTTCACTGCATTGCAAAACCTTGCCAGAGGGCCTTTATCTTCCCAGACTTACTACAATCTCTTAGGCAAGGTCTTCTATACCTCATCTTTTCCACTCAGAGTGCTTCCACAAGGCAGAGCTGCAAAGCACCCTTTGTTAGGTGTCATTTCTTCATTTCTAAGAATGGCTGATTTGAATTGTTGTGAGGAGTTAGGATAGAAGTGATGATGTTCAAGTGGCGATTTGCATCCCATGAACATGAGAGAGGATAATTACTCCATTATTGAAGCCAGCAAGCCATTATCACTACAATCCCAGTGGGTAGAGGGGCCCTGGCATTCACTTGGACTTTAATGGAAGCAGAAGGTGAAACTGACACAAAGGAATGAGGCAAATGAGCACTGATGAGCTGCACTGGAAAGATACCATTCTCACTTAAGAGATTCCAGATGGCAAATCTTTGCACAACAGACATTTTATTTATGTTCCTTTTTGTACTGAGGTGGGGAAATCAGCCATGAGGCTGAGTGACATTTATCACCATCCTTGCCTGAAAATTTACATTCCCTAAACAGTGAATTTGTATGTTGTCAACCACAGCACTTGAGGAAGAAGGTTCCCAGGATCTTCTAGTAATAACACTTAGGACTTAGCCATCTCATCCAGTCTATGTTACTGACACTTTGCATGCCATTTTAGTACAAAGCAAACCAACTCAGAATAAGAAATTGATGCATCTCCAAACATGCATACAATGACACAGATGTTGACTCAGTGCACACACTCAAAACATGGACAAGACACACGTAGTACTACAGATCATGGAATAATAAATAATGCTAACAAAATAATCCAAATGCATATAGCAGGGTTTGTTCAGCCTCTGGCTTTTGGATAAGTTCACAAAACTATTTCAGATGACTGAATGTGATAATCATCTTGAATCCTTCCTTGGTTCTGATTTGGTTTCATTCTGGTGTACCCCACAGGAGTCAAGTTTTCCAATAGTCTTCTAGGCTTAGTCTGGCATTTTGGTCTTAGTATACATGTAGTATCTCTCAGCTGATTCTAGATTCCCCCAGAAATATCTGGCTGGACAGACTGTCTGGCTATCTAAACTCATGTGCTTTCATGGAATCTGCATGCTTTATTGAGAGTGGCTCTGGTGAGGATTTGAGTGCATGGATTTGGGTGTCATATAAAGCTTTCTCAGCTGTAAGAAAACAGAAATCTCCATGTTTTCTTTTTTTAAAAACCCACAATTATTCTTGCTACTGTTAAGAGTAGTCTATGTGGGGTGTGATGGTACATGCATGCTTATAATGCCAGCATTCAGGAAGCTGAGACAAAAGGATTATGAGTTTGTTGGTCTGAGCTACATAATGGTAATTATCAAGAAACAGAAAAAGGAAGGAAGGAAGGAGGGAAGGAAGGAAGGAAGGAAGGAAGGAAGGAAGGAAGGAAGGAAGGAAGGAAGAAGGGAAGGAGGGAGGGAGGGAGAGAGGGAGGGAGAGTGAAAGGGAGGGAGGGAAAGAGGGAAGGAAGGGAGGAAAACAGGGAAAGTTAGAGGGAGAATGTAGAGGAAGGGATGGAGGGAGGAAGAGAAGAGGAGACTAATGAAGAGAATGGGAAAGGAAAAAGGAAAAGGAAGGGAAGGGAAAGAACAGAGGCTAAAATAATTACATAGAATAGGAAATAAAAGAATAATAGCTTAAATATTTACATGGGTAAAATGAAGTCATTTGGTTAGTTAACTCAAACGTTTCTTATCAACAGGCATGATTTTCAATTTGAGCATTCAGATAGGCACTAAATTTCCATTACTCTAGTATGTAATAACTGAGCATATTTTATTTATGTATATAAAATTAGTATAGAGTGCTAATAATGTCAAACATTTACTTATCAACTACCAAGTGACAAACATTTTATAAATTTTAGCTCTAATTGCTCAACAGTAGTACATAAAAACATTGTTATGTCCTTTTCCTTTAGAAAAGGAAATTAGACAATGAAGACGCATGAAAATTAGGCCAACCACAGGAGACAATATGGCCATGGCACTGGGATTCAGTGCCAGGGCTTTGTGGCTGTAAGTACTGTCATGTGTGTACCATGTACTGTGTCTCTACAGTTAGACCTTGCATTCAACATTTTCCATACAAAAAGGGGCTGGTAAATCATGATGCATGTCCAGGACTTGGATGATTTTTTAAATTGGCCATGACCACTAAGACAGATTGGTGATAGAACCCTGATGTTTAAGTCAAAGGGTAGGTAATTGTTTCTACATTTCTCTCTAGAGACCCATCAGTTCATATCTGATACTGGTGAATGAGATAAATATGTAGTTTTTGTTCTACATGTTTAAACAAATGTTTATATCTAGGTAGAGACTCTGGAAGAAAGGCTTTATCTCATATGTTCAATGGTTTCTTGCCAGCTTTCTCTGTCAGACCAGCTTTTTCCTTCTATGAATATTGTTGAATGACAGTGCCATATCCCTTCCCAGAAGGCTCTTGGAAAAAAATCTCATACTGTGTTCTATTTAAAAAGGAAAAGAAGAAGGAAAGAAATCCAGCCAGGTACTGGTGGCTGCACATTTGTAATCCTAACTACTCAGGAGGCCAGGATCCATTGTTCTCAGCCAGCCAAGGCAAGAAAGTCCATGAGACTCTTATCTCCAATTAACTAGCCTAAAACCAGAAGTGGAGTTGTGGTTCAAATGGTAGTGCACTAGCATTGAGCAAAAGAACTCAGAAACAGTGCACAGGCCCTGAGTTCAAACCCCATGACAGAAAGAAAGAATGAAGGAAGTAAGGAGGGAGGGAGGGAGGGAGGGAGGGAAGGAGGGAGAGAGGAAAGAAGGAAGGAAAGAAGGAAGGAAGGAAGGAGTGTTCAATATAATCTGTTGCACTAGGCTCACACTGGAATCATTTTATTCTTTTACTTATTATCTCATTGACTTAGTTACGCTTTTTAGCATATATGAATTGTATAATTCAATAGATTACATTTCATTCCCTTAGAACAAGGCAAATTATCAGAAATTGTTGATTCTCTGCTGTGACCATGCTCTCCTCCCTCTTTAAATTAGAAACACTGCTGAGCTTGACTCTGCAGCTCTCCAACCACATTGAGAGAACTTTTCTCTTTATTCAAGAGCATGAGAACTGTTTGTGACAACTGAAAAGAGGAACTATCACTGTATAAATAACATTTTTGCCTGTAGCTCATAAATACAAAGTGGCCTGGTTACAGGAAAAAAAATCTTTAACTGGCATTTAGAACATCAGGGGAGGAAGTTTCCCATACCATGCACCTGCTTGCAGAGAGGGCAGAATGTAAAAAGTGGATTTGAAAAAGGGAAGAAAGTAATTTGTCTGACATCAGATCTGCAGGCAAGGTGTTCCATATGTGTTTTGAGTTAGGTAGTATTTTCATTTAGTATATACTTTTTACCATTTAAGTGAATGAATTAACATTTCATTTTATAGCTAAGAATTCATGCCTATCTCTTTTGAAACACTTGTAATTATAAAACATATTAAGCTATGTTTGGTAGTATTATTGAATGTATACCCTATATACATAGAACTATATATATGCTATTCAAAAATTATTTAAAATATTGACATTATTAAAATTTTAATGTATCAGGTGTCCTCTGATGCATTTCTTTTCAATATTGTAGGACAGCATATGAGTCTTAGAAGGAAACTATTATAAAGATTTATTTTGCTCAAATGCTTCTGTCAGCTCACATCCTCCTGGAGTTCTGAATATCAGCCAAATGGTTAATTTCTTCCTACAACACAGGACACCACTGGACCCAACATGTACTGTATCTTTAAAGATGCAGTACTATTATTCCATATTCTTTATTCTTTGAACACTGAGAGGAGTTATGGTATATTGTAACATCATTTTTGCATTTGTCCAATCTATTTACCTTCATACAAATTCCTAATGTACCTATGCCACATAGGTAATTCATCAGCTTGATTCCCTACACAGTATCATCATTCCAGAAATTACTGTTTTGAAATGCCCTCTGATCATCTTTTATCACTTAAAAAGAGTATTTTGAAGGAGCAATATTATTTGACTAATCATTGACTAATCCTTTCTGGGAAGGTATGAATGAGGGACTGAGCCTCTTCTTTTGCATGACAACTTGGGGCTGCCTTATCTATATTAGCTCATGAACCTCATACCTCACATCTGTGACCACCAAGCAGACTCATTACATGATCTGCACTGCTGTAGGTGTTTTCTTCATTCCAGGCCATTTTCACAGGTCACTTTGTTACCCGAGGGGCTAACATTTTGCTGTTTCTATGAATATTTGTGCTATATATGTACAACCTTAATGAGCTATGGGCAAAAGATAATCCCCAGCAAATACATCAATTGCATGGCTTTCAAGTCAAATTTATAATGATGGAAAAGTAATTTTGGAGAAAATTTCAGTTTTATCTTCTGTGGAATGAGGCAGCCAGGGCAAATAGTCAACAAATTACTATTGAACATTTATATTGGGCAAGACAAAGTAAAAATCTGGAGACTGAAATCAGACTGGACTCTTTTTTGCAAAAGCACCTGCAGCTCTATGGGCAACACTAGCTTACATGGAACAATACCTAGAGAGATTATATAATATCAAGAATTCCTTAAAATATTGAAAAATATTTCCCCAAGTTGGAAAGGAAGAACACTTCCTGCTTGAAGTATTTCAATTAGAAGTGTAGTTGTGTCTGGAACCTGCAATTTTAACCAAATCTTCAAAATAAGAGACTCTCCAGAGATGGAAATGGAAGCATGCTGGTGAGGATAAGAATAGACTGACAAAGAATTACAGGAGAATGTGAAACCATAGAAAAGAGTTTAAAGACTGACGAGCAAGAAAGTGCACAGCAGTTGAGTGTGTGCACTGAAGCAGCTGACTTGAAGTTCTTGATGTGTAGATACATCACTCAATGATTCTTTCATTATAGAACTTTGTTTTGTGTTTCTTTGTCCTCTTGTCTTTTATTTATTTATTTATTTATTTATTTATTTATTTATTTATTTATTTTTGTCGGTCGTGGGGCTTGAACTCTGGGCCTGGGCGTTGTCCCTCAGCTCTTCAGCTCAAGGTGAGTGCTCTACCACTTGAGCTACAGGGCCACTTCCGGTTTTCTGGTGGTTTATTGGAGATAGGAGTCTCACGGTCTCTCCTGCCCAGGCTGGCTTTGAACTGCGATCCTCAGATCTCAGCCTCCCGAGTAGCTAGGATTACAGGCGTAAGCCACCAGCGCCTGGCTCTCTTGTCTTTTAATAAGCACATCTGTGATCTTTCTTCTAAATTCTATAGTGAATTTACTTTGTGATAAACTATGTAGATCAAGAAATACTCAAATTCCAGATAAGGTCACATTTTGAGGTTTGGTAAGCACATAAATTTGTAGAACACCAACAACTTACTACAGCAAGTCTCTCTCTCTCTCTCTCTCTCTCTCTCTCTCTCTCTCTTTCTCTCTCTCTCTCTCTCCATATATATATATAGATATATTTATTTATTTATACACATAACACGTTTTCTTGATCCATTCAGGCTGGGATGCATCTGATTTGATTCCCTATCTTGGTTATGGCAAGCAATGCTGCAATGAACATAGTTGTGCTGGGAGCTTTAGTGTAGCCTTGTCTGTGGTCTATTGGATAAATTCCCTGGAGTGAAATTATTGGAAAAAAGACAGCCTCTGGAACAAATGGTGCTGGCAAAATTGGCTTCATACATGCAACAACTGAAAGCAGATCTCTATATGTAACCATGCCCCATAACAGGTTCTAAATGGATCAAAGTCGTCAATGTAAAGCCAGATAGCATGAAATTATTACAGGAAAGGGTGGGGAAAATGCTGGGATACCGAGGCGCAGATCAAAATTTCCTATACATGGAGCTCAGAAAATTAACCACCCCCCCCAAAAAAAAACCCTCAAAGAAGTAACCCAATTAACCAATGGGCTAAAGATGTACAGAGACTTCTCAGAAGAAGAAATAATAATGATCATTAAACACAGGAAGAAATGTTCAACATCTCTAGCCATAAATGGAATGCAATTCAAAATAGATTGATATTTCACCTCACTCTGGTTAGAATAGCCATTATCAAGAAAATTATCAACAGATGCTGGTGGCTATGTGGCCAAAAGGGAATGCTACTATACTGTTAGTAGTAATATAAACTTGTTCAACCACTCTGGGAACCAGTATGGAGGCGTCCCTTGTGTTTTTGATCTTTTTAGGTCTCCTGCAGAAATTCCCTATTATTTCGATTTTTCTATGCTTAGTGCTAACTCTGATGTTAGGTAATTTTGAAGACAATAAACTTACATAACCAAAGTTTTATTCAATAGCATTTCCCTTTGACTTAAAGTTAACACTGGAGTAAAGATGATTGAATATCAACTAATAACATAACTCATTCTCTTGTCACTCATGTTCAAAAAGTAATGCCTTTCCTAAATTTCCTTTCATACTGAGTTAATTATAAGTTTCTCACACTCAAATGATGGCCCCCTACAATGACATTGATAACGTAGTTTATTTTCAAGACATTTTTGATAATAAAAAAAAATGTTCGCTTAATAGTTTCACAGCAACAACAAGCATAAGAAAGATAGTTTCCTTGGCAAACTGGCAAACCACACGAGCCAATAAGTCTGTTCAGATTGATCTATATTTCCAATGAAAGTCCTGTGTTTTAACCAAACTGAGGACATTTTTGGTTAGAGATTTTGTATTTGTTTTCTCTATCACTCATTTTTCTGATGTGCCAGAAAGCTTACTTAGCTACTCTTGGTAACAAATCCATGACATATTCATTTATTTAAAGCCAGTATTTATGGAGCAAATACTATGTGCTAGGACTGTATATGTTTATACACATATTTGAACAAGGTATAGCTAAGAGTCTCATGGAGATGAAGTGGCTTTGAATATATAATAGCAATATATCTGCTTGTATAGTAGTCTTGGTTAAATAACATCTTTATAGTGAGAAAAATTGCAAAATAAACTTATAGTTCTGGAAATCAGGCAAAAGTCATTATTCTCACTAACTTCCTGACTGGCAAGCCAGCCTTTCCTGAACTGAATGAACAATGGTTCTACTAGTATCTAGTGCTTCAAGGAGAAATGTTGACATATGATGCTTCAAGTTTTAGGACTCCAGCAAGATGCCTAACACAACATCCTATCCTCAGCCAAGTTCCTAGCTCTGATTTTAAACTATGCTCAAATTATTTTCCTGAGAACTGACTTCAACAAAATATTGATGGCTTCAGATCTGCTCAGTTTTAAATTCCTGCCTTTTCACATAGTTTACCTCGTTTCCAGTTCTATTTACATTTGCTGTCACTTAGTCACCTCCGTGCACAAAGATGAGAGATGCACCATCCACTGCCGAGAAATCTGGGCAGGGAAAGTGCTTGACTATTCATCAGTTACTATACAGGAGCTACGAACCTATTTATTCTCTAAGCAGAGGGACCTGCATTCCACAGCCTCTAGCATGCACAAATGCTATTGGCCTACTGAAGTATACAAAAGAGCAAGAACAGGATTATATTAAAGCAATTTTCACCTTACATTTGATTGAAAAAAATGACTTGGGATTCTAAAAGTCATTGTTAGCATTTGATCTTTTTCAAATAATATTCAAATATTGTTAGTTCGAGTATTTCTAGTTTACCAAATCATTGGCAGTCTATGAAGATCACCTTAATGAACTCGTATAACACAAGTATCTTAACATTCTTTTATTCTTCTGACATTAATTTTATAAACATTTTAGAGATATGCACATAGGCTCAGAAATATAAAATGCTACTCAGGGTGATATGATTACCAAGTAGTGGAGATTCAAACTCATATTTCTGTTTAAATCCAAATCTCATACACCAAATCTGTTCATAAAGGAGAATTTTATTAAATACTGTTAAATTATAAGAGACTCAGATGAGACAATATAATCCTGCTCTAGTTGAAATAAAAACCCTTATTCCCCTCATCTTCTTATCTAAATCCACAGGGTACATCCATGGGTTACTGACTTATGACATCTATTATTGGATTAGTTATAGTAGATAAAACTGGAAAACAATTCAGAGTCCACTGCCCTTTTTAGTATCCAGTTCACCAAGCATCCTAATAAGTAACTCTCATTTATTTTAAGATATATATTTATTTATTTTGATTGTGTTCTTTTTTATTGATTAAATAAGGAAGGCACATGAGTCATTAAACAGAATAATACTCAACATCCCTTAGAATATCCCTTTATCAAAGGTTCTCTGATTAGAGATAAGAAAGAATTATGCTCATCTGTAAGAGCTGTGAATGGTACACTTGAAAGGAAGGCAACTGGCACTCTATATTTTTGAGCAGCATTGTCTAATTTATTATACATATGCTCATGTGTTGCTGAAGACAAGAGTGTTAGATTCAGATTACTCCTCAGATATTATCCCACTATTCATCCTGGATTGGGGGTCATGTTCAATTCCAGGAGGCTTACGGTATCATCTTTCAGTGGACATAATCTGGTAGATGTGAGCTTACAAAGTATATTCAGTAAAAATGCGACTCAAAGTAGATATCCAGTAGATATTATATATATTGCTAGTACTATTGTCTCTAAAGGGAAAGGAAAGGGTGGAAAGCAACAAGCAAAACCTATTTGCACTTTCATCATGTACTTCCTCTGGCTCATAGGTAGACGAACCTTCACATCTCCTCATAACACGAATTTTAGGTGGACGAGAATTAAATCATGTTCATATGTCTTTTATAGCCAGGGTTGATATATCTTCCATTGAAAAATGTTAGTCTGAAGCTAGGCCCTTACTTCCTTATAACCAGGACTCAGAAACAGTCTCCTTGTCCACAAGCCAGTGGTACAAAGGTATAAAGTTTGTAGTCTCTTCTTTTTACTTTCTTTTTCTTGTCAATTAGTAACACAACTGTAAAGTTATTTGATATCACTTGTATGAGTTTACTACAATAGATTACACATCTAATTGCAAGGTAAGATTTAACCTAAATTTTATGGGACCAAAATTTTCTGGGTTATCTAATAACTATCAACAAAGTAAAAAAAAAAAAGAAAAGAAAAAGAAAAACCTTGAAGAAACAAAATTCAGAGTTAAGGAAAAATCAAAAATGGAACATGATATTATTTAATACCATATGTACACATATACACATTTAGAAATGCTATACTTAAATTTATTTAAAAATACACATGAAATTGAATTTAAATATATAACATAAATAAATATAATTTAAGTCTATAAAATATACATAGATCTTTAAATACCAATAGTTTTACAAGTTAAAATAATGTATCCACTATATCTTAAATAAGAAGATTATATTCTAAAAACAATTTTCATTCACATTTTTACATTTAAATAAAACCATTTTAAGGTTTAAGTTTCCAGAAGAGAAAGGATTATGAGATATTCATTTTGCAAACTGAAATACCTCAAAAATTTCAAATGATGCATTTATTTTTAAAACCTGTCTTCAGCATCAGAGAAGTAAGATTTTACATTTTCTTACCTGATAATTTGGCTTTCCATTACCCAAAACTGACAAAGCCATTTATTGAGTTGTCATCTCATTGTCTCAGAAATTATTCACCAAGTGACAAATCCATCTCAAATGGAGAATTGTAACAGGTTATTTGGAATGAGGAGGGTTGTTTAAAGGGATCATAACATATAGATCACATTCCTCACCAAAAAAGAATCGCTAAGGTCTTTCCAGTCATCTGCCTTTCCCTGGATGTGTCTCATGGAGAAGCTCACCTGAACTTTGCTGGGATGATTCACTACAAGGGTAGGGCTTACTGTGTGTTTGCTTACACTGTCAAAGCAGCTTAGCTTCAGAATTTCTGAGTGCAAGTGGTTTAGGGGCAGCCAACTTGGTAGACGGGCTTGATGACATAGGATGCCTTTCTAGATCTGTGGCTCCCTTCTTCACCATGAACACATTTCTAAAATTTTCACCCACATACAACACTCAAAACGCAATGTCTGAAACAATCTAATACTTCACAGAAGCCAGCAAGAGATGAACACTGAAGGGAGTTTAGGTATATAAGGGTAAGACAGAAAGTCTACACCTTTTCTGCACCTACTCAATCTTTTCTCTTTGCTCACCTATACTCAGATTTGTTCATTGTCCCAGAAGGTGAACATGGTCAGCTAGATGCTTCAAACATTGTACTACCTTGTTTTGCTTATCTGTTTAGTTTTTATTCCCTCTTTCTATTCTGTTTCATTGTCCACCCATGGAATCTGGCCTATTATTAGTGTAGTGTGTCATGAAAGAATAGCCAGTGGGCTGGGAAGATGGCTCAGTGGTAGAGTGCTTGCCTTGTATGCATGGGGCCCTGGGTTCGATTCCTCAGCACCACATAAGCAAAAAGAAAAAAGCCGGAAGTGGCGCTGTGGCTCAAGTGGTAGAGTGCTAGCCTTGGGCTGAAGAGCTGAGGGACAGTGCCCAGGCCCAGAGTTTAGGTCCCACTACCGGACCAAAAAAAAAAAAAAATAACCAAGACAACATTGTGGCTAAATCATTACAAAATTAAAATGACTTCCAGGAACAAAACACAAAACACAGCATTAACTCTATAAACAAGACAAAAATCTTCTTGCTTTAATCACTGCACCCATTTGTAGCTACTCTTTTACCATGCACCTTTTCACAGATATACCACAGCTCTTTTGAGAGAGCTCGACATCCCACTTTAAATGTGATTTAATTCATTATTCCAGAATGTGCTTAGAAGATATTTGATAAATTATAATCAGATAAGAGAGAATGCCAGCAATCCATGATTTTCTGCGACAATTATTTTTAAGAACATTTACTTATATATGAATACACAGACAAAACATCATTTATGATGTATGATGTCCAGGTCAAATTAACTATAACTCAATCACCCAGTTTTTAATGACTGTGCTTGGGGAAAAAAGAATCACTTATCTATAAGCATTATATCTACATGGTTGTGAAGTAATTTTCATTTTCATTAATTTTATCTACAGGCTTGTGAATTAATATCTGTCTCAAAAGTTCTTAATTCACTGTGATTCTAAGTACATTAGTGGCCTCATTCAGGTCCTGATTCAAGCTCCTATGGCAGCATTATACACTTTATTTGTAGGCATAGGGAAAGATGTTTTCCATACAAACAAGTGAGATTACTCAGAGGTGTGAGACATTAGGAACTCTGTTTCCCTCTGTTGCTTGGACTTTCTACTTTGATTAGCATCACAAGAGCATCGAATATACACTAGTTGCAATTATTTCCAGCTAACAATAGTGAAAACAAAATCAGAAGCCCTAATTATCAGTACTAGAAACTTAAGGTTACTATATTGTGCTTTTCTTAATAACAACTGTTATTGTTTTTATCACAGACTTAACACACTTACTGAATATCACTTTTTGTGAACTGTTGTTTTGTTTTGTTTTGTTTTTTTCTTTTCCTTTTTCTTTTTCTTTTTTAATACTGGAGAGACTTTTTGGCTCCTTGAGGTCTCTGCCAGGCCTGGAACCTTTCCATCCAACTAGAGCCAAGTAGACACCTGGGGCTTCTGCCTTTGGCCCAGAGTCCTCTTCCTCAGGCGGCAGCAGCTCCCCAAGGTTTTTCCTCCAGCTCTTCTGTCTGCTACTTGGTCTCTGAACTAATTGTCTTTAATGAGCCTGCTTGAGTAACTATCTTTGCCTGTAACCACAAGGAGATCTTATCTTCTCCACTGAGCATTTGGTTTATTAAAAAATGCTGACTTATTAAGAGCGCTTTCCCATTTGTTTATAAAGGTTTAAAGAAGAGAAACTCTTGAGAAGCCATGTCTTCTGAGTATAGTCAAGTGGTGTACCACATGTACATTGGTGTCACAGTAATTGTGGCCCCTATTTTCAGTCCAAGACAAACCTATTAGATCAGAAGTTCTACAGGTGGAACTAGCAAACTGTCCTTTGGGTTAGTTTGAAGTGTGTTCATTTAGAGGAAATATATCCCTTATTCATCACATAAGGTCATATCCTCATTATACTCCAGTTTCACAGGAGGAAGTTGAACCTCCTTGGAGTTAGTCATCTATCAGAGTCGTAGATTCTCTATTAGGTTTCAAAGCAGAGATTGCATATGGTAGCAAATAACAACAAAATAACAAACAAAAATTACAAATGGCAGTTGTAAGCTCAGTGCATAAATGAAAATAAAAAGATCTCTTCAGTCATTGTGCTTACTCTAATTTAATATACTGGCATTTAAAGGTTTCTGTAAGTTAAAGTTGTGATATTAACAGATTGCTTCTAATCAGGGGACGTGTGTCTCCAAAAGCTAACAGGTTTATGCATATTGGAATACAACTTCCTGTGACTTACTAAGTACCTTTACAATAAGATTAATTTAATTTTAGTGGATTTAGATGAATTAATTTTAAGCAGATCATCCTTCTTTGCTATCAGCCACTGAATCATATCCCATTACAAATGCAACCTGTTTTCAGGGGATTACAACATCTGCTCTTTCTTAGAACGCGTCCATATGAATATGAATCCTGAGAAATGTTTATTGACTCCCTGTTCATGGATATGTTTAAATGACACATGTGAAAATGTGTGAAAAAGCATTTGCTCTTTTAAGAAGCTAGATCCCATGTGGGGAAAGTCTCTGAAACATATCAGCAATTTCTTGCCATAGTAAAAATTAAATGAAAAACAACAACAACAACAAAAAACAACTTTCTAGGGCTAAGAATAATATCAGAGTGGTAGAAGGAAGCCCACTGATGCTGAAGCAAAGACTAGTGGTTGTTTTTGCAATGCTAATTTGTCAGTCATTCTCTCCTACCTTACTTACTTCATCCAATAATAAAAGCACTTGAGGTCAGAAAAAAAAGAACTTAGGAAAAACCACTGGGTTGATTCAAGGAGTATACTCATCTCTAGGTCCTTTACTTGATTGTTCTAACCTTGATCTTGGTAAAGACTAGATTTTGTCTATGTGTTACAAACCACTGGGTAGTCCATAGATAAAGGAATCTGAAGAAGACTAAACGGACTAAATGGAATAGATCCGGATGACTCTAGATATATAGCTGCCATAAAGGGAAAGAAAGACTTATTATGGAGAAGCTAAGCTATATTTTCGAGATCATCTAAATAACCAAAAATGGGACTACAACTTGCTCTTAATTAAAAGCACACCTTTTGTTCCTTATTTCTCTCCATCTGTTGCATAGTAAAAACTTTATTTTTAAATTGGTGGTCTTTTTTATGTTGGCATTCCAATCTGGGGCATGGGAAGTTCTTCACTGACTTTTAATGATGTCAAACTATAAAATTATATCTATCTTAATGTCTTAGAAGTGTATTGCACAAGAACAAATGGGACAACAGTTAAAAAATTCTGGCAAACATATTTGATGACATATTGTTATAGCTAACCTATCTTATTTTATTAATAAGACAAATTTGTTAAGACAAAGTGACCAACAAGTAATGGCACAATTGCTTTAGTCTGCAGATAATAAAGATATGATGCTTTTAGTAGTATATAAACCATCAATTCTCCTGCAGACTGATCTTGTACAACCCAGAAGGATAATCTTGTGCCTAAATTCTTTCATCTACCATGTTCTCAACTACAAAGTATACAATTTTATTTGCAATTTTATTTATAGCAGTTTCCCTGCTGTGAAATGCTCTCTTCCTACTAATTCCTCTTCTTGCCTTAATTCATTTGCTGATGGTTTGCGTGTATTTGTGTGTGTGTGTGTGTGTGTGTGTGTGTGTGTGCGTGTGTGAGTGAGTATGTGTGTCTGTATGTGTCTATGTGCTTGAACTCAGAGTAT
Organism: Dipodomys spectabilis; assembly: GCF_019054845.1. Lineage (NCBI taxonomy): Eukaryota > Metazoa > Chordata > Mammalia > Rodentia > Heteromyidae > Dipodomys > Dipodomys spectabilis. The sequence goes on from NW_024870771.1 coordinate 11,792,737, forward strand.
AGGCACTGTTCCTTAGAGTTTTTGCTCCAGGCTGGTACTCTACCACTTAACCAAATCTCCATTTTTTTCTTTACATTTTTGGTGTTTAATTGAAGATAAGACTTTCTTGATAGAGCTGACTTCAAACTGCCATAATCAGAACTCAACCTCCTGAGGAGCTAGGACTATATACATGAATTGCTAGGACTATTGACATGAGCCACTGCACCTGGCTTGCTGTAAAACAAAACAAAACAAAACTTTATTATTAAGTAGTTGTACAAAGAGGTTACAATTCCATAAATCTGGTTATGAGTACCAAGCTTTTAAATCATGTCACCTTTTGTATCATTTGTAAATTAGCTCTATTGCTTTACTACATCTATGATAAAGGATAGGTTCCCTGACCTTTCTAAACCTCAATAGTTTCTGCTAAATAGAAACAATTCATTATGGTTTCATAAAAGATAAAGTAAATATTCCTCATTTTTCCCTCTCCCATCCCTACCCTCAAGTTACAAATTTTAAAATTAGACAAAAAAGCTGTACACTGTTAGTAAAGTGCATGAGACTTTTTCTCCAAGTAATCAACAGAAAACTTGAAGTGGACCTGTCGCTCAAGTGGTAGAGTGCTAGTCTTGTGCATAAAGCTCAGGGAGAATGTCCAGGCCCTGAGTTCAAGTCCCAAGTTTCGCACACACACAGAAAAAATAATAAGCATATGACATAGTTGCTGAGAAGCCAAGGTAACTTACACATGGTCTGTTCTGGTTTGATTCATCAACATCCCCTCTCTACTCCTGGGAACACCTCTGGCAGTTCTGTGTACAGAAGAGGCCACCAGCACTACTCATAAAAATGCATGCTGTGGTGCAATGTCATTCATTTGCCTTTTTAATGGTTCTGTACAGCCAGTGAAGAAAGAAATCACATCTTAAGTCCTTTCGTATGCCCAACACCTCGCCCAGTGTTGGGCATATCATGAGAGCTTAAAAGATATATGTTGATGGTAATGAGATTCTCACTCTCAAATTGTTTTCTGAAATTGGTAGGCTTAAAATACTATATCAAACAGTGATCAATACTCAGGATGTTCTAAGCCAAATTGGCAGAATAAATGTGTATAAATCACGGAGATAGGAGAGCATCTCCCAGAGAATTTGGAAGTCACTGAAGGATGAAATCGGGGAACTGATGACTAAAATGTATAATCCATTGTTTCAATTGACCTCTGCAAGAAAAGTGCTAGTGACGAATGGGAGCCCTTCACGTTCAGACAGACTCCAGAAAGCTTCGGGAAATCCCATTAGAGCACACAGGCCTGAGGAGTTTATTTTCAAGGACTCGGTGGCTTCATGTGTTTGAAGAAAGGCAAAACACTCTTCATAAGGGTAAATTGTAAACTGAATATTAATGAAATGGGAGACATGCAGAGGGATGTGCAAGACTAATGAGTCTTGAAATCAGCCATGGGAAGATTGGTATTTGAGTATTTGAAGACTTTGGACTGTGGGACAGCTCTGCTAGCAAACAGCATTGAAATCATAACTGAAACAGACAGAAATTAATATTCTCATTTGTGGCTAGGAGATCTGGAAGACTCTTCTATAGGAAAAGCTATGAACTTCTTTTTGTCAGTACAAGGATTTGAATGAAGGAACACATGCTGGCTAGGCAAGCATTTGAGCCAAGCCTCTAGACCATAGAGATGCTTCTGTTCACACTGCATGAGAAAACCATTGCAATTCCATGTGCAAACATTGGCAAGAAGATGAAATATTTTCTGGCTGGACATTATCCTTTCAAATCTAATCCTAATAATCTCTTTTTCAGAATCCTCACAAGATATCTTAGACCTGGAAACTAATCCCAACCCACTCTGAAACAAATAGTAATGGCCATATCACTAGATTCAGAGCCAGAAACAGGAATGGTACAAAAGGAATTGGCTGGATATGTCTCTAACAGACCAAGCTCCAGGCTCACTGCTTTGCCCCATGAAACTTCCATATTAGATTAGTCCATGGGTCACTTGATCTTCCACATTGATTTAATTTACTGGACTACTTCGCATTCACAAATAGTGGCTTCTGAATCCTATTCCTAAGAGAATATCAGTTCTCAACTGCCATACCTTCATCGGGGAGTAAGAATAATCTGGTAAGTCACATGTTTAGAATTTATATACAGGCAGAACTGGGTTTTTTATTCTATTGTTTTACTTCATATATAATAAAGGCTATGTTCTCTGACCTTTTTAAACCTCAGTATCTTCTTTAAAGGAAGCATTTTATCATATTTCCATAAAATGTAAAAGTAAATCACATCTCTCATAGTCCTGAATTTAATGTCAAAGCAGGAATGGCTGCTACAGTGCCCTGAAATTCCTGATCTATAGATTCCCAAAAGATATTGAAAGTAAATTCAGTAGGGCCTTTGAGATGTTGTCTTATGAGCTTTGATTGTTTCCTTGGTAGGTGATAGCAAAGGTACTTGCTCAGTCCCAGCTGAACTCAAAGTTGCCTTTCCCCAGTGTCACATATTGGCATGGTCCTTGTATCTATCACTGGAGATTTTCCATTATAACACAGAAGAGGTGATTAGAACTGTGTCATCTTAGAATATGTAACTGAATCAAACAGAAGCTATTTTAAATGATGAGTTCAATGGAGACTAAGAAGATATGAGTGACCATGTTAGCAAAAGAGAATGAAGAAATCGCTTCTTACTCTATACAGAGGAACATGCCAGCAGCAAATACTTGCCTTAATTCAGGAACTGAAAAGAGCTCACAACAGTGTATTTGCAAAAGACAAATAAAAAGCATTTAGCTTACAAAGGTAGATAATTTTATCATTGAAAACATGCAGATAGTGCTTAAAAAGAAAAAGCAAAGGATTAGGAGAAAGAACCACTTTAAAATTGAGATCGTCACAAATCCTTTCTAGTTCTTATTTTTATATTTGTGACTGTAATTGTAAAAGGACAATGAAAAATATTAAGGTTTTAAGATGACATGGAAATCTTTAGCTGTGAAAGAATGACATTTGATTGATAGAAACTGAGTTAACTTTTACTATATGTACAAAAGTGGGTTGGAAAGGCAAATACTTCGTTTGCTTCAATAAAGAACTGAATGCTAAACTTAATTAAGAGGGGAATCAGCACATGAGTTATGATTAGACACTGGAAAAGGCTCCTCTCTGGTGATTTTGGTGGCTTGAGGATATTATAGGGAAGAGAATTGAGATAAATTACTGGTTTGTACATCCAAGAATCACGGTGAAAAGTCTCGGTGTCAGGGCTAAGACAACGAAACTTAATGCTGAGATGAGGAAAACGCACAGTTTGTATCTGCTGGTAGCATCTACTTTGTGGGTAGAAAATCAGTGAATTCTTATAGATGTTTTTGGCCTAATCCTAGTAAGAATGTATTAAAGTCAAACTACAAAACCAGTCAGCTACAGGAGAAATCAAGATTAAAAGGTACTTTTTATTTTGCACCTTAAATAGGGCTTCTGTGTCCTCACCTAATATTCTTTCTATAAGAACAATTTTACTAGAAAGTTGTGTGTGGGGAGGAGGGTGTCACTTAAAACAATGACAGCTGCCAAGAGCTAGTGGCTTACACTTGTTATCATAGCTACTTGGGAGGCTGAGGTCTAGAAGATTATAGTTTGATGCCAGCCCAGTCAGGAAAGTCCATGATTCTTCTCTCCAACTAAGCACCCAAAACCTGAAAGTGTAGCTGTGGCTTAAGTGTTGAAGAGCTAGCCCTGAGCAAAATAGCTAAGGGGCAGTGCTCAGGACTGAGTTTAAACCTTAGCAATGGTTAAAAGAAATCAGAGTGATGACTTCAATGGCCCCTGATATTTTATAAAAATTGATTGAAGGTTGGAAATGGTTCAGTCTGGTATGAGAAAAGGGGAAATATTTATGGTTGTCATAAACAAAATCAGAAGAAATATGGCTTATTAAGAAAACTATATAGGAAAGCATAAACACGGCTCTTTTGGAAATATAAAGCTGCCAACTATTGTAAAATAAAGCAAAGTACCTAGTGTATGTAGAGGGGAAAACATGGAAAATGCACAGAGAGATTCCTGGCTTGAACATTCAGTTACAAAGAATGTAGAATAGAAAGGTTATTCACAGGCGCTCAGTGTCAGGATGCGTTTGTTGAATCATAGCTTTGAAAGGAGAAAGGAAAGAGAACATGGTCATCATGAATTTAATTAAAAAGATTCTTTTGTTCCTTTGAAGTTTATACATTTCAGCAAACGCTGGTTGGCATTACTGTTCCATGAGAATTTTAATATTTACATTACTACAGTATGTCTACACACTGCAAACAGGAGGAATTTCGGAACTGCTACCAATACTAAAGATTGTTGCTAACTTTGTCCCTGAGACACCTTCACGCCTGGTTATTTAGTGAAGCAAGGAGCTCTGGGTTGTTAATAAATCATGATGCATCACCAAGCGGCTGCTTGGTGGCCTCGTTCATGATCATTCCATTCAGTGCCAGATCAGAAACTCTCCAAATTGGATTTTTAGGGCATGAAGTTTCGCTCTTACACATCATAAAGGTATCTTTTTATTCTTGTGTTGAAGTGAACATTGTGAAATGAAGTCAATCTTTTGGTACTGGTAATTTAAGGTCCCACCTATATAATGTATTTAGTTTACATTGTTTAGAAAACTATTTTATTAGTAAGCATTATAAAAAGTATTGTTTTTTTCTGTGTGTATATGTCTGTGTGTTTGAGAGGGAGGGGGGGAGGGAAGGGGAGAGAGAGAGAGAGAGAGAGAGAGAAGAGAGAGAGAGTAGTAGAAGTAGTAATAGTAATGAGGCCCCCAAACATACCTTTAGCTTTTCTTAAGCCACAGTTCCACCTCTGGATTTTTGTTGGTAAATTGGAGATAAAATCTTACTGATTTGTTTGCTTGAGCTGGCCTCAAACTGCAGTCCTCAGATCTCAATCTCCTTAGTAGGTAGCATTACAGGCATGAGCAAACCCAGCATACTTCTAAAAATTGAAGCTTTCCAAAAAGAGTAAGTGATGTATATGTTCAAAAGATTCTCCATGTACTTAATGAGCCATCCTTAATTAAGTTTTTGCTAGGCAGGTATTGGATATATCTGAAGTGTTAATAGAACCAAAACCTTCTTTTGTCTCTTGCTCTTGTTTTACTATATGGCCTAATACTGATAAATCTATAAACTTGCTACTAACTTGAAACTGCCAACAAAAATACAGAATAAAATTTTTAATCTATTTCACCTATCAATATAACCTGAAGCAAATACCAATGAATATTATCCTTGAAGCACATTGAACATATTTTATGAAATGTTTGTAAAATTTCTTGGTCTTCTGTATATCAACTTTATAATAACAATAAAAAATTTAAAAAGAATAATATAAAATTTGACATCCAAAAAATGTCCTTGAGTCACAGTCTGGTATATTTTTCTACTGTTTCAGAGTTTAGAAACTAGGCTATGTACACAATACAGTTAGATGCCATTTATATTTTTTTACCTATATATTTAGCAATGTGTTATTTTATTTTTGTCAGTTATGTCACAGGGCCTGAACTCTGGGCCTGAGCACTGTCCATCAGCGCTTCAGCTCAAGGCTAGCACTCTACCACTTGAGCCACAGCCCCACTTTTCTGCTTATGTGGTGCTGAGGAATCAAACCCAGGGCCTCATGTATGCAAGGCAAGCAACCTATCACTGAGCCACCTTCCCAGCCCCAGCAATGCATTATTAAACAGGAAGGTTGATATATTTTTACACAGTAAGTCTCACAAGATTAACATTTCAGATGAGAAAAGTAAAAAGAAAATTGTGATTTTTTTAATTTTTTCCGGTTGTGGGGCCTGAACTCTGGGCCTGGGCAGTGTCCCTCAGCGCTTCAGCTCAAGGCTAGTGCCCTACTACTTGAGCCACAGTGCCACTTCTGACTTTTTCTGTTTATATGGTGCTGAGGAATCGAATCCAGGCCTCATGCTACCTTTCCAGCCCAAAAGTTGTGAATTTTTTAAAAAAGCAAATATGTGAAAGAAGACACAGCAGTATTACTATCAAATATTTCTAGAAAGATTATAGTATCATCAATTTCTGGTTGAGCAATTAGTATATCCATCCTCTTTTTTTCCTTTCTCCTCCTCCTCCTCCATTATCTCTTCCTCTTCCTCCTGCTCCTCCTCTCTTCTTCTTCCTCCTTCTCCTTGGTACTGATTTTAGGGCTTCAACTCAAGGCCTGGGTGCCCTCCCATCCTTTTTCTCTCAAGGATGGTACTCTGAGACTTGAACCGCAGCTCTATTTCTTGCTTTTGGGTAGTTAAATCAAGATAAAAATCTCTCAGGGTTTCCTGCTCAGGCTGGATTCAAATTGGATTTTCAGTTCTCAGCCTCTTATGGAACTAGAATTGTAGGCATTTGTGCCTGGCTTCAAGACTTTCTTATAGGTATAAAATTACCTAAGGACACAGAACTTCTGAATAACATACTGGCCTACAGCAGGTCCAAAAGAGAGATTTTGTTTGTTTGTTTGTTTTTAAAATAACTTTCTTTTGCCCATTTCTAACACCATCTAGTTCTAATAATTTTCCATGACCCACAGGAGAAGGTTTGCAGACGGGACCTGATTAGGAATTAGTCAGAATGTTGTGGCACTAGAACAATAAAGTGTCACCTTCCTAAACACACAATTGTAGTAGAGACAAACCAATCAGAAAACAGCCCGGGCTATTAAAATCTGTTAGAGGATTCAGGGTGGTCACATAAGCACACAGATAGATAGAATTCAAGGAGGCTACAGAGGCAACAGCCAGCAGTGGAACTGCAAAATGGGCAGATATTGCTTGCACTTGAGATACACCACTCAAATACCAGAAGCACTTTGTGGGCTCCTCCCACCATGAGCAACAGCAAAAAAATTCCCTATTAATGGGAATATTAAATCACCAGCGTTTACAGAATCTCTTTTTGTGTTTTGCTCTCTTCTCTTTCTCTTTCTCTCTCTCTCTCTCTACCTCTCTCTTTCTCTCTCTCTCTCACACACATACACACAAGGATATTTGACATTTGTTTACAGTTTTAATCTGCAATAGGTCTGCAGCAGTTGTTCGTTTCCTCAATACTATTTTAAGTCGACTCCACTTTCCCATATAGTCACCTAGATACTATAAATGATTTTCCCTGGAGGTCCTACTGACTATCATTGTAATTTACTCTTGAAGGTAGAAATTATGATAACCCATTCTTGAATCATTTCTTCTCATGGTATATATAACTGATGAACTGGTTCTAAAGCTTCCAGTCTTCCGGCATCCCTGTAGGCACCACACTGGGAGCATCCTTGGGGATAATAGAGCTGGAAATCAGTGTCTCTTTGCACCCAAGATCATTACCTTTTCTGTTCTCCTTGCAAAATATTTTTACTTATTTGTCCTAAAATGTTATGGATGTTTGCAGTAGAAAGTGGGGCTTGAGGACAGTCCCTCCCTCTCACCAGGTTCTAAGAGCTCTGTGAATTACTGTGGTGCTTTTAATCACCACATAAAATGTAGTCCCATGTATCAAGGAAAATTAGGCTGCATGAACATATGACCAAAAGACTCCTGTCTTGAAGAAGCTTGGAATCATTTGGAAACAAATATAAACCAATGAGGCTTTGAAGTCAAAGGGGCCTTCTGCCAGCTCTTTCTCAAGCCTAGAAAAACTGTCGTCCCTTTAAATACATCCTGATCCAAAGGTAGGCTGAAAGCAGGTCATTTGCTTCTGAAGAAAATGAAACTTGTTGTTTTTTAAAAAAAATTGAGACAAAATAACTCAAAACTGCAACTCCATCCATAAAAACAACCAGTTCTGATTGAAAATGCCAGAGAAAATAAATAACCTCACATCTATCCGTCCCTCTACAGTCAACATAAAATCTTAAAATTGTTCCTTAAAGTGGAAGGTGTGACTATTTCTCACTTGAAACTAAAAAACAAACCAAACAAAAATCTGTTACAAAAATCTTTGGGGACTTCAGCATTGAGAAAAAAAATAGCCCTCAAAGCCCATTTTTAAATGGAAGAAAAATCAAGTCCCATAAGAATATTAGAATCTAAAACAAGTCAGGCACTGGTGGCTTACACATGTAATATGCATACGCACACACACACTCACACACACACACACACACCCTTAATGCAAAAACCTGAGTAAAGTAGATTGAATATATCTGTTTAGTATAATTTTCATCTAGAGCCTCAAATGAAAAGTAGATAATTGACCAATAACAATATGTTATTAAATTTCTAATAATTATTTTATTTAATATCATAATTCTAAGACTGTTTTCAACAAAGTAGGGCTCACACGGGATTTTGCAAATGCAAACAATGACACAAATCTTCATTGTCTGTCATTCATTTAAAGGGGGTGACAACTGGGGAGATATTGAGAAGGAAAGAACTCATTACCAATAGCCAAATTTTCACATTTTAAGTACAATTACATTTTAAAAAATGATCATTTCACCCTAAACTAAAAGTAACAACCTAATATGTTACTTCACTCAAAGCAGCAGTTTGTGAAGACAGATATAGGTAATGCCTATTTTCTTTTCACTTTGTTATCTGACGACCTTTTCATACTTTGAAATCAAAGTGTGGAGCTAGAATTAGGGAAAAACATGTTTTATACCTGGTAGAAAACTCCCTATTGCTATAAGGCTAACATTGCTTACAATGACAGGATAATTCTAAACATTTTTTTTCACACTCTCAAGTGGTTTTCAAATCTTCCATGCAAGGCTGATCAGCATAGTGGCTTTGAAGCCATACCTGGCTATGGAGTCCTCTAACAAAAGAACAGCAAGTAAAAAGCTACAATATCTGAAATGACTGACATATGATAAGTAAATGATAGATACAAACTTAGTAGAACTAAATGATTGCATTAACAATCTGACTGGTTATATGTTTCTCTCTTGTTTTAAAGAAATAAAAAGGGAAACTCAATCAGTAAGTTTTTCAGGTTGCTAGCAATGGAGGAACCCAGTAAGCTCTTTACAGCAGACTACTGATTTCCCTAGCAAGTAAAGCTATGCTGGAGATAGAGCTTATGTGGTATCTAATTATTTCTGAATGAGCTCTCAACTATTCTTAAGCTACCAACAATCGAGGTATGGGGAAATGACAGAAGGCCACTCATTACCATTAGTACCACCAGTTTTATTCATGAGAAGAGAGAAAGATGTCCTACCCAGATGCTGTCTTCTTGCTTGTACTGTTTCCAGTTGCGCCCTGTGTCGCTGAACATCAGGCTGTAACTTGTCACCCAGTCAGAGCTTCCATATCTTCCCTGTGTGGCCACTGCTGTTATCTCCACTCTGTTCCCCAGGTCCATCTGGAGCCACTGTTGGGCACTTGAATCTGCTGGGGACCAACCACCAGTTCCTGGAGTAGAGAGAGAGAGAGAGAGAGAGAGAGAGAGAGAGAGAGAAGTTGTAGTAAAATCTCATAAAGCCACAACTTTCATCTGCTAAAGATCAATGAAATAATGTTTGGCTAAGACATTCTTGCTTCTCAAAATATAACCCATCCTTCTCTGCCTTGGACTTAACTCTGAATGAGTATTCACCATATTTCCTCCCTCAACTATTGGTAACGTCAACTTATAATTTCCTAGTGTTTTTTTTTTTGTCTCTTATTTTTTTCTTATAACCCTAGCATTTGATTTTACGTACAGATAAACCACCTTTATTTTTGCTCTGCTATCTGCTCTCTTTGTTCTTTTTCTTACTTATTTTATTCTTCTTTATTCCTCATCTTCTTTTCCTTTCTTTGTTCACTATCTCTCTATGAAATATCCATGGCCAAAACTTTTTACTGTGGGGAGAGATGTGAACACACACCAACGGACAAGATTCTTTCATACAACCATCATACATTGAGCATCAGGACTAGGAGTTCTATGAAATGAAAGAGAGAAAGAATGAAGGAGACAGGCAAACAAAAACATGCAATGTTGATATGAAGGAAGACTTTTTTTATTGTGAAAATACTGTACAGAGGGGTTACAATTATATGAGCAAGATAATGAGTACATTTCTTATCAAGCATTGTAGCCTCTTCCTTTGTTTCCCCTTCCCATTCCTTCCCATCCTTCAAACAAATCGTTTAAATAGGGATACAGGTGGACCCATTGCAACAATGAGATGTACAAGTCATTATGTCAAAAACGAACTTCACAACTGAAGGAAGACTTTTTAAGTGGTAGACACAAGAGAACATGAGCTCAGAGACAGATTGCAGGTGCCAGAAGGTATCAGAAGGGCCAACAGAGAGTTGAAATTTGAAGTAAAGGTAGTTCTATTCCCAGGGGAAAATAGGGGTAATTGAGTAGTGATCAACCAGGGTAGAGAACACCATATATACTTCCTGTGATACACATGAGGTTCCGTTTCTTCAACATAGAGAAGCATCTCAACTTATGAAAAGAGCCATTTGGTCCCCAAATTTTGTAATTTATCACACTTGAACTTTGGAGGTCAATATTGGCTCTCATTTAATGTGAAGATTTGTGACTTATGTTTTCTGTTTCCATTTCACGAAAGAAAAAGTCAATATTTACTTCTACTGACTGAAGAGTTCACAAATCTGAAGAAAGGCAAGCTATAACAGGTTGCTTTATGATATAGGTAGGAATAGCATAAAGAAACCCATTTTGTTGACCACTTTGCCTAGGGTGTAAGGCTGGAGAATTAAAATTTTTATTTAGAGGAATAATTAATAAATTATTTTTTCCAATTTCTGTCATTGAAAATCATTTCAGTGGTACTACAGTCATCTTTCTTGCTATCGGTTAAAGAAGGGACCATTCAGATAGTGTGTGTGTGTGTGTGTGTGTGTGTGTGTGTGTGTGTGAATGTGGATGTGGATGTGTGTGTGTGTGTGTGTGTGTGTGCGCATAACTTTGAACCCAGGGATTTATGCACACTAGTCAGAATCTCTACTGCCTTCATCATACCCTCAGTCCTAGATCTTTTTCTTCAAACTCAGTGCTTTTCTAAGCTCTATTTATACTACACAGTCCCTTATCATACAAGATTTCAATATGTGCACATAGTCTCTAAATCTACTGGTACTGTAATAAGTATCTTCTCTTTCTTCCATAATAATGGGTGCACCATTTAAAACTTTAGCTTCAAATAGCTGTTATTGCAACTATAGCCATGTGACTAAGTTATATTATAACAAAAATGCAATTGGGAATAAGAATGTGACACTTTTAGCCAGCATAGTTGGTTTGCTTTTGTTCTTATCTACTATTGACAAGGTAATGGCAGAACCCTGAAAGAAAAGATCCTGGATCTCTTCATTGTTATATGGATGTAATACCTATGTACTCATATTAACATTCATGTGTATACATTAACACAAAACATAAATAAGAACTGAATATCTCATGTTTAAGCCATTGCCCATAGAAATTCATTTCTACTATAGTTTAGTCTATTTAATAACTATCCAGAGGTCCTAAAAATTTATGCAGTATTCTTATTATATAGGTGAAGAAGGATGTCTAGCAAGTTCTAACAGGTTTAGAACATTAGCAATTGGGATTCAGACACATTGAGGGGACCTCATGCTATTCACGATTATTCTGTAACAGAAAAAAATGGACTCTTCACAAATAAAATAAATTTTTAAAAAAATGGACTCTTAAAACTGCAGAAAATGAGAGAAGTCCCCAGGAAAGTATATTTGAGCAGGCTTACTAAGATATTAGCTATACAAGTGTATATTTATTACCTACTCTACTGTCCTCAATATATCTGCAAGTCTTTACTCCCTTTACTTTTTCCTAACTTCTTAAATCTCATAGGGAGGGAGAGAGATACAAAATAATTTTTCCGTTTTCTCATCATTCATATCCTGTTCTTCCTGCTACCATTTCAGAAACTTCTATATTGTAACAGACTAAGTGTTGGGGTAGAAAAGCAAAGTTGTTCAACAATTTTTTTAAAAGCATGATTGTTTAATATGATAGAAAAATTACCAGGTGACTTCTGAGTAAAGTATGAGTGATTCTGTAGTTATATGGTTTTTGTATATAAAATTTTCTCCCTGAATGACCTTATGTATAAACTAAGAATTTTATTATTCATGTGTGATTTACTTTTTAGAACAGGCTATACACAGCAATTTCAGTAAAATAATATATATGGGAATTTGAGTGCTAGAAATGCAATAGAACTTTTGCTTTAGGCTTGATCATAATTATTTTTGAAATGATAATCTTCAGGCCTTGCCATTCCTCTTAGTTCCAATACTCCACAAGTAGGCTTCTTAAGCATGCTTTAGAATCGTTTTATTTGTTACAATTTGAATATAATAACAATTTATACTGATGATGGGAAAGACAATGAAATGATAAGAACTTCTTGGAAAATAAAATAGTATCACAAAGGAATGGGCTACTCAAACCCAGTCAAATTAAACAAATACAAAATTTTAAAAAATACAAGAGATTTAGTGCTAAAAACATTTCTTCAAATCTGTCTAAAGAAAATCACACCTCTCTTTTGTCCACAGTAAAAACTTTAGTTTATTAATCCTCCTGAAATTAGCCAAAATGGAATAGTCAATCTTAGCATTCATTAACACATCAAGTTAAAAATATTCTAAACCCAAGAGTCTCAGCTAAAGCTCTTAGAATGGAAGGCCACTCCCTGAGTGATAATTGCCAAGGATGCTACTCCTGCTGTTGAAGATGCTCCCTGAATTACAGCTAACAGGCCAGATACCCAAAGTTGCCATGGTTGCTATGGCAACATTTTGTTCCTACCACCAAACAATAAATGTGTTTTCACAAATGGTGAGAGCGGCCTGAAGCTACTATTTGTTGTATCTCTAAAGACAACTACTTGCTTCCTGCTTCTGAGTTCTCTTTAAACTGGACATATAACATAAACACTAGCCTATGTATATATTTGGGAACTAAGTATCATCTGTAATTGTGACCAAAGACTCAATGACTATTAATTGTAAGCATTTTCATAAATCTTGCAGTTTGAGTTTAAAATTTTTTAAACAGAATTTGAATTTGAAGGAAAAAAAAAAACTAAATTTAAAGGAAAACTCATCTCACCTTAGATCTTTACAGCATCCAGAACATAGCCACATACCCTCTAAATCACTCTCAGAATCTGTGTTTTTGGATCTAGGAATAATTTGGAGGGTTTCTTAATTTATTTAAAGTATGAGGTTATTTGACTGTCACATGATCTGATTCAAGACCCAGAACTACTCCTGAGATTAGATTGGATGAGTCATTTGCAAAAGTGTTCACACACCCAGAATGGTTGAGTACTTTCCCGGATCATATACCAGTACACAGAGAGCAGTGTGCTTAAAAGCACAAAACCTGACCATACCACTGACGCTCCTTTCTCTGCTGTAGAGAGGTCTCGCCAGCACCTACAACTCACTGTTTTGCTCACCATTCCCTTTTCTTTTAATAACAATTCTCACTAGAGACATAATTTCTACTTCTTCATGACAATCATCAACAATATTTTCCTCTTAAAAAAAAGCCTGACTGAACCAGCTAAACAACCCAGGTTGTATGGCTGTAGACTAATACAATCTAGCTCCTCTCATTTCTAATTCTTGCCTAAAATTTCAAAAAGAATTAAAATCTTATAGACTTTAGAGAAAGTTGTTATGGAGAATTACCCCAAACCTTTTAAGTACAACAATAAGTCTGGGGAATTAGACTTCTGGTCAACCTTGCTTTCAGTATTCTTCTAGACCAAGGTACTAATCACCAACCGTGAATTCCAAACTTCACATGCTGGTATATGTTGCAAGCAAAAACGGGAACAGCAGGAAGAAAACACAAAAAAATTTTGGCTTCTGTACTTATTGCCACTCCTCACTATCAAAGGGAAATGAGGATTGATGAATGTCACACCTCAGAAATGGGGATAAAATGGTCTCTGCCAAGAGATACTCCACAACTGTCATTCAAAGAACAAAAGCACCTATTTAAGTCCCTACCAAATTGAACTGAAACAGTCATAAACAACACATAGCATTTTTCACAATAAATCTATTTTAAGCACATAGTGTGGATATTTCTTAAAATTTCACCAAAAAAAACTCCAGGGAGGAAGAAGCTTTTCAGACATATGCTTGAATATAAGATCCTAAAAACAATAAAACACACTCACAAATGGCTGACATGCTGGTTAGAATGACTAGCTTCATCATTAATTTTCAAATACTTGGTGCTCTGCTAAGCCAAGCTTCAAAAAAGTTCACATCAGAAGTGGTGCTGTGGCTCAAAGTGGTACAGTGCTAACCTTGAACAAAAGCACTCTGGGACAGCACCCAGGCCCTGAGTTCAAATCCCATGACCAACAAAAAATAATGAATTCACATCTCCCCTAGTTCACAGCTACTTAGTTATGGTAGAAAGGGGAAGAGGTGCTCTGTCACGCATATGCAACATGTGAGGATAGCACCACTCATACACATGCTTTCAGAGCTTAGAAGGGTTTCCTACTCCTCCCTTCCTTACAGGGCTGTCATTCACCTGTAACATGACATAAAGCTGGACATGGATCTCTATAGCTGGGAAGCTTTTGACTGGGACATGGGCCCTCCTGTCACTGGACAGGTGAGGTAGGCCATGGCACTTCTGAGTATTGGCCAGCATCCCACACTTTTCTTTTGTGCATTAATTTAAGTACAAGGGAGCCTTCAGATAAAAACCCTGTAGAAAAACCTGAGGTGACCCTGTTTTACACCAATTTTCAGCAAAGAACAAAAATTCTCCTAAGAGGTGATTCAGACAAAGAAAGAAACAATCTGGGTCCCAGTCAAACCCAGTTATTATAGCTAAGGGCTGCCTTGAGAGCAATAAATGGGAAGCTATTCTGGGTACAACTTAGCTTAGGTTTCCTGGTAGGCTGTTATGAGACAAAGACTTCAGTGAAAGTAGTTCACTTGGCAAGCTACCTGACGAGGCCAGGTAAAGATGAGGGAGATAAGGCAGGGAAGTGGGAGAAGGCAGTCCATGGTATATCATGTGGTCCCAAGACTCTGAGTGACTGTGTCTCTGAGGGACATTTTACTCAAGCAGTAGCGATGGAACTCTTGTCAGGTAAGTGACTATGGCTTCTAGAGAGCCATATGTAGAGATGGAGGTGGGAAGTGGCTATTCTGGGGATATTCTGGATCTCCTTCCTTCCTAGCAGATGAACTCATCTCCTAGCTGTGAGCTGTCAGCTCAAAAATGTCCTTCTCAGCTTGGTGTGGGTGGTTCATGTAATCCCAGGAAGCTGAGATCTGAAGATCATGGTTCAAAGCCAGCCAGGGCAGGAAAATCCATGGACTTTTCTAAAATTAATCACCAAAAAGCCATAAGTGGATCTGTTGCTCAACAAATTCATAGAGTGCTAGGGTGCTAGCCTTGAGCAATAAAGCTCAGGGCCAGTGCCTAGGCTTGAAATTCAAGCTTTGGGACTCTCTCTCTCTGTCTCTCTGTCTGTCTTTGTCTCTGTCTCTGTCTCTCTCTCTCTTTCACACACACACACACACACACACACACACAAATCCTCCTCTCAGAAATTTTGTTGTTGGCTGAAAAGAAGTCTTTCTAGTTATGTGCATCTCACCGCCCCCCCCCTTAGATTATTATACTTCAAAAGATAGCTCCTGTTGTCTCAAGGTATAAATGAATTTATGGTACAGTCTGTGGTCATAACTTCCTCTTAGCATCCTAAAGATGACAGACATCAGCAGAGGCTATATTCTTGCCAATTTCCTCCACTTTGGCTTCATCCTATTTCCCTTACACTCGGCCTCTACAAAGAATCCCTTTCACAGAACTTCAAGGAGAAGCTTCATTCCAGTTTAGCTTCCAAAAAGCCCTCAGCTTATTTTCTAAGATTCTGGTTTTGTAATGAAGAGTTGAATCTGAGAAACGTTGGCACCAACAGCTTTCCTGGCAGTGTATGGATCTGACCATTCATTTCCTGGGTCCCCATCCTTTCTGTTAGAACTCCCATATTGTCATTTCAAGGATGCTCATGATTCAGGCAGCCCTGCCATAATGTTCTCCAATGAGTATCTTCTTTTGGAGAGAGGAACCATCAAGACCGTATGGATCAGTAGTGGATGTTTAGTTGTGCACTTCATAGTCAGAAGTTGCACAAAATTAAGACAGATGTCAAGAACAGAGGTGAGGTCCAAAAATTTCCAGTTCAGTCCTATCTCATATTTGCAGACCTAGGAATAATTCCAATAAAATGTCCTGGCATTTTTAGAAATATTAGATGGGAAACTCTAGTATCTAGAACTTTACTAATTGTTCCATATGCTAGTGGATGTTAAATTGCCTTAAATTGAGTTCTTTCGCTTAAGTGAAATATCAATAAATATATGTGGCTGGTGGTTGCCTCACTGAATACCACAGCTGAAATATTGTTGTCCTGGCAAAAGGTCCTACTGGGCAGAATTGCTCTAGAATTCCTCTCAAGCAGTAGATGGTTAGCTTTATTTTCACTTGACAAATCATCATATAAACTCTACCATCTGAGAGTTGGGGATAAGGGGTTTTTAGTGGAATTCTCTCTCTCTCTCTCTCTCTCTCTCTCTGTGTGTGTGTGTGTGTGTGTGTGTGTGTGTGTGTGTGTGTATGTGTGTGTGTGTCTCATATGTATGTGTAGGTACAAAGGCCTCAACTGGGGCTTAGATTCTTTCCTTCAGCTTTTTTCACTCAATGCTGGTACTCTATAACTTGAGCCACAGTTCCACTTCTTTCACTTTGATAATTAAATGGAAATAAGAGTCTCACAGTCCTGCTTGTCCAGGCTGGAAGATTTCAGGCTCCTGAGCAGCTAGCTCATATAGGCACAAGCCACTAGTGGTGGGCTTTTTATTGAATTTTAATGGATTATTTATACCTTATTTAGTGGGTTTATAAATCTCAAGTTCCATCCACAAGTAAAAACTTATGGAAGATTTAACAAAACTGTAAGACAGCATTTCCTAGTTTGGGGTGTATTGAGAAAAATATTCTTTAAATAACTTTGAAGGGAAAACAGTGAAGCAGAACTGGAAGTTATTTGGACTGTATATCTTGTATTTTTGGCATTGCCAAATATAGCATTTTCAACCATGAATAAAAGACTTTTCAAACAGTGTAGTTTTTTACATTTAATGTTTTGGTTGTTGTTTTTTGCAGTACATTTGTTTGAAAGACAAGGTCTAGTCTATGTCTAGTGTTCAAATTACAAGAATCACTTTCTACTTTTAGGACATTGCACTAGTAGTTTTCCTACTTTTATAGTATATTCAGTGTCTAACATAACAAGGATCAAAGGAAATGGTTTATGCATATCAACAATGTCCTAGCTATAGATAAAATGATTAAACATGAATTTATTATCATGTCATTAAAAAATGTACACTTATGGGTACTCTTTTACTCAAAAGAACTCTGTAACCAGCTAAAGCCATCAGGAAGTTTCTGTTCTGGCTGGAAGATGTTCAATATAGCTTAACAATCTCAGTAAAGTAATGTTAGTAGAAATGCTATAGGAGAAAGAGAAAAATGGAGAGGCAGAGGAAAAAAGAAGAGTATATGTAGTCCTGTTATTTTGTTTTCTTCCTTCATGTCAGATGACTATAATCAGCCATGATAATTCCATAATTCTATAATTCCCCTTGTTGGACATTGTAAGGGCAGATTCATAAAGTACAACAATATTAGATATGAAAGAAAACTTGCTGGCACAGTGGGAGATGAGTTGTCTTCAATCTTATGTCCTGGAAAAATTTCAGTGCTCTCAGCTGTGTTTTCGCTATGCTCTGAAGCATGCAAATCACTTAGAGATCTTGACAAAAGAATTTTCAGATACTATTACTAGAGTTTCTGGCTTAGAATCGGAGTAGTATGTATTGCTGTCAAGTTCCTAAGGGATGGTTATCTTAGTGCTCTTCTGGGATTACTTCTTGATGACTTAGAAACCCATTTGGGGAGTCCTGTGCCATGTTTCTACAAACACTACTGTGCCTGAGAGGCCCTACAATTTTATCAGCTCCAGGATGGTATGCTGAACTTCTCTACCCACCCCATTGGGCAGGCCTGGCAACCTGGACAACTTCATTTTAAATATGGTAGTGTACTTTATTTTTACGTTTTTATTATGCAAATGATATCAACACATATACATATAACATGCACAAAATAATCTCACAAAACTTGTCTCAGGTTGGATCTCTGTAATAGAATACCTTGCCTAGCTTACTAAGGCTCAAATTACAACAACAAAACCTCATAAAAAAATATTTAACTTAATCATTGTAGAGTGAACATATTCTTAACCAATAGTACCCCAAATAGAAGTATGGATGTCTATTCAGTCCCGTGTGCTTAATCTCCATAGTTTAATATTTCTCACAAAACATGATCTGGGTTTTCTATTACTTATATGCAGAAGTAGGCTAATAAAGATGCCCTGTAATACTATTTAATTACTGTGGATATTTTTGTAGAGGAGATTCATTAAGAACAAGTCCTTAGTAAAATAAATGATAAGTATTCTTTCATTAATTCTGGATTTTTAGCAAATATGTCAGGCACATTGGTTAGAAAAATAAGGTCCAGATATTGCTTCAATTGCATGGATGATAAGAATTAAGAAAAGGTAGTAGGACATACTGCATGGAATTTGGAAGGGGATCACCTAGTAAGACCAGTATCCTGGAGAAAAAGAATTGCTTTTAATTTTCTATCTCTTTACAGGTTGTATCCTAATTCTGTTTTTTCACTTCTACATGGTAGAATCAGTACCCTTTAACTCATTTTTTAATTAATTTTTTGGGGGGGTCTGGTCGTGGGGCCTGCACTCTGGACCTGGACGCTGTCCCTCAGCTCTTCAGCTCAAGGCTAGCGCTCTATCACTTGAGCCACAGCGCCACTTCTGGCTTTTTTTCTTTTTGCTTATGTGGTGCTGAGCAATCAAACCCAGGGCCTCATGCATGCAAGGCAAGCACTCTACTACTGAGCCACCTTCCCAGCTCTGAATGAAATTTTTATAAGGTCTAATTGAAAGACTTAATAAGATAAATGGACTCAGTAGATATTCCCTAACAATCACATATGATATGTTAAATATACAATATTCAAATATTCAGATACCAGTCACATGACTACATTCTGATGAACTGTAAACTACATATACATTAGTGACCTCATAAATTAATAATGGATCTTAATAAAACCCCTCAAATCTACTGGCATTATATCCCATGGACTGTGAGATTGAACCACATCACCCATAGGTTTGTGCACACAGTCTATAAACATATAGCTACAAAACTGTGTATAGCAAATAATAATAGTAAATGACCGTATTATGTAGTAATGTATTACCTCTAACATACTCTTTATCATTATTTTGGAGTGTACTCCTACTTATTTTAAAAAAAAACTTAAGATTGTCTGACATGTTTTGCTTCTTGTTGCCATGTCTCTTAATTTCATAGAGAGGCCTGTGGATTGACTGATAAGTTGTCTTCGATAAGTTATCCTACCATGCTCATGCAGACAAAATCAGCAAATGACACACTTTTCAGAACATGTCCTTGTTGTTAAGCACCATAGGACTGTATCTTATTTCTTCTTGATTGGAATACACATTGCAAAATACAGTAATGAATTGTCAATCACTAGATAAATATGTCATTAATAATCTTGTTCTTTTCTGTCATTATCTTTAAGTGTAATGTTTTAGTTAAATACAAGGATCTGAAGAGTTGAAGAAGTTTTTGTTCCTTTGCAATGTGTTAGAGGCCTTAGACTGTTGGTTCACTGAATTAGTATTTTGTGTTAGTGTTTATGGAGTGTTCCATAGGAAAAACAATGTCAATTTGGCATTTAAAGGATGTGGTGATCCATCAGAAAAAAAATGTGGAGGACTTTGGTTTCTGTATCATTTTCCTCATGTCAAATGGTGATGCTTAGAGTCTCTGAAGCATAACATTATCAGTGAGAAAAAGTGTGCATGCACTACACCCCAGCACTGATTGCAATAACCTGGTTGAACAGGGCCGACACAATGATCTGTCTCCATCTGAGACATTGTCCCCAAGGTTCCTGGTAAATAGCAGAAAGTTTCTATTCTGTACTTCTTGATGATATGCAGGTATCCTTATGAGAGAAGAGGCTTAGGGTACTGTTTAAATAGCTAGGTCGAGGGTAATATCTCCCATGGATGTTTTAATAATTGAGGAGGCTCACACCCACAAAGCCCTTTCCCTTTTAACCTGAAAATCCAGTCTTTTGTAGTTAAAATTCTAACCACACTACATGAAATACCAAACATACCTGAAAGGAGGTGACTATTATGTTAAAAACAACTGTATTCTGATTAGGATTCCAGATCAATAATAAATAAAGATTTTGGTTAATATGGGGTAGATGACAGATTCAAATCTAAGCATTTACAAAAATTAGCTGAATATCCTGGGCCAGGGATTTAAACCCTCCAATGTATCCCCTTTCCCTTTACTCCTGAAACCTATAGTGAGTGAGGAACAGAGGTCAGAAAAGTATCTATAGTAGTATATTTCATCTTTGAAGTCATGAAAGCAGCAGTGGTTACAACACCGACTCTGATTCTGCAGTTCTCAGGACTAGGAGAGATCTTACATTTCTAATTAGCATCTAGAGATACTCATGTTTCAACCTAGGGGAAAGAGAATATGAGATACTATAAGGAAGAGTAAATCTCAATGTGTACCATGTCTATGGAAGCTAGGATAAGAAAGAAGCAAAGAAAAGAAGGAAAGACATTGTAAAGGGAGAGGAGGAAGGAATCCAGGGATTGTGTTCTGTACCTCGCACTGTTGTATTAAGTAGAATGCATTCTATTGATATCATGACTGTTTTAATCAATCTATAGGGGAGCCAGGAGCTGTCTTTGGTAAACATTGTAGTGCTGCCCATGGTAGGATCCTCCTCAGGATGCTCATCTGCTACTCAGTATGCTGTCTGGCATAAGTCTCTAGAGAAGGCATAGCATGCTATTTTGCTAATGGGCCTTGATTCTGGCACTGTCTCTATCATCTCTGTATATGGAATGAAATGATAATAAACTGAAAGCCAACTTCCAAAGACCTTTATGGATCCTTAGTGTTTTGACAAAGGAAGAGGAGGAATGTGTATGGATTCTGTGCTGAACAGAGATGAGAGCGTTAAGCCTTTTTATCTATTCACCAGCTTACGAAGCTGAAAGTGCTCTGACATAAGAAATCAAATTCTCCATGGCAACAAAATTGTCATGCTAGAAACATATAATCTCAACTTACACAGGCAAGCATCTCAAAAAATATATATTCAAGTGAGGAAGAAGCATTATAATTCTAAGGGACAAATGGTAAATGAAAGAGTTTGCAAACTGTATTTGGGGAAAAAAAAGGATGAGAGAGACAAACACAAGCCTTTCCTCTCACTGGACTAAACACATCTGTTCTTGTTTGTGTTTTAATCATATAAAATAATGTAAATCCTTTCCTTCATTTGCTAAGTCTTGCCTACAGATTGCCCTTGCTTCATGCTTGTCCACCTGTTCCTGTGCTTCATTTGACAGGGTTTCTTGTAGCTGATTTAATGTCCAGATCAAAAGCTTTCTTGCCACAAAACAAATCACATTTGATAAAGACAGATCCTTCCTAAGCCACCATTACATAGACTGGCTTGGCAACCTACGTTAATGGTGATCAGACCCCCAGCTTAATTTATTTTGTCAAATTTTCCAAAAGTGATTAGTTCTCTTTCTTGCCTTTCATTTCCTCCATGTGAGATAGGATGGCGGCTGAGGGAAAGTGGGAGTAAGAGAACAAAAATTCCATTTGGCAAATCCTCTCCACAAATGAGATAGCAGAGTGGGGACTATTACAGACAGGCTTTAAGCACCTAATCCCTTCTCCTGGGCTTCAGTGCCCAGATCTTGACTGGCACAGAAATAGCTCGGGTCAACAGCTGTTTCCAAGGGTGGTTATTTTTTTTTCCTTCCTTGAAGAGATCAGATTATCGTTAAATTTGCTTTACTCAGAGTTGGAGGCTCATTCAGACACTATTGCTTAGCACAGTCTTGATGGATTCTCCTTTTCACTTTGGAATGATCGTTGTTTCTGCTAGGGCACATTTACCAGCTGTGCACATTCTCTTAGAGTGTCCTCAGACATTTGTATACTAGATTTCTTGTAGACATTGGAAGAAGAGGATATTTTACCATCCATGTTCAATGTATGGAAGTGGTCTATATGATCACTAGGGGATGCAGTGATCCCAAGGATTTCCAATTTCATTCAGTAATGATGAGTGGCCAGTGTGCATTCTATTCTTTAGAAGGAAATGTAATGCACTAAAAATCGCTGTTTGAAATTCACAGTTTGAATTTCATGTACAGGGGAATAAAGAAATTCCTTGACAAGTATGTAAAAGGTTGGAAGTCATGTGACAAATAAATAAATGAATAGAAAGTGAATGTTAAGAGAAAAATGCAGCCAAGCTTGAATATTATATGAAAGTAAAATATAATACAATAATCCTAAGCTATTTTGTTAAAAATTGACTTGGTAATTATTTAATTTTCTAGAAGAATGCACCTGTCACTTGGTTTTATTCTTTGCTGATTGATTAGATGTCCAATATTAAGAAGTTTTGTGTTAACTTATTAATTTGGGCCCCACAGAGAAAATTATTTTTAAAAAGTTATAAAACTCCTCACAAGTTATATAATCATGTAAAAAAAGGTTACTGGTAAATGCCAACGTGACTGATACAGACATCCAGAAAGCTGGTAGTGTTATCTGGCTAAAATCTGTGAGGTTGCTCCTAGAATACATAGGCTTTTGAGTCAGTGCACTGAATGAGGAAGAATGCTTTCCACCATTCAGTAACCACCATTCAGTCCCTTACAAGACAAGATGAAATAAAAAGAGAGCAAAGCACAGAGGTGAACTTGCCATATCTTCCAGAGGTAAGAACTATTTGCTCCTGATTTCATACACCAAGATGTCTGCCTTCCAAGACTTTGGACTCTGGTCTTACATGGCATCCCTAGATTTTCAGGACTGAGACTGACAGTTTCCCATTAATTTCCCCAGTTCTCAGGCAGGTGATTCACATTACATCATACCACTGGCTTTCTTGGTTCTCTAACTTGTAGGAAGGTTGTTATGGGTCTTCTCACCCACCTGAATCTGGGAAACCAAAATTCATGATAAACTACCCTTATATATCTCTGTATACTATTGGTTCTCTGAAGAACCTACATTAATACAAGTTTTGTATTTACCTAGCATTTTATTCTAAAATTCTTTTCTTTTGCTTTTATAATGTTTATTTTTAATTTAATTTTATTGTCAATTTTATAGAGGGCTTACAATTACTTACCTAAAGTAGTGAGTACATTTCTTGTGGGACATTGTTACTCTTCCCTCATTTTTCTCCTGCTTTCTCTCCACCCCACCTCCACCCCCTGAAGTTGTAAAGTTCATTTAAACATACTCTGGTTTCTCTTCAGATCATACAAGTTTTTCATTTTTAAAACTCTTTTCTTTCCCTTTAGTTCTTCAAAGGATTTCTGGAAGAAGTTTTACAACTTTACTTTGCCTCTTTAATGAATTGAATAATTTTTGGGGTGTTTCCTCTATATTTATATGGGAGCTACAATTTTAACTTCCTGAAAACTTTAGCAAGTGTTTATTGCTTACGTAAGCTATTTCCAATGTCAAAAAAAAGTTCAGTTCAGCTAGATTCTGATCTCTGCTCTTTGAGAGTTTTTTATTTTGTTTTTTGTCTGTTTTTGGCCAGCCCTGGGGCTTGAACTCAGGGCCTGGGCACTATACCTGAGCTCTTCTTTTACTCAAGGCTAGAACTCTACTATTTGAGTCACAGTGCCAATTCTGGCTTTTTCTGTAGGGCTTCATGCATGGTAGGCAAGCCCTCTACCAATAAGCCACATTCACAGCACCATCTTTAATAGTTTTAAATACAGAATAGAAGTTGAGAGTGTTCATATTAAAAAAAAAAATGTGTCAGGTTTAGAATGGTAGGCACTAGGAATTAGGTGGTAGAACTATAAGATCAGTTTCACAATTCCTTCACGTAGGAAAGAAATGACTGAGGAAAATGCAGGGAGCTGTTGCAATGGTTCTTGCAGAGTGTGGCCATGAGACATATAATGCTCACAAAATAATTAGGTTTATGAGGGAACAAACATGAATGATTCTTGTGACTGTCAGAAGTTATGTGTTTGTATGGATAATTTTGTATGGCCTATACTTGCATAAATACTCAAATGGCCCTTGGCAGAGAAAAGATTCTACAGAATTTATTAAGAAAAATAATATTAAAGGGCTGAAACAGAATACAGTGAATTAGATCCTTGTGTGTTGAGAAAAGCAGACTAGAGAGATACCTAGATGCTTATAGGCATGATTTAGAGTGATATCTCAAGCCTGTACAAAATAGAGAATATTTTGGTGGATATGAAATTAAAAACAAAGCAATAAATGGGGGGAACAAGGAAGGAAAGAAGGAAGGAAGGAAGGAAGGAAGGAAGGAAGGAAAGAAGGAAGGAAGGAAAGAAGGAAGGAAGGAAGGAAGGAAGGAAGGAAGGAAGGAAGGAAAGAAGGAAAGAAGGAAAGAAGGAAGGAAGGAAGGAAGGAAGGAAGGAAGGAAGGAAGGAAGGAAGGAAGGAAGGAAGGAAGGAAGGAAGGAGAAGGGAAGGAAAGGAAAGAAAGAAAGTAAACAAGTTGGCCATTATCAGTCTTAAAAGAAGGATGGCCAAGAGACAGAGGAAGAAATGTTCAACCTCTCTAGCCATAAAAGAAATGCAAATCAAAACAACATTGAGATACCACCTCACCCCAGTTAGAATGGCTATAATCAAGAACTCTAATAACAACAGATGCTGGAGGGGGTATGGACAGAAGGGGAACCTTACTCATTGTTGGTGGGAGTGTAAACTTGTTCAACCACTTTGGAAAGTAGTATGGAGGTTCCTCAAAAGGCTTCACATAGAGCTCCCCTATGACCCAGCAATCCCACTTTGGGGCATTTACCTGAATGATCACAAACAAGATCACACTAAAGCTACCAGCACAACTATGTTTATACTGCAGTATTATTTACCATAGTTAAGATATGGAACCAACCCAGATGTCCCTCAGTAGATGGCTGGATCAAGAAAATGTGGTATATATACACAATGGACTTCTATGTCTCCATCAGAAAGAATGACATTTCCCCATTTGTTAGGAAATGGAAAGACTTGGAAAAAATTCTATTAAGTGAAGTAAGCCAGGCCCAAAGAAACATTGGTCCCATGGTTTCCCTTATTTGCAATAACTAGTATATGTCTGAGACAAGCAGAAACAATCAGATAAGTTGATGTTAGGTGAAATGAACCTGAAGATAACTATTCAAAGGCTTTTTGCTTTCATGCTATTGTTTCTAACACATTTATAGGATTATTTCTTTGTTTCTTTGTATGTCCCTCCCCCAAGGTATAACCCCTGATTTCACTGTATTTGATGTTGGTATAATTTGTGGAGGGGAAGGGAAAAAACAAATCATTTAACTAGGGATACAGGTGGGTCCATTGCAACAATGAGATGTACAAATCGTTATGTCAAAAAATGAACTTTACAACTTTGGCGGGGCATGTGGCTGGGAGATGGGAAGGGATGGGAAGGGGAAAGAAAGGAGGAGGCAACAATGCTTGATAAGAAATGTACTCATTATCTTGCCCATGTAATTGTAACCCCTCTGTATGGTATTTTCACAATAAAAAATTTCAAGAAAAAGCTCTGTACAACATAGGAAACAATCAAAATAAAAATGGAGACTATGAAATAAATGAGAATATTTGTAAGATAAACAATTAAAATGGAAAGGAGCAAATAAAATTCAATGGTACAATCCAACATGACTCAATTTAAAAATAAAGGAAACCCTACAAACAAACAACAGCTATTTATTGTACATCAAAAGGTGATTTATCATAAAGGGAACAAAAATCAAATTTTCAAGGTGATATCACCTCAGACCTATTAGGATGACTATACAAAAATAACGGAAGTATTGGAAAGGATGTGGAGAAAAGGGAATCCTTACCCACTATTTTATTGTTGATATTTTACTTAGTTTTTTTTTTTTTTTTTTTTTTTTGTCGGTCGTGGGGCTTGAACTCTGGGCCTGGGCACTGTCCCTCAGCTCTTCAGCTCAAGGCGAGCGCTCTACCACTTGAGCTACAGCGCCACTTCCGGTTTTCTGGTGGTTTATTGGAGATAGGAGTCTCAGGGTCTCTCCTGCCCGGGCTGGCTTTGAACCGCGATCCTCAGATCTCAGCCTCCTGAGTAGCTAGGATTACAGGCGTGAGCCACCGGCGCCCGGCTTTACTTAGTTTTATTTGTACTAGCTTATATTAGTTGTATAGAGGAATCTCTCTCCGCACTTGTTTATTCTGTATTGAAATCAGCCTCACTGCCTGTTATACTCTCTGCTACCCTTTCTCTTCCCCCCAAAAGCATTCCCCACAGGTTTTCTCATTACATTTTCATAGTTGCAAATCATCTGTTTTGACAGTATTCAACGTCCTTTATATTTCTCCCCTTTTGCAATACTGATACAAAGGTACAATGGTACAAAAGTTATGGGAAACAATAGCACAGCTCCTCAAAAAATTAAAACTAGTTTTACCATACAATTGAGTAATACTACTTCTGTGCAAGTGAATGAACAGGACAAAAATCAGTCTCTCCATTCACTGTTTGCACAACCATACTGTTGGCAGCATTCACAGTGGCCAATATGTGGAAACAACTCAAGAATCTGTTGATGGATATGTAAATAGAGTTGTGTTTGTCTATATATCTGTGTAAGGAAGTATATGTTGGAATGGTATTTAAGTATATGTTGGAATGGCATTCATCCATAAACTAGAAAAATCCCTGTATTAATAACAATATGCATGCACCTTGTAGGAATTATTTTATATGAAATTGCCAAACACAGAAAGATTAGACTTTTACAATCTCACTTATATGGAATCTGAAAAAGGAGAGTAGTGGTTTTCTGGTTGTCAGGGATCAGGGGAAATGGAGAGATGTTAAGAGAAGAATATGATCTTTCATTTAAAAGAATAAAGTATGACAATATAAGAGTCATCATGGTTCCTTGGTTGATAATATCCCACTGTATAACTGAAGTTTGCTAGGATAGTAGATATAATTTTCTTGACATACACAAATATTTACACAGTAAGTATGAGAAGTTATAGATATTAAAGATTGGTAAATAATTCAATTGTACTACTCACTTTACAATGTATACCTGTGTCAAGTCATCACACCGTATACTGGAAATATATGAAGTTTTACTTGCTAATTTCAATAGCACCATGAGGAAAAAAAGAAAACTAATAAAAGTAGCACAAAATTTCCATTGTTAAGACCAATCTTTGTTGTGATATTCAGCTGCATTCTGGTACCATTTACGTACTAGGAGAGTGAAGCCCTAGACATAACATCCTCATATTCAATCTCTTTGACATCTCTTCAGATAACAAAAATAACATGGTTTTTATGATGTGTGCACTCATAGAACAGAAAGGGAACATTTAAATTATCCATATGGAAAAGAGTAGTTGGTATTATAATTGCTTTTAGTCCCTGATAGTGAAAAGAGAGGACACAGTATGGTTTGAAAAGAAAACAATAATTAGTTATTTATAGTGAAATTTTCAACATCAAATATTGCTACAGGCTTTCTCTTCAACTAACTGACAAAATTTGTTCATAATAACATCACACAATTTCTTTTATAGTTTATATTAATATCTGTATAGAGTATATGCATATATTCTATGCATGTAGATGTAAATATATCTATATACATATATGTATATTCTACTTCAAGCTTATTAACATGTAACATACACTCTTCTTATCCTTGGGATATATATGTAGATATACTATATATCTACATATATGCTTGTTAATTCAATAAACAGAAATTTTAAAATATTTGACAATTATTATTTTATGGCCTCAAAATTTATAAATCTTTCTATTTTGTTATTTTCCAAACACTATAGTGTAATTATTTATATATCATCTACATTGTATTAAGAATTATAATTAATCTAGAGATGACTTAAGATGTACAGAAGAATGTTCATAGGTAATGGGCAACTCCTATATCATTTTCTACAAGGGACAGATGATACATGGATTTTGATAGTGTAAGATTCCTGGAATCAATCTCATATAGATGCTGAGCATTAATTATATACACATATTCTTGTACTTATGGATATACATGCTGTATGCCTTTTGCTCACATATCTACCTATATATGTATGAGTCTTAGCTGTCTAAATGATCAACTACTTACTTATATTCACATTTCCTCTATGTAATCTGATAAATACAAGATACATATGTATAGCTAATTTTATACACATACACATATAGTATCCAGATAAAAGAATTAATGCCACTATTTCCAAAATAATAAATGTTAGCTGTTAATTATATCACAGTTTCAAGTTTACATTTTCATATGAACACTGTTTTGTTTGTCTGTTTTTGTTGTTGTTGTCACTTGTGGGGCTAGGACTCAGAGCCTGGGCACTGTCCTTGACCTTTTCTGCTCAAGGCTAGCAACATACCACTTTGAGCCACAGAACCACTTCTGACTTTCTTGTGGTTAATTGGAGGTAAGAGTCTCATGGACTTTCCTACCCAGGCTGGCTTTGACCTGTAATCCTCTCAGCTGCCTAAGTAAGTAGGATTATAGGCATCAGCCACTAGCACCCAGTTCTCATATGAACTCTTTTTTTTCCTTTAATTTTATTTTATTGTAAAGATGCTGTACAGAGGGTTTACAGTTACATGAGTAAGTCAATGAAGTTTCATATGAACTCTTTACCAATCATGTCTGTACCGATTTTTCCAATCATGTTGTAAGATTCTAGCAGGCTGCCTAGTACATAGCAAATGCTAAGTCAAAATTCATGGAAGTGTTTATTATTCATGAATTTACCCAATGTCCTACTTAACAACTCCTTTTGCATTTTGGAAGCCCCTAGAAAGCTTTAATTTATCCAGCTGATCGATATCTTTGCCTGAACCTCATTTTAGGCATCTAATTCAGTGTGTTTGGGAGATAGGCTCAGGTAATTCTCCTGTAAAATGGTTCAAGTGATTCAAGTATGCAGCTCTAGAGCTGCAGCTCTTATCTAGAGCTGCATATTTGATCACTTCCTGAGCTCAACTGTACTCTCCCCTGAAAGCAGGGACTCTTGTCAGCACCTTGAATGCTGAGCTAGAAAGTGAAATCTCAACCAAGGAACCCTAACTCCATGACCATAGCTTCCACTCAGCCTTCCAAATTTAGATTAGGCTCTAGTTAAGAGAAAGAAGAGAGGTCAGTCTCCTTTTGTATGCATTCATGCTAGTCCAGGCTGGAGGCACCCAGATTCCCTGATGAGCTGGATCAGGACAATTATAATAAGTTGGAACAGACACACCTGTTCTCAGTCACTGTCTACTACCCACTAGGGAGGAAGCTAGCCGGTGATCAGACCCCCAGCTTATCGGTGGCAGAAATTGCCAAGGAGCCATGAGGCAGTAATAATTTCCTGCTCCAATAGTTTGGGTGGGATTGAGACCAGTTCTGTCCCTGGAATCCCTACTGGAGACTGTTAAAATTTCCCAATTTGTGTGTCATTCTGAAATGAAAAAAGAAAAATAGGCCTCCATGCTCCATTTCACTTTTCTAATCTTCGGTGGGAAAGATCTTTGGGATATACCAGTCTGACCTCGTTCTGCACTTACGCTGGTAGGCAGACATTATTGAGGGTAGTTGACAGATTAAAAACACTGAGTTTGGCAACAGTTGAATGGTTTGTAGAAACTCACAGAGTATTTAAGTGTAATAGCCCAGCATTTGAACACTAGTTAATTAGTTTTTAAGTTACTCTTTGTACTCCACCCTACTTCAACCTGTCCTATTGTATCAACTTAATATCATGGTGAATTTAAGCTTAATCTCTAGATTCGAAGGAATCAGGTTTGAATCAAGCATTTCCCTTTCTTTCCTGCAAAAATTTTACACACTATTAAACCCTTAAAAACAGGGCAAGTAGCAATAACTTATGGGCAAGCAGCAATTGTTCTTACCTTACAACATCTGTGTTAGGACTAAGTTAAAATAATTGATAAAATTTGGGGCACAGAATATTTAGCAAAAGGAAATTGTAGTTCAAAAATATATTATTATTCTTACGCTTTGTTTAGGTCTTGTTGACTTTCCTTTTCCTTTTAGAACAATATGTTCTCTTTAGTCCAGCAGATAAGGATCTAAAAACCTACTTAGTTACCAATATCCATGCATGCTCAAGTCCCTTGTGTAAAATGATATATAGTTTGTATTTAATATACATACATTTACCCCTGTAGTTTAGAATATAAGTAGATTACTTATGATACCTGTATTTTGGGTTATTTATATGATATAAATGACTAATATACCATAGTATGTAAAAAATATGGACAAGGAAAAGTCGGTATATGTTCAGTATGAAAGCATTTTTTCTAATTTTATGATGCTGTGAATGGCTATGTGATCTAAATCATATTCCAGAGTGCAAAGATAAGTCAGCATTGAAAAATCTACGAATGTAGTTTGCCCAATGTATCAATGGATATGTACTGTAAAGAAGTTAATAGAGACATTAAAAGATTAGGAGATCTTTTAAAATTGCAAGCAACTTATTTTCTCTAATTATATAAAAGCAGGTAATAAATAAATTATCAGTAATTCAACTATCAGATGCTTTGTTTTTACTTATGTTTATTATCTTTAAGCAGTTGTACAAAGAGATTTCAGTTCAACATGTCAGTTTATGAGTACAATGCATCTAGAATTTTATGATTGCATTCTCCCACCAACCCGACTTTCTCTCTTCATTTGTCTACCCTTCTCCCTTTGAAACCTACCCTTGTATGATGGTCTAAAAGGAGCTTACGAGATGAGATATAGCTCTGTGGTAGAGTACTTGTCTAGAATGTGTGAGGTCCTGGGGTCAAGCTCAGGATAGGAAAAAAAAACTATCTTTTGGTTGTAAAAACATTAGTTAGCATAATTTGAATATATGTCACATCACTGGAAGCATTTTAAATTTAGATTTACACCTTTCTCCTTCCAGATGACCTTCTACACATTACTGTTAGATACTATATCTATGAATGGAAGTGTTCACTCTCTCCCATGCACTCAGAATTGTCTGCTTTATCATATGGCTTAGGATTTTAGCCACTTAACTTACCAACCCTCCAGTTGAGTTGAGCTGAGATTGGAGTACCAGTGAGATCTGAGGAGCTGGAGAAAGCCATTGGAGAGAGAAGAGATGCTAACGGGTCATCACAGTTGTCTGAAATGGGGGGGGGGGGAGAGAGAGAGAGAGAGAGAGAGAGAGAGAGAGAGAGAGAGAGAGAGAGAGAGAGAGATAGAGAGAGAGAGAAGATTTTGTCAGAAAAAATAAATCATGTCATTTACAGCCATCATTTATAAAGTTATCCACAAGCGCTGCCTAAGGCTGGGAACAAATGTTTTCAAGGTGTCATTATATCTACCTTTCACAGCAACCCACATGCAAAGGAGCAACTTCCTTTTTCAGGTAGAGAAAATGAGGGTCACAGGTAACAGGTAGGTTGTTCAATTTCAGACAGTAGGAAAGTGAGGCCACCAGAATTCTCACCAAGTTTGTCTCATCCATTCCTTAAACTAACTTTGAGTAGAACTGCACATTACTGCTATTGTGCTCAGTCTATCAGAAGAAGACAGAATACTAGGAAGGGGACATTGTTTAACTATTTTCCTATCCTTAGTCCCCATGGACCCCTGTGATGACAGTATCTTACTTCAGACTGTTTTCTCTCAATTGTGTGTAGTTCATTAGAAAACAAATTTCTCAACATACTCTAGGACGCAATCGAGAGTAGTTCCAGATTTTATAAAATTGGTGTGTGTGTGTGTGTGTGCGTGTGTGTATTGAGACAATCATTTGCTATGTAGTCTAGGATGGCTTCCTACTTATAATCACTTTACTTCTAATTCCCCTGTGCCAGCATTATAGAACTCTACCACAGGTCCTAGCTTGAACAATCATGAATTTGATGTTTACTTCTCTAACTGAACTTCCAGTCTTTTCCTAAATGTAAGTATACTTTCCAAGGCTTCTTTGATAGTGTCTGAATATGAAATAGAGACGTGGTCATGGCACTATAGTTCTGTTCACTCAAACTGAAGCTAATGTACCTTAACCATTTCACATAGAGAGCCATATCCTTTACTCTTAGTATATTATGCCTTTGAGTTTCTGTGCCCTCTTAAAGTCATGTCTTGATATAATTGCTATTGCAACAATTCTAAGAGATGGAACCTTTAAGGGATGATTAAACTATGAAGATTAAACTTTCCCGGCTTATAGGAATGTTTAGTGCCTTAATGAAAGTATGTTCAGGAGGATGGTAAAGTCTCTCACCTTTCCACCTTCTGTCATTTGATATACAGCATTGCTAGATGCTGCCAACTTTACATTATCTTCTGAGTCTCCAAGTATGTGAGCCAGGAAATGCCTGTTCATCAGAAATTGCCCAGCCTTTGATATTCTATGACAGACTAGGACAACTGTTTTACTAAATATTATCTAAAACTTCATTTGTTTGTGTATTCTTCTGTATGTCACATTTTGTGGGCTTCTAGCAAAGAACCTGGTGTATACTAGGTCTTAATAAAGGTATGATGAACAAATGAATGGTAAGTGATCAAAATAAAATAGAAAGAATCCATCTATCAACCAAAGAGTTAACCTCACAATACCAACATTCTTCTTCTGATCCTTTGGGACCCTGACTTCAAGAAAGGCAAAAATAACTCACTCAAAAGAACCTTAAAACCTGACATTCAGATGGAAGGTAAACTTCATGAACAAAAGTCTCTTAGGAAGAAAGTATTTAACATCTTTTTAGAGAATATTTGCATAAGATCATGCTTATTTACCCAGAAAATTCATACAGAGCTTATTTCAGCTAATTGCAGAAAAATTAATTAAGGACAGAGGGAGTAAATTCTTGTTTATTAAATGTATTTTAAAAAATCAACTGGCAAAATGTATTTTGAGAATCTCCCAACCACAAATGTTTGAAAAATATTTTGAGAGATTTGATAAACATGAAACTGAGCCAGATCCTGACTGAAAAACATAGAAGAGGAAGAGCATAAAAATTACATTGGTGGCTGGGCCAGTTCAGGAAGAGAAACCACAGAATGGCTGCCATGTTCCTGAGGAAGGAACATGACTCCCAGCATCTGTTTAGAACACATTCATCACTCCACTTACACACTCACAGAGAAGTTGAACACAATACAGAACATATATATGCTCTGACCTTTTTGGCAACAAGACATATTATTTATATGTAGGAAAATTAGCCGTATAGGAATATTCAAACACACACAGACACACCCAAACACATGCAGTGGTACAGATAGATACACAGACCCACCACAGAGACAGAGAAACACATAGAGACACATACATATGTATATAAAGAGACACATACTCACGGAATCATCAAACATCAGTATGGTATTGAAATAATCAGCTGCATTATGCCTTCACCCATCTACACTTGTGTTTATAATCATCCTCCCATTTCAAAGAATGTCTTTCCATCACTTCACAATAATGTACACTCCTATGGATACCCAGATTTACAGGACAAGCAAACTGTACATCTTTTTAAGCCAAAGAACTACATCTTCCATAATTTTTATGCACTTCCTAAATGTTTCATATGTATAAAACTGTGCCATTATTTTTATATGTTCTAACAGTCTTCTATGAGTCACTGATGCTTTATTTTAGTATTAGGTCTTATCCTTATTTTTCCTCTAAGCCTTATTACACAGTTAGCCAGTTGTTTTGACAAATAAATATGTTATAGCAGGACAACGCTATTGAAAGTTCAAGTCAATGTAAGTCACACATCATCCAGAAAACAACTCTGAAATTCAATTTTTTTCATCTTATTATAGTAGTGTTTGAGTATAACATGTAAATTACTAAAATGATTGTTGGATAGTAGAAAAGAAGTGACTTAGCTATTTAAAATTAATTTAGTCAGCTATTTATAAATTACTAACTGAACAGAAAGGCATTAAGGATAGATCTGAGTGCAATAGAATCTCACACTTCAAGTAGCTCACAAACCATTGTCAACAAATTAACTACTAGAAAAGGTTAGAAAATTTTCACTAAGGTAATTTAGTGAAAAATTTTCACTCTGCTAGTAAAATTGGCACCTTGCTCTCTAGGGTTTTTTGAACTTTCCTCCAGCCCTCTGCCATTCCCTTCTCATTTGGGTCGTCATACGTTTCAAGGTGTTTCAACCTATCTTGTCTATTCTCATTCCTCCTGAAAATGATTCCATGGCTGGATACATTTTGTACACAAAATAAAGGCTTTAGGGAAAACTGCATTTATACAGAAGTCAGGTCAACAGCTACCATGCTTCTTATTTTACATTTCCTGTTTTAAAAGGTATCTGACTTATACTTTGACTTCCAGGATCAAAGTTTCCACTTTTAAAACAAGCAAATCCATTAAAAAAAAAAATCAATGCTAGTGAAAAGGCCTAGAGGAGATCTTTTAGGATGCCTGTTCTCATAGGCCCTGTCCATTTAAACAATAGCTTTTGGAGGACTTACCTGAACTTTTTTATCCCTGCAAAGGGGGTCGGTAGATGAAGAGAAGGACACAGGGTAGGCAAATATAGTCATAATGTCCAATGTATGTACATGAAAATGGAACTAGGTAACTTGAAGGAAGTGGGGTTGGGAGAGGAGGGAGGCTTGGTTGGGACATTCATCAAGATGCACCACATTCATAAATTAACATTGAATTGAAATATCTTTGTATAATTATTAAAAATAAAAAATCAAGTTGAAAATATAAAAATAAGAAAAAAATGGGAAAATTGGAAATCAGATTCTACAAAAGATAATCTTCCTCTCCATCTACGGCAGAATGGTAGATTCCTTTGCCATCTCTAGTCAAGTGAACAACCTTGATCATCTCAATTCAGTCTCAAGCAGAGTAGATGAGCTTCTTTTCCAATTACTCTTGGTCATTGGGAGTTCAAGCTTTGCCACAAAAATACAAAAATGATCTGCTTTGAGCATGTTTTCTCATCTTAAAACAGAAATGATCCAGTCTATGTGAGAAAGTACTTAACTTTCATTTTGCTTGGTAATAATGGGATAGCCTGACATAGTCAAAAAGTTGCTAAGAGTGGAGAGTTTGACCCTGTTCCCCCATAGATCTATTTCTTCTCTTGAACCAGTGTCTAGATATCATACATTCAAATGAACTCAGCTTTATTATATTCAAAATAAGAATCATGTTTATCATAACCAGCCATGGAATCATTTTCCAGAGGAAAGAGAATAGACTGGGAAGAGTAACTCTCCTTATAAAGCGTGAAGTCCCAAATGAGAAGAAGATGCAGTACATGAGCTGATGATGATATCTGCTAAAACCGAGAATAACTATTTTAATAATTAACCCAGGAAGTAACATCACAGATGGGCCCTTTTAAACTAAACATTCACAATGGGTCAGGTGAGCAGAGAAAGACAAAGCAGAGTGGAATGAAATAGATGAAGACAAGCATGTGAGGATGAAATCTCAGGGCTGAGATCTGTTTATGGTTGGGTGGCCTCATGGTGGCTGTCTCCACATCACACCTAGACCAAGGCTGGGAAGGAAGGAAAGGGAAGACCATATGCTTTGCTGCAATCACAGACTTCCTGTATGTGAGCATACCACGTTGTGGTTAGCCAGCAGGCTAACCACCAAAGGCATTTCAGCCTTTTGACAGAGTCTATACTAGGCAAAAGCTACAACCAGCTCCCTTCAGAGGGAGTGTGTGTGTGTGTGTGTGTGTGTGTGTGTGTGTGTGTGTGTGTGTGTGTGTGGATGTGTGTTTGCACTGGGTATGTGGATCTTTTTTTTTTTTTGGTCCGGTCGTGGGGCCTGAACTCTGGGCCTGGGCGCTGTCCCTCAGCTCTTCAGCTCAAGGCTAGCTAGCACTCCACCACTTGAGCCACAGCACCACTTCTGGCTTTTTTCTTTTTGCTTATGTGGTGCTGAGGAATCGAACCCAGGGCCTCAGGCATGCAAGGCAAGCACTCTACCACTGAGCCACCTTCCCAGCCCCTGGGTATGTGGATCTTTGAAAGAACTGAAATAGTGAAGAAACCTAATGCAGCAAAACAAGGGGTTTTGTTGTTTACTTGATTCTTTTTCTTTTTCCTTTAATTTTGAGAGAAGATCTTACTAAACATCCCAGGCTAACTCCAAGTCACTATCCTCTTGTCTCAGCCCCTGAAATGCTAGGACTGTAGGTACCAAAGAAAGTGTTTTAAGTTTAAGGGAAAACGTGGTTAGAAACGAAACAAGATTTTCTCTTACCCACTTCTAGTGAAACAACTTGAAATAAACCACATGATTATTCCAAGTCATGCTTTCCAAAATTAAACCAACACTCACTGATGTGCTGGCACAATAGAATGTTTTCAAAACAAGCTCTTAAAATTTAATTCTCCCCAAACCCAGAAGAAATTAAAAGGCTATTAATAAAATGAACATGCTTAATTCAAATATAATTTATAATTCTTCATTAGTCTTCACCAAATAACCATAGTTTCATCTTCACTATTTTCTTTTGTAACAAAGACCACATTTTGCTGTGTTCTGTCCTTATGTAGATAAAATAATGACAGTTCTGGACACAACCAAACACCTCAGGTCATTTAGTTGAGTAGATCTTTATAGAATTTCAATCCTATATGCAAATAAGAAGTTTATATTCATAGACTAAAAGAATTTCAAAACCTCAGCAACACCTGAAATTGTTGGGTCTAACCTTTCACTTTACAAATGAGGATAACAGAACTTGGGCAGATGACAGGAATGTTCAGGGCCATCCATCTCATCAGCAGTATGGCTTGGACACAAACTTGGTTGATGTATTATCTGTGGTGACCTCTGGGCCATTCAGCTACAACCTCTGCAAGAGGCAGGTAAGCATCCCTGACATTATCCTACATACAACTTTGTTTTTAGGCACCATTTAATTTAAGGTGTAGTTGCATTTCTTGAGCAGCAGAAAGCGTTGACAGAATATAGATAACTTTCAAAAAATATTTGAATCTGGTTGTGTGCTGTTGGCTCACACCTGTAATCATAGCTACTCAAGAGGCTGAGATCTGAGGATTGTGGTTAGAAGCCAGCCTGGGCAGAAAAGTCCATGAGACTCTTATTTCCAATTAACCATTAAAAAGCTAGAAGTGGTGCTGGGGCTCAAACTGTAGAACCTCAATCATAAAAGCTTAGGGCCAAGACCCAGGCCCTGATTTCAAGTCCCAGGATTGGCACACACACACACACACACACACACACACACACACACACACACACACACACACAATCATTTTTCCTTTTTATCTTTCCCTTCAACGTGTTCTCCTAATGCATTAGTTTCCAAGGACAAATAAATATAAAGCAAGAACAAAAGATATTGTTAAGGAGTAAATGAAGAAACTAATGGGTTTCTTTATGAACATTTGTTTGACTTCCCAAGCACTTAGATATTTTCAATCTGTAGAAATGATGATAATTTGCTTTCTAACACATGTGTTCGGTTAAATGTTAAAGGTCTTCTTTTACATTAATTTCATAGTAAAGGTACAAAAAATTCTCAGTAAATTGGTATTTACACAGCTTCAAAGAAATTAACATTGACTCCTTAAGATGATTTGACTTTAAGTAACATTTTTGTTAGCAACATATATTTTTATTCATTATTATTAAAATACCAGTAGAGTTACAAATGGTCCTGGTGTGAAATTGTATGCATCATCTTGATCATCATTGTAAATTGTCTTCATTTGGGGATTTGGAGCTTAAAAGGTTCACTTGTATTTATAGGTGAGATAAAGTTCCTCTTAGAATTGCTGCTTAATGGCCTATTTTGTTTAAAAGACATAAAGCACACATTTTGTAGAGTGTCTACAACAGTCCTTAGAAGAGATAACTCACACTTTTAGCTTCATTTATTTTTTTCCCTTGTTACCAACAATTCTACTCAGCAAATAGCCAAAATAAATACTACCATATTCCTCTTGAGTCTGACCCTTTCCCCCTTCTCTAATATGAAATTTCAAGATTAATTATTTGTTAATGAGCAGACCATAAAATAGCCTTTAAACTGAACTATGAAGAATACCCCCACCTTCTCTATCCTTACACCCATTGCTAAATTGTTACAATGTGTGCATTCTGACGATCTGCTAGTTATAATTAGCATCTTCATTATGGGAAAACAAGATAAAGTCAAAGTCAACCATAAACTCTGAATACAAAATGTCAAACTGATGCTAATTGAAATGAACTCCAAGATATGAATCAAGAGGTTTTTGGGGTTTTTTTTCTTTGCTGGTGTTAATGTACTGTACTGTGTGAAACTTTATTTTTTCTTTTGTTCTTTTTCCCCTTTTGTCTATCACCTGTCATCACTGTTTTTGATTCTGGTAACCTATGTCTTATATATATACCTTTATCTGATTTGGGGAAGGGATGGGGAATAACAAAATGGAGAAACAAAGGACGAAGGGTGAACCAATGCAACAGCCATACTCACAAGACAACATGTTGGAAATGAATTTTACAACATGGCAGGAGGGGAGGAATGAGGTGGAGGTATAGTGGGAGAAAAATGAGGGGGGTAATAATGTTTGACAATAAATGTACCTTTTACATTATGTAACTGTAACCTCTTTGTTCATAGCTTAACAACTCTGCATATTGTATTTATATTTTTCTAATTTGGGGAGAGGAAGAGAAATAACAAAATGCTGAAACAAGGTTACAACTTGACTCATAACAATGAGAGGTACAAGATACTATGTTAAAAACAAACTTTACAACTTGATGGGGGGGAGGAGGAGGGAGTTGGGGAGGTGGTAGGGAAAAAACAAAGGAGGAGGTAGTAACAATGCTGATAGGAAAGTACTCATTATCTTACTCATGTAATTGTAACCCCTCTGTACACTATTTTTACAATAAAAACAAAAAATTTAACAAAGACAAACTTGGGGCTTTCTTCTTTATTCAGAGAAAAGGATGGGGTTGAAGGTGTGCGCAGTGGAAATTGTGTTGTTATCATGGATGAGACTCTCATTCAGTCCTTTACACCCTAGCCATAACAAAATAAAAACAAAAATGAATTAAAAAGCTTCTATGTTTGCTTCTATGTTATAGACATGAAAAGACAATCAGCCTGAGATCCAGGGATTCTGGGCCCTCTTCTACCTGTAACTTGAATTACTATCATTTCACATTTTTTTGTATTTCAGGGTTCTCAACTGTGTAATAACAGTGTTCCTATTCATCTATTCTATTGGCACACTTTCATTGAGCAAGACCTAGGAGTCAGAGTTTCTGCCTATCTATAGAGACAGTGGAAATGATTCTAGAAAGTCACTGAAATAAGAAGATGGCACAGTTCCCCTCACTACAATGAGGTAGTAAGTGGTGATGGATAGCACTAGAGCCAGATACAGGAACACTCAATACTGTGAAAAAATTGACAACAGGGTTCTAGAAGACTCTTCTGGCTTTCAAAGAAATTCCATTTCAGATGTTAGAAAAGCTCTGATGTACAGTTTGTAACCTTCCCTTCCTAAATGGTTCCACCAGGGTTACATCACAAATAAACCCAAGAAAGATAACAACAAAGCCATAGACACCTTTTCTCCTATTCTTGGAATGTTAATACAACCTTCCCATGGACATTTCTCAATTAGCTCAAATTCAGCAGCTCTGCAATACCCTTCTCTGTGTTTCTCTCTTCTCATAGGGCCTCTGATTTTTGTTTTGTTTTGATTCCTGGGTCAGGATCAGTAATATTTTGTTCCATCAGACTGCTTTGCTTTATTGTTTCACAGTTCCATTCTTGAATCTAGTTCCTCCATGATGGAACAATTCTTATATGCCAGAGAGAATATATGTTAATGACATGAGAACAGAGACGAGGTCATGGTGAACTTGTATGTTTTTTCATTTTCACATTTTATATCTGAGACCACAGATATATTCAACACATCTGCTAAACTGATGATGAATGACATAAGCCACATCTTTTCCTTTTTAAATATATTTCAGCTATATGTTCACTATCATTTATTCTTTCTCACAACTTGATTCTTGTTTGGTAGTCTCAAATCTATCAGGTTATTATCTTTACTATATTCATGTTTTTATTTTTTTTTTTACCACAATGCTCTGCTCTCATTCAACCATTCTAAAAACAAAAACAAAAAATAAAACCTGCTTTCCTTCCATGGGTTTCCTTCAACATGACCAGGAATGTCAATTTTAACATGGGCTATAAGAGGTATCCTCAAGAAACAAAGAGCAGTGGGAGCTCTTGTTAATCATAGCTCAGGGTGTCCATGATAGCACTAAGAGTTTAGTTAGCCAGATGAAGAAAAGCTTGAATAGGCAAGTATTAAGATACACAGGCTGCTTCTACTTTTAGCAGGAGGCCTGAGGTTCATGCTGAAAAGTGTCCCACTGGATGAGATCTAAATTCAAACAAGACAAAGCTATGAAACATGTAGGACTATGAGTGGTCCTTCATAAATTAACTGAATCAGATATACAACATTTATCAGAAAGGTAGAAATTGAGAGATTCCTGGAGAAAAAAATAGAAATTTCTAGAATTATAAAGAGCTGAAAGTAATAGGTAGTACCCTTTAGAATGCTTTAGAGGGTTGGGAAGGTGGTTCAGTGGTAGAGCGCTCGCCTTGCATGCCTGAGGCCCTGGGTTCAATTCCTCAGCACCACATAAGCAGAAGTGGTGCCGTGGCTCCAGTGGTAGAGCCCTAGTCTTGAGCTGAAGAGCTGAGGGACAGCACCCAGACCCAGAGTTCAGGTCCCACGACCGGACCAAAAAGAAAAAAAAAGGAAAAAAAAAAAAACAAGAAAAAGAATGCTTTAGAAAAAACTAATAAGTAAAACAAATCTTTTAAAAATTAAAATTTTACTTAAAACCCAATCCTAAATTCAATCCTACTTCTCCAGACCCCTTTCTTCAGTTACCATCTATCATCACTGTACAACGCACACACACACACACACACACACACACACACCACACATTAACTTAGGTTCATAATGTATTAAAACAAAGAAGAACAAACAGCAGCACATTTTTTATTGTGAAAATACCGCAGCACATTTTAAGGAAAGTTTTTCTTTCAATTTAGTTCTCACCAGAGTTGGGGATTTTTTTTTCTAGAACTGTGCCTTTCTCAGTAGATATCTATTCTTTTTTGAATACAATAGAACTAAACTTCCAATAGCTAATCATAATCCTGCATTGAGTAGATGCAAATTGCAGTGAAAATCTTGGTTACTCTGGAAACCATGATCTTAAAGTAGAGCTCCATCAATCATACACATTCAGAAAATCCTTCTCATTCCACATGGGTCAACACAGGCTTTCCTAAAATCTCTATATGTCAGCCATCTGCTCACTGAAATCTAGAAAAATATCTGATTAAATAATAGCTAATATTGGCCACTGACCAGCTGGCTGATAACATAGCCAATGAGTTGAGAACCAGCCATTTATAAATGATTGGGATAAACATATCTTTATAATTTGAGCAAATATTGACCTTTTATTGGTTTTTGCAGATGACAGCCCAGACACAGAATGCATGGTTCTTCCAGTTTCTATTCTATGCTGTGGTGTGTGTGTGTGTGTGTGTGTGTGTGTGTGTGTGTGTGTGTGTGTGTGTGTGTGTGTGTTGGCAACTGTAGTATATTTGGAAAAAATCAGGACATTGAAATCTAATCCAATCTGAATTCTGATCCACACTCTCCTGACTCTCCAACTTATGATTAAATATATTGGAAGTTTCTTAAACTCAATTTTTAGTTTTCTGTGTATATAATGGGAAAAATGATTATGTATAGTCTCATTATAAGAAAGAAAAGAGAAAATTTATATAAAATATTTAGTCTAATGATTGCTACACGATTAATCAGATGAATATTTGTTCTCTTCATATTTTATATTTTTGTATTAAACTGCAATAATTCTAAAACTAAATATTGCTTTGTAAATTATATTCCCTGATTTCTGTACTATATTGTTTAGATTTTTTATCCATGTACTATTTTTGGGGGGAGGGTGCTAGTCTGGGGCTGAACTTGAGGCCTACATGCTATCCCTGATCTTATTTACTCAAGGATATTTGCTCTATCACTTGAGCCACAGTTTCATTTCCAGCTTTTTGGTGAATAATTGGGGAAAAGAATCTCACATGCTTGGATTCACACCTCAAATATCAGATCTCAGCTTATTGAGCAGCTAGGATGACACGTGAGCCACTGTTACCCTGTTCTAGCCATAAATTTTTTAGCCATTTATCTTCTGGTCAGAATTCATAGGCTAATTCTTTACCAAGAGCCATTCTGTTTGTACATTATTCATATTTCAATACTACCAGAAAGCACTTCCAAGTGTCATAATATTAATTTCTTATATTCACTACCAAGTGCTTAAGCCTCACATTTCAAACATCATGCTCACTCCCACATTGCCTGGTGATTCTTGAGAAGAGGAAGACGAGCTCTTGTATAACATTTCAAAAGACAAAGAAAAAGAGAATAGAGTAGCAAGCCACAGAAAATGTTGCGATGTCTTTTTTTTTCCTTTATGGGTGATTTATTTCAAATATAGACACTAAAATGAGATATAACATGTTTGTATTCTGAGTCATGAATTTTAAAAGCAGAGAAACATTGCTCTAGGCAGCAGAGATACCAAATGTTACTGTAGAAACTTTGCTCTGATTTCAGTGTAAAGAGTAGAGTGCATGTGTGTGTGTGTGTATGTGTGTGTGTGGGTTTGTGTGTGTGTATCTGCAGTGGGCATGCCTACACAGAGAGATGTAGTGTAGGGTACTGAAGATAAGGAGAAGATCCAGGCTGGGCACTAGTGGCTCATGCCTATAATCCTAGCTATACTCAGGAGGTTGAGATCTGAGGTTCATG
Source organism: Dipodomys spectabilis (assembly GCF_019054845.1). Lineage (NCBI taxonomy): Eukaryota > Metazoa > Chordata > Mammalia > Rodentia > Heteromyidae > Dipodomys > Dipodomys spectabilis. The sequence continues at coordinate 11,836,016 of NW_024870771.1, forward strand.
GTTCAAAGCCAACCCGGGCAGGAAAATCTATGAAACTCTTATCTCCAATAAACCACTAGAAATCTGGAAGTGGCGTTGTTGCTCAAGCAGTAGAGTGCTTGCCTTGAGCTGAAGAGCACAGAGACAATGCCCAAGCCCAGAGTTCAAGCCCCACCACAGACAAAAAATATAAAAGAAGAAGATAAGGAAAAGATCCAATTGGGTGATAACAAATTAATATGAAGAGTTAGTAAAGGCCTAAAATTGGCAGTAGGAATGGAAAGAAGTTAAAAAAGTTTAGTTCTACTGGCTATCTGTTTTGTTACAAATAACTTCTACAATGAACAAACCTTTTTTTTTTTTTCAATGAACAAATCTTTAAAGCAAGCAAAACTAGGTATGATAAATGGCCACAACTCCCAATGAGTTTCACATGAGAGTTACAGTGTCTCTCATCTTTCTTTTAGATAAATAAAAATGTAGTGTCACAAAACTCAAACTTATATGTTTCTATATGCACTCCTATGTTGAGTCAAGGTATTACAAAATTATTATATTCATAATTTCTCAAAGATATGTGAGCAAGTAGCCCTACATTCAGAGAAGAGAAGGATCACATTGGTGAGAATTTGGTACTTCCTCATGTTGTAGGGATAAAACTTTAGTTACCTCTCTTTAAATAGTTCTTTATGATCAGTATTGTTTGTTTTATCTCTTGGTATTATTTCTTGGGTTTGGCAATTTACTGGTCCCTTCCTGGACAGGCTGTGCCACTGTGCTGCATTCCTCCACATACAATTCTGTCTTGAAGCATTCCATTCACTTCCTTTGCCCACCCACAAACTCATACCCATTGCTCAGGATGTAAATGCTACTGCAAATATCTCATTTAGTAAAAGAAGGCCACTTTCTCTATGAGGTCTTTTATGTTTTGTGTTCCCCCCTACTAAGAGGGAAAAATGAAAATAATGAATATTTATTTAAAGAATTGATGTCATAGTGGTATATGCCTATAATCATAGCTACTTAAGAGATTGAGATCTTAGGGTGTTGGTTTGAAGCCAGCCCCAGCTGGAAAGTCCTTGAGACTCTTTATCTCCAATTAACCACCAACTAACCACCAAAAGCTGCAAATAGGTTGTGTCTCAAGTGGTAGTGCACTATCCTTGAGCAAAAACACTGACAGATAGTGCTCAGGCTCTCAGTTAAAGCTTTAGGATCCCCCTCCCCCACTGCCTCACAAAAGATGGATGTCATGATGATGACACCTTTCCTTAAGAGCTTGTTTGAAGGTTCTGGCAGGGGAGCACAGCTACTCTTATTCCCTTGACCAAAGACCAGTCCTCCTCTATCGGGGATGGTCGTCCTCTTCGACAGAGCAAGCAGCTGTGGGAGGAATGCACATGGAGCAGTGAGGGAGGAAGGGAACAGGAGCCAAGCCAGATCAGCCTAATCATCCCTGGCGAACAATGGGTTGACAGATGGTGCAGCCAGATCGCCCTCACATCCTCACACCTTTCCTTGAAAGCAAGGACTCTGTTTTACCTCTTCACGTTTTGTTTGCTTTTCATAGTGATAATCGATCTGAGGATAGCAGTTTAAAGCCAGATCAGACAGACAAGTCTGTGAGACTCGTATCTCTAATTAACCAGCAAAAATCCAGAAATGGAGATGTGGCTCAACTTGTAGAGTACCAATCTTCAGTGAAAGCCCAAGCAAGAGCTTGAGGCACTTAATTCAAGTCCCAGTACACACACACACACACACACACACACACACACATGCGCATACACACACACACACACACACACACCACTGTCAAATTGAACTTTATATAAGAACAATGGAACTGGGTAGCTTTCTTACACTGAAAAAGACTCCTTGCTTAAATCACAGCAGGGAGCCAAAATAACACTGTGAGCTCTTGAAGACAATACTGACAAAGGGTCATGCCCATACCTAAATGTACATGATTTATAATGTATTCTGTATTGGATATTTGTTAAAGTTTTGACAGACAAGACCATCATTGGTAACTACCTGACAAATGAAGAAATGCAGGTGTCAAGGTACAAGATTACCTAGAAATACAAAAATAATTTTCTCTCCGAAGTACTTATTCAAGCCACCAAAGCCCTCCCTATTTGCAAGTAAAGCAAACAGTACTCCAAGTGAGTGGGAGTATCCCTAAAAATACACGGCTGGATGGCATAGTGCCTTGAAGTTTTATAAACATGTAAGTCATGCAAGTGAAATATAAGGGTGAGAGCCCTGACTATACAATGGTTTGCAATTGAGTGACTCAGTAAATTTAGGCAAAAACATCCCCTGCCTCAGTATGTAATGTCTCTCCCTGATAAAAGAGTGATATGTAGATGAATGGATCAAGAAGTTGTGATAAACATATATATACATATACATGTACATATATTATATATATATATATATATATATATATATATATATACACACAATGGAATTCTATACCTCCATCAGAAAGACTGGCATCACCCCATTTGTTAGGAAATGGAGAGACTTGGAAAAAAATATATTAAATGAAGTAATCTAGGCCCAAAGAAACATAGGCCCCATGGTTTCCCTTATTTGTAGTAACTAGTATAAGTTTAGGACAAGCAGAAAAGGTCAAAAGCTATGTACATATGACCAAGTAAGAGGATGTTAAATAAAATGAACCCCAAGATAGGAACACAATTTTTTTCCTTGCTTGCTATTGTTTTTAATGTATTTATAATGTACTATATGATTTTTTTGTTTCTTTTGTATGTTCCTCCCCCACCGTATAACCCCTGTTTTCCCTGTATTTGATTCGGTGTCCTGCATCTTGTATATACATTTTTCTAATTTTGGGAGGAGAAGGGAAAAAACAAAATGTTTAAATAGGGATACAGGTTGACCCATTGTAACAATGAGATATACTAAACACTATGTTGAAAATGAACTTTACAACTTCAAGGGGGGGGGGCGTTGGGGAGGGAGCAGTTGAGGAGGTGGGGAAGGAAGGGATAGTAGGGGAAAAACAAAGGAGGAGGCATCAATGCTCAATAGGAAATGAACTCATTACCTTACTCATGTAACTGTAACCCCTCTGTATAGTATTTTCACAATAAAAAACTTATTTAATAAAAGAATTCAAACCTTGTCAAAAAAAAGAAAGTGATATGCTTATTCTTCACAAAAGGATCATAACAGCTGAGAATAATCATAAACTATCAGAAGAAAGAACTGTGCTTGCCACTTTAAAAATGTTCAGTTAATGTTAACTGAACATTATGCTTATAATTATTCTGTAGAGCTCTGTAAATTTTTAAGCAAAGAGATGATGCTGAAAATACATACATTTGAATCTTAAGTTTATATAGGAAGAATACTGTCAGTTTTAAATCTTAATCTCCATCACTTTTACTCACTAGATATCTCTTTCATGAAAACTTTGTTCAGTGTACAGTGTTTAAATAAGTTGCAGTAATACCTGACCTTTGTGTTTTGGGGGACAAGAAGGAACTATATATTGGCCAGAAGTAAACAATTCATTCAATCTTTGTTCAGCCTCTGGCTCTGTTTCTCCAAAGACACTGTTTTTTGGTTATAAAAAGGGGACTGGGCAGAGTTTAGGGCTGAAATTCAAATCTCTCCTCTTTGCTTCTGCTTTTTTTTTTTAAAGATGTTATTGTTCTTACAAAGTATTTCCAAGCTATGGGGCCAAAAAGAGAACCTTAATTTATTATATGATGGTAAAATGTAGGTACTCAGAAATAGACTATCAGATTTCAATTTTGTTAACACTTTTTTTTGTTAACACTTTTCACAATAGCAATAATAATCTTAGGCATGATATTCTGAACCACAGTTGTCTGCTACTTGGTTAAACTCTGTACAAAGTTTTCATGCCCAAAGATAGAGGGAGACCTGTTCCAATATGCAATCCGTTCTACCAGTTTTCCATGGTCCAGAAAGCCTATGCACCTGATAGCAAATAGAATCCTACAGGACTCTATGAAATGACTTACCAGGCACTCAAATATAATGATTTTTGAGACATTTCAGGCCTCTTGATAATCATTTTTTGGGGACAGGCTAAAAATAAAAACTTGTTCTAGGCAAAATGCTTCAGCATGTTCTACTTTTCCTTTTAAAATGCTCTCCTTGCTCATCCTGAATTACAATTGTGATTCTTAAGCAAACGCTGGCTGTAGCTGTGAAGCCATAAAGTTCTATAAATGCTATATGGACATGTCCAGGTATTCAGTTCTGTAATTTAAAAGCATCAATAAAGTTTAGCTTGTATTCAGAGTTTGCAAATCTGCCACGGTCAGATGAGTTCAATTTTCATTTTTTCTCTCACCCAACCCTTCAAATTATGCATGAACAGATTAAAAATAGCAGGAAAACACATTGCATTGTGTTCACTAAATATCTTCCGTTTTGGAGAAAATCTTTAGCAATCAAAGAATACGAGAAAAGACACACTGGAAAGCAATTATAACCCTAGGAAAAATTCATTTCATTGCTAAAGACAGAAAGTGGTGTATTTCAAAACTGTGAGCAAAGATTAATGGAGAAGAAGGGAGAGGAAAGTGGCCATGAAGTAAGACATTTCACTTTAATGTCATTGCAAAACATGAGAAGTCATCATTTCAAGTCTCAATAACCTTAAATCGAAATGCATTTATTATTTTCTTCTTCTTCCTTTGCTCCTCCTGTCCCCAGCTAACATTATACTTTGCAGGCTGAATAAATAGCCCTGACAAAGAGGTGATTTGAAAGTTGTTTTTTTTTTTTCTCCCCCTGAACAAGGTTAAGTTCAGCTTTGATGACAGTATAGCTTGGAAATCTCCTGCCAAGCATTTCCTTCAGGCAAGAAGGCAAAGGATTTTCACTTTCTCTGTCAGCTTTAGCTCTATCTCAAGTGGTTAGAAGTCAAGCCTTGGAAAAGAAAAGACAGAATGAAGAAAATAAAGCCCTTAATGCATTGCATTGGTCTAAGAAACAGACCAGACTTTTTCAAGTGCACCTGAATGAACTGGGTCAGAGTCTAGCTCTTTAAGGTTTGTAGATATACTAAGAAGGGATTCTGTTCTTTTTAGAGGAAATTTTAATTTAGGGGTAAATATAGTATACTTGGAAGACAGAAGTGTGCAGTATTTAAAATAAAATGTTATATTTCTATAAAGAAACACTGAATCTATATGGATCTTCAGAATTGGGAAAGTTCAGTTTTATGTATGCTCACATTTGATATTTATTCATATTTGTAGTTCATAGCATTCTATTGTTTGGGGCACTGTCTCATGATGTAGCTTAACCTGACTTCAAACTTTCAATCTTCCTTCTTCAGCTTCCTAACACCTGATGTGCCAGGCTAAAAGTGTGTGTGTATGTGTGTGTGTGTGTGTGTGTGTGTGTGTGTGTGTGTGTGTGTGTGATTATATGTATGTGTGTTTATCCGTTTGTGTCTGTGTCTATATCTGCGTGTATAACTTGTATCATAATAAAATCCCTGCTAGAGACATCTCTGATTGTGGTTTTTATCATATCCCATTCGCATCTACATGACTTCTGCCACTGATTACTAGCATAGGCACTTGCTGTTAGTTTCTTAAGTATTCTCTAGGCGTCACTTCTCAAACTTTGTTGTGAGCCCAAATAACCATGAATACATGCATATTCTGACTTAGCTGCTTCAGTTGTGTCTGGTCCATGAGTCACAGTTGAATGAACAAACCTCAGGGCACTGCTGACCTCTCTCTGACTTCCTTCTATCTTGATATTTTATGATCCCACTGGTCAACTCAGATTTCTGAACTCTACTAATGTTTATGATTGCATACACTGAGCTTGGTTAGTGTGCCATAATGGTAGGAAAAGTGATGTAAAATGTGGGGGGAAAACATAAACACAAACAGGAGTTATTCACATAAGCATCCCTTTCCACTTCAAAATACCTGGAAATGTTGGCTATAGAGGCCAGTTTTAAATTGTGACCATCATCCTCTTCACAATACCATGTGCCATTTGCTGAGTTTAAGCACTGTATATTGTGATAAGACATTTGTACAAATTAACACAGAATTAAGCATTGTTGCCCTGGTTTTATGAGGAAACTAAGCTTCACAGCATTTAAGCTACCTGCTCATAATCACAAAGCTAAGTTCTGAGTATTGTGGCTTGAAGCCAGCATAAGCAGAAAAATCCAGGATTCTTAACACCAATTAAGAAGCAAAAGGCTGGAGACAGAGGTGTGACTTAAGTGGTAGTGGTAGGTTACCAGCATTGAGCAAAAGATTTAAGTGAGAGCTTAAGACCTGAGTCCAAGCCTCAGTAACAGCAGGAATGTGCATGCACACGTGCGCGAGCGCGTGTGTACACACACATACAGAAACACACAACTATGATTATCTCCCAAACCATGTAAGGATAGTAGTTAACATTAAGTACCTGGTTACTATCTTGAAGAATGGCTCAATACAAGATCAATCTTTTCAACTCATATGCTCTCAATCTTAGAACATTTAGGGAAAATACAAATGGTTTCCACATATTATTTCTTGGCATTATTACAATATCAAAGTATACTTAATCAAATATTAAATTATTGAATAACGACTATAGGCCTACTGTTAAACCTTCTTTAAAAAGAACTTTGATTAAAGGATGGGAAACATATGCAAATGGTATTTCAAACTCTACTATTGACAACAAGAGACTCAGGACAGATATCTTTTTATATTATACTTATAATTAGGTCCACTCTACTGCTTCTGCTTCCAGAACTAAGGCTAGCTGTGTTCATCATCTTGAAAATAGGAGACAGTGTCACACTGTCATGAGACAGTGTCACAAACAATAGAATACTATGTACTACAAATATGAATAAATATCAAATGTGAGCATACACAAAACTGAACTTTCCCAATTCTCAAGATCCATATAGATTCAGTGTTTCTTTATAGAAATATAACATTTTATTTTAAATACCATACACTTCTGTCTTCCTAGTATACTATATTTACCCCTAAATTAAAATTTCCTCTAAAGAGAACAGAATCCCTTCTTAGCATATCTACAAACTTTAAAGAGCTAGACTCTGACCCAGTTCATCCAGGTACACTTGAAAAAGTATGTCTGGTCTATCCTTAGATCAATTCAATGCATTAAAGGCTTTATTTTCTTCATATTTCTTGTGTGCTGGGACACTAGAGATACGAGTAGTCCTATAAGGCATACTGAATTTCATGAACTAGACAGTTTATTTTGGCTTTCAAAAAGTATCCTAGAAAATATGACCATGAGTGTTAAGATTCTACCTGCCTACTCTCATGCCTTGCATGCTAAAAATATAAGCCATGCCTCAAGCTGGCCTTGTCCTGTTTCTTTAGAGTTCACCCTCACCTGACAATGAAACCTGCTGAGTGTTTCTTTTTCTTTACATTAATGAAATGACACCAATACAACCAGCCATTGAGTAATCAAACTGTTCTTCTGAAAGCTCTTAGAATGGCATTGAATCACTTATGTGAGGTGGCTTTGATGCTCAATCAATTCGTTCTCATTATCGCCCAACTGGAAATTAGGATTGATCACTGAAATAACCAGGTTATGTGAATGGAGGCATGGGAGCTGTCTCTGTCCAGAGCAATACAGCTCATAATGAAATGATAGAGCATATGCTACCACCTTGATTTTAGAAATCATTTTAAATGATCATTTTCATATTTTTCATATACAATTTCCAGAACTGTAGGACACATACAATGATTGACATTTATATTTAAATTAATACCAAACTAATTTATTTTAGGCGGTATCATTAAAACATTTCAAAAGGCTTTTTCTTTCTGGGCACCAGTGGTTCATAGCTGTCATCTTAGCTTCTTAGGACGCTGAGATCTGGTGAGCGAGGTCTGATGCCAGCCTGAGCAGAAATGTCTATGAGACTCTTATCTCCAGTTAATCATCAGAAAACCAGAAGTAGAGCTGTGGCTATAAGTGGTAGAGCACTAACCTTGAGTGAAAAAGCTTAGAGAAAGTACCCAGGCCCTGAGTTCAAGTCCCACGACTGACAAAAACAAAGGCTTTTTGTATTATTTGTAAGTGGTTCAGACATTAACTATATAAGCACTGTGTAAAGCAAAATAGAAAATAAACAATTGTAGTGATGAAGCACATAATTTTTTTTTTGTCCATTGTGGAGCTTGAACTCTGGGCCTGGGCGCTGTCCTTCAGCTCTTCAGCTCAAGGTGAGTCCTCTTCCACTTAGCCACAGCGCTGGTTTTCTGATGGTTTATTGGAGATAAGAGTTTCACAGACTTTACTACCCAGGCTGGCTTTGAACTGTGATCTTGATCTCAGCCTCCTCAGTAGCTAGGATTGCAGGCGTGAGCCACCAGTGCCTGGCTTTTATGCCAATTTTGATGTGCACAGTGACATAGAAAAATGGAACATAAAATGTGTCTTGAAATCCTGAGTCTAAGTATTTGAAGACAAATGCAAATCACCTCACATATTGCTCTTCTTTTACCCATTCCTAATCTTCCTGTTTATATTCTTTTTTAGATACTCTGTATGGCTCCTTCCTCTTATTGCTTTCCATGATCAAAACTATTGTCCTTAGAAACAAAAACAACAACAAAAACAACTATTGGCCTTGCTGGCAGCTGATGGCTCATGCCTGTATCCTAGCTCTATGCAGGAGGCTGAGATCTGAAGATCATGGTTCAAAGTCAGCCTGGGCAGGAAAATCTATGAGACTGTTATCTCCTATTAACCACCAGAAAATGGAAGTGGCACTGTGACTCAAGTAGTAGAGTGCTTGCTTTGAGCTGAAAAGCTTAGGAACAGCACCCAGGCCCAGAGTTCAAGCCCCATTACTGACAACAACAACAACAACAACAAACAAACAAAAAACAACTGTTGGCCTCTCCAACTAGACTGAAACTCAGGAGAACTCTGCTCTCTGTCTTCCGTAATACAAACACTGTGAGGAGACTGCTATCATGGTAAAAAGGAGCAAGGCTTTAGATGAACATCTTCAAATAATCTATTAATTCACTGGAGCATTGTTTCTTTGAGAAAAAATTAAGTATATTTTCTTTATATGATTGTTTTGAGGGGGATGATTGTAATTAGACATAAAGATTTTAGCTTATTAGAAGGATTCTGTAACTGTTAGTCCTCTTCATTTTTCAAATGACCAGAGTGTTAAAGTATCTTGTGATTGATATTATTAAATTATTAGAAATTGTTATCACTCAATATCGCTTTCTTTTTTCAGGACTATTAACTGAAACACATGTCTAAGTCTTTAGGGGAAGTGGACATGAGGTGATCTAAATTGCCTAGCGTTACAAGCTTTAGGATTCCATGACTGGTCCAAGTCATGCCGGTCAACTCTTAACACTGTCACTGGGGCGGTTCAGGAATGGGAGAAGCTGAGCAAAGTGCTGACACTGGGCTGACAAAGGGCTGACTCTGGAAATTTCTTGGGTATCAGGGTGCTGTGACCTCAAGGTATGGGAAGGGGGGAATCCATAAGAAGGAAGGAGTGAGAATCTAAGACTTAATTATCATGTAAGCCAGAGAAGCAAGTAGAAATCAGCCAGTAAATGGATAAATTGTGCCTGTAGAGCTAGGGGTCCAAGATGCAAGTTGAAGGTGCCTATAAATCTACAAGTAAACTCACTGGATAGTAAAAGTAAAAAATACACTGGGACATGATAAATTATATAGGTCTCTAGGCATTCACATAGAAACCAAAGGAGCTTATCCTTAGGAGAGGATCATGAAGGAGCATTAGCTATGTGCATCTTATCTTATAAAATAGTATTTATTGGAGCCGGGCACTGGTGGCTCACACATGTAATCCTAGCTACCCAGAAGGCTGAGATCTGAGAATCGTGGTTCAAAGCCAGCCCAGACAGGAAAGTCTGTGAGAGTCTTATCTCCAAAAAACCACCAGAACCCCAAAAGTGGTGCTGTGATTCAAGTGGTAGGGCACTAACCTTGAGCTGAAGAGCTGAGGGACAGTGCCCAGGCCCAGAGTTCAATACACACAAACTAAATAAATAAAATAAAGTATTTATTGAAATGAACTCCAGGAAATGGAAACAAGAGGTGTTTCTCTTTTCTTTTTTTGCTGCTTTTGTTTTCTTTTTCTTTTGTCTTTTTAAAAAATTTTGATCTGTCTTTGGGAGGACAAAGGGGTGAATAGAAGTGGTAGGACACAGAATGAACAAATATAGTAGTAATACTCACTAGACACTATGTTGAAAAAGAACTATACGGGGCTGGGAAGGTGGCTCAGTGGTAGAGCGCTTGCCTTGCATGCCTGAGGCCTTGGGTTCAATTCCTCAGCACCAGTTAAACAGAAAAAAAAACCAGAAGTTACGCTGTGGCTCAAGTGGTAGAGCGTTAGCTGTGAGCTGAAGAGCTGAGGGACAGCACCCAGGCCCAGAGTTCAGGCCCCACGACTGGACCCCCCCCCCCACAAAAAAAGAAAATGAACTATACAACTTGTAGGTAAGAATGGGAGGGAAAAACTGGGGGAGAGCAAGGGATGGGATGACAATGTTCAAAAAGAAATGTACTCTTTATCTGACTTATATAACTATAACTCCTCTGCACATCAGATTTACAATAACAATAAGGCATGGAAAAGAGCCTGCAGCCTCTGGGTAAGACTAGAAAATTAAGAGTGAGTATACAATGGTATTAAGTATTTCAGTGATATAAAATGAATACATTCTGGAGATCTGTTTATAATGCTACATGTTTCATAGCAAGTTTAGCTAGCACAAATAATAATTTGTCAGAAGATTAGACCTCATGTTAAGTGCCTTATGACAATTTGGGGAAAATTATAATATTTGACTTATTTGAAGAATACCAAAGTCATTAAGAGTCTGAAAAAGCCCTATTACTAGAAGGGTAATATTTTCAGAAAAGTGGGATTAATCAATAGTGTCTCAAAAGGAGTTCTCCAATTTATCAAGTAGAATAAAGTCCTAAAGACAGTTCATAATATCAGCATGACTTTACTTTTCACACTAGAGAGTTATTTACTATCTCCAAAAAATAGAATACAAAGGGAGGGAAATGATATAATTAAATAAAATTGAATAGGCAGTAAAAATATCTCAACATCTCCTTGTGACATAAACTTTTATAAAGAAGAGCTAGAATGGTAATGGTATGAATTCCAAACCTCGAACAAAACTTGTCTTAAATGGTGAATTGCTGAAATTATTTCCCTTAGAAATACACAGAATGCAAATAGGTTCACACTGGACTTGAAAAGATCAAACCGTCACAAGAAGAAAGAAAGAGAAAGGAACTTTCTGATAACTGATGCTGACTCTTGGAATAGGAGAACCCCAAAAGGCTACGTTGTAAGGCTGAGTATTTTGAGCCACAGAAAATGGAAGACCTCAGAAGCAAACTCTTCTTGACTGTTCCCTGCTCTCGTGCCTCCTGCCCTCTTTCTAAGAAAAAGCAAAATTCCTCCTGTTAAAAGAAAATCTCACTCCCACAAAGTAATCCCAATAAGCAAGAAAGCTTACTCCATCCATTCTTTCTAGAAGACTCCCATATCAGACTAGTTTAGCTCTAACCCGAATGAAAGAAATAGCTAGAGTCAAGAAAAGTCTGAACTGAAACACCTTTTATGCCCTCTTAGGTTAACATAATAGGTAAGATCTTCACGGAGGTCACATTTCTACATGATTGTCCATCTTACATCATACCAATGCATAGAAATAGATAGCACCCCTGGGCCTTCCTAAGCGTAATGAACTGTAAGATATGGAAATAAGAGGTTTTCCTTTGTTATTGTTCTTTTGAATGTACTATGCAAAGTTATCTATTTTTTTCTTATTTTTTTTCTTTTTTTTCCACTATTCTTTTTTGGTCATGGGGCCTGAACTCTGGGCCTGGGCACTGTCCCTCAGCTCTTCAGGTCAAGGCTAGCACTCTACCACTTGAGCCACAGCGCCACTTCCAGCTTTTTATGCTTATGTGTTGCTAAGGCATGGAACCCAGGGCCTCATGCATGCAAGGCAAGCACTCTACTACTGAGCCACCTTCCCAGAACTTTGCTATGGTTTATCCCTTGTAGTTACTGTTTTTGATTTTGATAGCCTGTGTATTGTTTATAGGGTTTTCACATATTAATCCAACATTGTTATGTGGTTGGGAAATAATTGCAAATTTATAAGACTAAGAAGTAATCATAATTTACCCAAATATTTGACAATAAAAAACATGTCTTATTATTTGGAGGTTAAGCATCCGTATATTCAGAAATCTTAGTTTATATAGAAGTTATAAGAATTAATAAAGTGTTAATCAATTTGGCAAAATCAATGAACAAAAATCAACTTTGATTAAGCTTATTAAGTGTAATCTTTTAAATATTGTAGATAAGCAGGGCACTGCTTATTAATGGCCCATATCAGTAATCCTAGCTACTCTAGAAGTTGAGATCTGGGGATCATGGCTCAAAGCCAGCAGGGAAAGAAGCCAGCAGGGACAGAAAAGTCCATGAGACTCTGATGAATTGATTAACCATTAGAAACCTGAAAGTGGAGCTGTGGTTCAAAGTGGTAGAGATCTGGCCTTGAGGGAATGGAGGTGAAGGACAGTGCCCAGGCCCTGAGTTCAAGCCCCACTATTGAAAAAAAGTAGAAAGCAGTAGTGTAGGCTAAATCAAATAAAGTGAGAAAAATCATAAAATATTCCAGAAAGATCTTTTAGGTAGATGGATCTTTGATAAGAACTTTAAAAAAGTGGACAGAAATTCTTTATTCTGGTAGAGGAAGACTTGATATTGCAAGTTTGTAATTTTAATTCTCCCTAAAAATGTTCATAAATTCATTCACATGTCAATCCAAAGCATGCATCTGAATTCTCTTCCTTTCCTCCTTCTTTTCATTCCTTCCTAACTTCCTTTTTTTTACTCCAACAAGTAGCATTAAACTTGATTTAAAAGAGTAAAGACTCCTAAATTTTCAAGATGTTTTAGAAGTAAATAATAAATATAAATGCCTTGCTAAAGAAAAATGATTATAAATATTCTTTAGTTATTGAATCAGTGAGTTTGGGCATAGGATATTCTATACCAGTGTAAGAAGAGAAAAAAGCAACCAGATTGAAGCTTAACAAATCAAAGAAAGGTTGGAAAAATGGGACTGAAGGGTACTGCAGAGCTTCTGCATGGTAAAGGACATAGCTAGCAAGATCAATAGAAAGCCCACAGATTGGGAGAAGATATTCACTAGCCATACAATGGACAAAGGCTTCATATCTAAAATATACTTAGAACTCAAAAACTCAAATCCCTCAACAACAAATCCTCAAAGAAATAATTCCCTAATTAATAAGTTGGGTAAACATTTAAAGAGAAATTTCTCTGAAGAGGAAATAAGAATAGCCAATAGACACATTTCTTCAAATGCTCAACTTCTCTAGTCATAAAAGAAATGTAAATCAAAACATTGAGATTTCACCTCACCCCAGTTAGAATGGCTATCATCAAGAAATTTAATAACAACAGATGCTGGAGGGGATGTGGACAGAAGAGAACCTTACTGCATTGTTGGTGGGAGTGTCAACTTGCTCAACCACTTTGGAAAGCAGTATGGAAGTTCCTCAAAAGACTCCACAGAGAGCACTTTTGGGCATTTACCCAAACGGTCACAAACAAGGATGTACTAAAGCTACCAGCACAACTATGTGCATTGTAGCATTATTTACCATAGCTAAGATATGGAACCAACCCAGATGCCCCTCAATAGATGAATGGATCAAAAAATGTGATACGTATATATATATATGTGTGTGTGTGTGTTTTATATATATATATATATATATATATATATATATATGAATTTTATGCCTCCATCAGAAAGAATGACACTACCCCATTGGCAATGAGAAGGAAATGAAAAGACTTGGAAAAAATATATATTAAGTGAAGTAAGCCAGGCCCAAAGAAACATAGGTCCCATGGTTTCCCTTATTTGCAATAACTAATATATGTCTAGGACAAGTAAAAGGTCAAAAGTTACGTACATATAAGATGATGCTAAGTGAAATGAACTTCAAGATAGGGATAAAAGAGGTTTTATCTTTCTTTTTGTTGTTTTTTTTTTAATGTATTTATAATGTACAATGTGGTTTTTTTTTTGGTTTTTGGATGTTCTTCCCCCATGGTATAACCCCTGTATTCGCTGTATTTGGTTTTGGTGCCCTGCAGCTTATTTATAAATTTTTTCTAATTTAGGGAGGGGAAGGAAAATAACAAAATTCTGAAATAAGGATACAGGTTGACCCATGGTAACAATGAGATGTAGAAGACACTATGTTGAAAAGGAACTTTACAACTTCAGTGGGGGTAGGGAGGAGTTGGGAGATGGGGAGAGAAGGGATGGTAGGGGAAAAACAAAGGAGGAGGTAACAATGCTCTCATGTAACTGTAACCCTTCTGTACACTATTTTTACAATAAAAAACATAACAAATAAAACAAAAGAATAAATGGATAGAGACTATGGTATATCCCTTGTTGTCACTGTACTTGATTTTGGTACCCTGCATCCTATATATACATTTATCTAATTTGGGGGTTGGAGGGAAGGGGAATAACAAAATGCTGAAACAAGGACAGAGAATGACCCATTGCAACAATGATGCCCACAGGACACTATATTGGAAATGAATTTTACATCTTTGTGTGGGGTAGGAGTGAGGGAGGTAGGGGAGGAAGGGATAGTGGGAGAACAACAAAGGAGGGGGTAACAATGTTCAACAAGAAATGAATTACTCATGTAGCTGTAACCCCTTTGTGCAGCATCTTTACAATAAAATAGAACTTAAAAATGGATAGAGGCTAATATGTGATAGAATTGGTCCTGTGGATAGCAAGAAAGAAACAGACATGGTACTGAAATGTATCTATGTGGAAATGGATGAAATTTTACCCACTGCTACTCACAGATATGGAATGTATTACTTAGGTGCATTAAATATTTATATGTAATAGACCAAAAATTACAAAAAAAATCAGAAATCTCAACAATGTTCCCTATGACTTTAAGCTAGAGAACTATGTCTTCAACAAAATTGTTAAGAAATCAAATGATCAAATAATAATTCCATGACCTAATTGTCAAGACTTTTATTTATTAGGAAGTAAAAATCGAAGTTGCAGATTGGAAAATAATTTTGACAAACACATAACTGACAAAAAATATGAGAATCCTAAATATATATATATATCATTTCTGAAAGTCATTTTTTTCAAAAGACAGATGGCTCATTCAAAAAATATTCAAATTAATCTGCAGATATACTTACAAAAATAAAATATAAAAAACAAAATATAAGAACCTAAGATGCTTCATAAAGCATAGCAAACCTCAATGAGTATGGAAATAAAACAAAAAGTAGGAATGAAGCACTATATCCTGCTGTATAGAAATAAAATAAGATTTTGACACTACTAAGTCTACAGCAGATTAACAATTTGTAAAAAAATTTATCTGAAATATTCCACCGAATATTATCAATAAAGTGAAGGATATACATACCTCATGACCAAGAAATTCCAATGGGAGGCATATTTCTAAACAAATGGCTTCTTCATGTACACTAAAATATGTGTAAAATTATTCACAGTGACCTTGCTTGTAATAGCAAGAAAGAGGAAGCAACAACATCCTCTAATAATAGAATGAATGAACCAGATTTTTTTATATGGTCACAAAGATAACTCCTTTCGCAATGAAAATAAACTACAGCTACAAAGGGCAGTGCCATGGAAACTCAAAAAAATCATCCTGAGTCGAAGCATGAAGTTCTAGAAGAAGATAGAGTGAATGGGTCTAATATGAAGTTTAAACTTATATAACACTGAACATACAACTGCAGGTGAAATTTTTCTGAATGCGTCGGTGGCTCACGCCTGTTATCCTAGCTACACAGGAGGCTGAGATCTGACGATCATGGTTCAAAGCCAGCCAGGGCAGAAAAGTCTGTGAGGCTCTTATCTCCAATAAACCACTCAGAAAACCGGAAGTGGCACTGTGGCTCAATAGGTAGAGCGCTGGCCTTGAGCTGAAGAGCGCAGGGACAGCACCCAAGCCCAGAGTTCAAGTCCCACGACCGAGAAAAAAAAAAAATGTAAAATTTTCTGAATGGAAATCAGAAGGACAAATTTGGTCAGGATATGGACATGTTCAAAAGGAGAAGGAAAGAGAATAGGACTGGAACAGGCCACAGGCAGATTTTCACACAATGATGGGTTTTTCCTTAAATGGACGTGGACAATATGTAGTTAGTTAAATATGCATCATATACTATTCATATCCTCTCTCTCTCCCTCTCTCTATACATATATAAATATATGTATATATTTCAGTATGTATGTAATGGAATAAATAATTTTTGATGGAAAGAACAAGCCAGTTAATGTATAAGTAAAATGTGTAAATGTTTTGCAACCTTTTTGTAATCTGAAACACTTGTCAACATGTCACTAAGTCCAAGCACCTCCTATTTGGCCCACAGTAGTCTTTGTGGACTCACAGGGCACATTTTGGCTGACTCATAAGTCAAATGCTGGGAAATGGACTGAAATAGAAACTTAGTGCCTAGCCAACATTGTTCCTTGGTCTTGGGATCTGCGTAGGGCTATGGAATATGAGACTGTAGACTGCCAGAATGCTTTTTCAACTGATGGAATTATATATGAACCTGTGTATGTGACCTTGAGTCATCATGGGCTTTTTTTTTTTTTTTTTTTTGCATTTTACTAAGCCCATCCTCTCATTTACTATCTTATTAACATTGGTATCTTCTCTTTAAGTCATGTGTTTTAAAATATTATGAGTGTTTACAGTGAAAATCAGTATGCTACCAGGAACTCTGGAGTTGAAGACAGTATAGATTATGACAGCAAGTTTCACTGATGATTGTGAGAGAGCTCATTGTCTTTGCATGGAAATATGAGGAGCAATAGAAATTAGGAACTGATCCTCATAAGAAACTAGAAGCAAAGCTCCTACCTGTTCATCCTATATATTCCATCTATTTTCTATATTGGGCCTTTGATACCCAAAACAATCCTTGACTATGGATATTATTATCTAAATTATAACCATGGAAACTGAGTCTGATGGTGATAATTTCAATCTGAAGAACTAAATCATGTGTCTAAAATCAACTACATTCCCTTACTTTTAATAATCATATCAGACCTATCCCTTACTTCTTACTTGCTACTTACTACTCTGTATATAAACAATGCTTTCTTGTATGGCAGAGCTCAATTTCTTCTTTATCAAAAGTAATATCTTAAATAATTTAAGCCATTGTACCTGGAGATTGACAGTTCTTTTCTGCTCTCGGGGATTTTTCAAATCATTATTTCCTAATCAAGAAAAAATGCTTTATTTTT
Organism: Dipodomys spectabilis; assembly: GCF_019054845.1. Taxonomy (NCBI): domain Eukaryota; kingdom Metazoa; phylum Chordata; class Mammalia; order Rodentia; family Heteromyidae; genus Dipodomys; species Dipodomys spectabilis. The sequence continues at coordinate 11,853,463 of NW_024870771.1, forward strand.
CCTCAGTGCCATTTACTTTTTTTTTTTCCTTAAGAAAAGACACTCTAAGATTTGGCAGAGATTACTATAATTCCCAGTTACAATGAGGTTCATCATCAAACCAAAGGCCACTATTTTATACTCATTCACTCACAATGGTAGCTCTCAAATAGAAGCTTGGTTCTTAAAATCTGTTCAGAAAACAAGTTTCTTATCCATAGATCATAGATTTGTGTTCATATTAAGAAAAAAATACAAGCAAACCAAAAACAATATGAAATTCAACCTAGGAATGGTGAGTTAACGATATTCCATGTCACTAGATTCATGGTCCTCATTTTCCCTTCAATCATCTTATGGTATAAAATTCCAGACCCTCCCCATTCTCCATAAACAAGCATTCACATGCAGCAAATAATTGTTTCATACTTAGCAATGTTAATTACTTCTAAGTAGGCATGATTTGTAAAGTCAGAGGATTATTCTGGAATGGCAATCCAAGTGAAGCAGCCCACTACTACCTGTTTTTGGTTCATGGTGTTCTACTGTGCTGTAGCCATATCCATCCTTCTGCATCATTTTTTAAAATTATTTTATTGTGAAGATGCTGTACAGAGGGGTTACAGTTACACAAGTAAGGTCATAAGTACATTTATTTTCTTTTTCTTCTTTTCTTTTGTCGGTCATGGGGCTTGAACTCTCAGCCTGAGCAATATCCCTCAGCTCTTCAGCTCAAGGCTAGCACTCTACCATGAGCTACAGTGCCACTTCCAATTTTCTGGTGGTTTATTGGAGGTAAGACTTTCAAGGACTTTCCTGCTTGGGATGGCTTTGAACTGCAATCCTCAGACCTCAGTCTCCTATGTAGCTAGGATTACAGGATAAGCCACCAGTGCCTGGCTATGAGTACATTTCTTGTTGAGCATAGTTACTCCCTTCTTAATTCTTAATTTTTCTCCTATTATCATCTCCTCTCCTCCCCACTTCCTCCCTCTCACTCCTCCTCCCCTGCCAAGTTGTAAAGTTCATTTCCAACATAGTGCCTTGTGAGTTTCAATGGGTCATCCTGTGTCCTTGTTTCAGCATTTTGTAATTCCCCTTCTCCTCCCCAAATTAAATAAATGTATATATAAGATGCAGGGTACCAAAATCAAACACAATGACAACAGGAGATATACTATAGGGGGAAGAACATACAAAAGAAACAAAAGAAATCACATAGTACATTAAAAACAAAAACAATAAATAAAACCTCCTGTATCCATATCTTGGGGTTCATTTTGCTTAGCATCATCTTATATGGTCATATATATATAGCTTTTGAGCTTTTCTGCTCATCTGATAAGATTATCCAAGACATATACTATTATTGCAAAATAAGGGAAACAATGGGACCTATATTTTTTGGTTTTAGCTTACTTCACTTAATATAATTTTTTCCAAGTCTTTCCATTTCCTAACAAATGAGGTGGTATCATTCTTTCTGATGGAAGCATAGAATTCATATGTGTGTGTGTGTGTGTGTGTGTGTGTGTGTATACATACATACACACACACACCACATTTTCTTGATCCATTCATCTACTGAGGTCCATCTGGGTTGGTTCCATATCTTAGCCATGGTGAATAATGCTGCAATAAACATAGTTGTGCTGATAGCTTTACTATGGCCTTGATTGTGACCATTCGGGTAAATGCCCAAAAGTGGGATTGCTGGGTATTAGGAGAGTTCAGTGTGTAATCTTTTGAGGAACCCCCATACTGCTTTCCAGGATGGTTGAACAAGTTTACACTCTCACCAACAGTCCAGTAGGGTTCCCTTTTGGCCACATCTCCAGCATCTGTTGTTATTAGAGTTCTTGTTGATAGCCATTCTGACTGGGGTGATGTGGAATCTGAATGTTGTTTTGGTTTGCATTTCTGTTATGGCCAAAGAAGTTGAGCATTTGAAATTTGTCAATTGGCCATACTTATTTCCTCTTCAGAGAAGTTTCTCTTTATGTTTTTAGCCCATTTATTAATGGGCAGTTGTTTCTTTGAGGATTTATTGTTGAGGGATTTAAGTTTTTGAGTTCTATGTATATTTTAGATATGAGGCCCTTATCTTTTGTATGGCTAGTGAAGATCTTCCAATCTGTGAGCTTTCTCTTGATCTTGCTTTAGCATCATTTATATGAGCTGCTTTCACTGCTATAAGATAGGGTGAATAACTGCAAAGGGAATTTACTGACTATGTTTTCTTTTGTCTACTCTCAGGGCAGAAATCGGTAAAGTTGCAGGGATCACTATAACTAAGGTGTTCATTGCTATGACTAATGCTGACTATACATTCTCTCAAAATTAAAACAGTAACACTTTATTCTTCCCTAGGAAACTGTGAGAACTTTTTTACTATGGTTTGGCCCCTGACAGTGGGTATATCCCCAGCATATGCTTCTCCAGCGTGACTACACCCAGACCATCCATGCTACAGCTTTCCTCAGCTCTCTTTCTTCCCAGAATAACAGATGTTGAGTGATTTCTCACTATTGTTTAAATAGTGTTGTTTTTTAGTACATGCGTGCCTTTCTTTAGATTTCTTGTTATATTTTGAGACTTTTTTTACTTAAAGTCCCATTGAACTGGCTGTTTTTCTTTTGATATGGTTATCATTTAGTGACAGTTTTTGGCTATATATCTTAATATTCATTTTTTGGATGGTATTGGATTTTAAACTCTGGGCCTGATGCTTGCTGGATTTGTACACTAGCACTTGAAACACACACCTAACCATTTTTGCTTTAGGTTGTTTTTTTTTTTTTCGAGTATTGGGGCTTGAACTCAAGGCCTGAGCTATATCCCTGAGCCTCTCTGTGCTCAAGGCTAGTACTCTACCATTTAAACCACAACACTATTTCCAGATTTTTCTGAGTAGTTTATTAGAGATAAGAGTCCTATGGACTTTCCTGCCCAGGTTGGCTCCCAACCATGATTCTCAGGTCTCAGCCTCCTGAGTAGATAGGATTACAGGTGTGAACCACCAGGGACCAGTGTGCTTTAGTTTTGTTTTTGTTTTTGTGGGTTTTTTTTTTTTTTTGTTTTTGAATAAGGTCTCATATTTTTCTTTAGATTACCCACGACCCTCCATCTTACACTTCTTAAATAGCTGGAATGACAGATTTAAACCATCATGTTCAGGCTTATTAGTTGAGGTGATTTCTCACAACTTTTTGCCAAGAATTGTTTCTAACTGTAGCCCTCCTAATTTCTGTCTCCTAGAAGCTGGAAATGTAGGCTTCAGCCACTGGATCTAGCCATACCAATCCTTTTTAAATTAGAACACTGCAAATAACTTCTACTATTCTATCATACATTATTATCTGTGTATTGTGTCCAATATATAAAGATCCTAAGTTTTACTTTGGTAGAAAGGCTAAATTAGAAGAGTTATCATTATTACTAATATAGCATAAAGAATACATCATTGCATTAACATATGTTGTATATACACATGGCTATTATTGTACATTATTTTTATAATGTATCAAAGATAATATCATTTTTCAAAGTAAATTTTTAAATGGTACAGATTACTAAGAGATTTGATTGGAAACCTACTACTTATAAATACAGTATTTGTCACTGTTTGCTATCCTGTAGAGTAAGCATCCAGAAGGCCAATGAATTTATCCTTATAAAATGTCCACCTGTCCTAAAGAAAATCCAAGCCTTCAAACTGTCTTAATGCACAGTCCATCCATTCTCATGGAACCTGCTTTGAATCTACTTGAGCCATGGACAATCTGGGTTTTGATCAGGTGCATGGCATGCTCACACTTGTGGTGCTCTATAGCTGGCCTTGTTGTTGTGAAATGATGAGGTTGGTGGTGTGAAGAGCTTGTTAAATTGGTAAATATTGGAATGGTTTATTAAGCCTGGGGAGAAAATGCATGAGAAAATGGTTGGGATGTAATTGGAAATAAAAAGATGTTGCAGCATCTGTGGCTTAAAGCTCATAAAGAGATCTGGATGTGCTGCCAAGGCTTGGGGTAGGTGAGAGGGGGGGGGCCGCAGTCACTGACCAGACATGAAGCTGTTCCCAGAGAGATTCTGGCAAAGGTTTATTAGGTCATACATGACCCAGAGTTCATGAACAATGGTAAAGTCAGCTCTCCTTCTGGTCCTGCTGTATCTCACTTCTGTTTGTATGCTGAAGTCTGCACTGTGCTAAGATCTCTTGACTCCATGTATACCATATAGTTCTCTACACCTCCTCCCTCTCTTCCTCTCCTCTCCAAAGTACACATCACACATCTGCTAAAGTCCACCTTCAAAACTGACTTGTGAAATATTTAACAGAGATTAGTTGAAAACTGACTTAATTTCATAAGTAAGCTGCAGAATGTGGTAAAATTTTGTTAAATTAAAACACTAAACATAGAGCTTCCCTATGACCTATCAATCCCACTCCTGGACATTTACCTAAATGACCACAAACCAGGGTGCAATAAAGCCACCAGTTCATTGGAGCATTGTTTACCATAGCTAAGACATGAATTCAACCAAGATACTCCTCAGTGGATAAATAGATCAAGAAAACGTGGTATATACACACTATGGAATTCTATGCTTCCATCAGAAAGAAGGACATTGCCACATTTGTCAGGAAATAGAAAGACTTGGAAAAATTCAAATTTGATTAGTAAGCCACACCCAGAGAGACACAGACTGCATGATTTCCCTCACTTGTAATAATTAGAATGTGCCTATCAGTCTACAAATAAACCCAATGAATAGTAAATGACAAATAATTCCACTTGGACATGATTAATTAAACAGCACTCAAATATTCACATGGTGAGAAGAAATGAGAATATTCTTAGGAGAAGATCACAAGAGCTCAATAGCTATGTGTATATGATCATATAGAATGATGGTTGTTAAAATGAACTCCAAGAAATGGAAACAAGACAATCTGTATTGTACTGTTGTACACTAACTTTTTTCTTTTTTCTTTTTTTTTTCTTTGGTTTATTCCCCTTTGTCCCTGTTTCTGATTTCTGTACACTTTGTTTTGTATATAAGTTTACATGATTTGAGGAGAAGACAGTGAAACACAGAAATGGTTGGGAAAAAGATGAACCAATTCAGCAGTGATACTCACTAGACACTATGTTAGAAATGAACTATACAACTTGACAGGGAGGGGGTCAGGAGGTGAAAAACTGGGAGAAAATGAGGGAGGAGTTGACACTCTTCAAAAAGAAATGTACTCATTGCCTGTCTCATGTAACTGTAATTTCACTGCATATTACCTTTACAATAAAATAAAATAAAATAAAAACTTAGATCTCCAAATACCCAGTGTTTTTCTAAGAGCAAGGTTGTGTATTTGTTTCTTGTACAAATCATAACAAAATATTTGCTTTTCAAAATCAAGAATGCCAAAGTATAGATTCAGGGACATTTTTCTCCTTCTGAGTAAAATTTCATGTCCCTTCAATGTTTAGAAACAGCCTGTTATTCAGACTTTTCTTCCATTCAACAAATATGTTTTGAGCAGCCACTGTTTTCCCACATAACTCTAGATGCTTAAGTCACATCAATGAATAAGGGACAAAGATTTCTGCCTTCCACAGCTGTAACACATGACAAATGGAGACAGACTATAAGTAGCGAATATACATAAGTCAACCATGTGGTATAGGATGAACTGTTGACCCCAGAAATATACATTGATGTCTGAAATCCTAACTTGTCAGTAAGGCCATATTTAAAAGTTGCATTTGTATAGTTTTAATCAAATTAAGATTGTTGGACAGCTTTTATGCCATAAGATTGAGATCCTGATAGAAATAGATCCCTATTCCTATTTGAACATACACAGATAAATGGACGCTATCATGTGATGATTTAAATAGAAGACAGTAAAGACAAAGGTAGAAATGGAAGCTGCACTTCCATAAATCACAACTTCATGAGACTTGTAGAATCCAAAAAGACAAGGGGAGATCCTCTATATATCCTGTCAACACCTTGATTTGAGGCTAAATTTAGAACCTTCAACAATCTGCATCTGGTGTTTTATGCCTTCCAAAATTTGATAATGGTTGCATCAGCCTGAAGAAACAAATGAACCAATGTTCTTAGAAAATGATAATATTAAGAAACAAAGAAAGCATGATTAAAGCAAGGAGAAAGCTGAGCATTGTGAGCTGCTCGCGATAAGATTTTCAGAAGGGCGGTCAGGGCAGGATCTCTTTTGTTCATAACAAAGGTATGAATGTGTGGGGCTGCTGCACAGAAGTCCAGCACATTTCAGCTAATGGAGTGAATAACAAGAATGAAAGGAGGCTAGGGGATAACATCTGAGGTCTGAGGAGTCCTAGGCTAGATCCTCAAGCCTGGGAGCCATTATAGGAGCCTAGGATTTTGACTGATTAAATTTTTGAGGCAAGGGATGGTGCTAACTGGAGCCTGAGTGGGAAGCCAAGTTATAGGTGAGAAGCGACAAGATCCTGAATGCGTTTTGGATGTAAAGCCAATACAGTATCCACACAGATTTTATATGGTTCAGAAGGAAAAGAGGTTTTGAGTTTGAGAAAGAAGCTGAAGTTTTTGCATTTGATCAGTTGGTGGGATGGAATTGCCACAAAGAAAAGGAACCAAAGGCTTGCCGACAGAGAGGGCTGTGGCATTCGCTTTTGACATCTTGAATGTGAAATGTCTAATAGATACCAATATTAATCTGGGTGTTAGCAGACAGCAGCTGCTGCATACCAAACACAAAAAGGAGAAGAAAGCCAAGGGACTGTGATCAAGGTTTGGGGAGGGTGAAAGGAACCCCCTTCTCTAGGCAATACTAAGTATGCTGAACGCCTGCACAGGGACAGGCAAGGAGCCAGCTGCCAGAAGAAAAGAGGGACAGGAGACACAGCACTCTGCAGGAAGAAGAAGCCAACTAGCAGGAGACAAGAATGGAATGTAGAGCAAATGTTCTGAGCTCACTCCACCACTCTCTTATCTTCTTGTGCCTCTCAATGATGGAACAGAGCAGAATATGGTGATTAAAAAACAAAACAAAAGTGCTAATGAAGCCTAGACACCCAACATAGAGCATGGAGCTAGAAGACCAAAAGAACACACCCTGCTCAGCACATACACAGTGCAATTCTTTTTGGATGGGAATGGAATAATTCTGTTGGCCCATGTTACCAGATTATCTACCTAATCCCCAAATCCAAAACCAAAACTTCAGCATCTTAAACAGAGATTAAAGGTCTCAGTGGCAACTAGAAGTTTAACAGTTGGCCTTTTTGTGGAACTCATGTTATAATTCATCAATGGTACTGCATCTCTTAAATGTAAACTTTCTGTTGGGCATTGGTGGCTCGTTCCTGTAATACTAGGTACTCAGGAGGATGAGATGTGACAATCAAAGTTTGAAGCCAACTAGGTCAGGGAACGCTGTGGAATTCTTATCTCTAACTACCAAAAAGCCAGAAGAGGCTATATGGCTTAAGTAAGAGAGTGCTAGCTTTGTGTAGAAAAGATACAGAACATCCAGTCTCTGAGTTCAAAGTCCTGCAACAAATCTTTAGCCAAACAACTATGGCCCTCTTTCATTCTTTAGCCTTGTTCCTTTTACTTCCCTCCCTCCCTCCCTCCCTCTTTCCCTTCCTTCCTTCCTTCCTTCCTTCCTTCCTTCCTTCCTTCCTTCCTTCCTTCCTCCCTCCTTCCCTCCCTCCCTCCCTCCCTCCCTCACTTCCTTCCTTCCTTCCTTCCTTCCTTCCATTCCCAGTCCCATTAAATAACATTCAAGGAACCAGAAGGGGCCAGTTCTCTTCTATCTTCAATCTTCATTACACCATTAGCCTTGGGAACCTGTTTTGTTATTCCTGGGAGTCCCTGCTACATTTCTACATGAGTAATGTTTTCTTGAAAAGTTTTAAGAGTTTTCCTTTATGTGTGGCAGTGCTGAGGATTGAATTTAAGGAAGTTAGGGCCAGTCTCAGCTTTGTCACTCAAAGCTGATCAGTTCCTACTTGAGCCACATCTCCACTTTCAGGTTCTTTTTAGGGTTGTCTTTTTTCAGTTTTTGGTTTATTGGTGGTTAATTAAAGGTAAGAGTCTCGTGAACTTTCCTGCTAGAGCTAGCTTCAAAGCTTGATCCTCACATCTTAGCTTATTGAATAGCTAGAATTATAGGTATAAGTGACTGGCACCCAGGTTGAAGACATTTTATTATAATAATTACCCCATTATTTTTTAGAAAAAAGAAAGAGATGCCACAAATTGATGAAGCTGGAGACCCAGGCAAATGGGTAGACTGTGCCTTCCTGGTAAGCCAAAACCAAACTCTGCACTTTCTGACTGTTTCTCTCTTCCAAAGCAGAATGGTTCTCTGATTCACAAAACCAAAATTCACATCAAATCTTTCAGGTGTCCTTCCTTTGTGGTTCTCAAGCGACTTCAGATTGTCTCTGTCATCTGACCTAATTGTACTATCTTATTTTGGAACTCATTTTGTCTCCCATTGTCTTTGCTATAAATTCCTGTAGGCAGGATTCACAGCTTTGTACATCCTCCTACAGATGTTGAGTGTCAAGGGCATCGAAGCCTATTTGTGGAATACATCAAGATGTCCAGACTATGTCTTACTTTTAAACTGCACCCAAATAACCTTTAAATAACATTTCCTAGGATAACATGTCCTAGAAAACTATACAGTGCTGGCAAAACTTATTGTCTCTATCTTTCTCTTTTATTTTCCTTCTGTTACTTATGTAATAATTATGATTTGACTCCAAATAGGAGCTTTCACTGTTGATATATAAAAATGTCACACTTCTGCCTGTTTCAAAATAACTCATTTCAAATTTAAACCACCAGAGTTACTGCTATTCTAATATAGTACAAAAAGAAAGAAAGGATGCATTTGAAACCGTAAGTAAAGTTACTTTTTATAAATACCAAAAATACTTCAAATGTAAGGAATAAGATGGAGAAGTTTATTTATAAATGGTAATTCAAAAATAAATTGCTTAAGAAACTGATGCTACTAAATTAAGAAATAGAAGTTCTCTATCTGGTTTTGGTACATATTGACATGTTGATTTAACAATAAATGAAGGCTTTATCTTATGAATATGAAATATCAATAGTACTAATATAAATATATTTATAAACTAATTCTATTAATTTGGCTGTGCTAATGAAAAACTTCTGAATTGTTGTAAATGAAAAAATTGATTACCATAAAAGATTCATTTTATAAAATGTTTTACAAATCTGTGGAGTCACCTTTAAATAAACCATGTAATCTATATTTGTTATCATTTTACTTTGAAAATAATACTTAGGCACAATTGCTTCTCAAAATAATGTGCAACATTACAAGTACTGTGTCAAGCCAGCTAGATTCAAGTAAGGCCAGAAATTATACTGTTGATAATGATTGGTCTTCACATTCAAGTATCATAATTTGGTACTTTATACCAAAGGGAGACTATCCCTCATCCCCAATGAATAAATTATCACCAACTTACTAATAAAACTTGCCCATTACTATCTTGTTAAACAGGTTTCCCAAGACATCTATGTCAGTTAACCAAGAAAATAGTTTTTTGTTTTTTTGGTTTATTTTTTTTAAATAAAAACTACACTGATTTCTCTTTCTTCTGGGAGATTTCGCTTCCTGTGAAGGAAAGATAAATAAATAATGAATTATTAATGCATTTAGGGGGAAATGTTGAAGACAAAAATAATCTAGTGGCAGTAAGCCCGGAAAGGGGAGCTTTAGTCTCCATTCTTACCTTGCTGCAAACCTTGTGACCTTTGTCAAGTGATCTTTTTTTTTTATTGTTGCCGTGATATTTCTCTAGAGGTAAAATGAAACTTGAAGCTAAAGATAGTAAGACTCTTCCCTATGAATCTGTGGTCTTTATGTTTTTAAAGTGGAACAGAGACTGGTGAGCTCAGTTACCCCCATGGAAAGAATAATCACGGTTTCATTTGATTGTCTGACCATTGTGAGGTCATGGGGCAGGGTGGAGTAAGCGGAAGCTGATATCCCAAATATTTTAATGGGATAATGGAAATGGCAACAATTATAGGTAAGATGAATCGTGGTTTGGAATGGCTGGCATGAGTTAATGAGGGTTTTTTTTTTCTAACTCACCCCTTCTCTTAATTTTCTTTTCTTTTTATTAAATTGAGATTAGGTAATTACATAAATTTCACGTTTCACAGTATTGGGGAGTAGTATTATTTAGCATCACAAACACATTTCAACCTTCACAAGGCAAATTGTCATTATCATGGTCTATAAAGTTTGTGAATTCTATGAGTCTGACAATACAATGATTTGTTTCACATCAGGTGATATTTACATTTCTTTCCTTTTGCTTAGTGTGAGCTGTTCCCTCTTTCCCTCTCATTCCTTATGTTTTAATAGTTCTTAATATTTCACTTGATGCTGATATGATAGCTCTATCATGGATCATAAATTAGAAGACTTTTAGGAATTTCACAACCTACAAGCAGAATTATATGAACCAATTCAGTAAAATTACCAAACAATTAAAACATTCTTGAAGAAACAGATGTAGTCTAGATGCTAGGCAGAATAGAAGAGGAAATCAAAATAGACACAGCACAAAAAAATTGCAGCAAATGAAAAAATGAAGGCGCATGTAAAATATGCCACAGAGCAACTCAAGGAATATTCATACTTAGCGTCTTACACAAGAAAGTTATTCCTAGCATATAACAAGGAATGTGCAAAAATATTCAGAAAAGGAATTTGCATGTATGTGAATATATGATATATAGTGTTACGCTATGTTTTTAATGATGATAGTTCTTATTAGTTATAATCTTATTAGTGATACAGCCATCAACTATATTGGACTAGTATCTTTTTTTATAAAGAGGTAGGATCAGATAAGTGGATATGGAAGGAAATTTTTTATTTTATGTATTTTATAAGAGCATGAGGACCTAAATCAATCATTTTTATTATCTTTCCATGTGTATTTTTTATTAATGGATAAACTAAGCTGTGATTATTTGCAAGGTAGATACGTTTGATTTCAAGGAAGAGCACTTGATCCAGTAAGTCCCCCACATGGCCAGTTTTTCAAATCTTTTACTTGTGTCCTTTTGTTATATGTGAGGAAGATAACAGTTGTAAAGTTCTCATCCCTTCCTTGTTGATAGAGGTTAATCATTGGTTACAATACATTATTGTGTTGAACTCATAAAAGTTACTGGCTGTTAAACTTTTCTACCTTTGAACGTTGTTTACTGTTGCCAATTTTTAGGGTAATAGAGGCTCATATCATATTCCTACTCAGATAACCAAGGCAATAAATTTCTTGAGTCATTTTGTAACCAAGTGATCTAAATCTTCTGTAAGAGTCCGTAGGAACACAGGATGACCCATTGCAACAATGATACCCACAAGACAGTATATTGGATATGAACTTTTCAACTTTGGGAGGAGTGAAGAGGTGGGGGAGGGAAAGAATAGTGGGAGAAAAACAAGGGAAAGGGTAAAAATTCTCAACAAGAAATGTACTCATTGCCTTACTCATGTAACTGTAACCCTCTGTACAGCATCTTTACACTAAAATAAATATTTTTATTGTGAAAATACTGTTCAGAGGGGTTACAATTACATGGGCAAGATAATGAGTACATTTCTTATCAAGCATTGTAGCCTCCTCCTTTGTTTCCCCTTCCCATCCCTTCCCAGCCTCCCCCATCCCCCCACCCAACCCTCCCCACTCGCTCCCATCCCCCCCTACCAAAGTTGTGCAGTTCGTTTTCGACAAAAAGACGTGTACATCTCATTGCTGTAATGGGTCCACCTGTAAATTATATTAAGTAAAATAAAATTTAAAAAAAAAGAATACATAGGAAAAATAGCCTAGCAAAAAAGAACCCTACTGCACTGCTTGTGGGAATGTAAACTAGTACAACCACTCTGGAACAAAGTCTAGAGATACCTCAAAACACTAAACATAGGCTGGGTACCAGTAGCTCACACCTGAAATTCTAGATACTCAGGAGGCTGATATCTGAGGATCATGGTTCAAACACAGCTGGAACAGAAAAGTCTCTGGGAGACTCTTATTTCCAATAAACCATTCAAACACTGGAAGTGGTGCTATGGCTCAAGTAGCAGAATATTGGCCTTAAGCACAAAGCAGCTCAGGGACAGTCCCCAGCCCTGAGTTCAAGCCCCACAACTGACAAAAAAAAAGCCAAAGCAAAAGCAAAACTAGACATAGATTTTCAACCCAGCCATACCACTCCTTGGTATCTACCCTGAGCATCATGAGCCAGGATAGGATAAGGTGTGTGTGTGTGTGTGTGTGTGTGTGTGTGTGTGTGTGTGTGTGTGTGTGTGTGTGTGTGCGTGTGTTTTCTAGTACAATGATTTGAACTCAGAGCCTCATACTCTTGCTCATCTATCTCCACTCCTGAGTAAGTTATGATTATAGGCATGAGCCTCTGGTGCCTACCATACATGCAGATTTCTATCTTCTCAGTGGAGAGAAGCCTCACTTCTGAGTCTCCTCAAATAGTCAAGAAAGTTTATCCCCTCCCACTTGTCTCGATGCCAATCATTTGATGTAGTTAACAGCCTTGTTTAACTAAGCATGTGAGAAAAATGAAAGTCGTGTGTGTGTACACTGCTTATTTTCTTCTATAGTCCTCTATTTCCAAGCACTAGTGTGGTGTACCACTCACTCTCCTACATTTGAATCTCTGTGTCCTTGACGTGTTCATGTGATCATTAACTGATTTACAGCAGAAAACCCACGACTCTGGAAGGTGTTTTGAAATTTATCAGCACAATAGTCACAACAGCCTTACCAATTCTATGAGTCTAGGCAACAAAAAAGAATGAAACAAAAATCTTCCTAAATAGATTTTTCTCTTTAGTTAACTAACAAAAAATACCCCATAGTTCTCCTTTTCAATATTTATGTTTCTATTCCCTCACTTTTACTGTCTTCTATGACACTCTCAACAACTGCAAGGTAAATATAACCACAACACTGTAGCTGCCACAACTGAGGCTCAGAGTAGCTTAATGGCTTGGCTAGGGTAAAGACACAGATACATTCTGGAGCAGATGCACAAATAGTGTACAAAGCAACTTGGATGCCAGTAGTCACAGTCCTAGCTCCTGTCCTCACTCTAGCTTATGGTGCCTACATCTTGGATTTATGAAAAATTTCTATCTTCCTCCATTAGTATCTAAACTCTGTAAAGATTAGGAAACTATTTTTTATTTACACTTGTATCTACAGCACCTACATTAATTACTGACACTGTTACTTGACAAAAAGTTTTTCTTGAAGACCATAAATTAAAATTTAAAGGAATAAGCTTAACTAAAGGACATACATGAAGAGTATTTTTTTCCAAATACATTATTTAATTACCATTTGACTGCTTGGCAGAAGGAGACATTCAAGAATTTATGAAATGTTTAATCTGCAAAATACAATCCCAGAAAATGGTCTTGCATTCACTCATTAAATTTAGACTTAAGGTATCTCATGTAAAATACTGTAGACTATAATAAGGTCCAAAAGTAATTTTCTTCTCTCCCTCTCCCTCTTCCTCTCCTTCTCCCTTTCCCTCTCTCTCTCCTCTTATCTTCATTCTTTTCTTTCCTATTTCTTTTTATTTAATAAATAATCTTACCAACTATCTTGCTTCTAAAAAAATCACTCAGGAATTTGTTAAATGATTTACCCCCAAACTTCCCAAATGTCATTATGAATAAACACACTTGGGGGAAATTGTTAGGTACAAATCATAAATTTCTTTACCATTGTTTTCCTACCTTCAGAATCTCACATTTTTTTAAATACACAAAGTCTCAGAAATGTCAACTGCACCTGGAAAGAGAGATAGATAAGAAGTCTTCTCTGTCTACTATTCTCATCTCTCAAATCTATCATTTTTCCTCTGTTGAAATCTAAACAATAAAGGCCAGAAAACTAGCAAAATCAGCTATTTTGTCTGACTCTAACCAATTTTAGTATTTCTGTGCTCATCTTCACTTACTGATCAGATTTCCAGTGACCTTCACCTCTCTAATAAGCCATAATCTCAAAAGTTCATCTTCCATTGATTATTTATACTTTCAGTGCTGAGTCAGTATGCTGCCTTGCTTTCTGCATTATTTGCTTTTAACCTTATCTCAAATTTTAAATAAAATCTTATCCCTGTTAAAAGAATATTAGTAATCAGAGGATTGATTAGGAAAGAAAGGCAAACCTAAGCAAGGCGAACTCCAATTGGGCATTTAATTCAGTGAGGGTTGGCAGTGAATTTCTCAGATGTAAAACATCCTAATAAAAGCCATGGAATAAATATCATGACTTTACTACAGGAAGGCTCATGTTTGGGTAACTAAGCACACTGTATGAGATAAGTGTTATTGATAGCTCAAGTTTATTTTCATGCTACAAAATTCTCCAATTCACTAAGTAATCTCCTGCTAATTTTCTCCTTCCAGGAGGACAGGTGGATTCTGATATATTTCTGGGATTTGGGGTTATCACCTTTCTCTTTCCTACTAGTCATTTGAGGAGTACATGGATTTAAGTCTTTGGATCTAAGTTTTGGAATCAGACAAGGTCTCTTCCATTTGAAGTGTAAATTCCTTGAGAGTGTTGCTAAATGTCTCTGACCCTCAGCTAGAGAGCTGTCCTTCAAGGGTACTATCTATTCCAATACAATTTCATGAGGTATAAAGAGAACATGATCGGTTCTGTAAAAGTCTTTTCTCTATATTTTTATTCTTCTTTGAGGTTATTCTTCACTTTCCCATTGTGTCTGCAGAACTTTCGAGTAGGGCCAGATGGTGGTGAAAAGAAGAGAGCGAGCATCCCTTGAAACGTGGAAGACCCTGTGCTTTCATTTACTTTGATTCTACTTTTGCTTTTCTAAGTGTCAGACCCCAAACTTGGGGCTTATACTTGCTCCTCCTTCAAAGATAAAATTTGCTTTGAAGAAAGCAGATTCTTCTAGGAGAGGAAGGAGCTACAAATCCAGGAGTGTACCACACATTGAGTTTAGGCTGAATTCTCATGAATTCTGCCAAATGAATTCTAAACAATTAAAAGGAATTAAAAGAAATACAATTTTCCTGAAATTTGACTTTCCAAGAGGACCCTTGTAATTCTGAAAGAACATAGACTTTAATTAAACTCTTTCCTACATGAAATACGACAAATGTATCACATACTCTTGAGAAATCCACAAGATCATTCTACTAATAAAGTTTAGCATAACTGCATAGACACATTGCTGCCTTCAAATCTGAACACCTTAACTATGACTTGCAATGATAAATTTAATTAAAAAAATGGAATTCCATGAGGGACTTAAAATATATTCATCTTAAAAGGAAGAAACATATCTATGATACACATATACCATGTATATGTATATATACATATATATATACAACCCATATATAATATAAAAAATTATGTCTATGTAAGCATGCATTCATATGCATTTGTAATTTCTCATAAGCACTAATTAACATATATATTCATATATGACTAAATACCCCATGTATATATTTTATAAATATATATGCAGACATACATAGAAATATATTTGCATTAATTTTTTTTTATAGAATCCTAATCTACAGACTAGATAGACTTGAAAACTAGTAGGAACATAATATACACAAATAATGCAGTATACTGCTTTTATCACTGAGTTTTAAACTGTGTTTCTGGATTAGCACAATCAGCACCACCGGGGAAGTTGTTAAACCTGCAAATTCTCAGGCCCATCCAGGACCATCTGGACTAGAAACCTGAAGGCCCAGCAAGCTGTGTTTTAACAAGTTCTCCAGGGGATTCTGATTTACCAGTTACCATAGTTTGCATGAGAAAGACTATTCTCTCTAATATAGAGAAAATGGATTTTGCATATATTTTAGTTAGAGGAGTATACACCCATACCTTATGCTATCAAATAGAATGAATACTGAAATATATTCATAAATGTAAAGCGCTGCGTATTAATCAGTGGCAGATTAAGAAACAGGGCATTGCTTTGTGACAAGCAGAGGAACACTGCGGCCATTACTTGTACTCCCTTTGCAGCACAGAACTGAATTTAGCCAGTTGCTGGGGGACTCGAACTCCCAAGCCAGTCAAAGGAGCTAAAGATGGGAGCAAGGTATCTTGGGCTGATAAGTATGTATCAGGGGTCAGAACCCTCCATGAGCTCCCCTAGTCATAGTGTCACTGTTTCTTTTCCTTCCCTTTGTTTCTGTCTCTGTCTCTGTCTCTGTGACTCTGTATCTCTCTGTGTGTCTCTCTCCCTGTCTGTCTCTGTCTGTCTGTGTCTGTCTGTCTCTGTCTGTCTCTGTCTCTGTCTCTGTCTGTTTCTGTCTGTCTCTGTCTATCTGTCTGTCTGTCTCTGTCTCTCTGTCTCTGTCTGTCTCTCTGTCTCTCTGTCTCTGTCTCTGTCTCTGTGTGTGTCTCTCTCTCTCTTTCTCTCTCTCTCTCTCTCTCTCTCTCTCTCTCTGTTTTTTGTGGGTCCTAGGGCTTGAAATCATGGCCTGGATTTTGTTCCTGAGCTTTTGTGCTCAAACCTAGCACTCCACCATTTTGAGCCACAGCACCACTTCCAGTTTTCTGGTTAATTGGAGATAAGAGTCTCACAAACTTCCTTGCCCAGGCTGGCTTCAAACAGTGATCCTCAGATCTCAGCCTCCTGAGTAGCTAGAATTACAGCTGTTAGTCACCAGTGACTGGTTTTGACACTGTCTTTTTAAGAGTAATTTATATTTAGTTCTTTGCTAATTTCACTGATAAATAAAATTTCCTCCAAATATTATTATGTCAATAGATTTTGTGTTTATTCTGCTTACATAAACACATTTCCACATGTCTCAACAAATACTATATTAAAAGAGGTTGTGAGGATAACTTTGAAAGGCCAAAGGTGGAAGACCGGGAAAATAGATAATTTGTTAATTTCTGCCTCTTGTCCCTGAGAGTCTGGGAATCCAACATTTATTGGGAGCTTTTTACATACATATTAGTCATTAAATTACCTATGAAGCTGTGCGAAAAATTCAAAAAGCTCCATACCATTTGGCAACATCAATTCAATGAACTACAATATGAAAGTCACAAGATAAGACTTAATCAGGGTTTAAAAGTAACCTTGCATCAGAATAAATCATGCCAACCTTCTAAGTTGCAGAAAGAGTAAACTGTGGGCTGTGAGAATTTTGGTTCATAAAAATGTGGAGTTTCTAATAGGCTCTGAAGGACAAAAAGTATTTCTGCCAGGGGAGCTGTGGCAGAGAACTTCTGTACGTACACATTCCCTTATCTGTCACTTTGGGATAACAACAACTGTTCCCCTGACTGCAAAGCAATTACAATGCTGATAGGAGATGATCAGTAGGAGAGAATCTTAAAATATTCAAATTGTGGGCTGGGAAAGTGGCTCAGTGGTAGAGTGCTTGCCTTGCATGCGTGAGGCCCTGGGTTCTATTCCTCAGCACCCCATAAGCAGAAAAAGCCGGAAGTGGTGCTGTGGCTCAAGTGGTAGAACGCTCGCCTTGAGCTGAAGAGCTGAGGGACAGCGCCCAGGCCCAGAGTTCAGACCCCAGGACTGACCCCCCCCCCAAAAAAAATATATATATACATAAATATATGTATATATATTCAGGTTGTGATACAAATATTGCATTGGTGTGCTTTTGAGAATGTTTACTTGAAAACTAAGAGAATTCATTGGGTCATTGAATACTATGTTGTTTTAAAGGGGTCTTTGTTTTACCCAACAGTCTTCAGAGCAGACATATATATACCAGCCACATCCTATTCTCTTCGGTAATGTCTCCATCCATTGCTCCAGCAAGCCCAAGAGCACTACAACCACCTATTCATTCTAAAATATCCACTGACTTTTGAATAAGATCTAAAGATAGACTATTGTCCTATTTGTGCCCATTTGTGTCTCAGCCATGGCACAAAGAGTTCTACATCCTGAGCTCCAGCATTGCCACTGTGACGCAAAGGGAAAATCCAGATTTTAATAAATTGTCCTCCAAATTGTTCTTTTGACTTTGTCCTTTCTATTCTAATTCATTTTCTACATCAGAATAAGCTTGCCATATTTGGCACACAAAAATGCAAGACTCCCAGTGAAAGATGTTTCAGGATAGCAATAAAATATATTTTTCAGGGCATCTGCCTCCTACACAAGATTTAGGATTTACTTATGTGTTTAAAAGGCATAATTCAACTGAAATTTGAACTGTATCTGACAACGCACCGTGGTTTTATTTATTTTTCTTTTGATACAGGATTTTGAATTGAGGACTGGCAGCTCTACCATTGAGCAGTCATGTCTCCAATCCTTTTGTGCATGGGTTGTTTTGTGATTAGGTCTAGTATTTTTTTTAAAGCAAGTTTCTGGTCTGTGATCCACCTATTTTACATTTCTTGACATAATTGAGATTACGATTGCATACTATCTCATCCATCTTTTTCCATTGAGATGGAGTTTCATTAACATTTTATTCCAGGATGGTCTGGAATCAACTGTAGCCTCTCACATAGATGGTATGATAGGTATGCACTACTACATTCAACTATTGGTTAAAAAGTGATCTCACAAAATTTTTGTTGAGTCTATCTTCAAACCATGATTCTACTGATTCAACCCCCAAAGAAGCTAAAATTTCAGGCTTGAGACATATCTACTGTCATACTGCACATCTCTTAAAAGCCCTTCAAAGATAGTGTGTATATAAATATATATATATATATATACATATATATATATATATCTTGTTGTGAGGTAATTTTATCTCAAATATAGGAATCTAGCATTCCTCTAATTCAGAGTATTTTCAGCCCTTCCAAATGATTTAATTCTACCAATCTTGTTTACTATGTCTTTATACTTGCTGTTGTCTGCTTCTCAAATGCTTCTTTATTAATTTCTTCAATACCTGATTGTTAACTCCCTCTGCATTGCTGTGGTCTGAATATTTTTTTCCTTCTGACTTTATCATAAAACCTGGATATCTGTCTGAGGCCTAATAACATAATGTATTGTGTTTATCCATTGAATGGCCTCTCTGTCTTAATCACAACATTTTCAAAGGGGATGTTATCTACAACCCTTTATCACAGCATTTGAGATCTTCTTTTCATATTATACTTTTAAAAAGATTTTGAATAAATTAAGTCAACCTCATTAGATAAGGTTTTCTAAAGGAAACATTAGGAAGAGAACATGGGGGTTTCAAGGAAATACATTAACTGAATATTGCCCATTCTTCAAAAGAGACAAGATCAACTGTGGTTTGCTATACAAAAGGTTTGATTAATACCACAGATGATGGTTTTTGAAGGAAGCTATTCAACCAGCACAAGTACAATGACATATATTCAATATCAATTGATTCCACTAGATTACAACACATTGAATGCACATTTCATTTTTGACTTTTCATAAGACTTGAATATATTTCAAAGGAAAACAGACACTTTTAGTACATACTTAAGATAGGAGTGAAACAATCTAAGGTTTGCATATTTCCCCTAATATAATTAGAAAAAAAAACATGCCTCTGTGGAGCTGATATATAATATGGATCAGAGAGTTCAAATTTTGAAACAAGTCATGGTTGTCATTTGTTTGTTAAATTGCTTACCTATTTTTCTTCAACAGATTGTTTATTAAAGACCAGTCATTGTGGTAGGCATATAGAAATTATTGACCATAAAGAAGAAGAGTCTAAGTCATCCCAGTGAATGGGGAGAATTCTGATACAGCTGATGTCCTTCTCTTAAAAATTAGCACAAGTTACAGAAACCAAGAAGCCAAATGTGGAAGGCCTTCCATGTTGAAGGATTTACTTGCTACTTACTTTTCTATTTATGATGCTAAAGGAAAATTGTCTTGTGAGTATTGCTGCTGCATTGGTTCACCCTTTGTCCTCTGTCTCACCACTTTGTTATTCCCCTTTCCTTCGCCAAGTCAGACAGACATATATACAAGACACAGGGTATCAAAAAAAAAGTGACAATAAGGGATAAACCAAAGGAAAAAGATGAAAGAAAAAAGAGCCCCCTCACCCAAGTTAGAATGCCCAATACCAAGAAAACAAATAAAAACAGATGCTGGGGGCATGTGGCCCAAAGTGAATGCTACTATACTGTTGGTGAGAATGTCAACTGGTTCAACTACTCTGGAAAGCAGTTTGGAAGTTCCTCAAATATTTAAACATAGACCTACCCTGTGATCCAGCAATGCCACTCTTGGGCATTTACCCAAATGATCACAAACAAGGCCATACTAAAGCTACCAGCACAACTATGTTATTGTATCATTATTCACCATAGCTAAGATATGGAACCAACCCCTCAGTAGATGAATAGATCAAAAAAAATGTGGTGTATATATATATATATATATATATATATATATATATATATATATATATATATACACACACACAGTACAATTCTATGCTTCCATCAAAAAGAATGACATTGACCCATTTGTAAGGAAATGAAATGCCTTGGGGAAGAAATCATATTAAGTGAAGTAAGACAGACCCAAATAAACATAGCATGGTTATCCTCATTTATAATAATTAGTAAATGTCTAGGGCAGTCCATAGCTCAATAGCTATGTACATATGACGATATAAAATGATGTTAATTGAAATGAACACCCAGATACTATAAAGAAGGTATTGTTTGTTGTTTTTCAATATACTGTATGAGTGCATTTCATATTGAATAATGTCACCTCTTCCCCATTTTCTCCCTGTTCCCACCCACCACCCCTGCCACCTCCATGTATCAACATAAATGAACAGATCTGGCTTGCTGAAGAATTCTCTCATAAAAGGAAAATACACTGTGCCCATGAGCATCTCTGACCTAGCTCTTTTCCTAAGGAAGTTTTTATTGGGGCTTCATGCATAAGAGAAGAGAGAAACATAAAAATGTAACTGAAGGGCCCATTCACAGTGAACAATAAGAGGAAATGAGCTGGCTGAGAGGGTGTTTCTTGTCACTGACATAGCACAGCTCAAATTATCGGGGGGCGATTTTCATTTCCTGAAATCCAGTACTGAGGAAATAGAAACATTTCCTATTACCAAACAGTCTCATAATTCTTCAAATGATTTATATCATTCGTTGGAATTAGTTATAATGAGTCTTAATAAAGCTCATCTGAAATTTACATGTGTTGTGACCTTTTCGAAATATTTCAAAACTTGTCATTTTATTTTCAATTAGTGTAGATTTAGGTTTTGGTTTCTGCTGGCCAGAGGGTTGTAGGGAATAGCTGAGAAGAATCAAGGAATCTATATCTTTTCTTCTTCTCACTTACATTTATATCTGATTCCAACCTGGAATCCTACAATATTTTTTATTTACTTACTTACTGTAATGGAGTGCATTGTTGGAGCAAAACTGAGTCTAAGAATAGACATGAAATATTAACTTTGATCTCACCAATGAGGAATGGAAAAAACAAATAGGAAAAATTAAATGATGGGGCAAAATATCTATTTCAAATTTCTACCAAGTCTTCCAGAAAACAAGCAGAAAATAGACTCTTGAGAATCATATCTGATGGTGGCCTAAAATCTTTGCTTCTTCACCATTTCCAGGAAATTGATTTTCTGTGATGGAAATCATCGCAGCAATGCAGGCTATTTGAAGTCCTGTCAGAAATCATTGTACATTTTCATGTATTGTACCTAAGCTACTAGAATGCCTGTGTATGAAATTAAATGTTGATTAAAAGACCAGAAACCAAATACTTCCTTTTGTCACATCCATATTCAGTCTTAATGTTTCCTTTCACCTCTTTCATTTACTACAGGATCACCTAAGACTCAATGGTAGGAAAAGGGAAAAAAGGAACCATAAGTTGTTTTTATTGTCTTTTAAAAATTATATTTAGGTAGTTGCACAAAGGGGTTTCAATTCAACATGTCAGTTTACGTGTACATGCAACTTGATCAGTGCCACCTCATCCTCATCCTCTCTTCTAACCCCACCAATCTCCTAATTTTTCTTGTGCTATTTTCACATATATACATTGAATACTGTGACCACCTTCTCTCACCTTTCCATTCTTCATTGGTCTACTTGCCTCATTTATTTTTAATGAAGCTTTTCCTACAGCACATGCATTCTTAAATTGTCTTGTCTTCTGGGAGAAGAAAAAAACAGAACAGCAGCCAGCACAGACATTGGTCCAAATATGAATATCTGAAAGTCAAAGCTATTAGGAATGATTCTGCCAATGCTACGGGGGTTGGATTTTAATAGTTGAACATAGTTTACCATTGGGTGAATTAGTATTACACGCTCCCTTACAAACACACTGAGCATATGCAAATATCATGTATATTCCACAGTAGCATTAATGTAATTAAAGGAAACATCATCTTAAATAATGATCTTTTTAGTTTTGTGGAATGCAGTATTAAATACTAATGTAAACACTCTAAGAAGTGTCTTAGCCTCATTCTTTTATGATATTGAATATAAGAAAAGGAGAACATTTTCACACATTTTCCTAAGTGACATGATCATACATGCTGTCCTAAGATCTGTTTTACATTTGCAACTAAACAGAGGCTGCATAAGCCCAGATGCTTTGAAAAGCCAGGGCCAGGGGCCAGATGGGGAATGGTGAATGAATAGTGTGAAAGACTAATTTCAAGTCTTTGTAAAACCAACTTTGACCCCCAGACATCTTTTTACAAATGTTTTCTTATTAAACTACTGCAGCTGGCATCTATTTATGGCTTATTCCAACTGCATGACAATGGGCAAATTACCAATCATTCAAAAATGAGAAATGACAGCTCATGCCTGAAAGCTTCACTACTCAAGAACTTGCAATCTGAGATTGTGGTTCAAAACCAGTCTGAACAGAAAAGTTGGATAGATTTTATCATCAATTAATTATTCCCATTCCCCCACAAAGAATGAGGAGGAGGAAGAGAAGGAGAAAGAGGAGGAGGAGGAAAGAAAGAATGAAAGAAAAAAAGAAAGAAAGAAAAGAAAAAAAGGGCTGAATGGAGGCATGTCTCCAATGCTAAATTGCTAGTCATTAGGGAAAAAGTCAAGTGAGCCTTCAAGGGTTCAAACCCAATACACACACACACACACACACACACACACACACACACACACACACACATGCACGCATGCACGCACGCACGCACGCACATGCACATACATTCACAGGTGAAATATGAGAATTGGGCTTCATTTATGGTGTTTAAAAAAACATCAGCACTAGAATAATATTTTAAAACAAAGATCACAACTACCACCATAAGAGTAAAAAAAAAAAAAATGGAATCCAATTTGGCAAATGAGTAGAAGGAAGTGAGACTGAAGCGGGACTTAGTAGTCTTTAAAATACCCAAGCAAAATAGTAGGTTCCAAGAACATACTAATGCTAGCATTAAATAAGACTTTGAAATTATTATAGAGGATCTCGGCTGGGGTTTTATTCTAATTATTACCAAATTCTAGTCAGATTGGTCAGATTATAATTAATAGGCTCATTACAGTTTGCAGTCCTAGCAATAGAATGATATTGAGAATGTGGATAAAGTCTGGTGGACAGAAAAACTCATACATAAAAATCTGGCTCTAATAGGGATTAAACAACAAGGAATGATAAAGAATTAATATTATAGCCTAAAACATGTTTTGTTTTGTTTCTGTCACTCCCGCAGTGCTGCCCTTGGTAGTACTGAGGCTTAAACTCAAGTTTAAACTTTGAGTTTAAATGCTTGAAGAAGGCATTTGAGCAACTCTACCATTTGAGCCACTCCATCAGTCACTATTCTACCTTGGTTATTTTCAAGGTAGGATCTTGCTTTATGTCCAGGCCAGCCTAGACTATGATTCTCCTATTGTGCTCCCTCTGATGCTGAGATAATGATGTATACTCCTGTACTCAGCCATTGTGCTTCATTTGTAAGGATAATGGGCACACATTATGGTACTCAGTCATTGGTTGAGAGGATGTCTTTTCAACCTCTGACCTGGGATGGCCTTAACTACAATCCACTGATCTCTGCTTCCCAAGTAGCTAGGATTATAAATTTGAGCCACCATACCAGAGCTGAGTGTTAGCTTTTATACATAAAATATACACAATAGAAAGAAAAAC
Organism: Dipodomys spectabilis; assembly: GCF_019054845.1. Lineage (NCBI taxonomy): Eukaryota > Metazoa > Chordata > Mammalia > Rodentia > Heteromyidae > Dipodomys > Dipodomys spectabilis. Next base: position 11,877,673 of record NW_024870771.1, read on the forward strand.
TCCACTAAGAAATGATTCTTAGTATCTATAGTATGTATAGATACTATAGTATAGTATCTTACTATCTATAGTTACTTAGTATCTATAGTTACCACTGATGAAAATTGATGCTGAAGAACAAGTAAAGAAATAAAAAAAGTAAACTAAATAAATCTAGCAAGCACAAAAAGCTAATGCTGGAAGGAGGAAGGGTTCCTATCTAGGCATTGGAAAAATATGATGATATTCCAAATATCTCCTTGCTATGAGATTTTCTGGGAACTGTGGGAGGACTGGGAAATGAGGAGAGTGTGTGTGGTAAGGGTATGTTGCCCATGCTGGCTTCAAGTTTTTGAGTACGTAAGTGATCTTCCTGCCTTACATCAAGAGTAGCTGGGATTACATGCATGTGTCATTACTTCCATATCTCATAACATTGAAGACCACTTAAAAATGTGAGAAAAACTCTAATGGCAGGTAAGTTGAAAAAAATCAGGATACTGAATTACAAATGTTTAAGCCTATACACACTTATACAAACACTGCACACATATATAGATTATACTTGTTTTTTATATATATTAATATGCATATATATACATTCTACATACATATTTGTATACAATTATGTATATATAGAGAAAATACTTAGAGCACAGTAAAATAAAGAGAATAATAACAAAACATTAAAAGTTATTATTTTTCAGTGATTTCAACTGAATGCATATTTCATGTATTTTCTAATTTTTTATAATTTGTAAACTTATGAACTAAGCCAGAAAAAATACAATTATTTGGCAGACTACTTAATAACATCACAAAAATAATAATTATGCCTATTTATTGAACATATATTTTCCAGTTTAATTAACAATTCCTAATATTTTAATTGCTGTTTAAAAATGGAAAATCAACTATTCTCTTCATAGTTTATTTTCAACATGCATACCAAGGTCATAGAAACTTTGAAAGCTTAAAATAAATGAGTGTTTTTTTAAAAAAATCAAATTCTAGTAAAGCTAATAGAACTATGACAAATGAGGGGGGAGGAGGAATGCAGCCAAGAACTCATGGTATATACCACAAAATTAAGAAAAAGTGCGGAAAGTAAATGGAAGGGGGGAAAGAATGGTAAAAGGGAAGATTCTGATCCATTGTATTAATAAACTCATTTGATAAATGGCACCTCCTATATACAACTAAAGATAACAAAACAGTTTTTAAAGTATTTCCTTAATCATTAAACACTGTGATGTCATTAACAGGTAGAGACTAGAACCCTTCTTTGAGGAATAAAGACAAATGAGCATATCTCTGTCCTGAATGCCATGCAAGTAAGAGTGGGCATCTCATTGTTATTTATTGAGGAAAATATAATACACAGCCTAGATAATTTGGCTGGCAGTAAACCTTTCTGGACTTCTTTCCTCAGAGAGCCCTGTTTCAGTATTTGCCACATATGCCAAATAAAGCTTGACCTTTACTGCAAGTCTACTTGATGGAGGTCACCTCACCTTTTGTTCTAGCAGACAGGCCTTGACTCAAGGGAAACAGTAAATCCACATCACACATGTGCATACCACGGCCCCCAGGGAACTCTCCAGCTAGCTGGATGATCCCAAGGGTTCTGCATTTGCCTTTGGAGGGTCAGTCAGCCCAGCTCACCATCCCTCTGATCTCCCCTGACTTCTCCTTGTCTACTAGAGAACCATACTTACAAATTATCCATTGTTTTTTTTTCCCCTTTTGTTTTTTTCCTGATCTATAAAGCAGCTCACATTAGCCTGTTATTGAGAGTTGACGGTGATCTTGATACCTTACCCCAATCACCATGATCAGAAACATTTACAAGGACATTTTGCAGCTGGTCAGTGAGGTCCTATGATTTGTGTGCTCAGTCACTTCCAGATATTACACTTCAGCTCTTTATCTGACTTTGCTCAAGGAGACAAGGTAGTTTCAGGCCAGTAGGCAGGGAAAGAACATTTGCAGAGGGCAGAAGAGCCAACAGGACATCTGAAATTACTCCATGGAAGCCAACATTTTATATCCCTGCTGTAACTCTATCCTGTTTTGCATAAGCGATAACCTTCTTTCTATCTGACTGACAGCCATATGGGGTTGTAACTACCATTCTCAGCAACTTGGAAATGGAAAAAGAAAAATAAAACAGGCTACAAGGTGGTGTGGAGGAGGTAAGAAAGGAAGTTAAGGGGCTTCTCAAATAGCTAATGGACCAGAGTGTGGCCACAAGTGCCTGTTGGGATTCCTGTTTAAGAGCAATAAGCCTAATGTTTAGGGAAGTCAGGTTAAGTGTTACAAGGTCACACAGTTAGAAGACACATACCATGAGAATAAGAGCCTTAGCTTTTTACTTTGTCTTTCTATTATCTCGACTGTGACTGTCTCATTGTGTTTACCTTTGCATTTTTTCTTGCCTTCTTCTTACCAATCTTTTGTTGTCTTTGATCCTATTCCCCTTCACCATGGTGGGGTCAGGTAGCCAGCTACATGCAGTAGAACAGACTATTTAACTCACTGTGGCCTCTTTCTGCCACCCTGACTAATCTTTCACTGTCTGCCATGTCGCACCTCTCTGCAGTGAAGCTCATCCCAGAACTGCCTGAGAAGGGTCCCTCAATTTATGTAGACAGGCATCCAGCTCTGTGACACCCTTCCTCACCTTTCCTACAATGTAAGAGGACACCACTGTGTGATTTAATAGCCCCATCTCCATTGAAGTCCCATGGCGCCACTCATTTGAGAAACGTCTGCACACAATGCTAATATTGGCAAAGTTCTGAAGAGCTAACGCAGATACTAAATCATGCAAAATGCACGAGTCAAAATTGTATTGGGCTTCTCCCAAGATAACTGTCCTCAGAGAGAAAAGCAAAGGTTATGCTGGTGAATAAAACAGAAGTCAACTCAATGCCCTTTCATGAAAAAAAAAAAAGGAAATGTGAAACATAAGGTCTAAAACATAGCTGTCTACATAGGCTGCCTGACTCTCTTCATTCTTACGGCTTCCATCCTCAGACCCCAGGTCATCCTTGAGTGGCTCCATGCTAGAGCATTGTCCTGTTTCTCTGTCCTCCTATGTCTTCTATCTCAAAGTGGACGATAGAGTCTACTCCCCTAATTGTCCATTTGCCCTTGGATGTTGATACTCTGCACTCATGATCTCCTGATCATTATTCTCTCCCACATGAAGGAAGGAAGGCAGATCTACATAATGTGACAAGTGCTGGCCCTGAGCCCAACAAACTAAGTGTTCTTGGCACCCAGACCTCAGGCTCATTTCCTTTACCCTGCTCCCTTTCGCAATCACTGCAGAGGCAACGTGGAGCCTAAGCCTCTATGAGAACCTGGTGTGGTCACTCTGACCTACTCTTTAAACCTATAAACACAAGAATTAATAACTGCAAATTGTAAAGTGCTATAAATTGCAAAGTGCTATCAATCTAACATGCTGGGGATGGTTCTTAAAATTGGACTTTTATGGTTAGGTTTTGCTGGCACTGCATATGTATTACCAGTTATTGTTTTCTGTGTGTGTGTGTGTGTGTGTGTGTGTGTGTGTGTGTGTAAGTGTACTGAGATTTAAATTCCAAGCCTCACATTTGCTAGGCAAGTGCTATACCATTTAAGCCATGTTTCTATGAATTTTTGATTTACTTATTTTGCAGGTAATGTCTTGAGGTTTTCTCTAGGGCTAGTTCTCCTAAGGACTCATGTGTAGCTAGGGGATCATATCCATGGGCTACCATACCAGGACTATTGATTGAGATAGGGGATTCTCACTAATTTTTTGCCCCAGCTGTCCTTAACTTTGATCCTCTTGATTTTTGCCTCCTGAATATCTAGAATTACAGATATTAGTCACTGCACCAAGCCCCTACTTATTATTTCTGTAAAAAAAAAAAAGTCATTGCATGTTGTGTAATGTTTCTTGAAAGTTTGAAACAGATGTCAAATTTCACAGTTTCTATTGATAGCTCAAAAGCCTTTGTAGAACGATCCCCCATATTGAACTTTTTTTTCCAAAAGGAGATTTTTTTCTTTTTTTGTGTTTATGCTTCCTCCTCACAATGTATTTTTCCTTAGCGATGCTTTAGGGCCTTCTTTTTCAACAGGTTCACTTGTCCTTAAGGTGCATGTGGGGGTGCAGATAGCTGATCAGTGCATCTTCATTCCAGTCATATTTTCCATTCCTGTGTCCATCCCATACTCAGTAAGATCCCACACCAATATAGATGTGAGTAATTCAGAGTTTTCCTGTTCTCTCTTGCATGTGGAGGGGTGCAGTCTGAATAAATGGTCAATAACCTATGCTCTCAAGATTTGCCACCAGTGGAAAAGAAGACATGACTGTGAATCAATGAGACAAAACCAAAAATAAAAGTAGGAAAGGCAGTGCTAAGTTTGGAAAAGCACATATCAGGATTAAGTGAGGAAGGGCACAACTGGACATCAGCTGAGGAGTATAGTGGTGCTTAAGCATGCTCTGAGAGTGCTGTGAGGTTAGTTGGAGTGGTTGTTTTTAAATCTGCATCAATTCAAAGTGCTACAAGTTAGTTCACATCCCTACTGCACATTTAGCTCAAACATATCAACTATTTGTGCAATCAGTTGTATATGTTGATTGGAGACATAAAGCTTGGTAATCTTGAAAGGTGCTATGCAATCATTAAGATGCATAGAGACTAATGGAAGATCACTGGGTAATCATGGCCCCAGATATTTCTCATGTGAGTCTTATTGAGAGAAAATTATTACAAATGGGTAAGGTTGTTGCCACACTGTCTCTTTGCTTCCTGATTCTCTCTCTCTCTCTCTCTCTCTCTCTCTCTCTCTCTCTCTCTCTCTCTCTCACACACACACACACACACACACACACATACACACACACACACATACCAATACATATGCATATATATTTTTCTGGTCCTCACACTTGAACTCAGGGCCTGGATACTATCTCTGCACACTAGCTCTACCACTTGAGCCACAGAGCTGCTTCTGGATTTTTCTGAGTAGGTTTAAAAGATAAAAGTCTCATGGGAAAAATAGTCTCATGGACTTGGCAGAACTAGCTTTAACAGCAATCCTCAGATCCCAGCCTCCTGAGTAGCTAGGATAATAGGCATGAGCCATAGGCACCTGGCTCCTGATCACCTTCATGCAAATGTTCTGCCATCTGTAAAGAGATCATGGCCACAGCCTTCACAAACTGCTCAAATATTCAGTATCCTATGCTGAAGTAAATAAATCTCTTCACTTTATAAAATTTGCATTTTCTGGTGGTACTACAAAACTGATTAATACTCCTTGGATTTTGCTGAGAAATAAGCTCCACTGCTGGCAAGGATAATATCCTTAATTCCTCTGGTTTATGCTGTCTCTTTAATCTGCATTTTCCCCAAGCATTGGAGTTTGAATTCAGGGTTTCAACCTTGCTAGGCAGGTGCTCTTCAACTAGAGCCACACATTTATTCCCAACATTCTTTTTATACAAGGAATTGAGACAGCTGATGTTAAAGGTTGGTGTGTGTTTCTACAATGTTGATTTCCTTTCACTCTTTTCTCTATTGAGGCCACTTCTAATCTCTTTAAGAGACTCTTGCAGATATTGGAAACAGATTTGGATAAAACCTTCTTCAAATAGCTAATATATAGTTTAATAAAATGAATACCAGAAAAGTGAAACATGTGTTGTTAGGAGAAACAGGGGTTATGGGGAGGAAGGTAAACAAACTGAGAGAGGAAGGATGGGTAAATTAATTCATAATATCCTAAGTTTATATATAAAGATAGAAACAAGTAACTTGAAGGGATTGGTAGGTTTGGAAGAGATGAGAAAGAACTCTGATCAAAATGACTTATCCTCATAAATTAACATACTGAATTAAAGCTCTATAGTAAAACTTCTTAAAGATGATCGAATAAATAAATACATACAAAAATGCATGAATAAATGAAAAGTATCTTTCCTATCTTACCCTTTCATACCTCCAAATACAATAGGGAAGTTTTACTCCAAGTTCTTTCTCAATACACATCTCAGAGTTTAATGAATGAGTAACATTTACATAATACACAGAATCATTTGGGCAAACAAACATTGGCTTTATGTTTGTTATAATTGCTAAGAACAAGAACAACCCAGAGCCACACCAGGAAAATGCTGGAAGATAGTAGACATGTTCGAGCATCTGAGAGTTCCTTTCTGCTCTCTAGAATCCAAGACCTTCAAGCAACCTGTTTTGCAAGCTTATAGCCCTAATATATCCTTCAGGAAATCATCAGTCTTTCTTAATCAAGATAGTGGAATAGACATAGAGCCACAGAGTTTTTGTTCCCTAAATAAGAATAATAATTTATACTAGGAAAGTGTTGTTGGAAGAAGAAAAACATTTATCATATATCATATAATTGCCAATATAAATGCACCTCAAAATCAAGACTTTTTAATTCTCAGGATAGTTTTATAAAAATTGTACTCTTCTTCCCTTTTTACAGATAAGAAACTTATTTGTCCAAGGATATCTACAAAAATTCAACAGTTACAAATAAAATGTTCCTCTCCTGCCAGGCCCTCGTCACTTCTTATTCTCCCTTCTTGTTGTATCTCTGTTACATTTTTAAATGATAATTATGTTTTAATTCCATGTTCTGGGTTTGTACCACATGAAAGTCTTCTTGTATTTCTCAAGTGAATTTCAAGTAGCAAGATGGGGCACACAGAAGGGGAAGTCAGTCTTGTGTAGAAGTCTTTTAAAGCTCTTAGAATCATATTGAGCTGAACTTCAGACATTGCAAAGTAACTTGACCCACAAGAGAGCAACTCAACTCTCCTTGAGATTTCTGCCTAGCTAATCTCCCTGTGAAAAGCTAGGCAGAGATCGAAAGGGCCAGTCTTCCATTCTTTTTAGAATACTAGGGAGAGTACATGGTAATGGGATTGTTTTCTCTCCATAAAGTCTGCTATCATCTTTTTGTAAGAGTGAAAATAATTATATTTTTGTTTCAGCAATTTTTCTACAGTATTGAAACAAAGTGAAAATGCACCTAAAAGTGCTTCGTCTTTAACTCTCCATCTTTCCATTATAAAGTAAATTGAAATTAACAAGTATATTGAATTTTGGACACTAGAGTCCAGCTTGGAAAGGAGCTCAAAAGTAGAATGTTTTTGCCTAAGAAGCTGTAGTCCCTGGTTCAATCTCTGTCCCCAGGAAAGATGGAAAAATGGAAGAAAAAAGGAAGAGAGAGAGAGAAAGAAAGAGAGAGAGAGAGGGAGTAGGGAGGGAGAGAGGGAGGGAAAGAAGTAGGACTAGGAAGGGAAATGAGAGGGGGAAGGGGAAGGAAAAGAAAGGAACTTTTCAAATCTCATAGTTTGACATTTGTATATGAAGATGTATTAAACAGAGACCACCACTACACCTCAAATATCAGGAGTACAAGCAACATTTTTCAAATTAAATAGTATGATACTTTTTGGTATGATACTTTTTTATAGGAAGATTTGAACTTTACATTACAATCTTTGGGCGGCTGGGCAAAACCAACCTCTTGATTTGAAATATTTTATTTTGTAAAGACAGATATATAAATAGATAGATGATAGATAGATATAGATATAAAATTCATACTTCGAAAAACAGAATGTGTTCGTTGGATAATTGAGGGAGGATGAGAGCAGGAGGTGAATAGAATATAATAGCAAAAGGAAAAGATTAAGGATTCTTTAATCACAAATACAAGAAATAGAGTGAACATGAACCCTATTTTCCACATAAACTTCCATCATGGAACAATGAATTGAAAAGACCAGTGCTGTGTGGTTTGCAGTCTTTTATAGACTGCTTCCATTTTCAAATGACCACATAATGAGGAAGAGTTAATAAAAGAACAGGAAAGTTAATAAAAGAACAGGAAATTAGAACAAGTAGAACTTGACCTAGCGCTTTATCTTACAGGGAGAATGGGAGAATGATTTGAAGTAGTGTCATCAAAGGACTCAGAGAGTGAGTTGAATCTACAACCTGGGAAATTTTGGATTCTGTTGACCTCCAAGCAACATTCATCTTTTTCAACATAAATATTCTAACTGTAAATTGCAGTTGAATCATTTGTTCTTTCTGGTGGCCCTTACTTTGTGGAAGGAAGCCCTAGACTTTGGAAATGAAAGTGCTTTCTTCTTTTTTAGGCAGCTTCAGTTAATTAGCTTGAGTTATTGGCACAAGAATAGAAAACTGCCACAGTCATTTGCAAAGGACAGAATTAGAAGCCAGTAAGAGAGCAAGGTAAAAATGGGAAACTGGCAATTATTAGCTAAATAATCTATCAGATATGCTTCAATATCTACTTGTCAAAGCTGATCCCTGGAGCGAAACCTCAGAGGTCAGAGGGCAATTATATCCATTTCTTCATCCCTGGATTCTCTGTATTGAATGCCCGTGGATTTAACTGAAACTAATCCATGCTTTAGATTATTAAATGTGATTTAGCTTCTTCCTGACTCTAATGAGAACTGTAATTATTATTATAAAATCTCCCACATGATGCTTTAATCAGGATTATGGCACATCTGATTTTAACAAAGCAACAAGGCATGTAATTCAATCCATGTCCTGTTTACAGACTCACAGATGTTAAGCCTCTGGAACAATGGATGAAGCAAACCAGGCATATCAGCAACCAAACAATGTGAGATATTGTGGCCTACATCAGTAACATACATGTTTCAACCAGAAAAAAAAGTATTTTGGAGTCTGGAAATTTGGAGACTCTCTGTATCATGTTTTCCCAGGTAGTGCATCAGACTTTCAGAATCTTCAACAATCTCATTAGGTAACCTGGATGAACAAGAAGGCAAATGTGAAAAAGCAATGGGAAGTGTTGGGGGCTGTCAGCTGGGGACTGAAGGAAGAATCACACGCTTCTGCACATTATGCTGTCTCACTGTAAAACATCCAGTATTTTACTAAGAAGTCAGCAACTTGGGATCCTTATATAGAAAGTCTCTCCTTAAAATATAGAAATTTTATCATGTCCTGAGTAACTTCCCCCATGAGCCATCAGCTTGGGGACTTCTGATCTTATCCATCCAGGGCAGATGTCAGAATCCTTTCTGGGTGGATTTCTTTATTTTGGTTTGGGAATGTATTTTTCAGTGCCTACTACAATGAAGCATATGAAGTATAACAGACCCTGGTATGCGTATGGAATGAATTAATAGAAGATGCCAGTGGTTGAAATGATAATGAGTGGGTACTGTTCAAGGTAATACTTGAATAGGCATCAATCAGATAGAGAGGTCAAGTAGCTACAGGCACAGAAAGATATCTTCAGTTTCTAACTGATGTTCCTTACTGCTAGTAAACCTCTCCTCAGGTTTGGATGACACAAGACAGAGAGAAAATTACACATATTCATTAGGTCAAGCATCTCTATTATAAAGGTGATATACAGAGGGGTTATAGTTTTATATAAATCAGGTAATGAGTACACTTCCTTTTGAACAATACCACCCCCTCCCTCATTTTCACCCAGGTTTTCCCCCTCATGAATTCTCTCCCCATCTCCAAGTTGTATAGTTCATTTTCAACATAGTGTCTAGTGGATTTCACTTCTGAATTGCTTCACCTTTTTCCCATCATTTGTTTTTTTTTAATTTTTTTATTGTTAAGGTGCTGTACAGAGGGATTACAGTTAATTAAGTAAGGTAATACATACATCTTGTTGTCCAACTTGTTCCCTACCCCTTAAACCTGCCCCCCCAGTTGTACAGATTATTTCCAACATATTGTCTTGTGAATACTGCTGTTGCATTGGTTCTCCCTTTATCTTTTGTCTCGCCATTCTGTATTTCCCCTTGCCCACCATCTCTGTGCCTCCCTTTACCCTCTTCAAATCAGATAAACACATACAAGACAAAGGGTACAGAAATTAAAAACAGTGACAGAAGGGAATAACTCAAAGGAAAAAAAGAAAGAAAGAAAGGAATAGAACCAAAAACAATACAATAGAAAATATTTTGCTTCTATTTCTTGGAGTTCATTTCAAGAAACATCACTTTATATGATTCCATGCCCATAGTTATGAAGCCTTTGTGATCCTCTCCTAAGAATATCCTCCTAAGTCACTGTGTGAATGTTTCAATTACTGTTTAATTCATCATGTCCAAATGTCTTTTACTATCCATTAGATTTGCTTGTAGATTTATAGGCATATTCTAATTGTTAAAAATGAGAGAAAACATGTAGCCTATGTCTCTTTGGGTCTGGCTTAGTATCATTTTTTCCAAGTCGTTCTATTTCCTTACAAATGGGGCAATGCCATTCTTTCTGATAGAAGCATATAATTCCAATGTGTATATAACACCTTTTCTTGATCCATTCTTCCACTGATACATAGAAAACCTACAAAAAGGGAGATCTTTACTAGCTATGCATGAGACAAAGGCTTCATATCTAGAATATATTCAGAGCTCAAAAAATTAAACCTCCCACAAACCTGAAAGAAACAATAACTCAATTAATAAATGGAATAAAGTCTTAGATTTCTCTGAAGAAATGACCAGTTTCTCTGGAGAATGGTCAATAGACACAAAAAGAGGTGTTTGACATCTCTGGCTATAAAAGAAATGCAAATCAAAAAAAATTGAGATTCTACCTCACCCCAGTTAGAATGGCCATTATCAAGAAAACTAATAACAACAGATCCTGATGGGGATGTGGCCAAAAGGGAATGCTACTACACTATTAATGGGTATGTATACTTGTTCAACCACTTTCAAAATCAGTGTGTAGGTTCCTCACAAAACTAAACATAGAGCTTTCCTAGGACCCAGCAATATCACTCCTGGGCATCTATCCAATTGACCACAAACCAGGCTGCACTAAATCCACCAGTACAACCATGTTCACTGCAGCATTGTTTACCATAGCCAAGATATGGAGTCAGAGATTTTTTTTTTTTTTTTGGTCAGTCATGGGGCCTGAACTCTGGGCCTGGGCACAGTCCCTGAGCTCTTCAGCTCAAGGCTATCACTCTACCATGAGCTCTTCAGCTCAAGGCTATCACTCTACCATTTGAGATGCAGTGCCACTTCCGGTCTTTTCTGTTTTTTTTTTTTTTGTTTGTTTGTTTTATTGTGAAAATACTGTACAGAGGGGTTACAATTACATGGGCAATATAATGAGTACATTTCTTATCAAGCATTGTTGCCTCATCCTTTGTTTCCCCTTCCCATCCCTTCCCATCCTCCTCCTGCCCCTCCCCACCCAATCCTCCCCTCGGGCTCCCTCCCTACCAAAGTTGTAAAGTTCGTTTTTCGACATAACGACTTGTACATCTCATTGTTGCAAAAGATCCATCTGTATCCCTATTTAAACGATTTGCTTTTCCCCTTCCCCTCCACAAATTATACCGACATCAAATACAGTGAAAGCAGGGGTTATACTGTGGGGGAGGGACATACAAAGCAACAAAGAAATAATCTTATAAATGTGTTAGAAACAATCACATGAAAGAAAAAGAAAAACATTTGAATATATATGGTGCTGAGAAATTGAACCTGGGCCCTCATGCATGTAAGGCAAGCACTCTACCTCTGAGCCACTATCCCAGTCCCAAGTCAGAGATTTTTTTAAGGTCAAAATTTGTCTCAATTACATAGACCATGTTAAGGAGAAAAATGTGTTATAACAGGGTACTGCATCACTTTGCTCATTGTTTTTTGTTGTTGTTTTTGTTGGTTTGGGGCTTGAACTCTGGGCCTAAGCGCCATTCCTCAGCTCTTCAACTCAAGGCTTGTGCTCTACAAGTGAGCTACAGTGCCACTTCTGGTTTTCTGAGTGGTTTATTGGAGCTAAGAGTCTCACAGACTTTCCTGCCCAGGCTGGCTTTGAACTGTGATCCTCAGATCTCAGCTTACCGAGTAGCTAGGATTACAAGCATGAGCCACCAGGACCAGTTTATTGTTTCTGAATAGGCAGTACATGCTGGATATTCTGATCAATATTAGAGATATGTTTACTTATTTGAGCTTCACTAGGATATCAAATATTTCCATTTTGTAGAATAAGAAACCAGAAGAAAGAGATATTAAAGGGATGAGTTCACTGTATCTTCAATGTTTACTCACAAAGTTTTAATTCTCAAAATCATTATGTGACAAGGGCAACAGCATAGGTTTTTTTTAGAGACGACCTAAGAGAGTTTAATTAATGAACAAAAACCTATACCAAGAAATAAATTAGTTAAATTGAGATTCAATCCTGGTTTGAATCAAATAAAAAACATGATTTCTCATACTTGTAATCCTAGCTACTCAGGAGGCTAAGAACTGAGGACCAAAGATAATAGTCAGCCTGAGCAGATAAATCAAAAGACTCTATCTCCAACTAAGCATTGAACGCTTTAAGTGGATGAGTAGCTCAAGTGGTAGAGCACCAATATTGAAGACCCCAAGGCCTTGAGTTCAAACCCCAGTATTGGTGCAAAAACACATTAGAAAAAGAAAAGGACAAAAAAGACATATGTTACAACAAAGATAATAGTTGCTCTGCTGGACCCTTTGGATACTTGCTGTCTGATGATGGCACCTGGCACATGAGTATGATGGGCAACAGTATCCACACTTAATTGCTGAAACCCAGTCCCTCACCATGTGCATAGACATACTAACTAAATTAGTTCAACACAGGATTATATCCTAAGGATCGAATCCAACTTTTTCTAATTCCATCTTCCTAGTCAGACTATCATCTCAAGGGCCTTTTTAAGATCCCAGTGCATCCATTCTCCATCTGTGAACACATGGCCCACCCACTCCCAAAGCAGCTTCCCCTCTCTCCAGCTAAGGCCTACGTTTTCCAGGCTCACCTAGGTAAGGTGAAAGAAATCACCTTCCAATTGGTTTTAGTCATACTTAGAACAATGTGATTTATTTGTCCTTTTGTTGTTGGTCCTTATTCAAACTTCTCATCCTCCCCTTTATACTTTCTGCCATTTCAGACAATCTGCCACCAATAACTGGATGTACTTATGGACTTTTTCTGCTACTTAGAATTTTCTTCTCCCCAAACTTGCTCTCTATCATTATTCTACCATTATTTGTTCTCATAGCACTTGTCTGCAAAGACATTTCTTAGGCTTGGAATGTAGTTCAATGATAGAACATTTTCTCAGCATGTTTAAGGTGCTAGCTAAATTCAAGCCCTGGCACTGCAAATATACAAAAAGACATTATTTTGAAAAAGAAAAAAATAGCTGGGTGCCAATGGCTCATTCCTGTCATCCTAGCTACTGAGGAGGCTGAGATCTGAGGATCACAATTCAAAGCCAGTCCAGGCAGGAAAATCTGTGAGACTCTTATCTCCAATAAACCACCAGAAAGCAAGAAGTGGCGCTGTGGCTCAAGTGGTAGAGCACTAGCCTTGAGCTGAAGAGCTGAGGAACAGGGTCAAGGCCCAGAGTTTAAGCCCCACAACTGACAGAAAAAGAAAAAGGGAAAGGAAAACAATGTATCTAATATTTAGAGCCATCTGTAACTATAATATTTCTAATTCTTATGTGTCACTTGAAATGTTAGTTCCATAAAGGCAGGAGATTGTCATGTTCGCAGCTGTGCCACCTTTAGAATGAGGTTTGAATAAGTTTGAGCTGAGCGAATCTCTGCATGAGTGGCTCAGTGGCTTCAGGGATGCTACATATCTTAATGTGTTCAGAGCCAAAATACACTAAAAACATCCATGTGTTTGAAATCCACTAAAAACGAACACTAGGAATAAGCACAAATGTAAGGAAAGGGAGGTTTTGGATACCTTCCAAACAGGAGAATGATCATAGAAATACGGTTGAAAATTATTAAGCTGTGACTATTGTTAAGCAGAGCTTTAATTTAACAAAAAAACAGAGATGATAATGTTAAGTGAAAAGAAAGAGGACATTTACTCTTCTTGAGAAAAGAGTAAATCTTCTTTTTCCCCTCGTTTGATCTTTTATCTTGGAAAAAATGAATTAAAGTGGTGAAGAGATAGCCAGGTGAGAAGAGGGAAGCATTATAATCTTGAGAGCTGTCACAGAGGGTGATGGATTTTCTCCAGCACAGATGTCCGGAAGGAAAGCACCTTGCTTTCAGAGTGGGAGATTCAAACAAATTCAGCCTTGCTTTGATTAACCTTTAAGGAAAGAAAGTGGTTAGCATTTACTTGTTTAATTTCAGGTAAAATAAAATTGACTTGAAAGTTGGCCTTCCTGACCTGAAAAGTCCCAATGTAGATCGAGACAGCCTCTTTCCTAGGCCTGTCTCTTCAAAGTTTGTTAATCTCATCTTGGCATTTGGACTAAATGAAAACCCTGTCAGTAGGCAGATAAGGTGCTTTCCTTCTGACAGTCTCCAGTGATGTTAACTTGTTATAAACAGCATTAACTACTGCAGTAAGTCTGTCCTCTAGGGCTGAGGCAGTGGTTTACCATCTTAGTGGAAGCCAAGGGGATTTTATATTCTGAAAAAATAGCAAATAACAAGGGCCAGGGAAATTAGTTCTGTTCCAGGGATGCCATTGTAATCTTGTGGTCCCAATTCTAAGACTTTGGGGAAAATTTAAAGTATGGATAGGATTAAGGAAGCCTGGTGGTCTGTCCCTTAGCTTACCATCCCATAATTCTGGACCAGTAACTGGCTTTAGGAGCAATGGCTCAAAAAATGTTTCTTCAATTAACATTTTAGAGGTATACTGTCAATAGTACCTTGAGCATCCCTTTTAGTCAACTTTGAAAGTAACAGTTACTTCAGTAACTACAGAGAATTGTAGCAATCATGCTGCCATAACTAGAAAACTTGCCTTGACACACAGGCTACATCATATTTCCTATTATTATGTTTGTTATAGTTATAGTAATTCACTAAGATATATAGTAGCTAACCAATTCCTGGCCTCCTTTTTAAAAGGGAAACAATTAGAGTGCTGCTTTCATTAATTGGAGATAGAACCCTAAAAACCATCTAGTTTATAAATTTATCTAATTTATCTTTTCCTTCCTGTAATTTCTACTTTTAGTTTCCATTTCACACAGTAGACAGGGCAGAATGGTAAGAATCAGGAAGGATATAATTTTTGTTTTGTTTTGTTTTTTACATTTTATGTTCTCATTGTCATTTCTTCTGATGTTAATGTTTTATTATTTTAGATGTGTTTTTGCATTTGTATTTTGTGTAGCTTTTTCATATGATCCTTAATGCTTTTATGAAATTGGCATGAGAAGATACAAACACACAATGTCAACAAACAAACAAATAAAATGAAATAAAACAAATATAGCCTCTGGTCATGAATTCCAAAGCCTGTGTTCTCTAGCTATACAATCTGTCAACAATGATGATTATTTATAAATCTCAAAGAACCAACAAAGTGAGAAATGTAAAATTTAACAGAGGGCTTGCCTGTGCAGAGCAATACTAATTGCAATCATTTATGTCAACAACTTACCATTTATACCTAATTACCCTGTCTCAAAACTACATTATGTATATCATTAGGTGTATCTCAAATTAATTCTGTTGTAAGTTTTATTTGGTTATGCCACTATTCTCCACACCTGTATGCTCAGTTTTTATAGTTTGTGGCTTATATGTCATGGTCAATTGCTCTCAACTTTAAAAGAAAAAAATTAGACAGAGCCAGAAAATTCTGGGTAGGAGAAGATTAAAGTATGCAACATGCAGAATTAAAGAGTTCATTGTTGAAGAAATGAGAGCCCCCAAATAGAGCAATAATCCTAAAGTTATTCCTTTCCAGCACAGTAGGTTCACATTTTTTTTCTTCTCACAATTGTAATATCTCTCACCTTTTCCATTAGCCTAAAAGAGTCTAACATGATTAAAACTAAATGACTTGGAACATTAGTATATATAAGGCATGTCTTGAATTTTCTCAAGTAGGAGTACTGATAGCTACCCATGATGGGTCATTTTATATTCAATTTGACATGGACATGGTAGACTCAGATATTTGTTAAATACTATCCTTGGTGTGCCTATGATGAGGGTTTCAGCCAAAATTAACATTTAAATTGGTAAACTGATAAAGAAGTTAGTTCTAACCACCTTGGATATAACTCATTCTTTGAGCTTGAATAGAATGAAAAGCCTTGCCTTCTTGTGCCTTCAAATTTGACTTGTGGTTGTAACTTATACCATCATCTTTCTTGGTTCTCACGTCTTCATATTTAGATAGCAATAACTTCAATTCTCTTGGTAAAATCCTCTCTCTCTCCTTCTCTCTCTCTCTCTCTCTCTCTTTCTTACTGTCTGCCATAATCTCTCCATCTTCTATAAAGAAAATAATATATGTGAGGAACATCCAATTGTTTTTAGTTTTGAAAGATATTTAGTAAATAGTAGTCCTTCTTATTTTCTGCCTCCAAAGGTATCTATCTTTCAAGTCTGTCAAAACTTGAGTTAACTTTCTCCTTTGCGAATTTTCCAAAAGCTTTGATAATTTAATACAAGTGTAAATATTATTTGTAAATATGGTGATTTTAGAAACCAGAGTTCATATGCAAAACCATTTATTTGTTCCTTTTTAACTTAGTTTTTAGTTATGCACTTAAAGTGTCACACCAGGATCACAAAATGTCATGTAACAGCTGTAAAAGAAAATCCAGGTTCACTTTGTCTAATGCCTTTGTTTTCTACTTTAGGAAAACCAGAATCCAGAAAGGTTAAATAACATAACCATTGGCCATATGGTTGGTTAGGGAGAAGGTGTTCAGTTTGGTCTTTTCAGTGATTCAGAGCATTGGTTCACAAACTTTGACCCACAGGTGAAGCCTGGCCTGCCACTTATGCTTGTAAATAGAATTTTGCTGGGATGCAATCTCATGTATTTGCATACTACACAGCTTTACTGAGCTAACATCATAGTTGAGTAATTATGACAGAGACCATATGGCCTACAAAGCCAAATAGACTTACAATTTGCCCTTTTGCAGCAAGTTTATACACCTCTGTTTAAGAAAAAAGAATAGAAAAAAAAAGAAAATAATTTCAAAACTCTAACTCAAAAAGTAAGATGTCAATCATCCAAACCTTACTTGTCTGAGTGAATGAAAGCAATCAACAAGAAGCTATATCTGACGTTTCAACACCATGTGTTTATGCTCCAAGAGATATACAATTTCACATACAAAACATGAATTTTTCCTATCAGAGGACATGACTATGAAAAAAAGAGTTGAAACAAAATGAAACATAGAAATGTCTCTTAAAACCCCTTCTAATGGACACTACTCTAGATTTTCAATGACAAAGAGTTCTCATCTGAAGGAGATGTGCAGGGATTTGAGTTGGAAGACTGCTGTGCATATTAAGGACAGTTTATTACTCCACTCACTAATGCACATACATCCTACTGGCACTACAACTCTAACTCACTGTCCTATACCAAAAAGGACATTTTCAGATTCATGTTCTCAACAGACAGATACGTCAAATGTTCCTAGTGAACTATCTTGATCAAACAAACTGAATCTGGTTGTTTGAAGGCTAGAAAACCAACAACTTACTTGTGTAATATACAAATAATTATCAAGTAAGCTCAAAGCAAGCAAGATATTCTTTAATTTCAGGAAAAATTTCCAGATATTGTATTGGTATCATACATAAGAATGATTACATGCCTGCTCCACAGAATTAAGTACTAGACCTTGTATAATATCTTCCTAGCTCTTTGAATCATGCCACAGCGTGGATAATGCTCTCTGATTAAAGATTCATGGTGCTGTCAGTAATAGAAAGACCAAACAGAATGGCACAAACAGAAAATGAAATTCATCATCTCATACTACAAAAGTGACAGTGGATATGATTGTTTAATTCAATGTCTCAACAATATGATCATGAGCCTGTGTTAATGTTGACATTTCCTCTTGACCATTTTCAGCATGCCAACACTTTCTAACATGCCCAAACTCATGTTGTGACAATGTCTGATGGAAGAAAATGATCTGTTTATTCCCCAAAGCCTCCTGTTAAAGGAATGAAGTCCTTTATCTTGCTAGATTTTGCCATTTCCTTGCCAGAAGCAGTGACTGGGAGAGTAGGAGATAAGCATCTTGGCATAGGTCGAAATTTTCTTAATAAAGACCCAGAAACACAACAAATCAAAGAAAGGTTGGACAAATTGGATTGCATTAAACTGTAGTGCTTGTGCATGACAAACAACATAGCTAGTAAGATAAACAGAAAGCTCAAAGATTAGCAGAAGGTCTTCACTAGCCATACAACAGACAAGCACCTCATATCAAAAAATTAAATCCCCCAAAAACAAATCCTCAAAGATACAACCACCCTAATAATAAGTGGGCTAAAGACTTAAAGAGAGACTTCTCTGAAGAGGAAATAAGAATGGCCAATAGATGAAATATTTAAGATCTCTGGCCAGAAAAGAAATTCAAATCAAAACAACTTGAGATTCCACCTTACTCCTGTTAGAATGGACATTATCAGGAAACCTAATAACAACAGATACTGATGAAGATGTGGCCAGCGGGAACACTATGGCACTGTTGGTTGGAGTATAAACTTTTCAGCCACTCTAGAAAGCAGTATGGAGGTTTCTCAAAGACTAAACATAGAGCTTCCCTAGACCCAGCAATTCATTTTTGGTCATTTACCAAAATGACCACAAACAAGGCTACACTAAAGCTACCAGCACAACCATGTTCATTGAAGCATTATTTACCATTCCAAAGATATGGAACCAACCCAGATGCCCCTCGGTAGATGAATGCATGAATGAAACTGTGGTATAGATACACAATGGAATTCTATGCTTCCATCAGAAAGAATGACATTTCCCTATTCATAAGGAAATGGAAAGACTTGGAAAAACTCATATTAAGTGAAGTAAGCTGCACCCAAAGAAACATAGGCTGCATCTTTTCCCTCATTTGTAATAATTGCTCTATGTCTAGGAAAATCCTAGCAGATGAACAGAATAGCTCAATAGCTATGTATATATGACCATATAAGATGAAACTACTAGAAGTCTATGTTTGCCTTCGATGTTGGGAGGGAGTTTTTGTACTCGTAACAGACACCTTTAGAGAAGAAGATGAATTCTTGTATAGAAAGGGATTTGACATAAATTGCAAATTGCACCTTTTGTAGATCTTCTTTAAATTATACATAATGAGACTCAGAGAAACTATACAACTTATTCACAATCATAAAATTGGAAACTTTCTTTCACTCTTTTGATATTTATATCCTTTTTTGTAGTCCAGATTTAAAATATTCCCAGAGGGCTATGTGTTAAATGCATGTTCTTGATACTGCCATCATCAGGGGGCACTGGAAACTTTAATAGGTGGTCCTAGTGAATAATTTCATGTCATTTCAGATCCCTTGAAGAGGGTCACTGGAATCTGTTCTCTTTCTTTCTCTTCTTTCATCATGCGTATGAGGTGAGCAGCTTTGCTCCACTGATTTCTCCCATCATGTGATGTGACAGAATCAAAAGTTTCAATCTGGATGGAAAAACTCCCAAATTATGAGCCAAGATAAACTTTTTATCTTTATAAATCGATCATCTCAAGTATTTGTTACCATAATAGAAAGCTGAATAAAATACCTCTTTCTCCTAAAAAGGGGTTTTAACTTTAGAATTGTTCCTCCAATACTATAAGAAAAGTATAGGTACAGAAGCTTTAGTAAAGGGGTCATGAAAATAAGAAGACTCAAAATTCAGTTTCCTGTTTTTACAAGTTTTCACACCACTGTTTCTCCATGGAACAACTCCTATTCCACATGAACAGATGTTGTTAATTTTTTCTATGAACTGCTTTATTTAGTAATTCAAAAAATAGTTACAAATGTAATCTTATAGTTAAACACTGGGGAATAAAAGGTGGAGGCTCTTCCCAGGGAAAGAGAGTATCAGTGCAATTAGACTCACAATGCAACTTAGTAAATAGAGAACCACTGAGAACCGGAGCCAGAACCTTCCATGAAATTCCTTCATTCCCCATGCAAATAAATTGAGCTGTGTACTTTTTACAATTACGGGGAAGCAATTTCAGGAAGCTTCTTTTTTCTTTTCAAGGTGATGCACAGAGTGGTTACAGTTACATAAGTAAGATAATAAGTACATTTCTTGTCTCCTTCATTTTCTCCTACTTTGCCTCCCCCGATTCCCTACCCACCCCCCAAGTTATACAGATCATTTCCAACATATTGTCTTGTGAATATCACTGTTGAATTGGTTCCCCCCTTGTCCTTTGTCTCACCATTCTGTTCTTCCCCTTCCCTTCACTAATTCAAATAAATGTATATATAATACCAGAGTACCAAAATCAAATATGTGACCACAGGGGATATACCAAAGGGGGAAAAACATAACAAAAGAAACAAAAAAAATCACATAGTGCATCAAAAACAACAACAACAAAGTAAAATCTCTTATGTCCATGTCTTCGAGTTCATTTAGCATCATCTTATATGGTCATATGTGCATAGCTATTGAGCTATTCTGCTCATCTGCTAAGATTATCCTAGAGGCTACTACACTGTTGGTGGGAGTGTAAACTTTTTCAACCACTTCAGAAAGTAGTATGGAGGTTCCTGAAAAGACTCCACATAGAGCTCCCCTATGACCCAGCAATCCCGCTTCTGGGTATTTACCCAAATGATCACAAACAAGGTCATACTGAAGCTACCAGCACAACTATGTTTATCCCAGAATTATTCACCAGAGCTAAGATATGGAACCAACCCAGATGTCGCTCCATAGATGAATGGATCAAGAAAATGTGATATATATATATATATATATATATATATATACACATACATATACATATATATATATATATATATATATATATATATATAAAATGGAATTCTATGCTTCCATCAGAAAGAATGACATCGCCCCATTTCTAAGGAAATGAAAGACTTGAAAAAAATCATATTAAGTGAAGTAAGCCAGAACCAAAGAAACATAGGTCTCATGGTTTCCCTTATTTGCGATAATTTGTATATGACTAGGAAAATCTTAAGGAACATTCTTAATGTTAGCTGAGTTCTTTTGCATAGTGATGCTGCACTAGGCTCCATCTCATGTGCTTTCTATCAAGATGATTTGTGATTCATAATAATCCCATCAGGTGGGTATCCTTATGGATTCGATTTGACACAAGAGGAATTGAATTGCAGAGTGTTAAATGATCACCTTGATCATATGACTGGTAGAGCTGGGCATCTGAATCCCTAACAAATCAGTATCATGTTCACAGTCTCTGTGGTCTCCAATCTTAGTCTTGCCCAGGGGTAAATTCACGCCACTAATTCAAACAGTAGTACTGTGGTTATCACTGACCTGATGGTGATGGTTGCCCTCATCTCCCAGCTGGCATAACTAAGGCTGTGAGAGGAAAGCCTTTCCTCTCAGCGTGAGTAAGCCTTGTCAGTGTGGCGTAGCTGGGTATAGTTACAATGACCCCTTTCTGACTACGGCAATCTCTACTGTCCCTCCTGCCAACTCACCCTTAGCCCTATCAGATCAAAATGTCTCTTCATATGTCTTTTAGCTCTGACCAGGAGAGCCTTTAAATCTTGAACCTGTTTCAAGACCAAAATGAATGATTACTAATTGCTACCTGCCAGCTCCATTTTACCCTACTTTCTGAGACATGCCATTGCATTAAGTGACACAAATCTACCCTCTTCTTTGCTTGCTGTTTTAGAAGCACTGTGCAGAACCATGTGGGGTCTTGTTTTCTTGCAGGGTGCGCAAATAGGCCTTCTCACTGTTTCTAGAGTGGCATTGACCATTCTGTCCTATTCATCTGGAGCAGCAGCACAGCTACTCTGCTTCCAAATTGTCAAAAGAATTGGCCTCTAAGATAGGAATATCCTTTTCCCTGGTTGCAAAATTGTTTACTTCTTTTTCTCCCAAAAGTAAATGTACTGGTTTTCATTTTGTTTGTTTTTACAATTCCTGAATCCTATGCTTTTGCACTTGTCAAAAGTATGTGTGACAAACCTCAAATGCCAACCTTTCCTACTCCTTTCTGATGCTACACATGTTAAAATACATCCACCTTGCTTCCTAAAGCAAAATAATGATTTAGCTGCTCAAACAAATTAACTAATAGAGAAAAACAAATGTATTTTAAAAAGACATACTCTGGGAGATAGGGAAAACAAACTGAAAAAGCTAGGCTTTTTCCTTGTAATTTAAGTAAAGCAAATATCATTTAAGTTGGCTAATCAATAATAACTTACTGCACAACACACATACACACACACACACACACACACACACACACACACACACACACACACACACTTTATCTAACACATGACCCTATACATATTTCAATGTGTAGGCATAAACCATAGGGTAGCTGAAAATTCCAAAGTATAAATAAGGGTACTGGAAACCACAAACATAATTAGAAGAGATTGAATAGCAATTGCTGAAGAAGGGTTTAGAGTGTAAAACCAAAGATCAAGTTGGAGCTTTATTTTCCCCTTTAAATATCTAAAAAGGCAGCTATGAAGAAAATGGAATAGACTCATTCTGCATGCTCCCAAAAGCAGAGCTAGAATGACTTACTGAAGGCACAGAGGAAGCTTTGGCTTAGTATAAGAAAAAACCAACAAAGGAAAACCATTGGAACAATTTGCACCAATCAAAAAGGGGATGGTTTGCTTCTGAGACTACAGGAGTCCCTCCTCATGAAAAATTTCAAGAAGTCTTACATGGCCATTTGTTAAGGACTTGATAGAGAGAATCTTTGCATTGGTTGAACAAGAGCAGTGGTTCTCAGGCTTAGTTACATACTATGATCACTGGTGAGCTATCCAAGCTCTGATAACTAAGCCTCAACCAAGAAACTTATTTATGATTTTACAATGTAACCAGACATCAAGCTCTGGTCAGATGTAGAGGGTACAAAAATACAGAGCACACTCATTTCATTGGTCGTTCAATAGATGGATGCTCACCAATCACGGACTACCTGCTGCTCCTCAGGTGTGAGTGGGGAAAGTGCAGCATGCTGATTCTGGTTTCTGCCACCCATGCCTCTCTACCTAGCTCCTCCAGATACCGCTTCACACAGTGGCACTTGCCTTTCTGCAGCTGAGAAGTTTCCCTCTCCAGCAAAGGCTTCATTTACTTCCCATGACAGGATGTAAGTGCAAGAGATCTACTAATCCTTGCAAGTGGTTCCCAGACCAGGATTGTTGGCAATGCCCTCCCCGTTTAGAGATTGCATTATTCTACATTTCTCATTGGAATTAACCTTCAGTCCCTTCTTTCTCCGTAATTTACTGATAGTGCCCATTCTGTGATAACAATTCTTCCTTCCTTATCTCTGGACCCTGATTTCTTTTCCATTTATTTCTAAAAGACGTTCTTTACACATGAATACTTGCATTAGGATCTGCTCTAGTGAATTCCAAAGTAACCTGATAAAAAATAACTAGTTGTATCCTAGTCACAGGGATACCACACTATAACAAGGAGAGCCAACTCATGAACAAAACTTGTAACTCCGGATGTTGGTTTTGTAAGGGGGGAGGCTTGGGAGGGGACTAGGTCATGAGGATGAATGGGTTTTGTGTTCTTTAGAAACAAAGGTAACTGACTTATGGAGTTGTAAACTCTTTGTACACGTACTTAACCATACAATCTAAAAATAAATTAAAATATTGAGTTGAAAAATAAAAACAAGTAATTTAAATTTTTTTTAAAAGCCCCCAAACCAGGTGCTGATGACTAATGTCTATAATCCTAGTTATTCAAGGCCAGGATTTGAGGAGCACCTTTCAAAGCTACACTGGATAGACAAATCCAATAGACTTTTGTGTCTACATAACCAGAAAAAAACTAGAAGGTAGGGGTGTAACTCAAGTAGTAGAGCCTTGAATGAATACGGTAAGTAAAAGTGAGAATCTCTGAGTTTAGTCCCCAGTATTGACATATATACATATAAAATTAGGCTCCAAATATTGGTTCTTCTACATAGACACAGTGAAAACATGCCTATAAATGGAGCAGGAAGCATAGATAGACTTGATTTTGGATAACCAGAATCTAGAACTATGACAAAGAAAATTGCACTGTTAAAGCCACCTTGCCTAATTTTGTTATAGAAATCTCATCTGACTGAGAGGACACTCTACTATATTTTATTATCCTTCACAGCCAGGACCTGAAACCCATTCCCTAAACCAACATTCCATGTCTCCTCTGGCTCAAGAAGACTATTATTGTTTTTATATTTATTAGGCATCTTTATTGTACATGTCCTTCTCACATCTAGCTGATCTATATTTTTTTTCAGTTTTCACTTTTCTTTTCCTATTTTTTGTTAAATGCAACTCTAATTGCTCCTTCTACAGAAAGTCAATGGTGATTTGAATTATTTAGGTCATATAATTATTTTATGGAGGGTTAAGTTTCTTCTAAATCTAGAGTCAGAAATCCTGACCTCCTCTTACAGGCTTAGCCTAAAGGCAGTTTGAAGGGGCTAATCACTCCTGGAATATTCTAAGCAACACTAACCCTAGGGATGGTCCAGATAACCTTGACTCCAGTATTCTGTATAGTGCATTCATGGTAGTTTCCATGGCAACCAACATTGGTGAATGAGGATGATTTTATCTGCCTCGCTCTGAGTTACAACTTTTTTAAATAGGAAACTAGAGGAGAATTATTGTTGTCATAGCAGAGTAATATTTGCCGTAAGATGGGCTTAGCAGTTCCTTAAAAACTGAAATTTAGATTCTGGCATACCTGTTCTCCATCTGTTATGTTCCTTTTCAATACTCTCACTTGCAGTGATGCCTTATTGGCATACCCCTCCTTTCTTCCCTTTATGATTCTGAATTTTCTCCAAATTCCACTCATAGGTCTCTTCCGCTCTCTGTCCTCAAAACCTTTTCTAGTACTCATAAACTGACTTCAAGTCTTCAGTTTAATCCCATCCAAAATATATGTGATTACATCATTGCATACAAGTAGAATGATTTCCAACAAAGCCATTGGCAAAAGGCAGATCAGTGATTCCAGACCTTCCACACATATACCCAGAGGACTGGGCCTATGTGCTCAGCTTGCATGAATCTCAGTTTTCTCATTTATGAAGTCTTGATTATTGTAAAATATACCACATAAACTTACACAGAGGGTTTATCAAGATAAGAAATATTTGTATTGCATTGTATTGTCTTATTTGTTCATTCATTTGTTATTATGCCAGTACTTAGCTTTAACTCAGGGCCTCGGAGTGCTCCCTTAGCTTTTTCTGCTCAAAGTTGATCACTTGAGTCATACTTCCACATCCAGCTTTCTGCTACTTAATTGGTGCTAAGAACTTTTCTGTCTTAACTGGCTCCAAGCTACAGTTCTCAGATCTTGGCCTAAGGAGTAGCTAGGATTACAGGCATGAGCCACTGGCACCTGGCTGATATATTTAGAATAGTGTCTGGCATATACTCATGCAGTCAGTAAATAACAGCTAATTGTTACCATTGCTTCTGTTGTGTATACTACATTGAAGAGTAAAGATAGAAAGTCAGGCAAGCCGTGTTCCACGGTACTCCTGTATGCACAACAAAGGGTGGGCCTTAGATCAGATCTAGCATTTGTGTGATGTTTCTCAGGCTCCACTTCCCAATATACAAAATTTATTTGACATCCACGTTTTATATATTTTGTCAAGCTTAACGAATTTCTGTGGGGAAAGAATTAGTAAATTTTTCTGTTGTTTTTGTATCTATTCCTCTACTGGGGTTGATGCTCTAGTTCATCTTTTCTCACTCACAGATGATACTATAGCAGTTGAGCCATGCCTTTAGTTCCATGTCAATGTCCTTTTTAAAAATTTTATTGTCAAGGTGATGTACAGAGCGGTTGCAGTTACGTAAGTAATGATTACATTTCTTGTCTAACTTGTTACCCCTTTCTCTCATTTTTCTCCCTCTTTCTATCCTGCTCAATCATTTTCAACATATTGTCCTTCTATCACTTTTTGCATAGGTGAGCATCCCAAGAACTTACTTTCTGCATCCTACTTATTCATTTCTCTCACTCAGCTTTTAAGTTGTTAATTTTCTTAGTAACAGTACTGTCTACTGTTCTCCAGATAATTAATGCATTGTTAATATGCATGTGCAAAGTCATTTTATACAAAGCTAGGAGGTGTATGAACAGTATAAAATATGGGAGTAGTTATTGGTTCCAGGCTCTGACATCTATCTGCTCATTTGGGAAGTGGGATAAACAGGGATTATCTGGGGAAAGAAGATAAGAGTTCACTGTCATCTCTACAGGGAAGTCTGTGGACCTTGGCCTTAGGTTATCACTCAGACACTGATGTCTTAACGTATATATTTGTATTGTTTTAAAAATGAATTCATCTTGCAAATCCACTTACAGGCCTAAGGCTAGTGAATTAAAACATCTAATTGAAATTCATATGACTAGGACAACAGAGGAGAATATTTCTAAAGTGTTGAAACATTGATTTAATTAGTAGCCCATTAGGAGATGTAACTTGGAAGAATAACTCTGCAATGTAATATCTAAAATCAAAATCTAGTAAGTGGGCAAAGCCAATTGTGAAGCTGGTTCATCAGACTATCCAAGTCCTCTGAACAAACTCAGCTGCACTTGCCAAGTCTCTAAAGCTTGCTCAGCAGTGTATTCAAGTAAGGAGCAGTCCACGTGGCCAGTGGCAGAGCAGGACCTGCAGGCAGACAAGGGCATTCCTATTCTTCTAAAAACATGAACTCAGCATTGCTAATAGGATGTAGCTCAAATTTAAAGGGCTGGTCATAAGTATTGCCATAGTGAACCCAATTCACTCAATATCACGGATAGATTCACCCTTAGGTTACTTTTTGGCATGTTATTGTAAAGGTGATATACAGAGGGGATAGTTAGATAAGTCAGATAATGAGTACATTTCTTTTTGAACACTATCACCTCTTTGCTCATTTTCTCCCAGTTTTTGCCTCCTGAAGTCCCTCATACGTTGTATAGTTCATTTTCAATATAGTGTCTAGTGACTATCGCTGCTGCATTTGTTTACCCTTTGTCCCACTGTTTCTGTGTTCCCCCTTAGCCTCCCCAAAACAGATAAACTTACATGCAAGACGAAAGGTATGGAAAAGCACCATAACAAAAAAAAAAAAACCCTCTTGTTTTCATTTCTTGGAGTTCGTTTCAATAAACATCACTTTATTTAATCCTATTCACATAGTTATGAGCCTTGTGATCCTCTCCTATGAATATCCTCCTCTCACTATGTGAATATATAGAGTCCTGTGTAATTTATCATGCCCAAGTATAAAAGACCCTTATGTTATTTTTGTCTTATCCTGTTATCCTGCATGTCTTCCAGTGTCAGGAACGATCTCCCTGATGATTGACATGTTCAAGTCATTTTCTGGCCCTTTCTTTTTTCTGTTTCCCTCTGCAGTCTCAGTTGAGGTGTCACATCCTAAACAATGTTGGGCTCTCTGCTTAGAACTCTCTATGAACCCTCTATGGAACTTCCAAACCCTGGTTCTCTATGTTCTTTTCTGTATTGTTAACATCGAAATTTGCACTTGGGCAGGTAACAGGGGTTAAATAAACATTTATTACTTAAAAATGGGTATACTTGAAAATGTCAAAAGAAGGAAAGGTAGCCTCATAGAAGTAAGGTTTTCTGATTAACAATGCTCCAGTCTCCATACTATGCATTTAGGTATCCCCCTCATGCCCCGTGAATATCTTAAAACCTCATTCCCAATGTAATTAAATATGGAAATGGAGACTATTGAGAGTCATTAACTCCAGACTGCAGAGTTTGAATGATCAGATTAGCAAACACTAAAAACAAGTGTTCTTTCTGTCTTGCTTTTTCCTCCCCACATGTGAGGAGGCAAGAGAAGAAGCAATCTGTAAAGTAGGAAATAATTTCTTTCAACAGATGCTGAATCTGAGAAAACCTTGATCTCAGACTTCCAGTTTCCAGAAGTGTGAGAAATAAATGACTTTTTTTGAAGCTGCTCAGTCTATGATATTTTTGTACCAGGATTCTAAATAAAATCCATTACATAATATCTCTACTATATTTTCTTCCCTTATCCATACTTATAGCCAGTTTATAAGCTGAGAATTTCATTAGCAAATCTAACCTCTATGGGGTGTACATGACTTTTCAAAATTAATAAATTAAGTCTACAGTATTCATACTTTAATCATATTTAGAAGTATTGCTCATTATTGCACTTATAGTCTGAATAACTTTTAAAACATCTAATTAAATATGGTACATAGCAACAACACCTCTCACTCTTTCTATCTTGCTTTCACCACTATGAATATAAAATAAAGTGTGTGAGTGTGTGTGTGTGTGTGCGCGTGTGTGTGTTGCATGCATGCGTGTGTGCACATGCGGGTGCTCTCTATTTTTATTTTGAGGATTAAACCTAGGTAGGGCATGTATATTGCCAAACACTCAACCACTGAGCTATACCTTCAGCCTGAATTATTTTGGTATGACAGTAAACATATTTAAACATATTTAACATGTTTCAGTTTGTTCATTTCTTTTGGAATCAGAAACAAATTTTATAGTACTTTGTAGATAAAAGAGATATTCTGATGAAGTGTTTATTCACTTCATTTCCACAGTACTCTTCTTTATAATATGAGTAGTTTACAAAGGGGTACTGCTACAGATGAGTTTATGAGTATAATACATCTAGGTCAATGTCACCCCTTTCATTTATCAAAGATTAAGTTAAAAGACCTCTTTCCTCACTCTACCATTATTAAAGAGTTTGTCTTTGTTCTGGCAAGGAAGAGATACCACAAGAGGCAGAAGCCTGAACTTTCAACTCCTAGAACAGAGGTTATCCACAAGCAGCAGTAGCAAACCAAAAGTGAAAAGTCAGGACCTCTTCAACTCTATCAGAAAGGATCTGGAGGGAAGGGGTGAAGATGCTGCATGCAGCATGTCTTCAGATACATAGGAGATTGTTTTGGAAGCAACAAAAGATACAGAAGTGGCCTAACCAGATGTGAGTCACACTATAGGCATAAAAGCACTAGGCATTTTGTTTCGTGTAGCCAGGGCCATCGAAGAAGAAGTGATTCTAGCAATGATGTTGTTATTTCTTTGTTGAATTCTCACTTCTCATTTCTTTCCCATCTCATAACCTAGGATAGCCCTTACCATGGGTGACTGGAGTTTTTCCCACTTTCTGTTAGAAGAAAATTTCTTAGCTATGCAAAAGTAATACAGAAAATCACACTATTTGTCATAGCTGCACATCTTAAGGAGAATTCTGAGCCAGGTAATACAGCTGTAAAGTCAGCTTGGTTCTGATATTAGCGTCCATTTTCATTGGGAGTTACATTTTTTCCTTTCCTGACTCGTCTTCTCTGTAATAGACATTGCCTTGGATCACATGGCAGCAAATTCCTATTTCCTCTGCTTCCTTCCTCTAATTCTTTTCCATAATGAATATCATTAAAAATTAATGTCTGATCAGACCACATTCTCTCTTGACTCATTTATTTAAATTAAATGTAAAATATACGTACCTAAAGACTAGAAGAATGGTGGAGTGGACTGGAGTGAGAGTGAACAGACTGTCAAAAAGATGCATGGAGGATTCAGGCAGAAATAAGAAATATCCGCAAATATCAGTAACCTTGGAAATATACAATATACATTATTGATCTTGAATACCTACAATTAAAAGATACATTTTTCCTTAATTCAGTGTAATTTTATAGAAATCTAGGAAAACCACTGAAAATATTCAGTCTTTCACCACTGGTGCTGCCATGCATGCATGCATACGTAATGCAAACATACACATACAGCATGTATAATATAGTTATACATTTCTAGGACTGAGAATATGAAAGTGTGAGGATCCTCAAGTCACTCATACTAACATGAGAGGGTTTTATGTAACTTGTATACGTTGTTCATTTAAATCGTCTCTAGGTTAGTTATAAAATTTAATACAATGAATGTGCTATGCAAATTGTTGTTGAACACTATATTTTAGAGTAATGATTTAAAAAATTGTTTATACCTGTTTATATGCCAGTGCTCGTTTCTGGAAATTTTTCATCTGTGTGTGGCTGAATCCAGAGATGACAATTGACTATATTGTGTTTTTATATGGAAACATGTTTGTGAATTCTGTGCCTGACTTGTTATCAGCACAGTTCAGAGACCCTGCAGATGTAGCAGGAAACAAAACCAGACCTAGCACAATCTGAAATTCTATGGTAACATATTTTCTGAATTATCTTCTAGGATATGTAGATCAAAACTGAACAAAAATATTTAAATTCTTGTAATGTTCTAGCAATTTTGTAAATTGCATGTGCCAGAGTGATTTGTGAAAAAATATGTAATAAAGTGTAACCCTTGAAAACATGAGACCATTACCTACAGACCTTGCAGTCTGCCATAAGTATGTGTATATATGAGAAAGCTCACGTAAATGGCCACCTGTATCCATTCAACCTTCATCAACTCATATTTATTGAATCACTTACATGGTCAAAATAACATAGATGATCAGATTCAAATGCAAATGATCAGCTCTCTCCAGATGTCTCAAGTATATTTCTTTTGAGCTAAAAATCAGTGGCTTATTGCCTGTAACAGTAGATGCTCTGGAGTCTGAGATCCAGAGGATCATGAAGCCTTCCTAGGGAAAATAGTCTTGGAGATTCAATTTAAGTAACAAAAATATGGGCTAGAGGTGTCACTTAAATAGCAGAACATCAGCCAAGGAATGTGTGAGATGCTAAGTAGTTCAAATTCAGGTACCAGAAAAATAATATATGCACAAAATACTACCTTTTGAATGGCCATTGTATGATATAATTATGAAATATTTCTGCCATGCATATATACTTTTATACATTTACATTAGTTCAACATGAAGGAACATCAAGAGGTAACCCAGCCCTAGCACCCATGCAGTATAAACATTCCCTCTGCTAGGAGCTGTTTATTTCCCCAGTGGCAGAAAGCTGCCCAGCATCCTGAAGGAGAGCCCCGTCCACCTCTGAACATCGAAACTGTCACAGTTCCACTGGGGCTACCAGTCTGTCAGAAGGATCTAGAGCACAAAAATGTGTAAACTGTGAGGACAATGAATACATTGCGTTATTTCCAATTGTCTCACAGGCGATGTAGCTTCCAGTTTTGCAGCTCCTTTTCTCCATTTCTAAGATCCAAAGAGATTAGAAATGAAATGTTTTGCTATAATTCATTTGAGGGAGAGGCTGAGCCTGAACTAATGTGGGCCGCCACGCTTGTTGTTTTCCCTATGCAGTGCCAATCTTCATGTTTCCCTTCACATGCTGGTGTGCTTGATTATTGGTAATGAACACGTGCTAACATGGAAGACATGTGGAATTATCCCCCTCAATGTGAAAAGTTGGAAATAAATTTGGCCACGAGCTTTTAAATAAAAAACTGTGTCCTGGTCGAGGATCCCATTGACCTAGATTGTTGACATGCTAGTCTCTGGATGATCACATCCTTTAAAATTGCAACATACCCTCCTCAGAGCTTTAGATTTTGTAGATCAATTTTTTTCTTTTACATATCACCTTTTAATTACTTAGAGTAACATCTGGTGCAGAGAAAATCTTAGAAAGTGTTTGTTAAATAAAGAGATCCTTTTTTATTTAGTTTGTATGTTTATGGTTTTCTGTCTGTCTCTAAACCCTAGTACTAAGCCATCATACCTCACAGTCTAATCTGTGCTTTTGAGCGTAAGACCTGGTATATTCTAGGCCTTACAAAGAGTGTCTGCTGTAAGAACATCTAAAAAATCACATTGTGCTAAGAATATTAATTCAGAAATATTAATTCTTAATAAAGAATATATACATTCATTTCTATAAATTTCTATAATTAAGATACCTTCTTTCACCTGTACATAAGTTTTACCATTGGAAATTCTAAAATAACACCAAACAGAAAACCCAGAAATGATTCATGTAAGTCACCTATTATCTTTTCAATATATAATTTTATTCTTGTTCATTATTTGCTTAAGATTTAGTCATATGCATTTTCCCATCTTGTGAAATATTGTTTGTAAGTATTTTTCAACAGCTATGTAAGATTCCAGCATATGGATACAATGCAAATTATGTAAGAAACTTACTATCTGGGAGAGTTAGTTTATTTTAAACACTTGCTTTCATAATTCTGAGATGGAATTTTCAGTTAAAAATAAATGTGTCCACATTTCTCTTTAGAATAGATTTCCAAATGTGAGACTCTTAGATGGAAGGGGTAGGGTATTAAATTCCTTAAGGATTCAAATGCTTTTTCTTTCTTGCGATTGTGGAAGGGGGGAGATGGGATGGGATAGGAAGGGGAAACAGAGGAGGAGGAGGCTATAATGCTTGATAAGAAATGTACTTATTATCTTGCCCCTGTAATTGTAAACCCTCTGTAAGGTATTTTCACAATTAAAAAAAAGAATTGTAAATGTTAAATGTGACCTGGAAATTGTCTGATATTTGTGTGTCTTACCTTTCACTCAAATACCATCTAAAATGTCTGTGTGTGTCTGTGTGTGGGTGTGTCTGTGTGTGGGTGTGGTGTTTTTCTTTTGGAAAAAAAATAGCAGTGTGAATGATGTGGCACATTTAGGCTTATATGCTTTCTGCTGCTTTGTTTGAGATTAAAGCAGTAGCTTCCTGTAAAAAGTCCACCATCCACTGTAAAGTTAGTCCTCCAGATTCTCATTTTAAATATCTACCAGTTCCAATCTGTGTCTCACCCTCTTTTCTCCTTGTTATTAGACATCATGGCCTTTGCCCTACCTGAATTAAATGAGCTATTCTAAGAGAAAATAAAACATTTCTCGTTGTTGCAATGAGTCCACCTGTATCCCCATTTAAATGATTTGTTTTTTCCCTTCCCCTCCACAAATTATAACAACATCAAAGACAGTGAAAGCAGGGGGGGGGGGGGAGGGTTGGGTGGGGGGTGGGGGGAGGATGAGATGGGAAGGAGAAACAAAAGAGGAGGCTACAATGCTTGATAAGAAAAGTACTCGTGGGGCTGGGAAGATGGCTCAGTGGTAGAGTGCTTGCCTTGCATGCCTGAGGCCCTGGGTTCGATTCCTCAGCACCACATAAGCAAAAAAAGCCAGGAGTGGCACTGTGGCTCAATTGGTAGAGCGCTAGCCTTGAGCTGAAGAGCTGAGGGACAGTGCCCAGGCCCAGAGTTCAGGCCCCACGACCGGACCCCCCCCCCAAAAAAAAGAAATTTTACTCATTATCTTGCCCATGTAATTGTAACCCCTCTGTACAGTATTTTCACAATTAAAAAAATAAAAAAAACATTTCTCATAAAAATCCATTTAAAATAAAAATGTCTGTACCCTTACAACCATTACAAATTCAGTCCTCCAGCAAATGGGATTTTTATTATGGTCCTATTGACAGTCACTATCAACATCTATCAAACTTTAATTCATCCTATAAAATTGAAAGCTTTAAATCTCACTAAACACACTTTAAAACATCAAATCTTCTCTACAATTAATAAGCAATAATTGGGCACAGAATTCTCAAAAATAGACTTATTTTTATTCTGCAACAGCATGTACTAATGAGAGATGAAAGGAAGTTGTTAATTATGGAGCAGAGTCTCCTTTGCCACTCTCTGGAGGATTGTGAACAAGAGCACATTGAAGCCTACCTCATATGACAAGTGCCTTGTCTCTGATGACACTCCACTCTGTCCTCTGAGGATGTGAAGGTTGAGGAAGTACGCTTTGCTGAGGGCAGGTCATAGTTCAAACTAATTCCCAACTTGTACAAGGGACAGCCCCACTTCAGTGAGCTCCATTTGATACCTCTTGTCTTAATTCAAATGTGAACAAATCTTTGTTCAATAACATGCCGGTGATCAGATAGTATCTTGCAAGTATTTTCAACTGAAGCATCAATGTTTTGTTTGTGTACAACAGTGGAAATAGAGGACATTTTTTTGATAAAGAGTTTATTGCATACTACTTATTTTGTTAAGAATATGGTAGAATTTCCTGATTAAGGGAGAAATATCGCAGGATTTGATTTTTGGTGTCTTATTATAAGAAGAAAAGCAAAATAAATAAATGGATAACCTTCATACACGTTCTCTCCTGAGCTGAAATGAAGTTTAAACAGATATTGTTATGGAGTATAAAAAACAGTTTTAGTTTTAGGCCACAATACATATTCTACACTTCCTCATCAGCAGATCATAATTTTCCCCCTTCAAAGTAACTTTGTAAATAAATTTTTTACTTCTTTTAATCAAGAAAATGTAATTTTGGTATAATACCTGCTCATAATTGAAATCTTCCATGAATTGCAAGCAACTGTCTACCTTGTATGGATCAGAGAGGTAGGCAAGGAAGGAACAAGGTATCCCACCCTCTGGTTTACATTCTGGATTTATAATACAGTTCTTTCTTCTATATAACACAAGCAATACAGCCACTAGCTTCGGAGCTCTCTAGATAGAATATTTCATTCAAAGCACCACTAATTTTTCAAGAAGACTTTTCTAATGTTCAATCTCTTTAAAGGCAAATGCAAAGTCACACATTTCTCTACAGGTTCTGATTCTATTCATGAACACATGTTAGCACCATGTCTGTATAGATGTGTCACATGCACCTTAGTAAAATGAAATCACTTTAAAGTTTTAGAGTGGCTTGAATTTGGTTTTCCATCTTTTATTTTCTTTAAGTATCCACCAGGTTTGCAATGAATGTTCTGTCAATACAGTGATGCTTAAATTTTTTCTCTGGAATTGGAATTCCTCCTGTAATTTGATTCTAAACTATTGAATATGAGTAAATGAGCTCCAAATTTGATCTACGTTGACATCTTTTTTTTTTTTTTGGTCAGTCATGGGGTCTGAACTCTGGGCCTGGACACTGTCATTCAGCTCTTCAGCCCAAGGGTAGCAATCTACCACTTGAGCCACAGCACCAAGTCCTACATGACAGATTTTCTTCTTGTATTTTAATTTACATACAGAGAGAAACTCATCAAAATTAACAGACAGTAAATTTGAAAAAAATTATCTCAAATAAAAGATACTACAAATATATATTATGCATGTTTGGCATTTATATGTGTTTATTCACTTAGCTACACATTGAGAGAAAACATTGCTAAAACGGCTGAGTCAGTGGTATGTAGACATGAAAAGAGTTATATAGCCCTTAATGGTCAAGCGAGGAAAGATGCACACTAAAAACAGCAGATGGGTCATGGTAAATAAGAATCAAGAGAATTATAGTGTTTCAGGGGTTGGGTGATGATTGCTGATCCACCTGATTCAAAGAAATAACTACTCTTGGATTATTCAAAACCAGAATCTTCAAATAAGTTGAGGACAGAACAACCCCAATGGCAAAAGAGAGAAAAATACTTCTAAGATCCAGTTTATCCCACGAAGTTTATTGGTTGGGAAACAGATCTCTAGAAGGGCACTGTTGGAAGATGAGTTTATTTTGATCCTAGGGGGTGTAGCCTCCTGAATTTACCACTGCCATTATCATCATGGGAGGGAAGTCTTTCTCTATTTCTTGCTCTAATTTTTGTGCCATGAGATGACACTGCACAGTGGAACTCACTAGATATTGGTCCTTTGGACCTGGATATTCAGGTCTATAGAATCAGAGCCAATATATTTGTAGTCATTGTAAATAGCTTAACCTGTGGTGATCTGCTTAAGAAGCATGAATCATATAAATCTAAGCACATTTAAGAAGGAGCACCATGTTATTCATAGTGTCAAGATCCCTCCTGATAAAGGAAGTGTTCCTAGGTAACATCTAAGGTCCCAATTTAAGTAGTGCATAGAGAAGGAGTGAACTGTATTCAGCCAGCTAGTTCCCGTGTAAATTTTGTTTCATGCTTACAGAAACACACACACACACACACACACACACACACACACACACACTTTAGTTTTGTTGGGAACATTAGTTGTATCAATTTCCCCCCCCTTTTATTACTTCTTCTTTCCATTCTTGTAATCTATGGCTACAGCAATGAGATTGCTCAACCCATGAAAGCTCAGGCTTTTGTTCAGGCTTTTTCTATTTCAGCTATAGCTCTGGGGGAAAAGATATAGTATCCGTCTTCAAAATGGTCAGATGACTACAAGACAAGTTTACGCCCTGAGGAGGAAAAATGGGGAAATATATTTAATTACAAAATGAACACCATAGCCTTTAAGGATAAAAACTTAGATTATGTGCATATCATGACTTCAATACTCATCATTTATTATTAGATATTCCATCTAGATTTAGGGTTTATTGTCACCACTACAATCATTGTGCAGAAGTTCAGCAAATGACATGGGTGAATAAAGACCAAGGGTATGGTTGGAATTTATGAAAAAGGTTATGCTTGTCTTAGCTTCAGGGGACAGCAAGAAATATATAAAGTTTGCATGGCAAATTGCAACATAAATTAGGAGACATAAACAAGTGTCACAGACTGTATAAACATTCTAGGAATAAAAACAAACCAAAAGTGGATAACTTTTCAAGTATGTTTTTCCTAATCCAGTGCAGACATTCACAGTAAAACACCAGGAACTGATGTAATTGAGTAAACTTTTCCTCATATAGATAGAAGGTGTGAGATCCAAAGGAGTAGAAGATGGCTGGCACTGAATCTCAGTGTTAAAGCTTTGCCTAGCATTCAAAAAACTCCAGGTTGGATCTCCAACATCTAAAACCAAAGAATTTTGAGATATCTCATAAAGATTCCCTGTACCCTGTGTCCAAGTTGTGGTGGGAAGCTGATGGAAATGTATATTTCTAGATTAGCACTAGAATCTCATATAAAGCTGACTTGGGATCAAGTATTTCTCTAACAGATATAAATTTACAGAAATGTTACAAATTATAGGACTTCAAAGTACTGAAAAACTTGTCCAATTACTAGCTTAAGCAGAGAGGCATATGCTTATTGAAATTTTTAGTTTTCAGGCTTACTACTTCTTTCCCTTACCTTTTTCTGTTAAGAGTGGCAAAAGGGAAGAGAAATAATTCAGTTTATTAGTCATGTTGACACTTCTGTCCCTTTCATTTTAATTCATATAGCTGGGCATACCTAGGTGGCTCATGCCTATAATCCTAGTTACTTAGGGGGCTGAAATCTCAGAATTACAATTCAAAGTCAGCCTGAACTGAAAAGTCTTACTTATCTGCAATTTATCACCAAAAAATCAGAAGTGGATCTGTGGCTTAAGTGACAGAGTACTACCTTGAGAGAAAAAGGAAAGAAAAAGGTCAGGGACAGCTCCTAGGCCCAGGAACTAGCATACAAAAACAAACAAACAAACACATAAATAAATAAGAGGAAAAAGTAAAAAAAATCTATATAGATTTTGATTGCTAATAAATAAAATCCTTATATTTATTCCAATTATATAAATAGGGAAGGTAGACAATCACATTTGTGAAGACAAGCTTTTCTGATTGCAAAGCTCAGTGCTCATTCCTCAGTGCTGACGTTTCCTAGTGCAGTGCATATTCTGGAGGAGTGTGGGAGCAGGTGGTGTGTTGAAGGATGGTTAATGCTGAGCTCAGGAAGACTGCTCATGAACGCAGGTGTATATGAAAAACTAGTGGGCACGACCATTAGGACTATTGACTACATCCAATTATTTGCACTTCTGTGTCCTTCATTTCAATTATCCACATGAATTCCAGGCCTTGGGATCACACAAAACTGGGTTTTATTAGCTAGCCAGTTATATTGACTAGAAGTAGACAATATGGATTTTATGAGATGGAAATAGCATGGGCCAGACCCCTTGCTGAGGGTATTTTACTAATGGCACTCTATCTGAAGATGAGAATGCTGTATAATGGAACTGACTGCAATGTTGTTTCCAAACTAATGATTATTAGTAGACCTCATAGTTTCTGTCTGGAACCTGCAATCATTAACATAAATGGCAAGACGGGGGCTTAGTCAATTTTTGTTTTCTCTCCTATGAGCAAATTAGTTTGGAGAGTATTTCTCAATTGTATCACCCATCTTTCTCCTTAATGCAGAGTGCCTCATCATCACTGTAATTCCTTTTCTTTTATTTCAGGTAGAGAATGAGGGTGAGATTAGGGTACTAATGGCCCTTTGAAATGAACTCTGGGAAACTCAATGGTGCAAAGGGGGGAGATGCAGCATACAATGACTCATCTTTGGCCTTTACAAATTAGTGACAAAAGAATTTGGCTTCACATCAATTTATAAAGTGTGTTTGGTGACATGTAGGAAGAATTAGCATATTACACTGGTAATGTGGCGGGAAAGAACAGCAATTAAGGACACAAGAAAAAGAGGCACATACTTTAGCTACTGTAATATCCAGCAGAGCGCAACTGCTTCTTAGCAGCGACAGACACCTTGCCCTTTAACAGCTGTAATGTGCTTTTTCATTCATTCAAAAATGAACTGAGGAAAGAATGAGGGAAGGGAAGACTATGAAAGGAAATGAGCTCATTATTTGATTCCTGTAATTGTAATCCAGCTGCATATCACTTTTACAATAATAATTAAGTAAATAATAATAATTCAAAAAGTGAACCAAGTGCTTAGTATTTGCTCTCTTCTATGAGAGGATATGAACATATAGTTACAACCAGGATGTGATTCAAGCTCTCAGTGATCTCACATTCTCTCTCTGAAAGCAGAAATCATTGCTGGTGCTTCTTGTAAGGCAAGTGCAAGACTCAAAAAAGACATCAATAGAGAAGGACATGTTCCTCAAAGATTGTTGGCAAAGGTTTCAGAGGACAGAAGGCTGTGGATCTAAATATTCAGTTGTAACAAAGGAAACCAAGGAAGGACTTTTTTATGGAGAGCAGCAGGAGCACTTGGTCCTCCAAAGAGGACTGGAATTGAAGATGATCAGTCTGCTCCAGAGTGGAGGACCCTGAGGACAATCAAAGCAATGGTGCAAGACTCTTCATCAAATAAAAGGATACTTAGGATTGCTTTAAGGATGGAAGAGGCTTGGAAGTGAGCAAGACAGAAAATTATAGCAGCTCTGGAGCGTAAAGAAACAATCATTGCGCGATTTTCACTTTGCCATCTGGGTATCTTTGAACTGTCAGTGCATCTGAATTACAACCACTGTTTTCTGGGGAAAAAATGAGTATGAAAATTTCTCCTTTACACGGGATTATTTTGTTGATCAAATGCTTTGTAAACAAGTCAGGATTTTACAATGGAAAAAGGCTCTATTATCCTCATTGTTGTTGTGATTGCTGTCACTGGTGTTGTTATTAAGGAAATAGGAGAGATAAGTAGGGATTCGTGTAAAAAGTAGAAGAGTACAGTGCTAGGTAGTTATTATGCTTTAGAAAGAAGTCCATTTGTGTAGCTGAAAGGTTCACAAATGAACACTTACTACTGAACAGGGCCTAAAATGACAAGGAACACCCACACACTCTTGCATCTAACTCTTTCCAAAAACTCCATGACGTGAACAGTACAGAATTTTATCACTAATTTATTTGTGACAAAATGGAGATGATTCTTAGCTGGATGCCTAATACACAAACAATGTTTATTAAATATTAGCTATGAGTAATATTGTATATAAATGTAAGCATTACAGTACTGCAATTATTGAATGTTCATATGGTTTGACTATTGGCTAGACCTAGGAGTGATGATTAAAATTGCCTGTTATTAACCAAGTTGCTTATCTAAAGAATGAGGTTAATATGGTTGATTCCTTTTGCTTCTCAGAATTATGCTACCAATAAAGTTGGGTGGCCCACTTGGATGTATATTAGATAATATGGCTAAATGAAAATTGCAGTAAGACCTTACTGTATAAGAGAAATCTGTATGCTCATGACAGAAAATATTAACTCTAATAGTTCAGCAAGGTTCACCTCATTCATCTATCTGCAATAATACAGACCATTAACTCTGTGTTTTATGAAGACAGCAGTTTGTGTGCCCATTTGCTATCATGGCACTGTTTTAAGTTTGGTCACTGCTATTGGGGAAAGGAGAGACTCCATTAAAATATCCCTTTTTATTTGTTAATTAATTAGCTAATCTGAAATCCAGTCAGTGGTCTTTCCAAGCTAGGGTCCCTGCTTCTTCCCTTCAGTCCCAATTTCTGTCCACCCATAATTTCCTGGTCCTCTTTGGCTATTCTTGGGAAGGGCTGCTGCCATTTTGAGTCTGTCTAGCTACACTATGCTCTATGCTGGCTGAGACATGAGCTCTGTGGCAATATATCTCCTTACTGTCACCAAGGGAGAGGTCTATATTCTTCTTTAGTGTGTGAACCTTTGTGTGCTCAGAAGTGATCTGAAAGAAATTCTAATAAAGGGAATGAACTTTTTTAAAGTACACTGTATGAATCTATAAAAGTAGCATCATGAAATTTTCTTGTAATATTAATATGTGCTAATAACAGAGAATAACTAAATAATTAAAAGCAGAAAAAAGAAACAAACTGGGGAGGGTTTTTTTTTGTTTGTTTGTTTTTTGTCGGTCATGGGGATTGAACTCTGAGCCTGAGCACTGTCCCTCAGCTCTTCAGCTCAAGGCTAGCACTCAACCACTTGAGCTACAGTGCCACTTCCAGTTTTTTTTTTCTGATACTTTATTACAGATAAGAGTTTCACGGACTTTCCTGCCGGGGCTGGCTTTGAACCATGATAGTTACATACATGGATGATGTGAGTTGTACTGAAGTAATAGATTCAAATTTTCTTGCAAGGATAAAGCTACTCACTACCTGATCCTGGAGTATGCTAAATAAAATATTGCCTTTTTGCTCACTAATTTATAGAGAGTTCACCAGAGAAGGATCCTATTTCTTTCTCAAACTTGTATAGTAAAAAGAAAGAAAATATGTAAACAAAAGGATGCTTGTAATATGCTCTGGTGGAACTAGTCTCCTACAAAGGTATTCATTAGAAACCAGCCATTTTCCTCAATGGAGAAACACCACCAATATCATACAGCTACTCTACAACACACACTTGAATTGAACCTGCATGAAGCCACTAAAGCTAAATGAATTCTGAAATCAATTTCCAATCTATTATCTCCCAATCATTCACCCATCAGGAGATCTTGGTCTTGCTGAAACAACACACTATTGAATCTTGCAAGGCAATGTCAGATAAACTTGAAGTTGTATCTGTTAAGTAGCTACTGATTTGGTCCCTTGAAAACCTTGCCCATCTCCAATCTCTTTCTGCAAGTAAAGTTGGTAAATCACAAAGAATTCTTGAAAGGACTCCAGTCTTCCTGGGCAGCACCTCAGGACA
Organism: Dipodomys spectabilis; assembly: GCF_019054845.1. Lineage (NCBI taxonomy): Eukaryota > Metazoa > Chordata > Mammalia > Rodentia > Heteromyidae > Dipodomys > Dipodomys spectabilis. The sequence continues at coordinate 11,919,059 of NW_024870771.1, forward strand.
TTCCTCCAACAGGATATAAAGTAAGGCACCTTCCTTATAGACTGAGGCTGCCATGAGTTATGCTTTTAATGGGCTCATCACAGTATGTAGAGAAAACATGCGGTACTAATTCAAGTCACGAAGTTGAAAGGTGAGGCACCATCAACTCAAAATAATGCATTTAAGATTTCATAGCCTCAACATAATGGCTGTCACTCTGATAACCATCATTGAGTGTCTAAACATCATAGCACATTGCTAGGCACTAAACTAGCATACTCTCTTTGATGAGGCTGGCCATCAAGATAAAGCATATATTCAAGGTTTATAAAAAAAAATCTTTAAAAAACTAGAAAAGAAGCCTGGCATTGGTGGCTCCACCTGTAATCCTATGTACTCAGGAGGCTAATCTTTGAGGATTGCAGTTTGAAGAGCTCAGAGGCTCTTATTTTTATTTAGCAAGCTAAAAGCCAGTGGAGGTATGACCCAAGTTGTAGATCATCAGCCCTGAGGGAGGAAAAAAAGCCCAGTAGTGCATAACTCCCTTAGTTCAAATTCTGGTTCTGGCACATACACACAAAATGACAAAGATTAAATGTCAACGTGAGGCTAGAGCTCTTAGGTAGTAATGGAGCGGTGTAGGTGATATTGGAGCTACCGAGTCCAGCTTTCCTGGAATAATCTTTGGCTGCCCTCCACAAGAGAGCATGTCTATAAATATGGAGTGACCAGATGTTTTCCCTGGTCCCAGCAAGTGTCATCTTTTACATACTTTTTTGGCAGAATAATTGTGTTCTTTTTACATTCAAGAGTTAGATAGTTACTCCATGAAGAGGCCAATGGTCAGCCATTTCTGGTGAGAAATTCAGTTTGGATGAAGAAGAAGACAAATGTGCCATAGTGGAAGATTGGACAGCAGTGCTATAACAGAGTGGGGTGGGCCCAGCAATGCAGCCTTGAGCCCAGGAACATGCTGAATGTCAAAGGACTAACACGACTTTGATACCTTCATTTGCCACTACCGTCCCTTTATTTCAGGGTTAGCATTTTAAAGACACCCAAATTCAACACCGTAAACAAGGCAAGTTCTCCGACTTTGGAAACAAAATGAGAGATGACCTGATGCAGACTCTGACAATATATTTGTAATTTGTAATTTTAAGTGACAAATTCCTTGTCAACAGAGAAACAACATCAGTGAAAGGTTTTCCATGTTTAATTACAGCAGTAGCTTTCAGCCTGGAATTTGTCAAGATGACTATTCATAACGAAATGAAGATTAGGTTTTAAACTGGGATTTAATGCCAAAAGACCTTTACTCTGTGTCTACAATTTACTGTGTGAAATCGTTTAAATAGGGATACAGGTGGACCGATTGCAACAATGAGATGTTCAAGTCGTTATGTCGAAAATGAACTTTACAACTTTCGTAGGGGGGGGATGGAGGGAGGGAAGGATTGGGGGGGGCGGGGGGAGGATGGGAAGGGATGGGAAGGGGAAACAAAAGAGGAGGCTACAATGCTTGATAAGAAATGTACTCATTATCTTGCCCATGTAATTGTAACGCCTCTGGACGGTATTTTCACAGCATAAGTTTACTGGCTTCTGAGAGTTACGGAAACCATTCTGGAATACAAGGCAGTCAGTCACATGACTCTTCACAATTAGGCAGAAAAACAGAAACACAGGACAGAGATTTTAAAACATTCATCTAGGAGTTCAATGAGGACTTCCTTTTTTAAAAGTCACTTTTTAAAATCATTTCTTTGGGGGCTGGGAAGGTGGCTCAGTGGTATAGCGCTTGCCTTGCATGCATGAGGCCCTGGGTTCGATTCCTCAGCACCACATAAACAAAAAGAAAAAAGCCGGAAGTGGCGCTGTGGCTCAAGTGGTAGAGCGCTAGCCTTGAGCTGAAGAGCTGAGGGACAGCGCCCAGGCCCAGAGTTCAGGTCCCACAACCGGATCCCCCAAAAAAATAATAAGAAAGAAAGAAAAATAAAATCATTTCTTTGGTAGGTATTAATGGTATGAGGCGATTTCATTGTGATAATTCATTACGTTCATACAATGTACTTTAAACATGTTCTTTCCCTCCATTTCATTCCCTTAGGTCTTCCTTCTCTACACTTAGTTGCCAGTGTTTGTTGGGTTTCCTTACATGATCAATGAAGGCTTCCCTAATACTTTTTGACATAATTCTCAGGTCTTTCATATTCAACCATTATTTCATTATGCTCAGTCTAATACTTTCAAGTGCGATGTGTTATGCTTGCCAAAATTTATTCAATACAATATATTTAAGGACATCCATACTTAAAACAGAGAAAAAAAACATGCAAATGCAATTTGGGAAATCCTAGGAGGTCTTACTCCTTCCTCCCCTTTCCAAAGATTCTTAAGATCATTTCCATGCCATGTTCAAATCAGCAATATGAGTCTGAATATCCCTTTATAGAGAAGTGGAGGAAGATGACCCAAGAACAGGAGTAATGCTGTATAGTCTCATGCTTCTCCATACCATTTGATTATGGTACAAGATTGGCTCAAAGCCAGATGCCAATGGTTTATGCCTGGTTTCCTAGCTACTCAAAAGGCTAGATGTGAGGATTGTAGTTCAAAACTAGCTCAGGTAGAAAAGTCTATGAGAATACAAACTCTACTTAACCACCAAAAAGCCCAAAATAGAGCTGTGGCTCGAGTGGTAGTGCACTAGCCTTAAGTAAAAAAGCAAAGTGCCCAGGGAATGAGTTCACCTACCAGTACTGGAAAAACAAAACAAAACAAAAAAACACAAAGACAAGTTATGAAAAAATACTAAATTTGCACCTTTCTCTACGCTATATTTTCCTTGTTACTCAACTGAGTAATTATAAAGTAGAGAATTCTTGGGGGGGAATTCTTGGGGGGGGGGGGAGGAAGAAAACTTATCAGAGGAAGTGAATTCACCTTTGTAGAAGGAACAGTAGTGATGGAGTTAAAGATACCGGATGTTTTTCTTCTTCACTGAATGAGGGGAAGCTTATCTCCAGGCTCTTGTTTGTTTTAACATCTTTGTGATGGCATTTTCTCTTCTGTGAGATGGGAGAGGCAAAGTTAGCAATCTAGAGTCACGAAGTTGTCTCAAAGTAGGTATTCATTACACCATGACTCTGTATCTTCAACCATTTTCTTCTACTTTTCTGCCACATGCAGATGCTCCCTGAGGCTGTAAGTTTGGAAACTACTAATTCTAAAGTTGAATGAAGATCATATTCATTAAAAGGCTAGAAAGGAAGAGAATCTGAGATGAAAGAGAAATTTCTCTCTTGAGTCTGGATTTATTTCAGATTAACTGTTAATAGTTACAGATACCATAGAGCTCAACACTTTATACTTTGTCTGAAAAGTAGAAACAATTTTAGCAGAATCATTTAATATGCAAACACTTTAAAAATAAGCAAGAGCTGTAATGACTTTAAATATATCTGTGCTTGACAGCCTGCCTCAAGTTTCATGATTTAATTAGTAATATCATTTCCCTGGACTTAAGGTTATCAATCATAGTATAGTTATTTCACTTCTAGCCATCTAAATATAGTTAGATAGGATTCTGGCATTGTTTCCTTTGCAAAGATGAGCAAGAATTGTGAAGGAGAAAATGGTTGCAGGAAGAAATAAGAGATAACAAACTATGAGCCCAACAAGTAGTTCCATCTTTAATAAATCCACAACTATTTAGCATCTCCTCTTTTCCTGATTATGAATTAGTTGACATGGAGCCTCCATAAGATAGCTTACAAAAGAGCTGAGAAGAAAAACTGAACATACAAAAGCCAATTAATCTAATTAATGGCAGTAATAGTTTCATGCATCTGTCTCATACAGTTCACAGCAGGCACTTGTATAGAAGTGATTTTATTTAACCTCATTTAATTAGCATTAAGTGCTAGATTGTTTGGTACACACTATAATATTGAGCGGATGTTCATATAAGAGAAAGATCAACATGGGTAGCAGTGGTAGGGAAGGCTTGGGGTCATGATGGATGAGTTAGGACTGGAGGATATATTGGGAAGATTTGAAGAAAGCATATCACGTAGACTCAGAAAACTCACAATTTTCAATCTGCAGGCTCTATTTCAATTTATTTCCACATTTGACCACAAAGAGATGTACTTTTCGTTTTGTAGCTCTCTTTATTGATGATAAAATATCACACATAAGCAGGGCACCAGTAGCTTATACCCTTAATCCTAGGTAATAAGAAGGCTAAGATCTAGTATGTAGCCACACTAGGGAGAAAAGTCTATTAGACTGTTATCTTCAACTATTTTTTCTTATAACCAAGAAGTCAGAGCTGTGGTTCAACTAGTAGAGTGCGAAACTTGAGCAAATAGTTCAGGGATAAGCCTAGGCCCTGAGTTCATGCCCCAGGTCTAACACACACACACACACACACACACACACACACACACACACACACACACACACACATACACACACACACACACACACCACTGATCATCTTTGGAAATCATACTGAAGTCAGGGTATTGAATTCTCAGGGACTTCTGAGACAAAGTAATACAACAAGACAGACAACATATTTTTTTAGTCAATTGTTTTCTACTTTTCTCTTATGTCAGAGATGCATTCTGAGTTTCTCAGAAACACAAGTGGTGAGCACCATCTGTGAGTTAAAAAGTGGAGCAAGATTGCAAGGTCCTAACTTCAAGCCCTGGTACCAGAAAAATACATTCTTCTTGGTCCCATTCAAATAAGCTCCTCTGACCATGTTGCAGTGGTGAGAAAACTTACCTAGAAGTCCTTACATTGCAGCCTACGTTCTGCTTTTGACATAATTTGGTTGTTTCTTTGGGGTGGGTAAATTCTACAATTTCTATAATTTCCTCCGTGGTAAAATTAATCAAGTAGACCTTGTATTTCGTAAACTTTTATATGGGTGTCACTAAGGCTTCCCTCCTTTCCCCTAAGTCTATTCCTCTTCTTTCTATTGTTGATAGTTTTATAGCTTAAGTCTTGAGTTCTTTAAGAATACTTGTCCACACCTGGCTTCTTCCCTTTGAGCTCAGCCTCAACTGTTTCACGAACCAAACTGTAAAATCTAGTTTTCTCTCATTCTGTTCCTTTCCATTCGCTCATTGCTCAGTTTCTATTTCAAGCATTCTTGTTCTTCAGCCTCTCTACCCTTTTCAGCTCAATTTATTGTTCTGAAAAGTAATGAACAACCCTGGTGGAGTGCACCAACTCTGTACTCCTATGATAAACTCCATCATCGGGTTGTTTTGGACATCACTTGTAACCCTATTTCACAATGAATGCATCTATTACTTTCCTGAGACAACAATACTTTGTTCAAAATCTACCCTCAAAGCAGAGCCGTTCAAACTTGGTCCTTTACCTTGATGATCTGAGGATCTTTATGTACCCCAATGCCCAGGTCATTCCACAGAACATTTAAACCCAATATTATGGGAGGGATCATGTCCATGAGTATTTTTTAAGTCTTCCAGATGGTTCCAACTTTTAGAACCACTGCAGTTCACTGTCCAACACTAAAACATTAAGTAGTTGTTTGCAAACAAATGAATGATTTATTCCCTGCTGAAATAAGCTAAAGTAGTTTCTTTCCTTCCTTTTTGCTAATTGCAAATTTGCCCAGGCACTTTGATGTTTGAATTTAATTAAAGGAAATGCTGTGCTATAGTATATCTTAAATTACTGTTACATATAGCATGCTACAATGTATGTAATGTTTGACTGGAAAACTTGCTTTAAATAAAAATTGCCATCAGTTGTTTAATCTCTTAATGCTCTAGCCTAGACAGACTTGGCAAAATAAAATTAATTGTTTTATTGTTTTTGGTATATGCAGGTTTCATTTATCCCATTAAAATACATACTTCCCAGATCATGCCAAAGACCAGGTGAGAAATGAAAAATAAGAAAGTGTTATGTTCTTAGACAAAGTCTATTGGAAAATGCAAATAATAAGTAAATGATCCAAGACATAAATAATGCACAGTTGTTTCCATTTATAAATCTCAGAAAGAAAGCACCCAAGGCATTTGAGAATGAGTAGTAAAGTCCTATTGCATTGGATGGTTAGGAGACACTCTGGGTACTTAGAACGTTAGCCAAAGAAAAGGAGTAGAAAGAGTCAGCTTCACAGGACTTGCATGTGACTCATGCAGAGGGAACAGGAAATACAAAGGCCCTAAAGAGTTTAGATTTTTTTATAAACAAAAAACAAGCCTTGTCCACTGCACATTTCACTGGTGAGAAGAAAACAGTTCTAATATTTGGCTTATACCCAGGACCAAGCAGTATTGCATACGTGAAGAATAATTGAGACCAGATGGACCTGGACCAAGCCCATTTCACTACATACTCTAGACACAGAGTGCTAGGTAAGCTACATGAACTCAGTAGGCTTCTCTAAAATATTGTGCAAATTTCAGCATGTGGGTTACTGTGAAGATAAATTTGCAACCCATAAAGGGAGCTTAGTAGCTGTTGGATTTCTTTTTCTAATGTATATTTTTATTGTAAAGATACTGTACAGAAGGGTTACAGTTACATGAGCAAGGTGATGAGTCCATTTCCTATCCAGCATTGCTACCCTCTCCTTTGTTTCCCCCTACCATTCTTTCCCCCTCCCTCCCCAACTCCTCCCTGCCACCCGTCCCCCCACAAAGTTATAAAGTTCATTTTCAACATAGTGTCTTGTACATCTCGTTGTTACAATGGGTCATCCTATATCCTTATTTCAGCATTTTGTATATACAAGAAAAATGTATATACAAGATGCCGGACACAGGAATCAAATACAGTGACAACAGGGGTTATACAATGGGGGAAGAAAATACAAAGAAATTTTTAAAAATCACATAGTACATTGTAAGTACATTAAAAAGAACAAGAAAGACAAAATCTCTCGTGTCCTTATCTTGACGTTCATTTCACTTAGCATCAGCTTATATGGTCATCTGTACATAGCTTTTGACTTCTTCTGCTTGTCCTAGACATATACTAGTTGTTTTTTTTTTATGGTATGTCTTCTGTCAAATAACAGGTCACCTCAAGTTGTAGAGCACCCGCCTTGGGTTAAAAAGCATGAGCTACTTATCAGAGTGTGGTTTCCTTGCCTATCCATTCATCTTATTTCTCTTCAAAACACCTTGTCCATTTTTTATTGTGAAAATACTGTACAGAGGGGTTACAATTACATGGGCAAGGTAATGAGTACATTTCTTATCAAGCATTGTTGCCTCCTCCTTTGTTTCTCCTTAACATCCCTTCCCATCCCCCTCCCCAAAGTTGTAAGGTTCGTTTTTCAACATGACATCTTGTACATCTCATTGTTGCAATGAGTCCACCTGGATCCCTATTTAAACAATTTATTTTTTCCCTTCCCCTCCACAAATTATACCAACATCAAATACAGGGGTTATACCGTGGGAGAGGGAAATGCAAAGCAACAAAGAAATCATCTTATAAATATGTTAGAAACAATTGCAAGAAAGAAAAAAACATTTGAATCCTTATCTTGGGGTTAATTCACCTAACATCAACTTATCTGACCATTTCTACTTGTCTCAGACATCTACTAGTTATTGCAAATAAGGGAAACCATGGGATCTATGTTTCTTTGAGTCTGGCTTACTTCACTTAATACAATTTTTCCAAGTCTTTCCATTTCCTAACAAATGGGGCAATGTCATTGTTTCTGATGGAGGCATGAATTCCATTGTGTATATATACCATATATTCTTGATCTATGTTCTCACTAAAGCTGAAAACTCCCATGAACTGATTGGGTCATGATTGTTTACAAAGTGAGGTAGCTTACTGTCATGTCATTTCTTTCCTAGAAAAGAAGGGTCATTATTTCTAAATCCACTTTATTATCCCTTCCATCTGTCCATTGACAGAGGTAAATGCTAATCTGAAGCACATATGGTGAATTTCAAGGCTCTTAAGTTATCAAAGCAATGATGGATATTCAGGTGCGTTTTGAATGATTCCTGTGTGAGGGTCTAATGATTTATGTGCATGTACTCACAAAATTACATGTCCATAACCAAATACTGAGTGCACACATATAGTGAGATAAAAAGACATGTTCTAAATTGTCACATGATTATGATCCTCATTTTTTACTCTTCCTTTATGACTAAAAAAGAATTTTAAAAGAGTAGTTTAAATTTTTTTTCTTTTTAAGTAGTTATACAAAGAGGCTTCAAGTCAACACGTCTATTTTTAGAACAATGCATGTTGATCAATGGTACCCCTTAACTGGATAGTTTTAAAAGACAGAGCCCAAAACGGACTACATAAAAGAATCCACCAGATAGCTGGCTAAATCATATTTTTGTGCCTCTAAATTTTCAACCTAGTTGACCTGAAAATGAATCTCAGAATTTTTGTTCATAGGCACAGTTCTAACTGGTTTATAAAATTTTGTGTTTGGGTGCAGTGCAGAAAGGTCAGTAAGGTCATGTGAAGGAGCAGGTATTATGAACGGGAATTCACTTATTCTAATCAAGTTCTTTTCTGTATATTATTATTTGAGTAGAAAATGGTTTGTTAAATAAATGGGCATTAAATTGCATCTTTCATAATATAATATTTGAACATTAGTTTTCTTCATCTTTTAATATAATTCCTTATAGCAAACTACCATGGAGAGTTAAAATTCAGTGACTGCGATTAGAAATTGACATAATGAATTATCTCAACAAAAATACATAAAGTACCTACTATGTTTCATGCATGTTTGAGAAACTAGGGGATACCTGCAGTCTGATTTTACCTCCATGAGAATCTAGAAAAGAGACAGGGTGTATCAGATAGTGACAGAAAAAAAAATAATCCCAAGTGAAAGGTTGGGATTAGAAAGTAAAGAGAAATAAATTTAGTCTTTCATAACGTGGCTACTATAAAACTCAGATTTCTGCTATAAGGATATATAAAAGTTAGTTTGGTCATATCATTTGAAAACTGAAGCATAAGGAAAATAGTCATCAATAGGCTCACAGTGCATGGACTATAGTACCAGATTTCACAGCCTTGCACCAAGTTTCTATTTCCTCACCTTTTAGAGATTGACCATTTGCTACCAGCTTACTAAAGTATCCTAAATGGGGGAAAGGGGAAAGACCACAGCTTGAGCTACAAACCAAATTGAATTTTTATTCTTATTAGTTCTTTGTTTATACTAAAAAAGGAAAATAAAAGCTGGCCAGGTAAGCCATGTAACAATTTTTCTTCATTGTTGTAAATCTGAATTAGCTGAAGGCAGATAGATAGTGGAAAGCTTAACAATGATGCATCATCTCCTGCTGGCCAAGCACTGGGCTTTACTATTTATCAGTTTGATCTTATAAGACTCAATTAAATACAATATTTTTTCAGTTTTTAAGATGAGTAATTTGAGTTTCAGAAAGGTTAAATGTTCAAGGGCACAGAGTAAATAATATTTTCTGTCATATTATATGAAAACCTAAACCTTCACGGTCCTTGATTATTTTGTGCTTTTAGAATGGTCTCTGGACCCGCAGAATGATACTCCATACAATTTCAAATGAAAGCCAAGGGCCTGGCTTATTCTTGGCTAGAACTTCAATAAACTTTAAACCATGATATTTGTTCCCATTCTGCTTGTTTTGTTTAAAAATTCCTAAATGTAGTGACTCTAAAACTCATTTAACACTCAATGTGCCCCCTTGGTTTCTGAGATTCCTGTGAACCACATGAAATCTGAAGTGAAGTCTGACAATTTCAGTTCCATTAGATGTGCAATTTGTTCATTGAGTTGTGCATCTATGATTGTTGTATTTTCCTATGTGTTAATAAAAAGTTGTGTATATCACTTAATGGAATCTAATCATATACGAAGACAAACCAGGTGCTAATGACTCACATTGTAATCCTAGCTACTCAGTAGGCTGGAATATGAGGATCATGGTTCAAATCCAGCCAGAAAAATACTTGAGACTCATATCTCTAATTATCCACCAACAAAAAAAAAAAAAAAAAACAGAAAAAATTAAAATATAAAGAAAAAAGCCAGAAGTGGAGCTGTGGCTCAAGTGGTAGAGCACTAGCCTTAAGCACAAAAGCTCAGGGAAAATTCTCAAACTCTGATGTCAAACCTCAGGACCAGCACCAAAAAAAACAAAAAATAAACCTCGATTTTTATATATCATGGAACAGCTAAACTACACTAATAGCGCTCTACCACTTGAGCCACAGTGCCACTTCTGGCTTTTTTCTTTTGCTTATGTGGTGCTAAGGAATAGAACCCAGGGCCTCATGCATGCAAGGCAAGCACTCTACTACTGAGCCACCTTCCCAGCTCTATGATATTATTATAATGCAATAAGGATCTAAATACATAAATAAAGATGACGTAGTGATTTTGTTTATTTTAAAATGAAAATTTGACTTAAGATTTCAGTTGGGCACATCACCACAAGACAATGACAAGTAATGTACTCATTGCCTTACTCATGCAACTGTAACCCCTCTGTACAACATCTTTACAATAAAATTTAAAAACTAAAAAAGACTGTAAATGAACTTACAATAGATACTTACACTTCTATGTTTACAGCAGCACTATTTACAATAGCCAAGACATGGCATCAGTCTAGGTACCCAACAACTAATGACTGAAGATACCTCAACCATATAGCAAATGAAATGATATTGTTTCCTAGAAAATGGATGGAACTAGAGATGAGCATGATAAACAATATAAGCCAAGTTCAAAAAGACAAATATCACATTTTTGTTTGTATGCAGAATCTAAATTTAAAATGAATACTAAAGCAAATGTAGAAGGAAAACTGGATTAACAGGGAATAGAAACAGCAGCTAGGAAGGGAAAAATGAGACTAACTTTGTTGTGAGAATTATTAAAGCACATTAGGTATAAATATTAAGTAGGACAATAAAACAACTCAAAATCTATTTTATAAAGAGAGAGCAAGAAAGAGAACAATGGAAAATTCACCAAAAATTGTTAAAAAGGAGAGGTGAGTACATGAAAGATTAATTATAGGATGAATTACAGCATGTTGTAAAAATTACAATGAGTCCACTTTGTACAATTAAGTTATGCTAATAGACTTTTCAAAAAGAAAATTAATCAATGTAGCTAAATTAATATTCATGAAATAAAATAATAACATAGATACAGAAGAGGCATTTTCCAACATTGTTTTTCACTTATGCATATGTATAGCATATTACATAAATAAAAGTGAATTAATTCAATAAAGAATAAGCAATAGCATATCTAAACAGACAATATTTATTGATAAAATTTTGCAAGATCATGAATAAGGAAACTTTGGCTGGCATGGTGGCTCATGTCCATACTTCCAACTACTCAGAATGTAATGATCAGGAGGATTATAGTTTCAAGCTAGTCTATACAAAAAGTCATAAATAAACTTGGTGTGGTGGTAGGAATCTGTCATCTTAGCAACAGGAAAATCTTAAGTAGTAGCATAGCATGGTTAGAAGCTACTTAAAATATAACTAAAGCAAAAGGGGATGAGGGCATGGCATCCATAGTAGTGCTCCAGCCTATCAAACAAACACAATGGAATGCTGAAAGTAGTATGCATACAATTCTCCCTTCCCTTTTAATGCACATGGCCTGAAGATGATATGCAATATGTGAGAAGGAGAATGATTTAAACATTAGGAGCAGAAAGCAAAATATAAATTGAACACCATTAATCATGGATGGTATATCTATATACATAGAAAATCTGATAAAGTCCATAAATAAATTATAAGGATTCATGAGGTTAGCAATTCTAGGAGATTCAAGGTCAGTTCACTAAAATAAATTTACTTCTGAATATTACCAACAAACAAAAGACAGTCTTTGAAAATAAGGTATCATTCGTACCATATCAAAAAATATTAAACATCTAAGAAGATTTTAACAAAGGAAGTACAGACTTCTAAATATGTCTAATGTTAATTATGTAATGATTGTCACATACTATTTATATATCATTATAATTAGATACAATTATATATTTGTTCATATTTTAATTACACAGATAGACATACACAAACAGATATACGGATCTATATCATTTTTTAGAAATGGGCTTGAGCTGGGTGAAGTGGCTCATGTTGAGTTTGAGATTTAAGAATTGCAACTCAAAGCAAGCGCAGGCAGCTTAGTCCACGGGACTCTTCTGTTCCAATTAATCATCAAAAAGCCAGAAGTAGAGCTGTAGCCTAAGGGGTAGAACACTAGCCTTGAGCTAAACAAAAGTTTAAGGACAGTACTCATGCTCCAGGGCCAGCACACACACACACACACACACACACACACACACACACACACACACACACGCACGCACGCACGCACGCACGCGCGCGCGCACACACACACACACACACACACACACACACACACACACACACACACACACCACAAAACCTAGAAGATAATTAGTATTTTATTTGCCAGTATGGAGATACTGGGCAACTGAATAATTATGTTTTGTTTTGTTTTGTTTCAGTTTTTTTTTATGTTTTTGAGGGAATAATGGTGAGAAATATAGGTCAGCTTAAAACTCAGCTTAAAAACTCAGACTCACCATCCAATATAATTTGCTGAATAAATGTGAAATAACTTTTCCTGTTGTTGTTGAAGTTCCTAATGATTAGAAACTCTGAGCAGAGCTGTTGCTGTCATGCTCATGTTTCAGGTGGTTCTGGATCTGCCAGGGAGCTGCTGAGTCACTGGGCATGGTGAATATGGTTTAAAAGTTAGTGAAGAATAGGGGAGGGAGAGGGGGAGGTGGATTCGGTGGGGGGGAGGGGGGGGAGGGAAGGATGGGAAGGGATGGGATGGGAAACAAAGGAGGAGGCTACAATGCTTGATAAGAAATGTACTCATTATCTTGCCCATGTAATTGTAACCCCTCTATACAATATTCTCACAATAAAAAAAGAAGGAAAAGAAAAAGAAAAAAAAGAATAGGAACTAGTTTTCTGGTGTATCTGTATGAATGAATGTTCCCACCTCAAGGTACTAGGGCTGAAACTTTTGACGATGTCTTTTTGTTATTGTTGTTGTTGTTGTGTGTGTGTTGTGTTGTGTAAGGAATCTTATTTTCATTTAGTGTGGATTTCCCTTAATATCAATTTAAATAATGAACCATCATTGTATAAAAAAACAGTTTGAAAGGGGCTGGGAAGTTGGCTCAGTGGTAGAGTGCTTGCCTTGCATGCATGAGGCTCTGGGTTCAATTCCTCAGCACCACATAAGCAGAAAAAGCTGGAAGTGGTGCTGTTGCTCAAGTTGTAGAGCGCTAGCCTTGAGCTGAAGAGCTCAAGGACAGGGCCCAGGCCCAGAGTTCAGGCCCCACAATGGACCAAAAAAAACAGTTTGAAAGAATCAGGCAAAAAACAACAAAATATAGGAGAAACACATCTTACCACAAAATGCAATCCATTTATAGAGTTAAAGTGATGTGTGATGCTGATACAAAACTACAGATACAAGGAAGAACATGGTTACTGTGGGGATTGGGTGGAGAGTCTTTCCGGGGAAAAGGGAAGTGGTTTTGGGTCTCATTCTGGATGCTAGAAATAGTTTCTTTCTCAAATTGAATGGCACTTACACAAATAATCACTTGTAACAAGTTGTAAACTTAAATATCTTTATTTTGTGAGTATATCTTTCAGAATACAAATATGCAATTGAAATTTAAATGGGAAATTCAACATAGCAAGTGAACTTACCTTATACATGCAAGGAAGGTTATATCTACCTGTGACCTTGAGCTTCAAGAGGAAAGAAAGGCAGTGTAGTTCTGTTCTCTTTAGAGTAGTGTGACAAACTGGCTCAGCTAACTTTAATCTTCCCAGTAAGGTAGGGATGATGATGAAAGTAAGAAGATTTTAGTCACAGGGAGAGTTTGAGACAAAGTCATCAAATTCCATCTCCCACCAGCTATCTGCAGGAAACCCTGAGCTAATTCCTAGAAACTAGACGGGAGAGCAATGTGTTTGGGAAATATGGAAAGGGCTCTCAACAATGAGAAGCCAAAATATATAGTCAAGATTCAGTTAATTACTAGTGAGTAATTAACAATCAAACGAGGGAAAGGTGTCATATTGCTGCTCCATCTTGGCATCTGTGCAAGCCAGGTTTAGTTACAAGTTTGAATGGAACAAAGCTCTTCTATATGTTTACCTTCAAGGAGTTTAAAATTTGTATTAGAAGCCAGGTGCTGGTGGCTCCTGCCTATAGTCCTAGGTACTCAGGAGGATGAGAGCTAATGATAGCTGTTGAAAGCCAGCTTGGGCCAGAAAGTCCATGAGACACTTTTCTCCAACAAACCACTCAAAAAAAAAAAAAAAAGAAAAAAAGCCAGAAATGGCACTGTGGGCTCAAGTAGTAGAGCACTAGCCAAAGCACAAAAAGGATCAGGGACAATGCCACGCCCTGAGATTAAGCCACAGCCTGGAAAAAAAAAAACAAAAAACAAAACCTGCATTAGGAGGTAAATGAAACTCCCTCTAAATATTTAGAGCAGCACCATAAGATTCAATCAAACACCATGACTAGATAGGAAAACATAATCACTGCAAGTACTGTTTTCTCACAGGGATGTCTCCTGGGATACAAGCAGGAAGTACTGGACCAGAACTATGGCAATGTGTGTGCCAAATTATGCAGTGATAAAAAGCCCTGCAAACAGAGACACAGTGTGGTGACTCAGAGCTTTGAGTTTGAAAAAAAAAAAAACTTGTGAAGTCAGGAACAAAAGCCAAAACCAGTCTATAATTAATAGAAAGAAGGACCAGCAAGAAGACAAGTTGCTGTCATAGAAATGTTTATGTTACCACCAGTGAATCATCAGCTTTGTGTCATGGAGTTTTCAGTGCTTGGTATTTTTTGTGGATGCCCTTCCAGCTTTGTTTTATTCACATTGTATCATCTTCCTTATATGATCTCTTTTCAGTTATCCACATCAATTCTAGGAGCTTGAGGTGAGAGTACAATGAGTTGAGGTTTCAAAGGGAGATGAATATGTCCATGACTAGTTGAATGCAATGACCAGCTAGTATGCATCAGTGTTCAAGGGATTTTCAGCTCATTAACAAGATCAGAATCAATCATGATGGTCTGAAAACGTACCTTCCATACCACAGGCAAAAATGAGATTCCTGTTTATCAGCAATCTTAGTAGGGTAAATTAATCTGAGTATACCCAGCCACACATTAGCTTTTTTCTTTCTAGCTGTCCAGATGTCTCACAAACCAAATGTTCTCTAAACTCTCAGGAGGTCCCTTTCTTTCCTTGTGTTCTTCCTTCACTCTCTGTGGCCTTCCCAAATGCATATGGAATTTGTCCAAATTTCATTTCATATTTTGATTGTCTGCCAGACAGATAATAAGAGACATCTGATCAAGGGTTTAGTTAAGTGTTCCATCCACCACTATTTATGCTACATTAATTATGTATACTGCACTGCCCTGGACAAATCATACTTTGATTATACAGTCATTTTTTTCAGTCCATTCATTTACTAGACAAGTAGAGATTGTGGGAGATCAGAGGAGTCACTCTGGTGAATTGATAATGAATTTAGGCTCGTAACCTACTCTGTGTCCTCAGCTCCCCTTTCCAACAGTGACAACCAAGGGCCTTTCTGAAGAACAAATTAAGGAAGACATATAAAAGTTCTTTGAATGGAAAATTACTGAATGAACAGATGAACTTAACCTTGGAAGAAGCTTGTATCCCAGAATGTTCTGGGATCACGTAAGCCTCAGTTTGAATGTCAAACTAGTTGTGCAATTTTAGAGAACTGAGGCTATCACATGCTTCATTTCAGTATCTTTCAGATGAGGATAACAGCAATCCATTCTCAGGACAAGTAGATGGGTGAACAGAAATCATGTATAAAATCCTAGTGCCATGCCCTACTGATGACAGGAATTCAATAGTCTTCTCTTTCCTATGGCTATTTGTTAACTTTTTTCACTTGGTAGTCACCATCATCATCAACATCATCATCATTCACCTTAAATAGGGAATGAGTTTGTCTAGTGATTTGATTTTAAGATTCTGAAAGACAAACCTGCAGTATTGTTTTAATTTCAATGAAGTATGAATCATGATGTCAAATATATACATATGCATCTATTGACTTTGCATAAGACTAAAAATGAAATCTCCATTCAGTGTTTTATTTATCCTTGCATATGTTCCTCACTCCTAAGTATAAATCCCTGTGCTCAAGAAGATACTGTCTGACCAGCTGAGCAATTTACTAATTATTGGGTTGTGCTCAAGAGGAAAAGGTCATTCTCCTCTCTGATGGACAGTCTCCCTGATCCAAGGAGGATGGACACCCCTAAGGTTTGCCACCTACTTTTAGGCGAGGCTTGCCATCTGAATGGGGAGTGGGAAGGAACTTGTTCACACTGTTACCTACCTACTCATCCTAGTGTTGCTAGTCTTGGAAGAGATAACACTTCTATATTCTGCCCTATGCTTTGTTTATGTCCCACCCAGCTTGCCCTATATGTATGGACAGGTGCACATCCTGGATGCCTGTTGGCTCTAATACCTTTATATGTGTGTGTGTGTGTGTGTGTGTGTGTATGCATATATATATATATATATATACATATATATATATATATATATATATATAGAGAGAGAGAGAGAGAGAGAGAGAGAGAGAGAGAGAGAGAGAAAAGAGTTTTTGTTTTTTGGTGGTGCTTGAACTCTGGGCCTGAGCACTGTCCCTAGGCTCTTCAGCTCAAAGTGAGTGCTCTACCATTTGAGCCACAGCACCACTTCCAGTTTTCTGGTGGTTTACTGGAGTTAAAGTTTCATGGCCTTTTCTGCCCAGTCTGGCTTTGAACCAAGATCCTCATCTCTCAGCCTCCTGAGTAGCTAGCATTACAGGCATGAGCCACTGGCACCCTGCTCTTTTAAATATTTCTGATACCTCCTCCCAAGACTCCTGTGATCCTAAGATAAAGCTGGATTTGCCCCCTCCAGGATATGGGGACTCGGGTACCATGTTATGTCTTCAAAACAGAGAAGGCCATCTCAGGTCTTTGATAGTCCCTTCTGGGGATCAATCGTTCCCTGGGTGATCAATCATACCTCTCATTGGTCTGCTAGCAGCATTTAATTTTTGGCCTTCTGCTAATTGTACCTTGCATTTTAGATAATTACAAAATATTCTCACAGAAAAGATGAGGACCTTTACCAAGCAAATTGTCAAGCAATTTGGATGGTACCCAGTTGAATGACAAATCAGGACCCATGACCACTTTGCCCTTTTACAGCAGGAAGTAGCTCCAGAAGAAACGACCTCCACCCCAAACTCACAGCCCAGTTCCTGTACAACAAAGTGTGTGTGGGGGGGGGGGGGGTGGAATTGGAAATGTTAGAATGCCCTCAATCTCAAGTCCTCAGCCTCTCCCATTTCACTTTCTGGAGCAGCTTGTATCTGCCCCCAGCTACATGAATGGAATGCCCTTCATCTACACCTGAACTTCCACCTTGCCCTTCACAAAGAAACTCTCCTGGGATGGGTCCACATACTCTCTGCCTGGCTGTACACACAGAGTACCTCCCAAAGTTACAATTATGCCCCTGAATAGGGACAGAGATTATCTCTCCCTCTCCAGTTGGAGAGGTGGGCTTGTCAGCCTCAATTTGTGAATAAACCCCTTTTCCTGTAAAAACAATAAAATAAAAATAAATAATTAAAGCACAAATTCCCAAGTAGGGAAGTATGTGACTGCACAGGTTGCCTCTCCTGAAACTGCTAATAATGGTTGCGTATGATGGTGTTTGCTGGTATCCCTAGCTGGCTGGGAAGCCATGAGCCATGAGCTGTGAGTTAACACATGTCTCCCAAGTTCTAATTTGATATAAGAATGTGATGGTGTCTCCGTAGATGTACACTTCCTTAGAACTGTGGGCATGGAAAAAGAACACCAGCTTGAATGAGAGCCCACAGATACCTCCTATAAGAACTATGCATGAGTTTTATGACCTCAATTTGGGGGAAAAAATGGATTGCTTTTTGGTTTCTGAAATCCATTAAGGAAATTGCAATTCTTTCTGTGCTGGAGAAGTTGTTCTCTATGTAGGATTTGCACAGGCAGGGTGTGACAGAAAACAGCATGTCATGTAGCAACTGAACTGTTTTAATATTCTCTAATGGGCTGAAATTGAGTCATGTATTTGAATATATTAAAAATACTCATATATTCTTCTATTGTGTGCATAATGGAGTAAACTAAATATTTTACTCTCTTTTCCTGACAAATGACCTAAAGCATGAAGAACAATAGTGCTGCAATATATATTTTATCTCAGACATTAATGTTACAGAGAAATGTTGAAGAAGGGGGGGTAAAAAGTGGAAGGAAGTATCCTCTGAGCTCCTCATTTTCTGTACATAGTCATTCAACACTAACACACTAAGATTTGTTTAAAGGAATAAGTATATTTAATGTTGGAAAGGTAATCACTGAGAGGGAAGACATAATATAATATGATCAATTTAGAAGAAAGAAATTAATTTGATTATTGGCTACAGCCAGAAGTATATAGACAATGCTTAATAGCGTATTAAATATATGATGGTACTGTTTCAAAATTAAGTACAAGAATAACATATTAGCCTTCCTATTTGAATTAAATGTTACACACCACACCCATACTTATACTGAAATATACCACTAAAACACAGGCAAGTAAAGAGCCTACTTGAGAAACTGTCTTTTATAAAATTATAAGAGAAAAAATAAAATAACCTATTTGACTATCTATAAGCAAATTTCTTTTTTTTTTTTTTTTGGTCGGTCATGGGGCTTGAACTCTGGGCCTGGGCACTGTCCCTGCTCTCTTCAGCTCAAGGTAAGCACTCTACCACTTGAGCCACAAGGCCACTTCCGGTTTTTTAGTGTTTTATTGGAGATAAGAGTCTCACAGACTTTCCTCAGATCTCAGCCTCCTGAGTAGCTAGGATTACAGGTGTGAGCCACCGGCACTCTGCTTAGAACCAAATTTTTAGAAGCAAATATTTCATCCACACAATTAAATCTATATAGTAAACTTAACTAATTAAGGTTGTACCAAGTCAAACCATATATAAATATATATACATATATAACTATATATACATATGAATGAAATATGAAAAATGATTCTGAAAATATGGACATATCATAAACAGAGAAAAGATTAATGATTTCAAGTCAACTTCATTAAGCTAGAAAATATGCCTTCCAGTTTAGCAATTTCTATAAGGTTCTGGGGGCCAGAAGAGTGACACAATGGAATTCAGGAAGTGACTGAATTCTCCAGAAGGTGTTATTCATCAGGTACAATGACAAACGATATACTAGGTTTTAATGCCTGCATTGTCAGTTCTCTGTTCTTTCGTCCTGCATTGCTGGCCTTGTTACTTAGGAGTGACTCCAAGCCCATTATCATCGGCAAGCTACAAAACCACTTAGGTGGTCACAACAAAGCAGCACAGCTTTTCCTGTTTCCCAATTCTGTTCAAGTGGCTCAACACTCCCACCTGTTCACTCGGGGTTCAGGAGGGCTAGTCTGAATTGCTCACTTACAATATTTGACCCTAAATGTGTGGACTTCCAGTCAGATCTTACTCTTCCTGTGACCAGCACTGTCCAGGGGGCATCCAGTAACTAATTTCTATAATAACAATAGACATAAGGAAACAATACAATACATGCGTATACATGCATATGATTATATAGGTGCACACATATATATACAAACATATATAGAGAAAGTATGATGATTGGATATTATCTATAAAAATAAAGGATGATAATTTGGCATTATCCATAAAACATTCTAATATATACAAATAAAATAGATGATTTGACACATAAGTGCCTCAGAAATCTCACTTCTAGAAATTTTGTACACCTATAGTCAGACATTTACATGTCAATTGTGTTACTGACACACAGAAAATTCATTCCTGGAGTTTTTAAGGGCTTTAATAGCTTTATGTTAATACTAAAGACAAATATTTACTTTTTGTTATCTCAACTGGATATGGAGACACTTTCTACAAACCATCAACTCACGTCTGGACCTTTCCTTCTCCAGATCCTCCTCCATATGTAATGTCTATAATAATAACAAGCCCAACAAAAAAGTATGTATATACATATGCATGTATATATAGAAGTGCACATATATACATACATATATAGAGAAATGATGATAATTTGACATTATAAAAATAAAGGATAATTTTACATTACAAAGTACTAATGTTCATATGGTTTGACTCAGAAATTCTACTTTTAGAAATTTCTTATACCTTTGTTCAAACATTTACATGTCAGTTGTGCAATTATTTATATTATTTTAATAACAGTGATTAGTCATAATCTAGATGCTCACCGTTGGAAAATAGGTTTAAAGAAATTATTACACACACAACCAAATAACAAATGACCATCTTAAATAAATACAAAAATTTGTATACACTGAAATGAAAGGATCACCAAGATATAGTGTAGAGTGTGCAGTGTATTACATGTCAAGTCATCTATATTATTTGTATATATTAAAATGTTTCCAGAAATCACAGCGAACTAGAAACTAGGAACCCTTTTTTTAATAAAATAGGAATCTCAGGATAATTTTTTTGCAGGTAGTGGGTCTTTAACTCAGGGCCTTAGACTTGCTAAGACAAATGCTGTACAAGTTGAGCCATGCTCTTAAGTCTTTCCTTTGTGAATTATTTATCAGATAGGTTTGTACTTTTGCCTGGGTCTTGTCTTATACCATGATCCTTTTATATCTGCCTTCCACATAGCTGGAATGAAAGTGATGTTCCACTATGTCTTACCTGCTTTGGTGAAAGAGGCTTGGTAACTCTTTCCCAGCTTGTCCTAGAAATCTTTTACTCCAATGTTGTAAACCCAAGTAGCTAAAATGACAGCGATGAATCCCTATACTTATCTCCCTTAGAAGACTTTTGACTAAATATTTACATATTTTGTTTACATGTTTATAGGTATATACATGTAATTGTATAGTATGTAAAAGCATTAATTACTTAAAAGGAAATGAAATGGCAGTATCTTCAAAGGGCCCTGCATCTGGGTCTGAAACTGACTGGAGGTGAGGTACACATGGTAAAGCAAGGCCCTCACTTCAAATTCCAGGACAGTCAGAAGAAAAAGGAAAAGACTAGAAATGTTAACAAATTTGTCAAAAAGTCTGGCTATACAGGAAACTCAATAAATGAATCCATAGCCAGAAGATGTAAAAAGAGGTTTTGAACATAAGTACATAATATAAAATATGTTCTACATGTAATATAGTTGTAATGTATAAATTCCTAATAGCTATGCTATTTATTGTCTCAATGACTGCATATCAATGATATCTATTATAATTAAATTATACATTACTATACTGCATTTATATACTTATTTATATTTAATATAAATATATATTTATGTATGATTAAGTGGGTATACTTGAAAATTTTGTGTCTATATAGGCATAAAGGCCAACATAATAATCCCTAGCATTCATTGTGCATTTTAAAGGTACCAGGCACAGGCCAGATTTATTTCATTTATTGTCACAACAGTCATGGGATAATAATAATTCTAAACCTAATTCTTAAATATTTAGAATGAAGATTAGAGCGGGTTAGTGATTTTTCCAAAAAAAAAAAAAGTGGGATGTTGGATTGAGGGCTCTGATGGAGAGATAGGAGGAGACTCTATTCTCAGAACAAGAGTTCAGGGCTTGGTTCTTTTTTGCATTGATTTGCTTAGGGCAGAGAGAAAGACAGAATTTAGTTTCTTACTCTCTCCGATCAGCCTATAAGACTATGAGTGGTGTTCCCAATTCTCTGTAAGCAAAAGGGGTAAACCAAGCTCCTAGAAGATTAAGTAGCTTGCCCAAGTGAGGCCAGAAAGCCAATGAATACAGTTGGGATGAAGGCCTCACTATTTAACTTCTGGCCCTGTGCTCCTTCCATCTGCAAAATCAGCCAGAGTCCAGGGCTTAATTATCCCCTGAGGACGATTCACATTTCTTTATTGTATTATTCAGCGATTTTAGCTGGGAGTTTCTTCATTTATTTCATATAGTAGTTTACTTATTTTTGTAAGATTTCTTGGAAAAGTAGCCCGAGAGACTTGGACTAGTTCCTGTGCCCCTGCATTGCTTTTAATATTTGCAAAAGAGAACTCAGAGGTCACTTCTTTCTTTTTCTTCTCCTTATGTATGCAACTTTTTCATTTCTTCTTTTGTTCTTCTCTTCTTTTGTTCTTTTCTTCTTCTATATTTAATTCTGATTTTGTGTGTGGTCCAAGGAAACTGGAGAATCTATTTTGGGAAACCATGAACTTTAATACACTAAATGACCCAGGGCAACCTTCTTTGGGACTAGAAGGGGACAGTCAGTGACCCACTTATGGCCTTAGACTACCATCCATGAGGGAGACAAGTCAGGCATAAGCAGCTAAGGTTGGGATGAGCCACAATTAGTGATAAACATGAAAAACAGTTCACTTCATAATCAATCTCTTCCATTTGGCGAGAGACTTGAAATAAGTGATTAATGAATAGCGGTCATTTAGATATATGCATTCTCCTAGTCCAAACATCCAGACTGAATTGGCATTATATCCAGCATTATGGTGCATGCAACATTCATTCAAGTGCATGAAGCATTCATGCTAACAAGGCTGAAGACAGATTAGCTGAATCAATTCTCTTTCAAACTAAACTTGAAAATGTATTCTACATGCAAAAGAGAATCTTCTCATTACCCCTGAGTCTACTAGCAATGTGGTAAAAGAAAGCCACTATAATGCTTAGGTTTCATACTATAGATTACCCTTCTTTACCCCAGGTGTTATGTTTTTTGTTTAGTTTTTTTTTTCTTTCTTGAAATGCTGGAGATTGAACTCAGGGCCTCACAAGTGCTAGAGAAAGTTCTAAACCACTTTCAGATATAACCTGTCTTAACTGGTGTTCCTTTATCTGTCATTGCCTGGATTCTTTTCCTCTTTTCCAGATCTGATTCTCAAAGCTGACATCACCAAGACCCAGGCTCTGTTGGAGGTCACCACTAACCAGGCAGTTGTGGGTTGATCTGAAAGTGTCTAATCTGATGCCAGCAGCCTGGGTTTGAGCTTGAAGTCTTCTGTTTCCGCCTAGCATATTGTCCTGCAATATCTGCACTGGATTCATTCCAAGATACCCTACTGATTCCAATATTTATGGCTGTTCAAGCCTACTATGTAAAATGAGTCATTGTTTGCATAAATTCAAATTTCAATCTCTACATGACTCAAAATATCTAACAGAGTACAAATAATATGTAAATAGTTGTGATACACTGTTGTTGAGGATTAATAACCAGAGTCTAGAAATAGTCAATACAGACGTAATTTTTCCCAAATATTGTTTTCTTCTTTCAGTTTTATTTTGTGTTTTTAGACAAAGTATTGCTATATAACCCAAGCTATCTTTGAATTTAGGAATCTCCTATTTTATCTTTCCAAGGGCAGGGATTTTATTCTGTGGTATTATTCTGGGATGTTTTTCTTGAATATTTTAAATCTCTCATTTGTTGAATTTATTGATATGAACTCTACAGATGTGAAAATGAATTGTGGTCTCAACAGCAGACTTAATTTCTCATAGTTTTCTCATTCAAAAAAGGGGGTTGAAATACACATAATAGTAGCACTGAGTAAACCAGTTAAAACAGTGTCTTAGATAAAAGTCCAAAAATAGCAGCTGTAATTATTTTCACTATCAGTATTAGAGTACAAATACATACCCAAGAACTTCCTTACTTCTTGTTATTGGTGATGTAAGTTTTTACATACTTTTCTAGGCCCTGCCTCTTTCTAACTAAACCATTGGTAATAAACAGCAAATATCTGAGATCCTCCTAAATGTCCCCTTATGCTATTTTTAAGCCCAATTAACTAAGAAATATGGGTCATAGACTAGAAGTGTGATTCCTATTCTCCCTCCCTCCTTCCTATCCTCCTTTCTTCCTTTCCTCCTTCCTTCTCTCCCTCCTTCCTTCTCACTCCTCTCTCTCCCCCTTCATCTGCCATTGCCTGGATTCTTCTCTCTCTCTCTCTCTCTCTCTCTCTCTCTCCCTCTCCCTCTCCATCCTCCATCCCTCACTCCCAGCTTTCCTCCTCAGATTTTGGTGTTGAGCTGAATCCAGGGCCTTGTGTTAAACCCAATTATCATCATTCTTCATTTTTCTAACTAGTTTCTCAATTTTCAATTGTCATCTTAGTATGGGAAGAAATGAACATGAGGCAATACTCAGATCTAGAAACCAGTCCTGGACTCTGAACAAGAGCAGCTTTCAATACTGAATTGTTTGCTTGCTATTGCTTCTACTTATACTCCTTTCACTTCATTCTGTACCAGTACTGTAGGCTTGAGGTTATGTAGCAATTAAAATTGAATTCAAAATAATCACACTCGTGGTCTGTTATACCATACAACTCGTAGCTTTTTTTTGGTGGTACAGCAGTTTGAATCAAGGCCTCATGGTCCCACTTGAGCCATGTTCTTATCTCTCAGCTGTAATATTTTGACCTAGTGCATTCCAAGTACTATGCTATATTAATTTGCACGGAGGCAAATATGGCAAATTCTGCTTTAGAAGACCTCACTAATTGGTGAACAGTAGATAAATGGAAATGGGTATGACAATTAGCATTGCACATCAACCTGACGTGAGTCCTTGGTACATTATTGACCTTGGAGAGAGCTATCTCAATGCAGCTCTTTGCTGGGAATGGCCCTCCTGTAGTACAAATACTTGAACATTGTCTCCAGGCCCAGAGAGCAAGAAGGCATTGCCAAATAAATAGAGGATGTGATGAAGCTCTGAAAGTGATTCATTGATATTATCAGAGTTTGCAGTGTGAGGAGGGAAGTGGTAGAATTTATTCTTAAGAGATCAGCAGATCCAAGTTATAAAGACCTCTGAGTGCTGCTTGTAGGAGCTGGAGCTCTGTCCTTGACAACAGGAAGACGTGGAAAGTCATGGTCATTAGTCAATAAATGGTAGATGCTATTATTAGCTCTTCTGTTGATGGAGCCATTGGTACAGTGTCTTCAGGCTAGGCACTGATGATGCTTAGCTAGGCCCTATTCTCTCATATGTGTGATAGTGCTGCAGAAGATCCCCTGTCGTTGTCTGCTTCTCTTTGATGTTTCACAGAAGAGTAAGGTAAGCTGAACTAAGATATTAAGTCATTCTTCAAGTTGGTATCTTACTTTTCACCAGACCCTAGCCTATCCTAAGCTCACATCATGTTATATAAAGTACAGGCCTGGAAATACATCTTAAAATAAATCCTTCTTAGCTTTGATCCTGAACAGGTTTTGTCCTTGACTCAGTTTCCTTATCTGAAAAATAGGTATAGTAATGGTATACCAAGTCTGAGGATTACTTTGAGGATCAAATAACCTGAAAGAGAAGTTATCATTGGACCTTCTGGCACATAGTAAGTACGTAATAAAAGTATTATCTACCTACCTACACAGTAAGTAGGTGCTTCAGCAGTTAATATCTCCTTTTCTTCAGGAAGAACAGAGGAAAAATGCAAATGACTGAATAACTTAGTATAAGGTGCTGCCTACTGAGTGCTTCTAGCTCTTGGCAAAGCACACAGGCTATTCTAGATAGGGCATTCATCCAACGGTCAAGTGAGGAATATGGGACAGGGAGAGGACTTGTTTTAATCTGTACTGACTTCATTGTTTATTTGATTGTTATTATGCTAAGAGACTTATGATTAAACTAGATTAATTCTTGATGTCACAAAAGTATATTGTCATTAAGCCAGTTGCTGGTGGCTCACATCTGTAATTTTTGCTATTCAGGAGGCTGACATCTGAGGAGCATGGTTCAAAGCCAGCAGGGGGCAGGAAAGTCCATTAGAATCTTATCTCCAATAAACTACTCAGAAAAAGCCAGAAGTGGTGCATGGCTCAAGAGGTGGAGCATTAGCCTTGAACAGAAAGACTCTCAGGGACAGTGCCCAGGACCTGAGTTCAACTCCCAGGAAAAAGAATACATATATCAAGAAAAGGGTGGTTAGAAAGCACCAGTCTCTCGATGGAGCTGGAATTGGAGTAAGGCAACAAACAAAGCTTTAGAAGATGGACTTTAGGATCTAAATGCCTGCAACAGAATCGCACTCGAAACCTTCTGATTTGGCATGCACTCTCTAGGAAAATCACCTATCCACCATATGTCTCATTTGAAAATTAAAATTTAGTAACTATTTTTCTCATAGATATTATGAGAATGTGATAAGATAGTGTACATGGACATACTTCTAAACTTTAAAGTATCATCCGAATTTGAGGTAATATTAGAGACTGACCCTAGTTGGATTATAATGTGATAGAGTGACCGTAACATCAGACAAACAATGTGGATAAATGCAAAGAGTTGGTTTATTCCAAGTATAGAGAGAGAAAGAATTTTCCAAGAGCTAGCAAGAACCAGTTACCAAATAGTTAATTATAATAAACTTGATTTTTGATGTTCTTCAGGGAGATGAACCAATGAGGGTTGTGAAAAAGAGCTGTGTGAGGTGATCAGTAAGAGGTGTTTGGGTGCTAAGGTGCAAGCAATGTTGACTAAATTGGCAGAACCTATGGGAAGCTTTTTTGTTTATTTTTTCTTTGCTTTTTTCATGAAGACAATACAATCAAATTCTATTCTCTCGTGCATATTTTTTATGCAAGAGCTTCCCTCCAGTACTTTCAGCAGAGCCCCTATGTGGCCCTATGAATGAGCTGTGATGGACAGACATAATGGGAAAATTGGAGGCTAATGGGATACGTTATTGATCTAAGCACAAGACAGGAACTAGAGACAGCAAGTGAATGTCGAATAGCTCACAGGGAAGAGGTATTAGATTTGCTTAGAAGTTAGATGTTGGAATAAATAAATGGAAGTGGAAATCCTTCAAGTGTGCGTATCTCATAGAAAATAGAAAAAAACGAATTTTACTTTGTTTTAGGTATTAGGGATTGAACCCTTAGCCTCATGTATGCTATGTGCAAACTCTATGACCAAGTTCTATTCATCCACTTAACATGACTATTGAGGCTAAAGCGGGGGAAGGAGATATGGTCAGGCCAGCACTACTTTATGTGCACGTTGAAGGCAGGTAGACTTAATTTTGACTATCAACTTTCATGTACTCAGAATGGTGGGTAGGTCATTATTTTTATATCTAATAATATTCAGTCCATTCACCTGGAAGATCAGGCTAAAAGCATTTATTTCTTAAGATTATTTCAAAAATTAGATTTTTTTTAATCTATAATTGAATGAGGTAAGGCATGATGATGCACACTTGTCATCCCAGCTCCTGGGGAGGTGGAAATCAGGATTATAGATTGAGGTGGCATAGGTAGGATGATTGCTGCCCAAGGATAGCCTGAGGGAAGAAGCATGCTTCTGGTGGGGAGCAGGGCTCAAGCGATAGCCATCCTGCTAGTAAGCCTGAAGTTCTGACTTCAAATGCCAATACTGCCGCCCTCAAAAACAGTAGGTAAGGGGCTGGGAAGGTGGCTCAGTGGTAGAGCACTTGCCTTGCATGCCTGAGGCCCTGAGTTCGATTCATCAGCACCACATAAGCAAAAAGAAAAAAGCCGGAAGTGGTGCTGTGGCTCAAGTGGTAGAGTGCTAGCCTTGAGCTGAAGAGCTAAGGGACAGCACCCAGGCCCAGAGTTCAGGCCCATGACCGGACCTTCCCTTCCCCCCCAAAAAAATAGGTAATAAAAATGCCCATTAAAAATATGCATTCATTTCAGCTAACAAGAAATAATAATAATAATAAAACAGAAGGAAAGAAAGTGCATATTATTTTTAAATGGTTACTTCAAAGTACCAATCTTAAAATATAATATCCACCTCAACTACAGGTCCTTTCCTGAAACTCATTTTATTAAAACATTTTGAAAAATATCCTAAGCATCTGCTGTTTTAGAACATCCTTACAAGACTCACTTCTACTCTCCCAAGGAGCTCATGCCCTGAGAAAATGCCAGTTACCTACATCAATCACTGCAGAGAAGAGTTTTAATTGTACAGCTCTGTAGGGGCATGGAAGAGGGAAGCATCCACCCTGGTTCTTTCTTGTTGTGGCCTCTAAAGGGTTCATTTGTTCTGTACTGCCTCAGCCTTAGTGTGACACCTGAGGAGAAAGTGTGATCTTTTACAACATCAACCTTGAGGCATTGTCATCAGAGCTAGTGCCCATCCCACCCCAAACCTGGCCTATGCACTGACACCCACCTAGCACCATGTGAGCCTCTTACCAGGCTAACACACAGGCCCCCATGCTTCCTCTGCGATAGTGGTGATTTCAGAAAAAGAATCTCTTTATCAATATATTTTACTTCCATATATTAAGTGCATCATTAATATAGAAATTAAAATGAACAAATATAACCTTTGAGCCTACCCTACTAAAAACATGTTATCATAAATATGCAAAATTCTGATGCCCCATGCAAGGGTCATCTCCTATCATCCTATCATTTCTCTTGGTAAATATTATTATTCCTACTTTCATATGAGTAAAGTAGTACTCTGATCCATCAGAACTGCCCTGAATCAATTACCTTTGTGAAATGACAGGGCAGCAACTAGATTCATACAATCCTGACCTCAGAGTCCCAGCTCTTTGCTTTCTGAAATTCTAAGAAAGTGTAAGTTATTTGAAAACATTACAGGATGGAATAGAAGAAACCCTAGGTCTGCTTGGCACAGGCCTAAATTTTCATAAAAGAGACCCAGAAACACGACAAATCAAAGAATAGTTGGGGATTGCATGAAATTGCAGAGCTTCTGCATGACAAAGGACATAGATAGCAAGATCAATAGAAAGTCCACGGATTGGGAGAAGATCTTCATTAACCATAAAAGGGACAAGGGTCTCATATCTAAAATATACCTGGAACTCAAAAAATTAAATCCCCCAACAACAAATCCTCAAAGAAAAAACTGCCCAATAAGTAAGTGGGCTAAAGACTTAAAGAGAAACTTCTCTGAAGAGGAAAGAAGGATGGCCAACAGACACATGAAGAAATGCTCAACTTCCCTAGCCATAAAAGAAATGCAAATCAAAACAACATTGAGATACCACCTCACCCCAGTTAGACTGGCTATAATCAAGAACTCTAATAACAACAGATGCTGGAGAGGATGTGGACAGAAGGGAACCTTACTGCATTGTTGGTGGGAGTGTTAACTTGTTCAACCACTTTGGAAAGTAGTATGCAGGTTCCTCAAAAGACTCCACATAGAGCTCCCCTATGACCCAGCAGTCCCACTTTTGGGCATTTACCCAAATGATCCCAAACAAGACCATACTAAAGCTACCAGCACAACTATGTTTATCCCAGCATTATTTACCATAGCTAAGATATGGAACCAACCCAGATGCCCCTCAGTAGATGAATGGATCAAGAAAATGTGGTATATATACACAATGGAATTCTATGCTTCCATCAGAAAGAATGACATTGCCCCATTTGTTAGGAAATGGAAAGACCTGGAACAAATTATACTAAGTGAAGTAAGGCAGGCCCAAAGAAACATAGGTCCCATGGTTTCCCTTATTTGCAATAACTAGTATATGTCTGAGACAAGCAGAAATGGTCAGATAAGTTGATGTTAAGCAAAATGAACCCCAAGATAAGGACTCAAATGTGTTTTTCTTTCTTGCTATCATTTCTAACATATGTATAAGATATTTCTTTGTTGCCTTGTATGTCCCTCCCCCACGGTGTAACCCCTGTTTTCACTGTATTTGATGTTGGTATAATTTGTGGAGGGGAAGGAAAAAAAATTGTCTAACTAGTGATACAGGTGGACCCATTGCAACAATGAGATGTACAAGACGTTATATCGAAAAACAAACTTTACAATTTTGGCAAGGGGGCGGGGGAGGGCAGGGGGAAGGGAGATGGAAGGGGATGGCAAGAGGAAACAAAGGAGGAGGCAACAATGCTTGATAAGAAATGGACTCATTACCTTGCCCATGTAATTGTAACCCCTCTGTATGGTATTTTCATAATTAAAAAAAAAGAAAATGTAAGTTATTTGTGCTGACACTCTGTCCTTCACTGTAAAAAAGAAACAATTCAAGTTTGCACTTTTCCACAAAGAGGACCTCTCCTAACTCCCCAACCCTCTTTGATTCATTGTACCCAGGCACTTTAATTCATTAAGCATACCTTCTCTTTAGTTCATGTTTCAAAACACTTTATTCAGTATTTATCCACATCAAACTGAACTTGCCATCCTGTAGCTCTCTACTAGCTCTAAGTGCCCAATTGAGCAATTTTTTTCTTCATCAGAATGTTATGTACCTTGTTATTTGTTGTTCCCTACAATTCAGTGATATCTGCCAATTTCCAAGCTCAGTTCCAATGTCTGGGGTTGTGATATCAGTAATACAAATTATGCTAGATTAAAAACTGGAAATAAGTATCTTTATTTTCATCCCATTTGCCTGATATTCACATGCAATGTTATTATTCTTTTTGACCATTGTCATATTCTCTCTATCTTATACCCAAGTATAGAAACAAGGAAACATGGTAATCAGAACTTCAAACTAGAGATTCTCAAGATGATATACAGCTGTAACTTTCTTATGCTTTACCTTCACAGACAATTATACTCAGGTGCCAGTTTTGGGGCTAGATTTCAAGGCCTCAGAAGTGTCCTGTAGTTTCTTCAGTCAAAGCAGGCACTCTACTACTTGAACCACATCTTTACTTCTGACTTTTTGGTGGTAAATAGTACATGAAGTTCTCACAGAGTTTTTTGCCCAGGCTAACTTGAAATAGTGATCTTCATGATAAGCTTCAGGTTTAAAGGCATGAATCACCAGTGCCCCAGCAAATATTCTACTTTTTAATATGATGTACATACCTTTCACAAAAATATATCCCATTAGCTCATATCCCTACCTGAAACTTATAGTGCTTACCCATTCACATTCAGCCTTTCATTGAAAACCATTTGCATCCACCTAATACTGGTTTCAGCACTAGGTTTCAAGAACCATCCCTTCTTCAAAATGCAAGTAGAAAATATGCAGATAGTAAACATGATGGAGACCATGTATTGAGATATGAAAGCCTCGTCTAGATTCTTCTCACATGTGGACTACTTCTCCCCACCAGCTTCTTTATATATACTCTCATTTCCCACTTCATAGGTAAGAATACAAAAGATCAAAAATATCAAGGCACTCACTGAAATTACATAGCAACAGTCGACCAGAGTCAGATTTCAGTGTAGACTTGTCTGGCTCCACAGGACATGTCAAAAAACAGTATAGCCTCTCAGCTAATAATAGGTATGAAATAAAAACATGGACAAAGTGAAGAAGATCTTGTAAAATTTCAGCTTTTGTGTGAGCTGGATTTGTGTTTGGTTGAAAGACTTCCTTTCTCTAATCTCACTCCCACTTGTTAGCCAGAATTGTGTTGGCAGAGATTATACTATTCATTCCATTGTAATGTAAATATTCTGAAGAATATAATGACAGGCTCTTGCAGGATCACAGGACTTAGTGTTTAATGGGAATTCAAGTTATTGAAAGGGAACAAGGTTGCTGAAATGGAAAGTGGAAGTCAGATCTCCATTCTTGCTCTGTTTGATCAGGTAGGTCATTAAGTGCCAGGCCTGAAAATGTTTGAGTATATACTGTTGTCTTACAGGAAGATCACTACTTCTGATTTTGTTTGATATTTTATTCCCAAGACCTTGAGTGTACTCAATAAATCCCCACTGAAGGAGTGACTTATCTCCATTTCATTCCCAGAAGATGTGTACTGCATAACTCAGGGTTTTGCTCTTAGAAGAAGCCATAAGATACCCAGATTGAAAAGAAAAAAATAAATAAAGCCTATGATCCTGAGAAGAGCTCATTGAGTGAGAAGGCTGGAAGGCTTTGGATGATTAACAGCATGAGTTAGGACAGGCAATCACCAGGATATTTAAAAACCTAACTTTAAAACAAAGCAAAAAAGTTATGGCAAATTATTTTCCTTCAGGAGACAGTAGGTAAAGGAGGCTGTGTGTAGGCACAAAAGAGTGGAAACAGACTCCTTGTTGTTCTTGGATATAGTTTCTCTAGACAAGCTGGGATCTCACTAGCCTCAGTAGACGGTGATTAAGAGTCAACACATCTGCTACAAGTCTTACATGCCCTCCTGCAAGAAATCACAAGAGACGGGGTATGGTGGGAGATGAATGCTCTGAAAGGATATTGTGTGAGCCTCTCTCTCTCTCTCTCTCTCTCTCTCTCTCTCTCTCTCTCTCTCTCTCTCTCTCCCTCCCTCCCTCCCTCCCCTGTCTCTGACTCTCTGTCTCTGTCTCCATTTCTATCTCTGTCTATCTCTATCTCTGTCTCCATCTCTGTCTCTGTCTCTCTCCCTGGTCATGAGGTTAGTGGTTTTTCTCTGCCACACATATTACCTCAATGTGGTATCCACAATCCCTCCCTCCGCCCCCCTCACCCCTGCAGCCCATGGTAGACTAATTGCAGTTTGGTCAACTATTCATGGACTGGAACCTCCATAACTGAAAGCAAAAACAAATGTGTTCTCTTTTGAAGTTGACTTTCTCAGGTACTTGCTGCAGTGACATGTTCCTGACAAACATTGGTACATCATAATTTCAATGTCTCTGTTCCCAAACTTTAGAAACTGTCACCCACACTGGGATGTAGTAGACATTAGGGAAGGATGTTGCTTTTAAATTCTAAATATTTGCTTTCTGCTTCTTTATGAAGTTTTCAAGACCTGGGCTAGATGATGTCTGATGTGGTTTTTAAGACCTCAGTTTCCCTCATAGTTATGAAGCCCTGAAGTTAAAAGACTGTCAGCCCACAAAGGTTATTTAAACTTCCTGTGTTTTAGTTTGTCCATCTGTGTAATGAATACTATATAACTCAATATTGTATTAGGAAAGTTGAAAAGTACAGAAAGAGAATGTAGTTTTAAAAAAGAAAGCAGGCATCTGCACATCCATGTTTATTGCCACATTATTTGCAAGAGCCAAGATATGGTAACAACCCAGATACCACACATAGGCGAGTGGATTGAAAAAAATGTGATACCTATGTACAATGGATATTACAAAGTCATTAGAAAGAATCAAATAATGGCATTTGCAGGGAAATGGATGGAACTAGAACAAATCATGTTAAGTGAGGGAAGCCAAGATCAGAGAGACAAAGAGTACATGTTCTCTCTGATATGTGGACGTTAGATCTAAAACACACTGGGATATGGTAAATTACACAGGATTGTAGATACATACAGTGAGACCTAAAAAGGATAGTCATAAGAGAGGTTCATAAGAGGCAATGCGTAAATGCCTCTTTATATTTATATAAAATAATATACATACTGAAGTGAACTCCTAAGATATCGAAATAAAAGATTTTAATTTTTGCTTTTTTTGATGATTCTGTATTCTTTACCTTATATATGGTGTATTCACATGTATATCTGTGGGAGCATGGGGGTAGGGCACAGAATCGGAAGAAAAAGGGTGAAAAAATGCAGCAGTGGAGTGCACTAGACATTAATAAAAGTGAACTATGCAACTTGTGGGTGGAGATGGGAGGGAGGGAATGGGAGAGAATGAGGGAACAGATGACACTGTAGGAAAGAAAATGTACTCGCTACCTGACTCATGTAAATGTAACCCCTCTGTGTCTCACCTCTATGACAATAAAGTAAATTTTAAAAAAGAAAGCACAATGTGATTAAAAAAAAAAAAAGATAAGGGACAGTAGATTTGATGTAGGGCATAGTGTCCATCTAGGCTCAAAAAACCACCAACTTAATCCAACACAAAGAAGACAAAGAAGCCAAGAGCATGAGATATGCAAAGCAGGAGGTCCCACATTCCCCACAAATTTCATCTAGTGCATATTTGACCTACTTTATGTTTTCAGTTCAGCCAGCTGGCTCAGCAGAAGTCATCTGCGTACTACAGTACAGAAAGCACTAAGGTGTTTTTACCTGAGACTCTCTGTGCATGGTGCTTCTTAGGTTTCATGGGTTATGGACTGATCCACAAATTCTGTATTCTAGGGTACAGAACAAATGCTTTCCTCCAAATGTATGTGGAGCCCCACCATGAACATGTTAGAGTCCCCAAGTTATAGCATTCTTCCACTCCTCCATATTCTCCTTTCCCTGTGAAAGTTACAGCTATTCCTCCAGGAATATAAACTCACAGTACTGGGAACTTATTATGGACAAGAAACTCTGAACATTTAATTTCCCTGACAACCCTGTGGGGAAGTGCACTACATTTTCCTACTTCAAGATGAGGAAACTGAGACTCAAAATGTTAATGTATCATCCTAATAGTTAGAAACCGGGATGTGGGAAGATCACAAGGGCAGACATTTCCATGAAGTCATTTCTTCATTCCTAACAATCATCTGCTTTAGCCTGACAGAATTAATGTATCTTTTTTCCTTATAGTCTTGTCTACTCTCCATATCCAGATCTGAAAAGCAATCTTTTAGAGCATCTATGCTTCTTTTTCTTCAACTTTTCATTCCTGTCCTAAGAAAATTGTCCTGGCCCAAAGTTGTTCTTCTTCATGGAACTACCTTTATTCTTTTTCATTCTCTCTGTCTCCCATGGGGTACAACATCTACCTCTCTTTCATAATTTCACTCAACTGTATAAGAACTCACTTATAACCATTGTATCTATGTCTTGATCAGACTGTATTCTTTTTCTTTGTTTGAATGATATCTCAGTACCTCTTCATGCTCCACAGTTTCTCCTCCCTATATACTAAAACTGTACACATATTTATTCATCCTACTTCCCCCATGTAGATGTCTATTCTTCTCTCTCATTCTTATCCTCAGCTTTTTAAATCTTGAAACACATATTCATTAAATCATGCTGGTTATTTAGCCCAATAAGCTTGATATATCTATCAGAGTGTAGATTTTTGTTTCAAAGTCCATTGAAATCTTGCTTATTTTCGAGTGTATAAAATAATATTTATTGAAATGAACTCCAGAAAATAGGAACAAGAGCTGTTTTCTTTGTTACTGTTTTGTTACAGGGGTACTCACTGGACACTAGGTTCAGAACAAACTATACAACTTATGGGTGGGGATGGAAGGGAAAAATAGTAAGTGAAGGAGTAAACACTACAAAAAAAATACATTATTTATCTGACATATAACTGTAACCCCCCGTACATCACTTTTTTAATAACAATTTTAAAATGCATAAAAAGAAAATAAAATACTTAATGGACCTTATTCTTATCTCAAAAAAGAAGCAATTCAGCTTTATGGAATCTGTGGATAAACAAAAGCTCTATCTATTTTGTTTTCGCTTTTTTTTGTTGTTGTTGATGGCCATGGGATTGAACTCTGGGCCTGGGCGGACAACTCTTCAGCTCAAGACAAGCTCTCTAACACTTGAGCCACAGTGCCACTTCTGGTTTTCTGGTGGTTAACTGGAGATAACTTTCCTGCCTGGGCTGGCTTTGAACTATGATCCTCAGATCTCAGCTTCTTGAGTAGCTAGGGTTACAGGCATGAGCCACTAGTGCCCAGTCTCTATCTATTTTGAAACATTTTTTTCTGAAATATACCCTATAAAAATGTCTAGTGTAGTGGTTAATATATAGCAGAAAATCTGTACCTTTCTCCTTGTCTTCTTTGTATGGTACACTCCAGACAATCAAGACTCTACCCCATAGACTGATGTTGCTTCTTATTATTTTTTCTCTAAAATTTTGTATTTCAATCACAACGTAAACGCCATGAAAATGAGGGCTGTGTCTGGCTATTTCAGTTACTTAAGGCTTTACAACTTTGTTCAACCTCAATAAATAAAATACTTAACATTGATCAGTCAAAGCAGCATACATAATGGGTCAAGTATCAATGATATTACCATTAAGTGCAGCTAAGAAAATCAGTATAATCCCAGAGATAATTTAACTCACAAGTTTTTAATTCACATTTTATTAAAGCAAAATAAACATCTTCATACAATGTAATGGGTCCTATTTTCCTTTTATTGTTTTAGAATTCAAAAAGAATTAAATCATGCTGAGACTGATCATTTGTGTGAATTTATAATCAGCTCAAATTCTTTTCCAATGTTGGCAATATTTTATTTTGCTAAATGAAAGATTATTTAACCAAGACATACTTTCTCACAAATATGATGGTACTTTTGCTAATTGTACTTTCTTTTTTCTTTTTTTAATGTTTTTATTGTAAAAATAGTATACAAAGGGGTTACAGTTACATGAGTAAGGTAATGTGTACATTTCCTATCTAACATTGTTACCTCCTCCTTTGTTTTTTCCCTACCATCCTTTCCTTCCCTACCTCCCCAACTTTTCCCTGCAAGTGGTAAAGTTCGTTTTCAACATAGTATCTTGTACATGTCATTGTTACAATACGTCAACCTATATCCTTGTTTCAGCATTTTGTTATTTCCCTTCCTCTCCCCAAATTAGAAAAATGTATATACAAGATGACATTGCCCCATTTGTTAGGAAATAGAAAGACCTGGAAAAAATTATATTAAGCAAAGTAAGCCAAGCCCAAAGAAACATAGGTCCCATGGTTTCCCTTATTTGCAATAACTAGTATATAAGTTAGGACAAGCAGAAAAAGTCAAAAGGTATGTATATATGACCATATAAGATGAAGTTAAATGAAATGAGCCCCAAGATAGGAACACAACTTGTTTTTACTTTCTTGCTATTGTTTTTGATATATCTAAAATTTACTATGTGATTTTTGTTTCTCTTGTATGTTCTTCCCCCACAGTATAACCCATTTTCACTGTATTTGACATCGGTGCCCTGTAACTTGTATAATTGTATTTTCTTTTATTCATCTTATTTCTTGAAGATTACCTAATACAGGGCCAAGGAATACAAAGATAGAATGGTCTTTTAGTGTTTCTACTCGTACTATGAAAAATGGACCTACAGATAGCAGTATGAGGTGAGGTGAGGGTGCTGCCAATATACATGCTCAGTTAACTATGGAGATGCTTGGTAGCGATGAGACTTGAATAGTGAGCACAAATGAGTTAGGAAGATTGGAGCAATAATGGATCCAGGGCTTTCCAAGCAGCCATGGTCCATGTAAATGCTGTTATCACTTGAGAGCTGTGTTCAACTAAGCCTTATTCAACTCAGAAATAAATGGGATGTTTGTTACATTACAACAATAAGTGATACACAGAACAAAGATATCTGGGCCAACTCAGAAATAAATGGGATGTTTGTTACATTACAACAATAAGTGATAGACAGAACAAAGATATCTGGGCCAATGAACCTGTAAATTGAAGCCTAAATCAATATCCAATAACTTTTTGTATTTATTTTCAAATTCTATAATTTCAATTTTAAAAAGTCTTCCAGGCTGGTAAGTTGGATCAGTGGTAGAGTGCTTGCCTCACATGCTTGAGGCCCTGGGTTTGATTCCTCAGTACCACATGAGCAGAAAAAAGCCAGAAGTGGCGCTATGGCTCAAGTTGTAGGGCACTAGCCTTGAGCCTTGAGCTGACGGACAGAACCCAGGCCCAGAGTTCAGGCCCCAAGACAAACAAAAATAGTCTTCCTCTATAGACTTAATAAAGTTCTACCAACACTTGAAAATTATTTTACTTAAACTGCTTTGGAAAGTCTTTTCTATCTCAAAAATATAAGAGAACACTGAACTAGAATACCAAAATTATTAGAATTGGTGAATTATCTATATACATGCTAACAATATCAACTTCTTTGTGGTAAATTCCTTACATTTTCTGAGACCTGTATACCTCCTCTGCAAAACTGGACAGGTGTGTTTGCTCACAGGCAAACACATAGTGAAAAGCAG
This sequence comes from Dipodomys spectabilis, assembly GCF_019054845.1. Taxonomy (NCBI): domain Eukaryota; kingdom Metazoa; phylum Chordata; class Mammalia; order Rodentia; family Heteromyidae; genus Dipodomys; species Dipodomys spectabilis. The sequence goes on from NW_024870771.1 coordinate 11,957,073, forward strand.
TACCAAAAAACCAAAAATACAGGTTATTTAAAAAGGATGAGACTTCAACTTTCAAGAAAATAGGGTAACCATAAAGTTTATGTTTCTTTGAGTCTGGCTTATTGTGCTCAACATAATTTTTTCCAAGTCTTTCCCTTTCCTTATGAATGAAGTAATGTCATTCTTTCTGATATAATGACAGAATGCCATTGTGTATGCATACCACAGTTTCTTGTTCCATTCGTCCACGGAAGGGCATCTGGATTGATTCCATATATTGGCAATGGTAAACAATGCTGCAATGAACACAATTGTGCTGGTGGCTTTAGTGTGGCCTGGTTTGTGTTCCTTTGGGTAAATGCCCAGGAGTGGGATTACTGGGTCATAGGGAAGTTCTATGTTTAGTCTTTTGAGGAACTACCACTGCTTTCCAGAGTGGTTAAACAAGTTGACATTCCCATCAACACCGTAGTAATATTCCCTTTTGGCCACATCCCTACCAATATCTGTTATCATTAATTTTCTTCACAATGGCCATTCTAACTGGAATGAGTTGGAATCTCAATGTTGTCTTGATTTGCATTTTTTTCATAATGTGTTGTATGCAAATTTATTAAAATAAAGGTTGACTCATATGCTATAAAAATTGGAAAATACATAAAAACTTAAAAAACAAAAATATCTCATTGATCATTCATAGTTAATATCTACTATCAGCATATTAGTGTATGTTATTCTGTTCTCTTTGCATTATTGAAATTATGCCCTATTTTTACTAAAACATGCTTAATATAGACAAATTAGTAGTTTTTCAATGGAAAGCATATGAAATGTTGCTGGATAACTGTTTTTTTTAATGAGTACATTCCTTTTTTTTATTGTGAAAATACTGTACAGAGGGGTTACAATCACATGGGCAAGATAATGAGTACATTTCTTATCAAGCATTGTAGCTTCCTCCTTTGATTTGCATTTTTTATGTCCAGAGACATTGAACATCTCTTCTTGTCCTATTGGCTGTTGTTACTTCTTCAGAGAAGTCTCTATTTAAGTCTTCAGCCCATTTATTAATTTGAGCATGTTTTGGGGAGTTAATTTTTTGAGTTCTTAGTATATTTTAGATATGAAGCCCTTGTCTAATGCATAGTTAGTAAACATCTTCCATTCAGTGGACTTTCTATTTATCTTGCTATCTATGTCCTTTGGCATGTAGGAACTTTTCAGTTTGATTCAATGCCATGTATCCAGTCTTTCTTTGATTTGTTGTGATTCTGGATATTTATTTAGGAAGGAGCCTTAGTGTTCCTTACATACCTTTCTATAATATTTTCAGGGTATATGCTGTTACATTGAGGTCTTTGATCCATTTGGAATTGATTCTGGTGCAGGGTGATATATAAGGATATAGCTTCAGTTTTCTGCATGTGTATGGCCAATTCTGCGAGCACCATTTGTTGAAGAGGCTGTCTTTCTTCTATCCTGTGTTTTTGGGTCCTTTACAAATAAGAGGTGGCTGTAGGTATGTGGGTTTATTTCTGGGTCTTCTATCCCATTGGCCTCAAGCCTATTCACGTGCCAGTACCAAGCTGTTTTTATTACTATGGCTTTGTTTGGTATTGATAGTCTTCCAGCTCTATTCTTTCTACTAAGAATCATTTTTTGATACTCAGAATCTTCCATATGAATTTTTGGATTGTTTCTTCTCTATCATTGGAGATGTTGGGATTTGTAGATAGCTTTCGGCAGTATTGTCATTTTCACTGTTAGTCCCTCCAATCCAGGGACATAGACGATTTAAGAAAAATATTTTTAAAGCAGTAAAAAATAATGATGCTTTATCCACTAAAAAAAAAAAAAAAAGAATGACATCTTCCTCATCAGAATCTATTGAAGTGGTATAATAGTTGAATTGCCTAGTCTGTCAACCAAAGTCCTTTACCCAGCAAAAATATCCTTTGAGAATGAAAAACAAATAAGGTCATTCTGAGATGAAAGATCCAAAGAAAACATGTCACCAGCAGACCAATCCTAAAATAATGATGTACTACATTTTGTAGATAGGAAGAAATGAATAAAAAGAAAATCTTTTAAATATAACAAAGAAAGAAAGAACACAGTAAGCAAAAATCTGAGTAGATTCAATGAGCTTCCCTTTATCACTCAGGTTTTATAATGTGTTTGGCAATTGAAGTTAAAAATTATAACACCTAATGTGGTTCTAAAGTCATGCTGAGAAAATATTTAAATTTTTCAAGTTGCAAAAGGCAGAAAATTGAGATATAAAAGGAAATAAGGTTTCATTCAAACTTGTAAACTGAAAACGACCAGTAAAACATTATCATGTAACTATATATAACTCAATATTGAGGAATAGACATAAGAACAGTGAATTTAGGTTAATATATCAACATTGAACTAAACATAAAAATAAGAAGATAGGAATTGTTATAGTTCATTACAAATTGTGACCCAATTTTATACAGTTTATAAAAATTTTACTTCGAATATAACAAAATAAATGAGCCAAAGGAAAGATATATCATGGAAGCATTAGTTAAAAAAGAAAAAATGGCAGAAGTTATATTTATATCTGACACAGAAGCTTCGGAGCAAAGACATTACCAGAACCAGACAGATTCTACGTAATGATAAAGGATCAATAGAACAAGAAAATGCAGCAATAATAACAAAGCCATAACATATGTGAAACAAACACAGATGTAGCAGAAAGGAAAGGGAGAGAAATCCACTATCACGGTTGCCAACTTAAATATCATTCTAAGTGATTATCAGGACTATAATACAGAAAATCTACAAGGTTACCAAAAAAAATTACCAACATGTCAACCAATATTCTACCAACCACAGACAAATACACATTCTTTTCAAGTTCTCATTGAATATGTATCAAGATAGACCACATACTGAGTCATAATGCAAGCTTGAACGTATTTTAGAGAATTGAATGAAAGGCCTCAAATATGGTATAGTCTCTCATCATGCCAAGAAATAGTTGCTGTCAAAGGCAGAAAGAAATAGAAACTCTGAACATCTGGAAACTCAACTATGTATTTATAAGTAATCCATTGGCATAGAGAGGAAAATATCCAAGACAACAGAAATGCATTGGAAAATGAAAAGACATGTCAAAATATTTCACATCTGTTTAAAGTTAGGTTAAAAGTAAAAAAATGGAGATTAACTTCAACATAATAAACAGGAGTTAATCTTCTCCAGTTTCTAGCTTCAAGAACATAAACAAAGGAAGAAGAAAAAATGGAGGGAAAAACAGCCGTAGTTAATGAATTTCAAAATTAAAAGTCAGTGAAGAGCTGTTTTGACATAATAAGTAAAATTGACAAAACTGTAGCAAAATTATACATAGATAAAAAATATAAGATGCACATATGAAAGATACATATATCTTTATACATATATACATTTGTACATATATACACACACTATAGAGAGAGACAGAAAGAAGATGAGCTATTCTTTCTATCTCAATTAATAAAGATGGAAAATGTTTAACAAAAATTAGCAAGAATAATTCAGCAGTATATAAAGTATATACTATCACAAGAAAATCTCATCTTCTTCTCCTATGGATGTTAAGTTGGTTCAATATTTCAAAGTCATTCCAGAGAAAGTGCCACATTAAGAGTCTAAAAAAGAAAAACCCTGTAATAGTCATTAAATGCAACACATACGCAAAATAAAAAAGTAAAGTTCTCCAAATATGAAAAGGAGAGTATGACTTCCTCAACTTAAAAGGAGATATTGAAAATTAATGTCTGAAAAAAAGATATCTGCCCCTACCACTTTCACTGAACATGATGCTCAAGTTTACTGCTACACAAATGGAAGAATCTGCAAAAAGACTCCCAAAATTAATAGGTTAAAAAGTATTGCACAATTGAAGAAAAATAAAATATTTTTGTTTTTCTGTACTCACAGTTAATATGTAAGAGAATAGAATACCATTTGCAACTACTCAGTAGCTAAAAGTAAGTTTAATTCAAACACTAATAGGCCTTATATACTAAAAATTACTAAACATTAATGAAAAATACCGTATCTATACAAATGGAGAGATACATCATAGGCATAGATTAGAAAAAAATCAGTGGTGTTGTTTCAATTCTCCCCAAATTGATAGATAACAAGTATAAAGCAATTTCTATCAAATTCAAATTAAGATGTTTCAGTATATTCCAAAGATTATATAGAAAAATGAAAGAACCATAGTAAGTGAAAGATTTTTTTTTTTAAAAAAATGAATAGGTCAAGTGAAGGAAGGCGTCTGAAAGAGAAGGAAGGAGGGCAGGAGAAAGGAAGCGAAGGAGGAGTCTACCCTACTTCCAGATACTTCACAGCTATCCTAGTAAACTTTATATAATATTGTTGGACAGATAGACAGATCTATGAAGCAGAAAAACAACATACAATTAGATCCACATAAATATGTACAATTGATTTTTTACAACAGCTTAAAAACAATTCAATGATAGAAAAGTTACTATTAAAACTAGAAGCATATGACAGAAAGTCTTTGACGTCTAAAACAAGGTGAAAAAAAAGTGGATTTATTTATGATAAATCAGACTTCATCCAAAAATTTTTACTCCACCAAAGATTGCATTTATGACACCATGAGGCAAACAATGAAGCTATACTTAAACTACTTATCTGATGGAGGTCTAGTATGTTGTATATGCAAATTACTCTTAAACCCTGACAGTAAGAAAACATTTGCTTACAATGGGGAAAATACATGTAGAGAATTTTCACCAGAATGGACATTCAGATGCCAAAGCACAAGAAAGATGTTCTGTATCATCAGCCAATAGGCAAATTAAAAGCCACAGTTAGCTATCACTACATAGCTACCAGTGTGCCAAAAAAAAAAACAAAGTGACAACACCAAATGCTCTCCAGGATGTGGTGAAATTGGATCCTTCACACATTGTTGGTGGAAATAGAAAATAGGACAGACATCTGGAATACAGTTTGGCAGGTTCTTTCAAAAGTATTTATGTTACTACCATATGGCCTAGCAATTACAATCCTTGACATTTATTTCAGAAGAAAAAATATTCATGAAAAAAGACAATTTTATATATCAACTTCATATGTAGTAACACTATATTGGAACTAGCTCAATTCTCCTTTGACAGGTGATTGTGTCAACAAACTGTGGTAATCAAAACCATGGAAACTTACTTGGTAACCAGAAAGGATTGGAGAAAATGAAAAGGAGTAAATGAAAAGAGTGTATATATATATATATATATATATATATATATATATATATATATACAACTTTGTGAATCTATAGATAATTAGGCTAAGTAATAAAAGCCTACAGGTTACACACTACATGATTTATATAACACTCATGATAGTACAAAAGTTATGGGATGGAGAAGTCATTGGTACTAGATAAACATTACCATTAAAAAGCAAAATGGGATGCTAGAAAATTTCTGTATTTTTATTAAAACAGGAACATTAGCTTGTTTGTGATGTTATTTTTCACAAAAATCTCTTTCAAAGCCAGGTGCTGATAGTTCATACCTGTAATTTCTAGCTGGCTCAAAATGATGCAGTGTCAACCTTCAGGGACAGCACCAAGGTCCTGAGTTCAAGTCCCAGGATCAGCACACATACAAACACACACACACACACACACACACACACACAAAAGTTGTCTTGCAAAATGTTGCTATTAGAAGACTTCAGTAAAGGACATACAGAATGTCTATATTATTTTTGACAACTATGCGTGAATCTATAATTATCTCAGAATCAAAATATAATGAGGAATGGATGAGAGACGATGTTATTCTGGTTCACCTAAGGCAACACTGGTTTGGTATTTTGCCCAATATTTCAAATGAAGGCCAGCCATTGTATTAAAGAATCACAAGGAAAATACTCAAGCATGAAACATCTCCCTTCCTCTAAGTGATACATTTACACTTCTTCAAAGAGAATACCTTAGACTTGTGGCTCAGGAAAAGAAATGCTAGGAGAATGATTACATTTTCTCAAAACAAATAAATAATACACCGAAGAGAAAAATTACAATCTCTTAAAGCTGTTTCACAAAACCAGGGAGCATTTTTAAAAAGGTAAATAGATAATAAATAAAGATAAAGAAAGTTGGTAGGATGCAGGTTAGTCAGAAAGTCATTTCACAAGAGTAAGTGGTTAGAAAAATTAGGGTGCTTGCCAGGAAAAACGCAGTGTTAGTTAGCAGGTGCATGTCTTTGAAGGACCATAAGTGAGACAAATAGGAGGTTTATCTTCTCTCACAAGTAATGAGTGTTTCCTAAAAGGTAGTTTTAATAGATGATTTTTAGATTATGCAAAAACTAACATAATGCCATATGAATTGAAATCTTGTCATTGAACACATTATTAGAAAATAAAACTAGTGCATCAAATACTATACTGTTTTTATACTAATGTAATTCATTTACATTAAAATATACTTAATTTTATATTTTTCGAAAAAAGTATAAGTAAATGATAGCATAGGTGGCTCATTGTTAGAACAATTTTAAAGTGTTTAGTAATATTACTATGAATTTTTACTAGAGGCAAATGATTAAATATCACTAGAACTTTTCAATTGCATCTAAAAAAGTGTTCCCAGGATGATAGAAAGTTTGGGACTCAGGAAAAGAGTACTCAATTATGGAGACTGTATACTGAATTCTTGACTACATCCTCTCCTTCTCCACTTCAGTCTTCTACAGCTTCCCTCTTTACCCCACCCCACCTGCTTTTTGTTTTTGTTTTGTCGGTTGTGGGGCTTGAACTCTGGGCCTGGGTGTTGTCCCTCAGCTCTTCAGCTCAAGGCTAGGGCTCTACCACTTGAGTCACAACACCACTTTTCTGAGTGGTTTTTGGAGGTAAGTCTCACAGACTTTTTCTGCCCAGGCTGCTTTGAATTGTGATCCTCACAGATTACAGGTGTGAGCCACCAGCACCCAGCTCAAGAAAACATACACAGTATTGTAGGCATATATATATATATATATATATATATATATATATTATCAAACTGACTAAAATACGATATACATAGGCATCTGTGGCTCACACCTGTAATCCTAGTTAGTCAAGTGGCTTAGATCTGATGATCACTGTTCAAAGCCAGTCCAAACAGAAAAGACTCTTATCTCCAATAAACTACTAAGAAAGAACTGAAATTGGAGCTGTGGCTCAATTTGTACAATGCTAGCTTTGAGCCAAAAAAACTGAGGGACAGCATCCAGGCCCATGGTTCAAGCCCCAGGCTCAGCAAAAACAAAACAAAACAAAACACAGAGGACTCCAATGATATAGCTCCCTTGAACTGACAATTTAATAAAATAAAAACCAGGAACTAGAAACGTGTTTTTTTTTCCTTCCTAAGGGGCTTGGTAATAAATGGGTGGGAGGTAAACAGAGGGAAGGAGGAATTATGGCCACAATTAGTTATAACAATGTGCATAAGTACAATTAAAACTGGCTAACAAGGGGAAAGCTGGGGTTGGTAGAGATGGGGGAATGATTGAAAGGATAATGCTGATAAGATGCATTGTACTTATAAAATGACATGTGGAATTTAAACCTCTTTGTACCACTATTCTAAAATAATGAGGAAAAAAAATCTGAGCCAAGCATTAACATGCTTATAGCCGATGTTTAATGATGAATGAATACGATAATAAAAAAACACACATTTTTAACACACTTTAAACACATTTGAAACACAGAACTACAGTAACTTGAAGAATATAATGATTTACAATATAAGCAAGCATCTCTCTTAAACTTCGGTATGTTGTTATACTCCTTTCTAAGTGGTAACTGGCTTCTAACATTCCATCCTTGGCAATTCTGTAATATCGTCAGTCTTTTCACTGGAAGCACTTCCAGCATTTATATTAATGAATTCATCTTTGCTGACCTCCTGGGTTTCTTGCATTTGAACAATGTCAATATTCCTAAGCTCTATTTGTTCAACCATTCCATTTGCCTGCAATTTAAAGTGTTACCACTTTTGATTTCTTTCGTAGCAAGTTCATTTTTGCTTCCTGATTTCCTTTTTGAAAATCACCATTATTTTTGTAAAACTTCACAGAGTCTTCCTTGGAGAGACATGAGACAATGTAGCTCTACCCCTTTCCTTATCTGTACAGAAGCTGACTAGCTGATCCCAGTGATGCTAACTCCAAGACTTTGGAAGAATTTACATGATTGGTCACTAACCATATAATGCACCTGTTACTTATTTGATGATTTGTGGATTAAAGAATTAGCAGCAAAGTTTGTCATTATTTATGGTAACAATATTTGAACTGTTTTAGAAGACTTTGTTACTTAACTAAACTGTCTTAAATATGATAGGTGCATTTCAGAAACTTACAAAGTAAGGACTGCTTCTATTATGTAGTATCTGTTTGCTCATTTTATAGAAAAGGAAATTGAGGTAGAGCAAGATTAAATTCCTTGCCTGTAGTTCCAAATAGTAAAACCTGACTTTAAGTATAAGCAGACTCACTCCAAACATTGAGTTAAATGTGGCATCCCATGGTTTCATTCTGGGCCCTAAAGCTGGCCTCACAACTAGGCTTCTTGGGAGGTGAAGTCTTTGAGTAGCAGCACTAGTTCACCAAAGACCCAATTTTCTGCTAATACCAGAGACTTCAGTTCTCATGGTGGTGTCTGATCAACTAAACTCAAAGTACAGGCAATTTCATGTCTCCATCACTGCTTATGACTAGAACCCCAACCATCTGTTACCCAGTGTAAGACCTTGAAGTTGTTCCCCTTAATATTTGAGCACTGTGTCTGTATTTATTTTGCATTATCATTTTTCTTGGCTTGAAACTGGTCTTTGTCTTCCTGACGCTCTTTCTGATTAAACATCTAAAATTGAGATTTAGGTCTCTCATACCATTTTTAGAGCAAGTTGGTAGAATTCCAACCTCTCAAGTACATGTCTGACATATATTGGACCACAATTGAAGTAGTCTGAATTCTGCTATTGACTGAATTTATGTCACTTAATCCCTTTTCCATACAATTCTTAATTTAAAAAAAAATGTAATGTCAGTTTGGTTTCTTTTCATTTGTGTGACCCAGATAGCGAAGTGTGAGATAGAGAATTGTGTGCAGATACTTACTTCCTTAGGAGATGATCCCAAGTAAAAGAAGTAAGGTTAGGGTCTGGGAAGGTGGCTCAGTGGTAGAGTGCTTGACTCTATATACATGAGGCCCTGGGTTCGATTCCTCAGCAACACATAAGCAGAAAAAGCTGGAAGTTTTGCTGTCGCCCAAGTGGTCAGGCGCTAGCCTTGAGCTGAAGAGCTAAGGGACAGTGCCAAGGTCCAGAGTTCAGGCCCCATGACCAATTGAAAAAAAAAAAAAATGTAAGGTTATAGGGAATGTAATCTAGGGAAGGAAGAAAAGTCAATAATAGCCAGTAATAACCCAGGAGACTGGTAAAGCAAGAGGAATTTGACAGCGAGAGAGCATGGAGAAGATAAAGAATAGTGTCCATATTTGGCAGCCCCAAAGATAGAAAACTGGAACACATGTTTACTGGTTGATGGCTGACTACTTGCTTGATACTTTTCCTGAATGCATACAGGTGGATCTGGTGGTTCTAAGAGCTACAGTACAGGACCTAGAAACGGAACTCCCATCTGTGTGAATGTTGGTTTATAACAAATTGCCTATTACAAGGGTGGATGACATTGTAAAGAGGACAAAGGTGCAAGAATTGGGGCAGCAAGAATATCTATTGCACTATTCCACTGTAATAGGAAATCTGATCTCAGAGAGTTTAATTACTTTGCCAGATAACATCTAGTTAGAAATTGGCAACCCCATGCTTCAGATTTTACTCTCTGAGCTTCAGCCTACCTGTTCTTCCCCTCATACACTTCCACCTCCAAGACAGTCAGGCATTTTCTGGGCTTCTTCACAGCTGGGTGGGTATAGCAGGATGGTTTACTTTGTTGCACACCATTCAGAAACTTATCCTTTCCTTACAAAGTTAAGAGTTTGACATTAGAGATGTAGGTTTTTCTTTTCTTGAGTCATTTGGTTGGTTGTTTTAGATTTTGCTTTAGTTTTTTATTCTTTTTTTTTTTTCAATCTTCTACCACTTTTTTTTGTTTTTTTTTTTGCCAATCCTGGGGCTTGTACTCTAGTCCTGGACACAGTCTCTGAGCTCAAGACTAGCACTCTACCATTCAAGCCACAACACACTTTTTCTGTGATTAATTAGATATAAGAGTCTCATGGACTTTCCTGCCTGGGCTGGCTTTGAACCACAGTCCTCAGATCTCAGCTTCCTGTGTAGCTAGGATTACAGGCATGAACTACGAGAGTCCAGCTTGTACCGCTCATAATTTCCAAGTGGACAAATGCAAAGTACTTGCAATTAATTTCAAATAGTTACAATGCATTCATGAGAATAAAGAAATATAAAAGGTGTCCTGTAACTTTATGTAAATGGAAAGGCGGTTTTCTCTCGTTATATGTATGCATTTGAGTGTGCATGTGCGTGTGCATTTGCCAGTGTGCATGCACGCACAAGAAGGTCATGGAGAAGAAACTTTGAGTCATAGTATATAACACAGGCTCAATTATTTTCATGTGTATGTTCAAACCCTTCCTTCTTTCCAAACTAGCCAGGCCTGTTATATTTTCCCTATCCATAAAATATTCAGTCTCAAAGGCAGTTGGGAAGAATAAAGAAATTACTACCTATAGAAATCTGAGGACATGCCCCCAAACACTAACATCAACCACTAAAGTCATACATTTATGACCAATCTGAGAAGCAGGACTTGTGAGTAGTCATTCAAAATGGGAACAACTGAGAGGAAAATCACCATTTTTAGGTATATGAAAAGATATCTATAAGATTAAATTAAATTCAAATGTTACTGCCATTTTCTTTGTGTCCTTATCCAACTGATTCTTACTAGCCAATGCTACAGATCTGCAAACACAGTATTTATTTTCCATTTAAACAATGAAAATCTACAAACAAACATAATGGGTAGTAAAAGACAAAAAAACATTACATGTGGACATGATAAACAGGACTCTAACCATTCACACAGTAAGACCAAAGGAGGATATTCTCCTTCTTTTTTTTTGGGGGGGGGGGTCTGGTCATGGGACCTGAACTCTGGGCCTGGGCACTGTCCCTCAGCTCTTCAGCTCAAGGCTACCACTCTACCACTTGAGCAACAGAGCCACTTCTGGCTTTTTTTTCTTTTTGCTTATGTGGTGCTGAGGAATCCAACCCAGGGCCTCAGGCATGCAAGGCAAGCGCTCTACCACTGAGCCACCTTCCCAGCCCCCAAAGGAGGATATTCTTAAGTGAGGATCACAAAAGCTCACTAGCTATGTGCATATGATTATATAAAACGATGCTTATCAAAATGAACTTCAAGAAATGAAAACAAGAGACTTTTTTATTTTACTTTTTGTGGTTTTTTTTTAATTTTTCTTTTTTGGGTTTTCCCCCTTTCGTCACTGTTTTTGATTTGTATACCTTTTCTCTTGTAAGTTTATGTAAGTGTAAGGGGAAGGTCAGGGGAAACAGAATTGATTGGCCAAAGGGTAAACTAATTCGGCAATGATAATCACTAGACACTATGTTGAAAATGAACTAGACAACTTATGGGGATAAACTGGGAGAAAATTTGGGAAGGAGTAACACTATTCAAAAAGAAATGTGCTCTTACCTAATTTATGCTACTGTAACCCTTACAACAATCACTTTTACAATTTAAAAATAATGTCTTAGGAAATGTAGGGTAAAATGTCCATGCTAGTAAACGCATTCTATTCAAAATATGGATTGTATTCAGAATTCTACAGGATAAAAGACCTGTTTAATATGGACTTGATTTGCAAATAGCCTTACACTCTGTGCAAAACATTAAAATTTCCATAAACTGAGATGTGGAATTCCATCTCAAAAGAAACCTCAGGCTTTGTGGTAGCAGCAGTGACTTGGAGGTACTGTGTGAAGTGTGAAGTGTGAGTATGAGTGTGTGTGTGTGCATTGTTTAGCATAGTCCATTTGTTTCTCATGGTAGGATATTTCCAGTCTCATTGGGCCTATTACATAAGAAACACTGTCAGTGACCCAAATTTATTCTATAAGAAGCATTCCTGGAAAGCATCAGTAGACCAGAGATTTGAGAAAAAGAGAGAGAGAATATTTAGAGCATAATCTGCTTACAGCTTTTATGTGGCTTGAAATAAAGCCATTATATTACTTTTCTACTTTTACGGCAATTATACAATTAGATGGTTTACTGATCCTTCAAAAACAACCTTCATAGATTCAAGGGAGAACTCAAATACTTTAATTACTTAGAAAAAAGGAAAGTCAAAGTTCAACAAAATTAACACCAGAAAGTCAGTACTTACATATTTGCATTTCAGATCTAACTGCCACACATAGAGAAATACGTGGCGTGTTGTCTCTCTGAACCTGACATCATTCACTTAATATCATTTTTTCCAGGCACAAGTTTTTAAAAGTCACGGGGTAATTGCACTTTTTCCTCATGGGTTCAGTTGGCTCTGTGCAGCATCAGATTCCACTGCAAAACGGATAACTGATTTGCCATAAAAATTAAATGGGGTAAACTATGGAAACTGGAATGCTTCTCAGACTGAATGAGACTGAACAATAAAATCAATACCAAAACTTGTCTAAGTTAAGAATAATGTCAATGAACTATTAGTATTGGTAGATTTAAGTCCATGATTCACTATGCTAGCCATAAACCCTATTTTAGCCATTTCCATAATTCCTCATTCTTTAGTCACGTAGGTCACAGGTAAGTAAAACCATTAATAATCCAAGGATTACTTTTCACCATAAGAGTGACATGGACAGGGGCTCTTGACTCCATCTTGTTCTCGTGTGAAGTAGTCACTGTAAACTTTTCTCTCACTTACTGCTTGCTTCTTTCTCTTTCTTTTTTCCTTCTTCCATGCTTTCTCTTTCTCTCTCTCTCTTTCTTTCTTTGCTTTATTCTTTAGCTCTCTCAATTTCTTCAGTTATGTACTATTGGAGTGGGTCTCTACCCAGACTATCCTCACAGTGTGATAACTCAATTCTCAATGCCCTACTATAAATTTCATTCAGATCTAAAAGAAAAGAGCTCAAAGGTCCCAATCACAAATTAATGACAAGGACATAGAAATGTATATATTTGGATCTCAGCAGTACCTATTATATGCCTGTATCAAACAGCATATTCTATCATATTCTATAATAGGATGAAAACTATTACACATTGTTACCTTGTTGTAAAATTATTACTTGTCATCATAATTTCATATTTTTAAAAATAAATGCAAAGTTGTTGTTTCCAATAATCAAATTAAAAACTAAATAATATTCAGTAACTATGGATTTTAAATCAATCTAATGATGAGACATACTAGCTGTCATTTTAACAAATGCCAAAGCCTAATCTAGAAAAAAAAAAATTCTTGAATAAATATTTACTTTACTTCCATTCCTTTCATTTGGTACTTTTTCTAGAAAGTACAATCTATGATTAGACAGAATAACTGAATTTATGTACTTTTAATAATGGTTGAAAATGTGATCAAACTAAGCAAACAGAAAGATATCCAAGTCCTACTAAAATACACAAATTTACCTAATATGACAAAGAGTGTTTGCAGATGACAAGAGTTTCAGCAGGTTGAAATGAAATCATCCTAGATCAGGATATAAATATAATCATGTTTACAAGAAAGAAGCACAGGAATCTCTTAAACACGGAAGAGGCAAGATGATCATGGAGACAGATAATGGAGTAATATGGATGCAGCAAGGAATGCTGGCATCCTCTAAAAACAGGATGAGCAAGGGATGGATTTCCTCTGAACATTCTCTAGGAGAGTGACTTTACCAGTGCCTTGATTCCTACTGTTTGGTAATGATTTCAAATGTCTGGCCTCCAGAACCATACTGTTCAACTGGTTCAAGTCACTGAATTTGCAGTAATTTGCCACAGGAGTCACAGAAAACTAATAAACCTTATTCCTAGATTCTGCATATTATCCAAAGTATCTTTTTATTTGTTGGGCTAATCCAAAGCCATAAACTATTACCAACTTAGTACACAAGTTAGGTACACAAGCTAGGTAGCTCTAAATATAAAACAAAACAAATAAAACAAAAAACAAAAAGAAACAGCTTCTATCTTCTAGTTATTCTTAGAGCAAACAACAGTTACTGTATTTTATGTATTATCAGGCAAAGAATATAGTTACAATACAATAATATTTTAAATTCTGGGACTTTGTAATAAAGAGCACTGTATCTGCCTAGTGTATTACTACTTAGCTTTTAAAAATAAGTTTGTAAACAAATAGATTAACATAGAATTGCATTTGTATATGCTAGGTATAAAAAGAAGACTGTACTATGAAATAACTTTTATAGTACATAAAAATGATCAGCACCATATGGCTCAAGGCATTATTCGCACATTTCCCTAGGTAGTGGGTCTTAGGTATTTATTTTAATATTCATTTTCTCTTATTTTCCAATTCCCTTATTTTTAAATAATAAAACAACAATGGAGTATTCTATTAAATATTGTCTGGGCTCAGGGCCAGTTAGAAACATATTTGAGATGTAAAAATAACACGGGGAAGGAATGTGAACTCTGATGAGCATATATTCCCCAAGTGGAAGGCCTTGGGAACAATACCAATGCTTTGATGCCATCAATCAAATGAGCTGTCATTAATAACAACTTTCAAGCAGAAGAAAACTCACCAGTAGATTCAGTATTCAAAGCAAGTATCACCATGTAAGATGAATACCATCTTAGAATTGAGGAAATAATGATAATTTTTAGAAAGTATTCTAGGATTTTATTCTGCCCAATGCTGAAGTATCACCGTTTGTTCTAAACAGGTGTTTGACTGTGAAGAGGCAACACATAATCCTATTGAAGGAACTGTGGGGGGGTCTCTCACACTGCATTCCAGCACACACCTCAGCCCTGCAGAAACCTCCAATGCCCAGTGACAACTGAGAGACTTCCTGAAGAGAAGCCAGGAAGCAGGCTGCAGCCACAAGAAATCCTCTGATTGTTGCTCTGCCTTTGATATTCTATCTGGAAAGAATATCCACTTAACTGTTAATAGCTGTGGTAAGTATTTCTCAATTTGAAACAAAAACCAGACTGTGAATACAGCATTCTTTTGTTTTAGCTTTATAAAGCAGATAACTGTAAGCTGATAAACCTCCAGACTGAGATGAACATTAGTATCACTACTGAGAACTAAATTGGATTTTTTTTTTACTTGTGATTCTGAGCCATCTCATTTTTTGGCCTATATCTCTACCATGATAAACGGAGTGCAGCAAGCATGGGAGAAGGAAGCTATTGCTCAGCACTAGCATCTTTGCTTCTACTGAGGGAATCTCCATTCTTTCACTGTCCTAAATTGGGATCCTTTGTATTGCAATGACAAGCTTTCTGTTTGAGTCACTATAAGTGCCATTTTGCATGTAAAATCTGTATTTTGTTATTTTTAAATACATGTTTATTGTAAAAAGATTGTACAGAGAGGTTACAGTTACATGAGCAAGGTAATGAGTACATTTCCTATATATTATATCTCTTTGAGGGGTTAATGCATTTTTAGCCTTCCGGATGCTGAAGTACTCAGTTAGGTTCAGAAACTGGACCAAGGTAATTGAGCCTGAATTTAGGGAACCTTCTGTGTAAATCACTTATTTCTCTGTTGGCACACTAGCTCAACTGGAATTACCTTCACACCTGCTAGGGGCAGGGCTGAAGAGCTAGAATTAGAATAAACCATACATCCAATTCTGAGGGACTCTTAGTGAGGCGTGTATAGTTTAATTGCCAATCTTGTTCATCAGTTTCTTAAGAATCTATATCAATCTCTGGCTATTTATTTGTTCAACTATAGGACAGGATTGTCAGTGATTACTGGCAGCTCAGACTAAACTCCGCTGCCTTTCACTATGTCAGTGATGTTTGTGCATGCCTAACTTGACTGCTTGATTAAGGGTGATGTTTTGAATTTCCATAGTCACATAAGATTTAACTCCTCTACAGATATAGAATAGCTCCTGTAGATTGCTAGTGAAGAATTACAATAGACAGCAAATATAGGCAGATTCTTAAAGAATGAAGGAAGGCCAGGTGACAGTGGCTACCCCATGATATTAGATATTCAGGAGGCTGAGACCTGAGGATTACAGGTTGAAGCTAGCACAGGAAGGAACATCCTTGAGACTCTCTCTCCAAGTAAGTCAGAAATGGAGCTGTGGATCAAAGATAGAATACCAGTCTTGGACAAAGAAACTCAGGGACAAGACTGAAGCCCTGAGTTCAAGCCCCAGGACCAACACACACACACACACACACACACACACACACACACACACCACACACACACACACACACACACACACACACACACACACATACAATGACGAAAGATAATTTAACAAATACAAGTGGAAGAGAACAACTCCAAGGAGAAAGATTCCTTGAGCCAGAAGTGAAATTGCTGGTGAAAACTGAAGGATTCTGGGAGTCTAACAAGGGAGAATGGCATTACCATCAGTGCAAACATCACATGTGAATGCCCTACATCAGGTACTGTGCTGCATAGTACTGTGCTGTAAGGTTTTTCAGAATAGCTGAAGAACAAAATCTACTCACAAAAAGAATGTAGAATGATGGATAATGATATGAAAAAGGTTAACAAATTCTCATTATCAACTACTTTATGGACATTTTACTTTATCATAGTCCATTCAGTTACTGTTGAAAAGATTCTTTGAATCAAGAAGTGTTAATATAACATTTATATAGAAACAATAAAATATACAAGTAAAAACTGAGTGTTTGCCAGGTATCAGTGGCTCACACCTGTAATTCTAGCTACTCAAAAGGCTGAGAACTGAGGCTTGAGGTTCAAAGCAGCAGACAAATCCCAAAAGACACTTATCTTTAAATAACCAGCAAAAAGCAGGAAAAGGTATTGTGGCTCAAGTGGTAGAGTGTCCACCTTGAGCAGAAAAGCTAGGGGAGTATGACAGGCCCTGAGTTTAAGGTCCAGTATGGGTGCACATGAAAGAGAGAGAGAGAGAGAGGGAGGGAAAGAGAAGGAGGGAGGGAGGGAAGAAGGAAGGAAAGAAGGAAGGAAGGAAGGAAGGAAGGAAGGAAGGAAGGAAGGAAGGAAGGAAGGAAGGAAGGAAGGAAGGAAGGAAGGAAGGAAGGAAGGAGGGAAGGAAGGAAGGGAGGGAGGGAGGGAAGGAGGGAGGGAAAGAGGGAGGGAAAGAGGGAGGGAGAGAGGAAGGAAGTGGCTCTGTAGCTCAAGTGGTACATCACTTGCCTTAAGCTGAAGAGTTGAGGGACAGTGCCCAGGCCCAGAGTTCAAGCCCTACGACCAACAAAAAAAAAAAAAAAAAAGGAGGGAGGGATGTAGGGAGGGAGGAAGTAGGGAAAGAAAATGGATTCAAAGATTTAGATTTAGAAGTATATATTACTTACCCTGATATGCAATAATGGTAGCTTGCTAAGTTGGTGTAAAAAAAAAAATGTAAGGAAGGACCTATAGTGTACTGACATAATTTCTGGTTGCATAGAAATGGTAAACAAGGGAAGATATGGCTAAGGAAGCTGGTATAGATAACTGATGGTAACCCTGCAACCAATGATCTCCTGCAGGTAATGATCTTGACACTCAGCCATTAAAACAAATATTGGGCCTATTCTCAATTTCTGCTATATTATTTGTGTTCTCAGTGGAAGAGACCTTGATTCTGATGCAGTTGGAACATACATGAAGGATTTTATCTGGACATCAGGAAGCCCAAATGAAGAACAACCTTTAAGATTATCCTGTCTTTTCATCAGGGACTTGATTTGTTTCTACTTCCATCCTCGTGTTAAATGTGGTTCTGTTCATAACATTGTTGCCTACAGCAGCAGGAATGAGATATTTTCTAGTCATTTGCAGCCTATTTTTTTCATTTTTAAAAATATAACAGATTTTGTTTTGTATCTCATTGGGCCAAACGGGTGTGAACATAACCATCCCTAAATAAAACTGGGCACTCAGTATGAAAATCATAGGCTTGTTTAAAAATTGCTCACTTAGGAAGGACTGTCACAGGTGGCTCCCATTGTCTTTCCCAGGGCCTTGGTATTAGCTCAATTCTATGTTTAGGCCAGGTCTGGAAATAGGTCTATGCCCACCATGATCTGCTGATAATAGATCCTAGAAAAGACTATCATTTTTTTTTGTTTCGTTCTTAATGTTATGGTATCTGGCATATAGAAGTCCTGGAAAACTATGTGACAATATTAAAAGTAAACTCTGAGTATTATATATCAAACACAACCTAAGTGCTTTCATAATTCTCATTTAATGTTCTTTCTGCTTTAAACTTCCCTTTCCAAACCATAATTCAGTATGAATAAAGACCAACTCTTCTTATTGTGCAGCTGGCATTGCTAAATATAAAAAAAAATATTTCAGTAAATACCTTTGGAATCATTTAAAACAGAATGCAGAATTTGGAATCATAGAATGGTCAAGTTGTAAGGAATATAAGAAGTTAACTAAATCACCCTTCCTGTTTTATGGAAAGGGGCAGTAAGACACAGAACTGTGCACAAATTAACCTAACATGGCATAAATAGATATGAAAGAACTAGAAATTATGACTTGATTTTTCTTAACTCCAAGATTAGTGTTAATTTGTTTTTCCTATGTATTGCGATTTCTGCAAATTCAGAAATTCATACTTTGAGTTCATAGTTTGGGTGTACCATTTGTCCAGGTCCTCTGAGAATCAAAAATATATCTAGGCACCTGTAATACTAGCTACTCAGGAGGCTGAAATCTGGTGTTTAAGACTTGAAGCCAGCCCAAACAGACAAATTCAAGAAACTCTTTTCTCCAATTATCCAGCAAAAAAGCTGGAAGTGGATGTGGGTATCCATTGGAAGAGTGCCATCTATAAGCAAAAAAGGTAAGTGAAAGCCTGAGGTCTTATGTTCAAATCCCAGTATTGACACTTTGGCACACAGACACATACACACAAGCGCGCACACACACACACACACACACATAAAACAGAAACAAGGTAATACTGCTTCCTTCATATTTTTGCTATGACAAGTCAGTCATCAAGAGAAAATATTTTGAGACCAGAATAGACAAAGCAACCATTAAAAAACAAAAGCCTTAATATCAACCCATATTTCATCATTAAGATTTTAATATTTTATAAGCATCATTTTGATAAATGCTCAAATTAATAGATGTGACAGTTGTCCAGTGATTCTGCCAGCAACTTAGGATTATAGCTATAGTTGTTGGGTTCATCAAGGAAAAATGCCAAAAAGACTCTGTTCCTCTTTCTTTCTTTAAACAAACAATAACAACAAAAATAAAAAAATATTTTATGTCCCAATTAGTGGCATTGACTGATCAATATGGGAAAATTTAATAAAATTGGGTTCCAATTTCGTGTAATGCCAGATAATTAAAGAATTACATAAGACACATTCATAGAGGGTAGAGAAAGAGAGTTCACAGTTGAAATGGAAACTCAGTAAAAAGAAAAAGAACAGGTCAAAACAAAGAAATACTGAGTAAAATTTAGACATATTGGAAAAATCCAATTCAAGAATTGAATTCTAAATACATATCTCATATTACATAATTTGTTATTCAATTCTGCTATTCTCTCTTCCTTGTCAAATGTCTCAGATGTATAAGCTAGTTAAAAAGTCATGGTAGGTGGGCATTGATGCCTTATTCCGTAATCTTAAACTACTCAGCAGGCTGAGATCTGCAGATCAGGATTCAAAAGTAGACAAGGCAGGAAAGACCGAAGAGATTCTTATCTCTAATAAACTACCAAAAAATGGTTAATGGAACTGTGGTTCAAGTGGTAGAGCCTTAGCCTTGAGCAAAAAGAAGCTGAGGGTCAGCACCTAGACCCTGAGCTCAAGCCACAGGATGGCACACAAACTTTAAACCTTGAGTGCTCTCCCAGAACTCTCTCTCCCTTTCCCTCTCTTCCCTTCTCTCCCTCTGTCCCCGCCACCTCTCTCCCCACTCTCTGTATCCACCCTCAGTATCTTCCTTAGCATCTTCCTTTTAAAATGTTGTCTGGAGTTATAACTAATAGATGAGGGTTGTGTAATCTTTTGTAGTTGGTGGTAGTGGTCATGAGGCTTGAACTCAAGGCCTAGGCTGTCCCTGAGCTTTTTTGTTCAAGGCTAGTGCGCTACCATTTTGAGCCACAGAGCCACTTCAGGTGGTTAACCACTTTTCTGGTGGTGAACTAGAGATAAGAATCTCATGGACTTTCTTTCTGGTGCTGCCTTAGAACCCTGATCCTCAGACCTCAGTCTACTAAGTAACTAAGATTACAGGAGTGAGCCACCAGCCCCCAGCTCCTAATCTTATGCTTCATCATTTTTCATTTCTCATACATGTTAAGGTCAGACTAGCTTCTACCAAAAAGAGTGAAATAATGAACATTAGTTAGTGACTGAAACAAATTTTGAATGATTTATGAAAGGCTATGTTAAGCAGTAGATGCTTCTTTGCTTTAGGAGAAATTTCCCACCTTTGAAGGGGAAATATAATCATGAGGAAAACATCAACCATGTTCACTAAGGCAGGGTGAGGATGGATCTAAGGAAGAATAATAGCATTGTTCAACTCTTGTGTTTCCCTGGCCATTTAAGTGCATCAATTATGATCCAATATGATCTCCTAGCAAAATAAAACCTGTAAGGGAAATATGCACAGATCTTGGCTAAATCAGAAAAAGAAAGTCGCACTGGATGACCCAGAGCATTCACAGGATCCACTTATGCAAGACTTCAACTGACTGTGGCTCAGTACATCAACTGTTAGGGCCACTAGATTTTCAACTAGATCTGTTTTTACTGGCATTCAAATCCTAGTTGCTTTATTTATTTATTTATTTTATTGTGAAAATACCGTACAGAGGGGTTGCAATTACATGGGCAAGGCAGTGAGTACATTTCTTATCAAACATTGTTGCCTCCTCCTTTGTTTCCCCTTCCTAGTTGCTTTTTTTAAAAAAAAAATCTTGGATAGGTGATGTTAATCTTTCTTAAACACTCCACTGTAAATAAGTTATATCTCTGAGAGGCAGACAGATTTTTCTAGGCAACTTCAAGGAGTATAAGTGAAAACATTCATTTCAACTTCATTGTATTTATGAATCACCATGTATGGATTTTTTTCCTTCTTTAAAATGTTCTGGCATTAATACAGATATGTTTAGAAGCCTTCACATTTTGTCTTGCTCATCAATGTTCCTGGAAAGACAATGGCATTATTTAGTGGGTAAGCCACTCAGCAAATATACTTTTATGTATTCATTTTTTTCATTCATTTACTCATCCATGCATCTAGACATTATTTATCCAGTTACATATTTAAATTAACTGTGTTAGAATTGTAGTGAAAAACTGTGAGCAAAATACTTAAACTGTGCTTCTTCATTTTGTATGCTAATAAAGATAAGGTGACAGCTATGTCATAGAATCTAAGAGTTAGTACATATGTAGCATTGAAAACAGTACCAAGAAGGTGAAAACTACTATGAAATCCCAGTGTTTCTGCTGACATTCCTAGTTTCCTTGTTGACTCACTCACATTTTTTTCTCATTACCAAACTGAGGTACCTGGAAATTGTGAAAGAAATTATGCTGCATTTTTGTATTGTTTTCTTTTGCCTTTTGATGACAGTGTCTCATTAGAGGTTATAGGCATGTGCCAAGCTCTGAGCTGCATTATCTGGACACAACTAGTGAAATAAGTATGTATTAATAAACACAAATCAGTAGTTACTAAAAAGGAGATTAGAAGCATTTATTGAATTGATCACTGTCTTATTCGATACTTCAGTCTCTCTAACAGTTCCACAGGTAGGCATATCTGTTTCCAATGTATTTCCATTGAGTGTTACTCAATCAGGAGACAATTGACTAAAGAAAGACTAAGTGGCAGGAAAAGACAGAGAAGACTGAGCTGAGAGGCTGCCCCTTGGAGAAACTGGAATTCATGGCCTAGGACGATGAATCGGCTAGGCTGAGCTAGTGGGTATGGAAAAAGGCCAAATGGTGCAACAAAATCTTGGATATAGATTAGAAATGCAGGTGCTTGTGAACAAACAGGACAAGAGGACACCAGGACAACTGGAAGAAAATGTGGAGGATGTGCTCAGCTGAAGAGGAGTGAGTCAGGTTTAAAGGAGATGAAGTTCCTGGAGAAACAGTTTGTACTTTTTAAGTCTTTAGTTTAGGGAAACATCTGTGACACTAATATCACTGCCAAATAGATTTAAATGAGTCACAGAATACGACAAATGAGTTTCCAGATGAAAGGCCATTGAACAATCTCTTAGGAATACTTTGTTCAGCTGTGATGTTCACATTCTAATGTAAACAAAGGACCTCAGATCTCAGTTGGAATCTTCTATACAATCTGTCTCCCTTTGACCTAATTTAACAAATATTTATAGAGAACCCACTTGATTCAAGGCTGTGTTTATACACTGACAATACAATACATAGAAGAGAAAAAAAATTCCTTTCTTGGTGAGCTTATAGACTAGAGGTGTAGAGAGCTACCAACAATATATACCCCATCCAGACCCCAAGAAAAACTTCTATTGCAGTGAAAGTAACTATCCCAATTCCCACTGCGCAAGTGAGTTAGCACCCCAGACTTTCTGGCTTTGACTTTTGAGATAGAACTAGAGCTAATAATGAATTATAATAAATAGTTATAAAAACTACATATAAATTAGAGATAAATAATGGACATATCTTTACATATCATATCATTTTATTTTCTAGTCCTAAGATCTAGTCTTTGAGGAAAACATGCAATTAAGGAGTTCACATCCTTATAAATAGAATACAATTGTGTACCAGTGGCTCATGCCTATAATCCTAGCTACTGAGGAGGCTGAAATTCGAGGATCATGATTCAAATTTAGCACAGGCAGAAAAGCTTATGAGTCTTTATTCTCTAGTTATCCCCCCAAAGACCAGAAATGGAGCTGTGGCTCAAGAGGTAGAGAGCCATTCTTGAGCAAAAAAAGCTAAGGAACAATGAGTTCAAACCCCAGTATGGACAAAAAAAAATAAGAAAGGAAACAGACCCTGACACACAGGAAATGTTTATTTGATTTTGCTGTTTATGGTGATATGTCATATCACCTCTCATGCAAGGGTCATAATTTTAGTAAGTAGTCCCCTTGCTTTAAGAATAGGGGGGAAATGATTTATCAAAAATCTTTGATACATTTTTTTTGGGTCCGGTCGTGGGGCCTGAACTCTGGGCCTGGGCGCTGTCCCTCAGCTCTTCAGCTCAAGGCTAGCGCTCTACCACTTGAGCCACAGCGCCACTTCCGGCTTTTTTCTTTTTGCTTATGTGGTGTTGAGGAATCGAACCCAGGGCCTCATGCATGCAAGGCAAGTGCTCTGCCACTGAGCCACCTTCCCAGCCCCTGTTTGATACATTTTAAGATAACAAACTACATAATTTCTTAAGCAACCTTAAATGTTTGTTTAATGCTATTATCTTGGTTCTTATTCTTAAGAGGGTGATAGCTTATATTTTTTAAATATCACTAGGTATATGGATTTTGTATATTCAATCCTTATAGTGCAGTAAAGTGTGGCTCAGTGTTTCTATTTTGTAGATGTAGAAATTGAGCCCAGTAAGGAGTAGGTACAAGATCCAAACTAAACATCAGATTTACCCAGTGTCAAATTTCATGTTCTTTGCGGATAGGCTGACAGACTTTCCACACCTGTGCTTGTTCATAAAGCAGGCGTATGCACAGGTGTGCTTATGAATACACTGCTAGCAGTTCATGTTTCCAATTACTTGGGGTTGCAATATCTGAAAGGCACTTTTTATAACTCTGCCTTTTGGCTGTTAAGTGTAAGTTTTCCTGTGGATTGCAGACGGAGCTGCCTCTGAGCATCTGAATAACTTTATAGGCCCCCCAACCTGTTTTCACCTGGTACATTGCCACCTCCAGCTGCCTTCCAAATTAATATGATGGGGTAAGCCTTCTCAGCAAAGCAAACTCATTCATGCTTTCCTTATTGAGAATAGCCTAGCCTGATTAATCATGACAAATGTCTCCATAGTGGAGGAATTTCTGGTACAGCACAAGGATATGGGCACCTTTCAGCTTTTAATTCCACTTTGTTCTGTATTAAGTCATCAATTCCAAAGTAGCAAGGCTAGAAATGAAAAAGGGCCACCTGGGTCAAGATTTAGAGGTTATGGACAACAGCCAACTGCAAAAATAGTCCTGCAAATCATTGACTATTAGAATCAAAGAGGATTCAAAGAATTTTCACATCTAATTTCATTATTTTAAGAAAATGCATTTATCTACTTGAAGATAATAAAATTTATAACAAAATGCAATAAAATATTTTAAATAAAAAGTAGAAAATGCATTTATGAGGGGAGAAAATATTTGTCCAGGCTTAATTTCGTTTTCCTTACATAATGGAATGCCAGCATTTTTGGTTGGATCCTCTAGACATTTTTTTTTTCTCATGGGCATCTGTTCTGTATTGGTATCCATTGGCTCTTGCTCTTAACGAACTTGCCCTCTTGTGGAGAAGACCAGAGTCACACAGTTATTGGATATCTTTACAGTGGTGCCACACAGATGATAATCAAGGCTGACAGATACACACCAGAGAGATACAACAGTGGTTTCTCAATTTCTTACTGCCTTTGTGAAGAACAATCTCCCCACTACAATAGAAAATAGATTAAACAAACCAGGCACTGTGTTTGTGGAGTGCCTAATGTGTGCCAGATATCTCAGTAGACACAAGAGGTCATTCTAATTTTACAGGTAAGCCCTGTTCCTAATATCATCTACTTTAAAGGAGGAAAACTAGATTTGAGCAATTAGCTCACAGGTTACATACCAAGATCCATCTTTGCTAAGTTTAATTTTAAAGCTGTAATCTTTCCAGTGTAGGACACTACTTCCATTTGGAGAGAATTTTAAAAACAGAAAAGCACAAGTCTCTAAGGACACTTGTATACTTAGAAGTCATCTATTCTACTTATTGCTCATAGGAAAATGATACATATACCTCACTTCAGTAAACAGCGAATCTATTTTAGGTTTATGGCTTTGAAATACAAAAACATCTCAATTAGTCCATTCATTCTTGAATAACTTAGGACATTTTTTTATTCCTTTTAAGGTAAAAATAAAAAAATATGCAACAATAGTGGCACTAATATTTTTAAAAATTCTATATTTCTCTAACTTAAAATATTATTTTACAAATAACAAAAACATTACTAGCTAAAATTTCAATAGCTTTTTTCTGATGACATTGCTTATAATAATTTTACTTCCATAATTATAAAAAATCCTAGGAAACAAGAAGTAATTCTATCATCAGAAGAGCTGGCATAATAGGTTCCCTTACATAACACCAGTGGAATAGGCACAAAACTAATTAAATATCCCTATCAGATTGGATCAGCAGGAAGTGGCAGGAAGAATCACTTATAAAGAAAAAGTAAGGCTGTCTATGAGGATACAAACCTCTTACCAGGTTATTCCTTGACTTTTACAGAGTTATTAATGGACAAGAATTGGTCTATGGCATTGGAAGGAGATGACTGATAGATACCATTCATTAAATTATTATAATCCCCCTAATTGTAAATAATATTTAAGTACCTAAGTGATCATCAGTGACTAGGATGGTAAGTAAGAACATCCAAATTAACAATTAAAGACAGTAAGGTGTTCAATGATATTCTTTAATTTCATAGAGTTAAATGAAAGTAATTGTGGCCCCTGAAGCCATTAAATTTTTTTAAATCTGGGAAGATGATATACACTGCAGTGGAGAAACAGTGGAGTAGAGAACAGACCTAGGGAGTGATATAGGGTATCAGCCATTTTTAGAAAGTTGAACAAGATGACAGGTGAAAGCAGAGTGGAAGGATTCTGATGATCTATAGTTCATCAGATGACACAGTGGCCAGATCCTGTGACAGACATGGAAGTCATATACCAGAATAGTTGCCAATGAAGTTACAGAGACAAACGAAACCTGCCTTATATACGATCCTAAAAGAAAATTGGTCTTTATTCTTCATATAGATGTTCCAAAACTTGAGTGTGCAACTCATCACTCACCCAGGAGATGCCAAAGTAGGACATCTGAGTCTATGTCTAGGAGTCAGCCTTTTAAGCATACCCCAAACCTCTTTTACTTCCATTACTCTCAAGATCACAATTCTAAATGTCACTGCTGAGTAAGATCTGATTAAAGAATTTTTTTATTGTCAAGATGATATACAGAAGGATTACATTTACATAAGTAAGGTAATAAGTACATTGCTTGTCAAACTTACTATCCTTTCCCTGTTTTTTTCCTACTTTCCCTCTCCCCAACACCCCACCCAGGTTATACAAATCATTTCCAACATACTGTCTTGTGTATGTCACTTTTGTACTGGTTCCCCCTTGTCCTGTGTCTTGCCATTCTGTTGTTCCCCTCTGTTCCCTAATTCAAATAAACATATATACAATACCCAGGGTACCAAAATCAAATAGACTGACAACAGAAGATAATCCAGAGGGGAAAAAAAGAAAAACTAAATCATATAGTACATTAAAACAAGAACAACAACAAAAAAACACATGTTTCCACATCTTAGAGTTCATGTAGCTTAGCATCATCTTATATGGTCATATGTACATAGCTATTGAGCTATTCTGGTCATCTGTTTGGATTATCCTAGACATATACTAATTATTGCAAATAAGGGAAACCATGGGACCTATGTTTCTTTGTGTCTAGATTACTTCACTTAGTATGATTTTTTTCCAAGTCTTTCCATTTCCTTAGAAATAGGGTATGTCATTCTTTCTGATCAGATACATTTATCTAATCTGGGGACAGGAAGGGGAATAACAAAATGATGAAAAAAGGACACAGGATGATCCATTGCAATAATAATACCAACAGGACAGTATATTAGAAATGAACTTTACAGCTTCAGGTGAGGGAGGGATGGGAAGGAGCTGGGGAGGTGGGGGAGGGAAGGGATAGTAGGGCAACAAGAAGGGAAGGGATAACAATGATCAACAAGTAATGTACTCATTGCCTTACTCATGTAACTGTAATCCCTTAGTACAGCATCTTTACAATGAAATAAAATTAAAAAAACAAACAATGATACCTACAAGACAGTATATTGGAAATGAACTTTACAACTTTGGAGGGGGGAGGAGTAAGGGAGGTGGGAGAGGGAAGGGATAGTGGGAGAACAACAAGGAAGGGGTAACAATGCTTAACAAGAAATATACTCATTGCCTTACTCATGTAACTGTAACCCCTCTGTACAGCATCTTTACAATAAAATAAAATATGTCCCTCCCCCACAGTATAACCCCTGTTTTCACTGTATTTGATGTTGGTATAATTTGGGGAGGGGAAGGGAAAAACAAATTGTTTAAATAGGGATAAAGGTGGACCCATTGCAACAATGAAATGTACAAGATGCTATGTCGATCAAACAAACTTTACAGGGGGGGAAGGAGGATTGGGTGGGGGGGGGGGGAGGATGGGAAGGGATGGGAAGGGGAAACAAAGGAGGAGGCTACAATGCTTGATAAGAAATGTACTCATTATCTTGCCCATGTAATTGTAACCCCTCTGTACAGTATTTTCACAATAAAAAACACACACAAAAGAAAGAAAAACTTTACAAACTTTTGTGGGGGGGTGGGAGGTGGGAGGGCAGAGGGATGATAAGGGGAAACAAAGGAGGAGGCAACAATGCTTGATAAGGAATGTACTCATTACCTTGCTCATGTAATTGTAACCCCTCTGTACAGTATTTTGACAATAAAAACTTATTAATAAAAAAAAACAACAAAAATAAAAACATCTTTGTCCACATCTTGGAGTTCATTTTGTTTAGCATTATCTTATATGGTCATATATCCTGCTCATCTGCTACAATTATCCGAGATGTATACTAATTATTGCAAATAGGGCAAACCATGAGACCTATGTCTTTTTGGGTCTGGCTTACTTCACTTAATATGATTTTTTCCAAGTCTTCCTATTTCCTTACAAATAGGGTGTTGTCTTTTTTTTCTGATGGGAGCATAGAAAGCCCATGGATTGAGAGAAGATTTTCACTAGCCATACAACAGACGAGGGTCTCATATCTAAACTACACTTAGAATCCAAAAAATTAAATTGCCCAACAACAAATCTTCAAAGAAACAACCACTACATTAATTAGTGGGCCAAAGACTTAAAGAGAGATTTCTCTAAAGAGGAAATAAAGATGGCCAATAGACACATGAAGAAATGCTCAACTTCTCTGCCCATAAAAGAAATGCAAATCAAAACATTGAGATTTCATCTCATCCCAGTTAGAATGACTATTATCAAGAAATCTAATAACAACAGATGCTGGAGGGGATGTGGACAGAAGGGAACCTACTGTATTGTTGGTGGGAGTGTAACTTTTTTCAAACACTTTGGAAAGCAGTACATAGGTTCCTCAAAAGATTCCACATAGAGCTCCCCTATGACCCAGCAATCCAACTTCTGGGCATTTACCCAAATGATCACAAACAAGGCCATATTAAAGCTGCTTATTGCAGCATTATTCACCATAGCTAAGATATGGAACCAACCCAGATGCCTCTCAGTAGATGAATGGATCAAGAAAATATGATACACACACACACACACACACACACACACACACACACACACACACACACACACACACACACACACACACACATTCTGGAATTCTATGCTAAAAGAATTTTAAGCTGAAGTTCTGGCAATACTTGTCATCTTAAGGGTTCAAGCAGATAAGGTAAATTGAAGGTTTAACTGGACTATCCGAAAAGGAAGCAGTAGCCCCTTCCAAGGCTCTTGCCACAAAAGGTAAGAAGTGATGAATGTGAAAAAATGCAGCAGTGGTACTCACTAGACACTATGTTTAAAATGAACTATACAAATTGTGGGTGGGGACAGGAGGGAAAATGGGAGAGAGGGAGGGATGGGTGACACTGTTCAAAAAGACTTATGTAACTGAAACTCTCTGTATATCACATTTACAATAACAATAAATAAGTTCAAAAACTAAGGAAGCAAAACAAAAGGAAGTGATAAGTGCAACAATCAAGAATAGTTTGTGTCTTTATTAAGTAGAACAAAGAGGCTGAATTAGAAGTGGCTTTTGAAGGTGGTGCTGCTGTGTAGTAACAAAGGACAAGCAGAGTGATTAAGTGGGAAAAGAAAAGTGGTCATTGGTGTCTGCCTTTCTGCTAAATCATATGGGAGTTAGTAGCACATTGTACATGGGAATTGTGTAATTGCAATCAATCTCATTTAATACCAGAGACTACATAGATAAATGATAGATAGATAGAGATAGATAGGCAGATAGATGGCAGAGACAGCAGTGTTTTAAAGAACATGGTCATAAACAGAAGATAGAGACAGGAACTTGCAAGTGATTAAGAAAATATATTTTAATAGAAAAACACAAGAAGAAAACTAAGAAACGCATCCCAAAAGGCAAAAGCAAGGTGAATTCCAAAAAACAAAAGAGAGAGAGACTGTCTGTGGTGTTAACATAGCACCAGAATGTCATGTTTAGGATTCCTCTATGATCAACTCATCATATGTTAACACATTGTTGTATTCTCACCATAATTTAGCACCACTTCCATCACATTTCTATAAGGATGAAGCATTTTCCCACTGCTCATGTCTTTCTTTCACATAGGTAGAAAAACAACCAATACTAACACCTGAACATTTTCCAAATGGATAGCAAAATTAAATCCAACATCTTCCCAGGAGATGGCAAAAGACAAAAAAAAATGTTTTGTATTCCCGTTGAAGAACTCCTATGCTTTGTTTCCTATGTTTCCTCTAAGACAACAGACATGTTCCAAGATCTATTACTGTGATGCACCTCTCCTTGTCTAATATGATGGTTCTGTAATGTCAATAGTCAGTTCTATTGTTTTAAAAAGTCACCGTGACAGCCCCCTTGTCTTTATGTAGTTTCATTCTAATTCCTCAGTGAGGTCTGTTATAATTTGGAAAAAATAATTCACTACTTTTCAAAGTCTTATGATGATTATTATAAAATCTCAGTCTGATTGTAAGTGAATAAAGACATGCTTTGATGGTCTTTCTGAGTTTATTCCCCTTAATTTTATCTCTTGTTGATGAAATATTAGGCTGTGAGAAGTTAGAAAGCAAAGTACTATTAATCACCTTTTTACACTGAATATAAATAGCTTCCTCTGATCATTATACCATTATTGTACTGTCTAAGTGGTAGGCATTTATGTCAGTCATGCCGTTTAATAGTCAAAATCATCATATGACAGAGGTTATTACTACGTTTGACTTTTATTCTCTCTTGGGGAAACAGAGACCCAAAATGGTCAGTAGCTTTGGGCCTTATAAGAACAAAGACCAAGTTGCAATCTAAATCTCTTTGGTAGTATATCTTTCTCTTTTTTTGTCTAAACTGAAGTAGAGACTTTTGTCCTAAATGATGATAAAGCTCCATTGCCTACACCTAAAATACATATACAACTATTTCTTATTATCTAAGGGAAACCAGAACCATGAACCAGGAGTTCATAAAAGGATTGCCTTGATTATGTTTTATTTGAGTTTTTGTTTGATTGATGAGGGAATATGATGGATTTCAGTTCTTTTTATCTCGGCCAAATTTGTGTGATAGATTTTTGGCTTGCTCATTAGTATGCAGGTCTATTCTTGAATGACTCTCAACACAGTCATGGCAGCAAACTGTGTTATGATCAGTTCTCAAACATTTATAGGATATTTGCTGATGAATAAGAAATGAGGATAAACATATAGTTTCACATAATATAGTGGATTCAGTGATCAAAGAATTCAGAGCAAACCATGGGCCTACAATGCAGGAACACCTAGGTCAGTCTGGGGGAAAGAAGGCCAGGAAAGACTTTCTGAAGGTCTTCTTGATACCAATTATTGAAGGATAACGAGAAGTCAGCCACGCAAGGAGCAATTGGTGCTGAACTAAGCAGAGGAAAAGGAAAGCAAAAAGTGAGCATGGACTTTGAGAGACAAACAAAATGCAGGGCTCAATGCAGTATCAGAAAGGAGAGCTGACTACAAAGAGGCTGGCTAACAGAACTTGTATTCTACAGAAAGGAAAGTGAAAGAGGCACTGTGAATTTTATAAGATCATTCTGAGGTGATGTGACACAGTCAAAAGTAGGAAATGAAAGCTCAGACAACAAGCCAGTGATCTCTTCCCCCTCAAGAAAATCAAAGAATTATTAATAATTACTGAGTGGAAAGTTTGGAATGAAAATCTATAAAATGCTAAAAATTCTACACTATGAAATACTTGTATTTATTTCCATTTCCTGTGTCTGCTATGAATACTAGGACACTGGTTGCAAGGAAATAAAATCAATGTTCAGGCAGTCTCAATTCCTTCCTCTCTGGGGCTCTCTTAGGCACTCACCTCAGAGTATTCCCCTCTGTGTCCTTGAGGTCTATGGATGTAGGATTTCTTCTCAGCTCCAACTTGATCATTTTCCTAATGGTTGTTGGTCTTTTTTTTGTTTTGTTTTGTTTTTTTTTTGGGTCCGGTCATGGGGCCTGAACTCTGGGCCTGGGCGTTGTCCCTCAGCTCTTCAGCTCAAGGCTAGCGCTCTACCACTTGAGCCACAGCGCCACTTCCGGCTTTTTTCTTTTTGCTTATGTGGTGCTGAGGAATCGAACCCAGGGCCTCTGGCATGCAAGGTATGCGCTCTACCACTGAGCCACCTTCCCAGCCCCGGTTGTTGGTCTTTCTGTCCATATTGGTTTAAAGTGAAGGCTTCCAAGTTAGTAAACCAATACCTTTATCCTTAATTAGATTGAAGTGAAGTATAGTATCATTACTTTCTTCTTCATGTTGTTCCAAGTAGGTTGTACAGATGGACCCAGGAGATCTTTGTCACTAACAGAAGGTATAACAGATACAGAACTTGAGGAGAAGTGCTAAGAAACCTGGAGTCATCAGTATGCATAATTCTATCTGCATTGAATTTAATCATACAATTTGACTTAATTTATTCTGTATTTTGTGTTTTCTTCCTTCTAATAGTTTAGATTTCTTTGTCATAGTCAGTGATAGATGGGACCAGATGAAGAGTTTAGGATAGGGGAGGTCCTTTAACCGAATATGTTTGAGAGAAACTGTATTTCATACCATAAAATGAATGCATAATAAAAGAAAAGAAAGTAAAATATCATTTGCATTTTTAGTGACTATTCTGGGTCTAGCAGGTACTTGATATGTCTTACTCAATTTTTCCCAGAGTTCTACAAAATGGATATTAACATCACCATTTTGCAAATGAAAATACTGGGGCTAGAGAGTGCATGTGGATTACTTAGCTTTAAAACAGAATTTCAAATTGAGGTAATCCCCAAATCAATATTCTGTTTAATATCTCTTGCTCCCCTGATACAAAGTATGAAATTTAATGTTAAAATTAGACTCTACTTCCTCATGAGATCAAAAGTTCATTAAGATCACATGCCATTTTAAAATTCCATAATCCCTAGAATAGTGCTATAAGCAATGAGAATTTGTGAATTTTCCTTAGTGATTTGTTGGAGATGCCTCTGTATTGATTTGCTTGCTTATGGCTAACCACCAGCATCTGGTACTCTGGGATAAGCAAGTGGAGACCTCTAATACTGGGCGGTGTCATCTATCAGGAAAGAATCCTTGAACCAGATTATTAGCTAAAACGAGTAAAACCATACACTATATTTAGTATCTAGAAGGACATTTTTATTTCATTTTCCAATATCTCTATGTGTATGTGCTTTGAGGAGAAGAAATGGAAACAAAGCTGTGTTATATTTAAGGCCCCAAGCTAGTACAGATGCCCACATGGACTACAATATTATTAGGCTACCTCATCTCACCATTTTCCCCTCATCCTTATCCCAACTCAGCTATATATAATCTTTGAAGTTTCTATATTCTAGTTGGAATTCTACTTTTTAATTTGTGTGTGTGACAGGGTGGGGGTAGTACTGGATCTTAAACTCAGGTCCTCCTGATCTCATCTGTTTTTCTCTTCTCAAGCCTGGTACTCCACCACTTGAACCACACCTCTACTTCCTAGCTTTTGGTGTTTACTTGGAGATACAAGATTCAGGAACTTTTCTACCCAGGCAAGCTTTGAACATTAATTCTCAGATCTCAGCCTCCTGTGTAATTAGGATAATAGGCCTGAGTATAAAAGACAGGTTCACTGTTTCAAAGAACCTCTTTGAAATTTTGGATTTTTTTTCTTGATTATGATTATGATTATGGTTATCTATAAGTGGTTGTACAAAGGAGTTGCCACTAAGAATACATTGTATCTTGATCAATGCCACCCATTTCAACATTCTCACCCATCCCTCCTCTATCTACCCCTTCCTGCACTCTTCTGACTTTTTCCAGATATATATTTAATTCTTGACTGCATCTTCCTTCTCTTCTCCTCTTCATTTCTCTAGCTTTTTCCCTTTGACCCCACCCCACAACTTTCAAGTACAAGCCTCCTCATATTTATTTTGTTGAACTTTGACTTGGCCTTTCTTAGAAATTACACTATTTGAGATCTCCCTTGAAACTACTGTATTGCAGCTAACAATCTGGATACACTTGAATGTCACCTAGCTTAGTTACTTAGAAGTTCATAAGCTAAATCTAGTTTCTACATATAAGGGAAAACATGTATTCTTTGTCTCTCTGAGCCTGACTTTCTTCACGTGACATCATTTTTCTAGATCTTTCCATGTCTATACAAAGGGTACAATATCATTCTTTCTAATGGATGATTAACAGTTAACCATGAACACTTAACATGCTACAGTCCCAAACTATTCTCTACATATCAAAGATTAAGCACTATAAATGTTCTCACAGTGCTGATTTCCTTCACATTTTGAAGCAGCTCTGTTTCCTGTCCTGGCTCTTCCTATAAATTATATTTCAGCCCATGCCAGCATTCTGAGCAGAGTATGGTAACTACAACCAAAGCTGCAGTTTGTGGGATTGATATTACAGAGAAATTGAAATTCAGTTTGAATTTTTATTCAATCCTAGGAGAATTAGCAGTCCATATAGCTCAGGTTTCCTGTCAATATGTCTGAGAATGTGCATCAGGAGAACACACTAGGAGGGACCCCAAGCATCAGGAAATTTGATATCAAGACAGCCCAAGAAAGTAAAACAGCATAGGTACTCATCCTTGTCACTTCCCCTCTTCTTTAAGGTCTTGTTAACAAATTTAATAGTCCTATATTTCTAATAATTACGTTGAGGACATTTGTCAATTGACTAAGTTCCTGATACATTGCTAATCAATATGTATATGACATTGCTATGGCCTGAATGTGTGAATTCCTTTATCATTCACTAGTGAAATCCTAACTCCCAATATCATGGTGTTAAGAAGTGGAGACTTTAGGAAGGGATTAGATCATAAGGGTAAAAAAAGTCATGGATGAAGCTAATATGCTCATAAAAGACACCCAGGGAGTTCAACTACCATCTTTTCTTACCATGTGAGGTACAGTGAGCAGTTATTGCCTCTAGCTAGAAAATGGGCTCTCATGAGACACATCTGCGAATGCTTAGATTTTAGATTTTCTAGGTTTCAGAATGATGAGAAACAAATTAGTGGCATTTTAAAGTCACCTAGACTCTGATATTTTATTGTAGTTTCTCAAACAGACTACTCCAGGATAACATAAAATATAACACCTTTAACATTTTTCTTAATCATAGAAATAGTTATTGTAACCATTTTTCAGATGACAAATTTGCAATTTTTGGAAGATCAAAAGGTTAGTGAGTCATAGAGCTTATATTAAACTCAGATCTTGAAACGGGAAATTTTGGTTGTATTTTATCTTCCATCAATAGGAAATAGATTGAGAAGTCTCAGTTATGCATCCAATTTCTGAATGTTCAGAACAAAGTAAGGGTTTCTGGATAGCAATAAATGATGTGTTATGTTTTCTCCCATGTCATTGCAGGACACACAAAGGAAATGAAAAGATAGAAATGTAGATGGCTGTGGTTCTGTGGGCAAAGGGGATCGTAGAAACTAGAATAGTGACAAATCAGAAAACACTCAAGTTGGTGTTTCTCAAAGTGATTCCTGCTACATAGCCCTGTTGACTAATGTATGGTGAAATTCATGGGGACAACACTACTCTGTCCAGGCTTTAATGTATATCAGAAGTTTGGAAGACTTCTGCCATTAAAGGGAAAAAATTCATTTGTATTTAATGCATCCAAATAATGTCCATGATGCTGAAAAAATAAACATGCCTAAATATTTGCCTTATTCATGTTATTTAAAAACACCCTGTAGGACATCAAAATGGTTTAGATTCTTAGGGATCCAAATAGTAATGGCATTTGCCACTCAGCACCAGCATCTTGTCTGGACTCGCACGCTTTCAACATATCTCTCAGCAAATCAGGTTAAATACAGATTAAAAGGCTGTTCCAAATGAAAACAGATTTATAAACAAACATGTTAAAAACTTACTAATGATGTTATTTTTTAACTTGGACCCCTTTAAAAGTATGACAATACAACAAGGCATGCAAAACAAGCATTGCCAACATTTTAAGGAAATTATAGATACCCATGAGATATCCATAGACTCACATACTAATCTCCCTTACAAAGCCATAAGTAGAAAGCAGAGACAAATCAGAGGTAAGGACTTTTAATTCCCAGCTAATATTACACAAAAAAACTAATAAAATTCCTTAATGAGAACTTTTTAAATGCAGAGACAAAGAAAAGGGCAGTCAGGAAATGGCATATGAGTATTTATTTGGCATGAATGTACTGAAAAGAATATCAGAAAGAAAATAACTAACATTTTCCTATAGGAAAAGTATGATTAAGGAGCTTTCCATGGCCACATTCCTGGAATAGAGCTAGTAGTTGAAGCTTCTTCCTTTGACTCTGTAAAACATGATTGTACTGCAACATGCTGCCACTTTAATGACACCATCAAAAGCAGGCAAGAAGTGACATAATTTTGAGGAGAAATCTATTTGGAGAAGATTACAGATATGCATATGCAAGAGAATTAGTAAAACAGAAAATCAGGAGAATGCACTAGAGACATGAAAACAATACTGAATGAAAGACATGAAATATATCAAGAGACAAGCACAGAATCCCTGTGTGTGTATATAAGATCTTTTGTGTATGTGTGTGTGTGTGTGTGTGTGTGTGTTAGAGAGAGAGACAGAGAGAGAATATTGTGTGAAAGAAAGAGACAAAGACAGAGATAGAGATAGAGAGAGAGAATTTGTGGACAAAGGGGCATATGCGAAAGGAAAAGCACCAGAAGCAATCCTTTAGGAATCTCCCTGAATCTGGCCTTTACTGACAATTCTTTTCCACTATTGTACCTTGTCTAGATATAACAGGAACTCAATAAATACATTTGGGGTATATGGAAAAAGGAGACTGAAAAGAGAGAAAGGATAGCGGGTGATTTATAAGCAAAGGCAGGAGTTATGGAGTAGCCAGAGCAACAGACATAATGCTGTTTTAAAAAAACACAATCCAGGGGGGACCAAGATGGCGACGGGGCAGTAGGGAAACGCCACAGCTCTCTCCAACCAAAAAGAAAGTTCGAGTTCCAACGCTTAATCTCCCCAAGAGACTGACAACAACAAAAAGACGAACACTCAGAGAAAAACCAGAGGTGGAAAATAACAAAAAAAGAAAGAGAGGAAAAGAAGAATTTCAGAACAGAGAAGAGCGAAGACCCCTCCCCCAACCTTTACTGGCCGCGCGGCAGTGCGCCAAGCCGCCGGCCAGCCGGCCCGGCGGGGGCTGCCGGAGCCCCAGAGTCACAGGGGGCTGCTTGCAGATCACCAGGTACCGGATTGCAGAACAGCGGATCACCAGGAACAGAGAAACCTACCAGCCGGGAGTCTCCACGAGGATCCCACCCCCACCCCTCACTCTCCACCGGAGCAGA
This sequence comes from Dipodomys spectabilis, assembly GCF_019054845.1. Lineage (NCBI taxonomy): Eukaryota > Metazoa > Chordata > Mammalia > Rodentia > Heteromyidae > Dipodomys > Dipodomys spectabilis. Next base: position 11,994,311 of record NW_024870771.1, read on the forward strand.
GAGGCTCCATCCCGCCAAAGCTGCCCGGCACCAGCAGCGCAACAAAGGGACCTGTCGGTAGACCTCCCGCCCTATCGCGATCTCCACGACCCCCGGTGGGGGCCGCCCAACCCAGCCCACAACCACCCCAACTGAACTCGGATTGCAACAACAACTGACGACCTACAGGGTGAGTACCCCACAGGGGACAGTGAATCCCTCAAGGGAGACCAGAGGGAATCCCCAGACCATGACCTAGACTTCCTACCCCAACACCCGGACCACAGGACCCACTAAAACCGGGAACTGTTCGAGAGCTCCAGCAGCCAGTGGAGCACACTCTGCTGGCCAGGCCAGAGCAAGAGTGCCCCTGGAAGGGAGCTTAAATGCCCAAGCCAGGAACAGCACCCCTGGGTCAAGATTACCAACAGTAGAAGAAATTTGAACTGTGTCCTCCAGGCTGCATAACCTAGGTGGTATACACATTAGCACAGGCCTAACGAGTACGCTCCAGGCTGGGGCCGGAACCAGGCCCGGGGACCCGGCGCCTGAACAAAACAACCAACTCCTCCCAACTGAAGTAAAAAGCTGAGCATACGCCTCAACAGAGGGGAGAAACCCAGGAAACAACACTCCCCGGGAAGCACGCCTGTGACAACAAAAGACCTGGGGGCTCAGGACAAGAGAAGCCCAAACCCCACCAAAACTCCACCCATATACCCTAGGCTGGGAATTGGGCAACACAGGCTGCCAGCACCTGATAGTAAGCAGGAGCTCAGGCTGATAAGGCGGCTCAGCAATAGAGTGATAGTCTTGGATGTATGAGGCCCTGGATCTGATTCCTCAGCATCACAAAAGCAAAAAGGGTCAGAAGTGGTGCTGTGGCTCAAATGGTAGGGTGCCAGCCTTGAGCTGAAGAGCTGAGGGACAGCACCCAAACCTAGAGTTCAAGCCCACAACCAGCCCAAAACAAACAAACAAAAACACATCAGGAGCCCATAGCAGACTCCAGTATTTGGGAGAGTGCATCCAGAGCATCTGATCTTCCCAAGAGCACCCGTAGGAGCAAACACAAGCAGTCTAGGCTGCTCAACCCTTCCAAAGGCGGGAATTGCCAGCAATCTACAGCAGAGAGCTGAGAATCCTAAGTAAGTCAGAATAGCAGCTGGAAATAGGCTCCCAATAGAATCCAGATCAGGCACAGACTCTCTCTACCAATACAGAATCAGCAACCAAGCAAAGACAGACACACCAAAACAAAATTCAAGAGCAGTCTCCTGAACCCCCATGCGAAAATCACAGAGAAAAATCACAAGGTTTACCACTACCCAGGACAGCAAGCTCACCTCAAAAGCCAGCAGCCACACAGGGGAGAGCTCCAGTGGGAGCAAAGCAGGAATGGAAGACAAAAGCTACATCCAAGGGTTGCTGGAGGCAATGACTCAAGAAATAAAGCGAGAAATGGATCAGAAATTGAAAGAGCACAAGGATGAACTATCAAAAGATATACAGGATATCAAACAAAAGTTGGATGCAAAAATAGAAGCTGCAGAAACCTCAGTAAGAAGTGAGATAAACGCCAAATTAGAGGTAATGCATACTGATCTCACCTCATTGAGAGGTGAGATCAGTACTCTGAGAACCAACATTGAATCCATAAAGGGATCCATTTCCTCCATGCAAACCACAATAGAAGCCACGGTCAACAGAGTGAATGAAATGGAAGGTAGAGTGTCAGATACAGAAGACAGAATACACCAACTGGACCAAAAAGTGACAGATATGGAAAAATCACTCAAATTAAACCAAAGGGAAATTCAAGAGCAAGCAGATAATGCTAAAAAATTTAACCTTCGCATAATCGGAGTGGATGAAGGTGAGGAATTCCAGAGCAAGGGAATGCAACACCTATTTAACAAGATAGTCAATGAAAATTTTCCCCACCTCAAAAACGACCATCTTAACTACATCACAAAAGCTTATCGAACACCCAACAAGCAAGATCCCATGAGAAACACTTCTAGACACATTATAGTAAAAATGATGGATCTGAATAATAAGGAAACAATCCTGCATGCAGCAAAAATGAAGAAGGAGCTATACTACAACGGGAAAAAAATTAGAATCACTGCAAATCTCTCCACACAAACAATGAATGCAAGAAAAGCCTGGGAAAGCACCATACGAGCCCTGAGAGCCAATAACTGCCAACCCAGACTGATATACCCGGCAAAGCTAGCATTCACATTCGATGGAGAACTGAAAACTTTTAATAGCAAAGAAAAACTAAATGAATACATAAACATTAAGCCAGCATTACAAAGAATTCTAAGAGGGGGGACACAACCTGAAGAAAGCAACCAGGAACTGGGACCTGCCCCAAACAGGCATTACTCAAAGTCTAACTGAGCAAGCACAGGAGGAAAGGAAAGAAGAAAAACTTAGGAAAATGGAATGGCAGGGACAACAATGCATCTCTCTATACTTTCTCTTAATATAAATGGGCTGAATTCTCCAATTAAAAGAAAACGAACTGAGGACTGGATCAGAAAACAAGACCCATCCATCTGTTGCCTTCAGGAGACCCACCTCTCAGCCAAACATACAAACAAACTCAGAGTGAAGGGGTGGAAAAGGATCTACCAATCAAATGCCCCCAGTAAGAAAGCAGGTGTAGCTATCCTGATATCTGACAAAATAAACTTTTCATTAAAATCAGTACAGAAAGACAAGGACAGACACTACATATTAATAAAGGGAAAAATCCAAGAGGAGGATATAACCATCATCAACTTATATGCCCCAAATATCAGTGCACCCAGATATGTCAAACAAATGCTCTCAAACCTACAGAATAAAATAGATCCCAATACGATAATACTAGGAGACTTTAACACGCCACTCTCACCAAAGGACAGGTCTACCAACCAGAGGATTGGCAAAGAAGCTACCGAATTAAGTGAGGCCATACTTCAAGCGGAATTAACTGACATCTACCGAGTATTTCACCCTAAAACAGCACAGTACACATTCCTCTCAGCAGCTCATGGAACTTTCTCCAAAATAGACCATATCATAGTTCATGCAAGGAACTTAAGCAAATACAAAGGGATCAACATAATCCCCTGTATCCTATCTGACCACAGTGGAATCAAGCTAGCTCTCAATAACAAAGCATACCGCAGAAATTTCTCTAATACATGGAAATTGAACAGCACACTCCTTAACAATGCCTGGGTAACAGAAGAGATCAGAGAAGAAATAAAGCATTTCCTACAACTCAATGAAAATGAAAACACCTCACAAAGAAACTTGTGGGACACAGCAAAAGCAGTCCTGAGGGGCAAATTTATTGCCCTCAGTGCCCACATCAAGAGAATGGAGACAGACCAAGTAAATAATCTCATGTTGCAACTACAACAGCTAGAAAAACAAGAAAAAATGGGACCTAAAGCTACTAGACGAAGCCAGATAACCAAATTAAGAGCAGAGATTAACCAATTAGAAAATCAGAAAACCATAACCAAAATAAACCAAACAAAAAGCTGGTTCTTTGAAAAAATAAACAAAATTGATGGCCCGTTGGCAAGATTAATTAAAAAAAGAAGAGAGGAAACCCATATTAATAGGATTAGGGATGCCACCTGAAACATCACAACACATATCCAAGATATCCAAACAATTCTAACAGACTACTTTCAAAAGCTATACTCTCTAAAGGAAGAAAATCTGGTGGAAATGGATGTATTTTTAGAGAAATACAAGTTACCCAAACTGAGCAAAGAAGAAGTTAACCAATTAAATAAGCCAATATCCTATAATGAGATACAGGAAGCTATCAAAAGTCTTCCAACAAAAAAAAGCCCAGGACCAGATGGATTCACAGCAGAATTCTATAAGACCTTTAAAGAAGAACTAATACCCATACTCCTCAAGCTCTTCAGAGAAACAGAGAAGGAGGGAGCTATCCCAAACTCATTCTACGAAGCCAATATCACACTCATCCCTAAACCAGGCAAAGACCCAACCAAAAAGGAGAATTACAGGCCAATTTCCTTGATGAACACAGATGCAAAGATCCTTAACAAGATTCTAGCTAACAGAATCCAGAAACACATAAAAAAAAATAATACACTATGATCAGGCAGGCTTCATCCCAGAGACACAGGGATGGTTTAACATACGTAAGTCAATAAATGTAATCCAGCATATCAACAGAGCCAAGGTCAAGAATCACATGATTATCGCCACAGATGCAGAAAAGGCCTTTGATAAAATTCAACATTCATTCATGCTAAAAGCTCTGGAGAAAATAGGAATAGAAGGAACATTTCTAAAAACAATAAAAGCCATTTATGACAGACCAATAGCCAATATTATACTTAATGGGGAAAAGCTACAACCAATCCTCCTAAAATCAGGAACAAGGCAAGGATGCCCACTGTCTCCACTCCTCTTCAACATAGTCCTAGAACCCTTAGCCAGGGCAATAAGGCAAGAAAAAGACATTAAAGGGATCCGCATAGGGAAAGAAGAAGTGAAACTATCCCTTTTTGCAGACGACATGATACTATACCTCCACGATCCCAAAAACTCCATCCCCAAACTTTTAGAAATCATAAGTCACTTCGGCAAAATAGCAGGATACAAAATAAACCCACAAAAATCAGTTGCCTTCCTATACACTGATAACGTACAGGAAGAGAGGGAAATAAAGGGAGCAACCCCATTCACAATAACCTCACAAAAAATAAAATATTTAGGAATTAACCTAACCAAAGATGTAAAAGAACTATTTAATGAGAACTATAAAAAGTTAAAGAAAGAAATTGCAGAAGACACTAGGAAATGGAAAGACCTCCCATGCTCCTGGATAGGCCGACTTAATATAGTAAAGATGGTAATACTTCCAAAACTAATATACAAATTCAATGCAATTCCTATTAAAATCCCAGTGACGTACATCACTGAAATACAGAAAACAGTCCAAAAATTCATATGGAACAACAAAAGACCTAGAATAGCCAAAACAATTCTAGGGGATAAAGACAATATGGGAGCGCTATCCATGCCGAACTTCAAACTCTACTACAGAGCTATAATAACAAAGACAGTATGGTACTGGCACAAAAACAGACCCGAAGACCAATGGAACAGAATAGAAGATCCAGAAATAAATCCACAGGCCTACAGCCAGCTGATATTCGACAAAGGAGCCAAAGACATACAATGGAAGAAACACAGCCTCTTCAACCGCTGGTGCTGGGAAAACTGGGCAGCCACATGCAGAAAACTAAAAGTGGACCCCAGCCTATCACCATGCACCAACATCAACTCAAAATGGATTAAAGACCTTAACATTAAACCTGAATCTCTGAAACTACTGCAGGACAGAGTAGGAGAGACACTTGAACTAATAGGCACAGGAAGGAACTTCCTGAACAGAGTCCCAGGGTCACAACAAGTTGGAGAGAGACTCGACAAATGGGACTACCTTAAAATAAAAAGCTTCTGCACAGCTAAATCTATCGCAACTAAGCTAGAAAGACAACCAACTAATTGGGAAAAAATATTTACCAGCAATATATCAGACAAGGGGTTAACATCCTGTATATACAGGGAACTCAAGAAACTAATCTCTCCCAAACCTAACAAACCAATTACTAAATGGGCAAGGGAACTAAAGAGGGACTTCTCAAATGAAGAAATAAAAATGGCAAAGAAACACATGAGGAAATGTTCATCATCCCTGGTGGTGAAGGAAATGCAAATAAAGACAACCCTGAGATACCACCTTACCCCAGTCAGAATGTCCCACATCTACAAATCAGCCAACGACAAATGCTGGAGGGGATGTGGAGAAAGAGGAACCCTATTACACTGCTGGTGGGAATGTACACTTATACAACCACTTTGGAAAGCAGTCTGGAGGGTCCTCAGAAAGCTAAAGATTGACCTCCCTTACGACCCAGTCATACCACTTCTAGGCATCTACCCTGAACAACAGGAACCAATATACAAGGACACGTGCACTTCCATGTTTATTGCAGCACTGTTCGCAATAGCTAGGATACGGAAACAACCTAGATGCCCCATCACAGATGAATGGATCCAAAAATTGTGGTATCTATACACAATGGAATATTATGCAGCCATTAGAAATGACAAAATAATGGCATTTGCAGGGAAATGGATGGAGTTAGAAGGAATCATGTTGAGCGAGGTAAGCCAAGAACGAAGAGACAAACGGTACATGGTCTCCCTCATAAGTGGATGCTAAATCCAAAAGGTTAGGTGATACGACAAAACTAACAGGACTTAAGAAACAAAGAACTCCTGCTCATCTAGTTGGAACCACTACTAAATATCCCCATGCTGCTGATCACAAATATGGTATATAACATGTGAACACTGTTATATATTACAGACTGTGGTAGACAATTTGCTCCAGGGAAGTTAGAATGAACTTGTGACTTTGAAATTATGTAATCACTTAATCACAATCAAAAAAAAAAAAAAAAGATCCTCGGGGAAGGGAGGGCGGGAGGGGATGGTAGGGGGAAAACAATGGAGGGGGTAACAATGTTCAAGAGGAAGTGTACTCATTACCTCACTCATGTAACTGTAACCCTCTGTATAGTATCTTTACAATAAAAAAAAAAGACTGCAAAAAAAAAAAAAAAAAAAAACACAATCCTTGCATTGCCTTCTTTCCACCATAATAATTAGAAACTAATATATATCCCTAGTGAAGTGGGCCCTGAGATGGGGCTCAAGCTTGTATGATTCCATTTTGAGCTTTGACTTTGTTTTATGGATTTTAGACTCCATTTTTGAAGGGTGGTGACTAAAAACCTTTAAACAATGTTCAAACTAGAAAAACAACCTTAATCACAGGGCTACATCTTGGCTCCCACAGGTCTAGTTCCCAGAATGAAAAAAAATACATCTGGTCCCCCTTCCCTTAACAACCTAACTCACCCTTGATGGTTCAGTTAAAGATTGACCAATAAAATAGATAGGTTGTAATCTTGCTCAACTGGCAATAATAAAGTAGATAAGTTGTAATCTTGCTCAACTGGCAATACTGTCTGCTTACTTAAACCCTGCCTTTTGCCTGCCAAATTTACCAAGTAACTCCATTGGCCACCTGCGTGTGGCCTAACATGACTATGCAATCCTTTGTGTGTGCTGTGAACCCATTGGTCACCTGGGCATAGCCAGGCTTGACCACATGGGTTTTGCCTTTAAAAACCCTAGCCTGTGGGCTGTCCAGGGTCACAGTATCAGTGCTGGGTCCTGTGCTGCAGCTCTGACCCGTCAGTGTAGAAAACTTATCAGTAAAGTTGCTTCTTGGTTAACAACTTTGTTGCAGTGGACTCTGTCACTCTGTGCTATTAGGTGGGCTTGTCTGCCTGAGTAGGGGTCTTCCTACTACACTAGTATGAGTGAACTCTAGTGTGGTAGTTCACTAGATGAGGGATATATAGTGATCTCAACTGGTCCTTGTACCATGGACTATTCCAAAGCTAAACTGTGTGTGTCATAGTGGCAAGCTTTACTAAGATTCCTTCTCCATCTTGGTTGTATTTTTTCTGTCAACTATCTCTTTTCTTGGCATGAAAATTGTGAGCTCTAGGTCCAGACTCCTTCAGATGACATTTTTTTTCTTTGCAGCTGTCTGACTTTCTGCTAGCAACTTTACATCACTGTGCTTTTGTTTAAATACTTGAACATTAGAGTTCAACATAGACTCACTGGCACACAGCTTTTAAAAAGACAGATTTACTAACAGATGTAAATAAGTCTAAATTGTTTCCCATTTGCAATAAGTGTCCTAAATGTATTAGACTTTCTTCATTCCTTGTTACTTTGTTTTATTTGGTTTTGTTTGGTTATTCTTTTGGTCTTCCTAGAGTATTCATGAAATAAGCAGTCAACTCTTAGGCCATGGTAGGTATTATTAAGGATTTTTGAGATTTGGGTTTCACAAAAAAATCTAATGCAATTGGAGAAATAAAAAGGCATTTCAGTAGTAATCTAGCAAACACATGTCCAAGACTCCATGAAAAACTCCCTAGTCTAATCTCAGTCCAGTTTTGGCTTTTGGTTTTTGTTTCTTTTTTGTTTTTGTTTTTTTTTTTCTTAGCACGAGACCACGATTCCTCAGAGCATACAACTTTCATAAGATCAGTCATTCATCTCTAGCATGGCCCCTTGGTGTGAACAACCCACTTGTCTTCTTTTCTTGCATAAATGTGCCTTATCCTGTAACTAGACTTGATAGTAACATGACTGGTTTAATTGCTGTGGGCACCTGATATTTGAAGGGAAAAATGGAAGGCTCAGCCATCTTTCTTCTGATGCAAAGGAAAATGATCAAGGCTCAGTGGTTTCTCAGTAGGAGGCAGGTGTTCACCTAGGTATTCAGAGACTTGCAAATTCTAGGTATTAAGCCTTTCTTATCTGTCTTTTCCTTTTGTGGAAAGATGATAAGGGAAGGGAAAGAAAGGACACAGGGACAGGCTCTGAATATGTTATTTTAATAGAAATCTCTACTTTTTGTAATAGAATTGCTCATACCTATTAATTCCGGATTGTTGGCCATGTGCATACTCAGCCACTGGCAAAATTGTAAAATCTTTCAAGTTTCCTTTTCTTGTCCTTCTCTTTCATATGCTGTGAGACTGTTCACTTTGGCAGGCTCTTTCTCACTCCTCTTAGTACTTAGAAGCTCCAACCCACCCTGTCAGCCAATGAGGAACCCATCTGTCTGTGTCTACAATAAGAAATACCTGTTCTCTCTGAGGATCTTCAAGTTATTGAAATGTTCCAGACCCTTAATTTTATCTTGGATCATGGTAATATTTTGGAAATCAGAGGAAATATAAGAACTTTTATCAAATAAAAATGTACAAATGTACTGATAGATTGACCCAACCATTCCCTAAGGCACCATCTCTTGAAACTACCTCTGGGAGACAAGAACTGTCTGTTGAACAGTAACCAGGACCTTTCTATAACTTGTGTGCACACCAGGCTAGACCAGAAATTCCGGGACCCTTGCCTAACCACATGCCCTTGTGACTTACCTATAAAATTGCACCCCAAACCCTATGCTTCCATGGAACTTGTTTTCAGAGTCAGCCCAGTAGTTTATTCCTGAATAAAGCTTCCTTTGGCCTGAACAGATTGATGTCCTTCTTTCAGCAGCTCTTACATGTATATACATATAGAATGTCTTGTGCAAAATCTCAGGGATTCTTAATATCCTAATATAGCCTTAAAAGTCCTAACATAACATACTGGGGAGGTAGCTCATGTGTGAGGCCCTAAGTTCACTCCCAAGCACCCATAAAATGAAACTAACAAAAGAGGTACTTCAAGAGGCAGACTGCAGTGTCCTGCAGATGCAAGGCTATTTGAGAAGCATGTGATGGGGAAGTAGTGAGGATGAATGGGACCTCTAGAAATAAAATTTCATTCCAAACACAAAAAGACCTGCAATGGAGATTGTCTTAACATTTGTGTTAAAATAAAATTTATTACCAACATATTGCATTTTTAATCAAATGGTAGTGAAATAAAAAAGACAACTAAAGCATCATAACATTATTCTGAGTGATAACCCTATAGAACAATTTGTCTTAAAAAAAATAAAAGATTAGAATAAAACTTTCACCTAGAGGTCAAACTTATGGATTAGCAAGGGCCCTAGAATTTATTTACTTAGGACATCTATTCTTCAGGAAGTTCTTAATTTTCTGTTTTTTTGGAAAAAAAATTCTCCTGAAGAACATATAAGTCAAAGAAGAGGGAATCCATTAACTTTAAATTTTAGTGGGTATATTTTGAAGCCATAAACATGTTTCAATTTTTTTTATTTGAAAATTCCATGAGACTGTAATATTCTACTGCAGAACAGATCTATACTATTTTTACTGATAAAATGAGTACTCCATAAATTCTGAGAATAAATAATGCTTCAGGAATATAGACCTTGCTTATTGATGTGTGAGTTTTCACATTACCATTGCATCCTTCAGTGATAAATGTGGTACAGTTACTTATAACTACAATTGAGAAGCTTGGGTTCTGGGATGAGGTCACCCTGGAGGACATGTGTGCACAAAGATTCTTTGATCATTTCAAAGCAGCACTATCATAGCAATTGAGAGTAGAATTGTTTGTCTTGATAAAGCACTTAAGGACAGTGAAAATGCCAACAAAGGATGATAGAAAATATAAACTCTAGAAGGATGTCTTTGACAAGATAGAACCCCAAACTTTTGGGAGTCTGTCTTCCAGTAAGGAAAAAACAATCAGTTATTATTTAGAAGTTGAGAATGTTACTTTGTCAATGAGATGATCTTGTGTTTCACAACTAGTGCTCAAAAACATCGTTGAAATGAATGTAATCTCGTCTAAGCAACCCAAACAATATTCAGAATGTATTAGGTTGATAGCTTCTTGTTGGGTTGTAACATTTTTAATGGAAAGGCACAGGACTTTGGAATCCAGGTTGTATTTTAGATCAATCACTTAATAATTTTATGGACTTGGGCAAATCACTTAGATACTCTATATTAGTTTTGTCTTTTACTAACTAAAAATAATGATATTAAATAGATCATTTTGGCACAGATTATGAGTAATATATGTTAATGATGTATCATTAACATAAGGCACATGGAAAACCATACATAAAAGTATAGCTTTTATTACTATAGACAAAGACTATATAGAATGTAATATTTTGCATTGCCTTATCATAGTACAGATTCCTAGTAACAAAAGAGGAGAGAGGATCTCTGGAAAATGGTGGCAGATAAACTGGGAACTTACACAGCTGTCGCTGAGAAACCAAGTTTTAGAATTTTCCTGAACAGTGTAAACCCAGAAAGTCATATCAAGTAAGCCATTGCAGTACAGAGATTATTTTCAAAGAGGAAAATTTGAACACAGCCTGCTTAAAAAACAGACCTGACCACAGGCCAACAGCAGTGGCTGCAGTGGCAACCAGAGACAGCTGGGACAAAGATACCAGAGACAGAGTGTATGTGTGGTTTTTCATTGACCTCCAGCAAGAACTGGTTGACTAGAGTAGAAGACAGCTTGCTGGCCACAGACAGACACGGAGAAAACTTGTCATATCATGGACGGTCTGAAACTCCAAGGGAAAACATGAGTTCACCACAAAAGCCGTTCTTACGCTCACCCAGAGAACAGCTTGTGGAAAGAGGCCCTCTCTATACCCAAGAAAAATGCCATCACTGTTATTCACATAGAACCAGCCAGAGCAGCTAGCAGGTAACAGGTGACTATGTCACCACTTTTCCACAGGGCAAAACAGTCTGACCAGTGAGAGTTAGCTCTACCCAGAGGAAGGTTACCCCACCCAGGAGGAGGAATTACTTCTGAGGGAGGAACAATTTACCAGGGTAGACACAGCAAGAAGCAGCCCTGCCTCTCTGCAGAGAATGAAGACATTCCAGTCATATCGCAACTAACCCTGCAGCTTAGCCAGCTGCAGGAAATAAAAAACCGAAAGTCTGTAAAATCTCACTAGAAAAAAAAAAAGGAAAAGAAAAAAATACTAGACATGCCATAAAAGCTGAGAGCAGCTCAAGGCTGGGCCAAAAGAAAGTCTCAGGATCTAGCCCCTCTGGAAAAAGCCACTGATTCCAGACATGCCACAACCCTGCCCACTCACTTGCAGAGACTTCAACCTACAGAAACCAGCCACCTCCTTCTGCATTACACACAAAGCAGATCCCCTCTCCTACTAAGTTATCTGGGAGGAGGGGCAACAAGATTTGAAGTTTGTAAGGCAGAAAATTTTTCTGCCTATGCAAACAAACTGATTTGAGAAACCAACTAAGCCACAAGGAAAACTGACCACAAGGAAATCAAAGTCTCCATCAAGAGACATAGCAGACATAAGGGAGACACAAGATCCCTCAAACATATTGAAGAATTTTTATTTCCATGATACTTAACAAAAATGAATATATAATACCAGCTTCTCTAGGAAACAGCAAAGGTAATAATCAGAGGAAAATGTATAGATTGGAGTGCCTACATCAACAAATTAGTGAAATTTCAACCCAAAAATTTAATGATGCACCATAAACTCCTTGAAAATGAGCAATGACCCAAACCTCAATCCAGTAGATGGAAACAAATAATTAAAATTAAATCAGAATTAAATTAATTAGAGTCCAAAAAACCATATCAAGTATAAAAAAAAGAGTCAATTCTTTGAAAAATTAATGAAATTGACATACCCTTACCAAATCTGACCAAAAATGCGAACAAATGCAAATAAATAATATCAGAGATGAGAATGGGAATATCATGATAGAAACAAGCAATTTTCAGAATATTATAATGAAATACTTCACAAACCTTTATGCTAACAAATTTGAGAATCTGGAAGAAATGGAAGAATTTCTAGCAAATTAAACCCAAACTAAACTCAAACTAAACCAAGAAGATTTAAACCAAATAATTTGACCTATAACAAGTACTGAAAGCGAAATAGCAATTAAAGACTTTCTATCGAAGAAAAGACCAGGACCAGATAGATTCACAGCCAAATAGGGCCTTCAAAGAACTCACTACAACACTCCTCAAACTCTTCAATTAAATTGAAAATGAAAGATCACTACCAAATTCATTCTATGAGACCAGCTTAACCCCCATCCCAAAACAAGGCAGGGACCCATTAAGGAAAAAGAACTATAGACCCATTTCTTTAATCAACATAAATGCAAAACTTCTCAAAAAATTCTTGCCAGCCAATTTCAACAGCCAATCAAAAAACATATATACTATGACCAAATGGGTTTAATTCCAGGTATGCAAATCTAGTTCAATATACACATCAATGTAATTCAACACATCGATAGAGAAGCAAGGACAAGCACCACATGATCATAACAATAGATGCAGAAAAAGCACTTGACAAGATTCAACACCCCTTTAGGATTAAAGCTCTGTAGAAACTAGGAATCCACAGAACATTCCTCAATATAATAAAGGCTGTATATGACAAACCTACAGCTAGCATTATACTCAATGGTGAAAAGTTAAAAATATTTCCTCTAAAATCAAGAATGAGATAAGGATATCTGCTCTCTCTACTCTTCTTCAGTATTGGAATTCCTAGCTAAAGCAACAAGGCAAGAGACAAACATAAAGTGGATGCAAATTGGGAAAGTAAAACTCTCCTTCTTTGCAGATGACATGATCCTATATTTAAAGAGCCCCATTGACTCCTCTCCCAAGTTACTTGACCTGATTCAAAACTGGCAAAGTAGAAGGCTATAAAATTAACCTCCCCAAAATCAGTAGCTTTTCTCTATGACAAAAATGAGGAGTAAGGCTGAAATCAGAAAAGCAACTCCTTTTGTAATAACCTAATAAAAGTACCTAGGAATTAACCGAAGAGGTGAATGACATCTATAATAACTACTTTAATTTTTTTGAATTTTAAGTATATTTTAGATAGATATGAGGCCCTTGTCTGTTTTATGGCTAGTGAAGATTTTCTGCTAATCTCTGGGCTTTCCATTGGGGGAAAAAACATATTAAGTTAAGTAAGCCAGACTCAAAGAATATAGGCCCCCATGGTTTTCCTTATTTGCAATTAATAGTATACATCTAGGATAATCTTATCAGATGAGCAGAAAAGCTCAAAAGCAATGTACATATGACCATATAAGATGATGCTAAGTGAAATGAACCCAAAGATATGGACACAAGAGGTTTTTACTTTGTGGTTGTTGTTTTCAATATACTATGTGATTTTTTTTTTGTTTCTTTTGTATGTTCTTCCCCCTATGGTATATCCCCTATTGTCACTGTATTTGATTTTGGTACCCTGTATCTTGCATACATTTATCTAATCTGTGTAGGGGAAGGGGAATAACAAAATGCAGAAACAAGGACACAGGATGACCCATTGCAACAAGGATACTTGCATGACACTATATTGGAAATAATCTTTACAACTTCAGTGGGGGAGGGGAGTGGGGGAGGGAAGGGAGGAAGGAATAGTAGGCAAAAAAAGGAGAGAGTAACAATGTTTGACAAGAAATGTACTCATTACCTTACTCATGTAACTATAACCCCTCTCTATAGCATCTTTACAATAAAATATTTAAAATAAAAAAGCATTACAGATAATGTCAATGCATAGGAGGCATGCAATTAAAAAAAAACTTAAAAACCTGATAAAAGAAATTAAAGCAGATTTAAGGAAGTGGAAAAACCTCTTATGATTCTGGATTGGGAGGATTAACATCATGAAAATGGCAATACTGCCTAAAGTTACCTAGAAATTCAATGCAATACCCATCAATAATCCAACAACATTCTTCAATGAAATAGAAGAAGTAATCTAAAAAAAAATCATATGGAATAATAGAAGACCCTGAATAGGAAAACAACACTTAGCAAGAAAATCAGTGCTGGAGGAATATCAACACCAAACTTCAAACTCTATTATAAAGCTGTAATTATAAAGCAGCTTGGTACTGACACAATGGAATAGAATTGAAAACCCAGAAATGACCCCATAGACCTATGACCATGTAACCTTTGATAAGGGAGACAAAAAGTAAGATGGACAAAAGTCTCTTCAACATATGGTGCTGGCAGAATTGGTTGTATACATGTAGAAAACTGAAGTTAGAACCTTATTTATTACCCTGAACCAGAATAAATTCCAAGTGGATCAAAGACTTCAAGGTAAGAGCAGAATCCCTGAAAATATTACAGGAAGGATTAGCAGAAACACTATGGTTCCTTGGCACAGGTCAGAACTTTCTCAACAAAGACCCAGAAACACAACATGCCAAAGAAAGTTTGGACAAACGTGCTTGCATTAAACTGCAGAGCTTCTGTATGTTAAAGGACATATCTATCAAGATATATAGAAAGCCCACAGATTTGGGGAAGATTTCACTAGCCACACAACAGACAAGGGCTTCATATCTAAAATACAGTTAGAACTCAAAAAATTAAGTCCCTCAATAGAAAATCCTCAAAGAAACAACTATCCCATTAATAAGAGGTCTAAAGAATTAAAAAGAGACTTCTCTGGAAAGAAAATAAGATTAGCCAATAAACATATGAAGACATGGTCAACATCTCTGGTCATAGAAAAAATGCAAATCAAAAGTATATTGAGATTCCATCTTGCCACAGTTAGAATGGCCATTATCAAGAAAACAAACAAGAACAGATGCTGGTGGGGATGTGGCCAAAAGAGAATGCTTCTACACTGTTGGCAGGAATGTAAACCGATTCAACCACTCTGGAAAGCAATATGGAGGTTCCTCAAATTTCTAAACACAGAGTTCCCCTATGATCAAGCAATCCTACTTCTGGGCATTTATCCAAAGGAACACAAACAAGGCCACACTAAAACTACCAGCACAAGTATGTTCTTTGCAACATTATTTACCACAAATAATATATGGAATCATCCCAGTTCCCCCTCAATAGATGAATGGAGCAAGAAAATGTGGTCTGTACACACAATGGAATTATATGTTTCCGTCAGAAAGAATGGCATTGCTCCATTTGTAAGGAGACGGAAACATTTGGAAAAAATTGTATTAAGTGAAGTAAGCCAGACCAAAGATGCATAGGTTCCATGGTTTCCTTCATTTGTAATAATTAGTATTTGTCTAGGATATCTTAGCAGAGGACCGCAATAGCTTATAAGCTATGTACATATAACTGAATAAAATGATGCTGATTGTTTGTTACTACATTGTGTGAACTTATTTCTTTTCCATTTTTTTCCTTTGTTTTATCCCCTGTGGTCACTTTGTCACTTTTGTTTAAACTTTTGGTATCCTTGTATATATGTTTATCTGATTATCTAATTTGGGAAAAGAAAGGGGAATCACAAAATAGTGAGAGAAAAGACAAAGGGTGAACCGATGCAATAGGGATACTCACAAGACACTGTGTTGAAAATGAACTTTACAACTTGGAGGAAGGGGAGTCTGGGAGAGGGAAAGTAGAAGAAAATGAGGGAGAGGGTAGCACTGTTCAACAAGAATGTTCTCATTAACTTACTGATGTAACTGTAACCCATCTGCACATCACCTTTACCATAAAATAAAATTAAATTAAAAAAAAAGCAAATAGAAGCAAAAAAATCAGTATTGAATTAAGAGTTAAAAATGATACAGATGAAAGTGGTGCTTTAATTAAAGTGGTAGAATGCTAGCCTTGAGCACAAAGAGGTTCAGGGACAGCTCTTAGGTCTAGTTCACAACAGACAAAACAAAAGATACAGGTTTGAAGTAAGGATTGCAATGTTAATACTAGAACAGAAAAGATAAGAACTGGATCTATGTTGACAGAGATAAGACTGGAATTCACAGTTCACTCAAGCTAAGAAAAACCACCAATATGAATTTTTCTAGCTATCCTTGCTCAAAGTGACCCATTTATGTCCACAGAAACTCAATTAAGTGAAAGAGTAAGTTGGAGAAATGTCAGGCACAAAGACCTTTTGACTATACAACCCTGGTGATTGCTAGTTTCCTTCATATTAGACATGATTTATGTTGTAAAACATCACAGAATCTCTTCCTCATGACTATCACACTATAGCTTCTGCAAGTTAATAAGAGCAAATTAGAATTGCTTTCTCTTTTGTATCCCATGTTACAAATACTGCATAGCTAAAAGAGAGTACATACAAAAAAGAGAACATGCTTGTGGGGAGGAAATATAGAAATCCTCTCCCCAAAAGAAGACATATAAAAAATAAAAGAAGTATAGAATAGCCGAAGTAGTTACAGAAGAATTATGTTAAAGAAGTGAAATTGGTTTGGGATCATCTCAAACTAGAGCTCAGGGGAGTGACTTGAGGATACTTAAAGGCAGTGTTGGGGTACTATAGGAAAATAGGTAGCTTTGTCTAGAAAATAAGCTGTGTTTCCCTATTAAATACATAAGTATGATAGGAAAGGGAAACACCTCGAATATCATGAGGAAACACAGACAACTAGTATGTAAGTTATACAAGTTAGGCTAGACAATCTAATGTCAAAATTCCTTCTCCAATGCTGCAGTTTCTGATGTGATTTATTTTTAAAGCTTGTCTTTAAAAAAATTCAAAAAATGACAACAAAAACAGACATCCAGTAGAGGCCAGGGCCAATAATCTCATTACCATTTAAAAGGCAAATTTAAAAAAATGTATTTGAGTTAATGATTTTAAAATTGAAGATTGACTGGGAGTAGATAGGTGATCAAAGCCCAGATCCTTATCTAACTGAGTTTTAAGCTAGTAAATGAGGTGGAAAAATGTCATCTGAATAGATGGGCCATCGCCTTTCCTGAATCATGTATTAATGTCACCTTAGAAATACAGGCCTCAGCTGAGTGCTGGTGGCTCATGCCTGTGATCCTAGCTACTTGGCAGACTGAGAACTGAGGAAGGCAGTTCAATGCAGCCCAGCTGGGAAAGTCTATGAGACTCTTAGCTCCAGTTAACCATCAGAAAACCAGAAGTGGCACTGTGGCTCAAAGTGTTAAACCACTAGCCTTGAATGAAAAAGCTCAGGGACATTGTCCAGGACCTAAGTTCAAGTCCTGTAATGAAAGAAAGAAGGGAAAGAAAGGAAGGAAGGAAGGAAGGAAGGAAGGAAGGAGAGAAAAAAAGGAGAGAAAGAGAGAAAGAGAAAGAAAGAAAGAAGGAAACAAAGAGAAAGTGAGAGTAAGAGAAAGAAAGAAAGAAAATGATAAGAGAGAGAGAAAGAATAGCAAGAAAGAGAAACCATTTGAGTCCTTATCTTGGGGTTAATTTTGCCTAACCTCAACTTATCTGACCATTTCTGCTAGTCTCTGGGGAGGGGGGGCGGGGGAGGAGATGGGAAGGGATGGAAAGGGGAAACAAAGGAGGAGGCAACAATTCTTGATAAGAAATGTATTCATTACCTTGCCCATGTAATTGTAACCCCTCTGTATGGTATTTTCACAATTAAGAAAAAGAAAAAGAGAAACTCAGGCTTTTATCCCAGTATTTTTATGTCTACATACTCTACCCTCATTTTCAAGAGACCTATAAAGAAAAAAAATTCTGAAAACATAGACTGTAGCTGTTATTACTTGGCACCCTATGAATGATGCCCTTATTTAGATGACTTTGAGGAAGAAACAAAAATGCTGAACAATATGGAGACACTTAAAAGTGGTTCAAGCCGGATGCAAATGGCTCACACCTGTAAACCTAGATACTTAGAAGGCTGAAGTGATGGTTCAAAGCTAGCTCAGGCAGGAAAGTCCATGGTACTCTAATCTCCAATTAACTACCAGAAAGCCAGAAATGGAGCTGTGGCTCCAGTGGGAGAGCACTAAAGCTCAGGAACAGCACCCAGGTGTTGAATTCAAGACCCAGGACTCACATTTAAAAAATAAAATGATTCAAAATTTGCCTTGGTAACTCCCAGCTGAGGATATGTCCACTCAGTCACTCAATAACATGTCATCTCTGTAATCTCATGTCTGCTCTAAAGCACGGGAGAAGAGTGCAAGCAAACCAGCACACAAAACAGCAAAAAGATGTTTTTGCTGTTGTTGTTGTGCCAGATACTGGGGCTTGAACTTAGGATCTTGGCAACATCCCTTAGCTCTTTGCTCAAGGCTGGTGCTCTACCACTTGAACCATAGCTCCACTTCTAGTCTTTTTGGTTAATTGGAGTTAACTGTTTCATAGACTCTCCTGCAGACTGACTTTGAACTATGATCTTCAGATCTCAGCATCCCGAGTAGCTAGCTAGGCTTTCAGGCATGAGCCATTAGTGCTCTGTTTGAAATAAAATCTTAGTAGTATTGTTATAGCAAAATATTTCTATTTAAAAAAAATAAAGAAAAGACATATTATCTCAGTTATTATTCAAAAAAGCAAATAATCAGAACTGGTATCAGTAGCCATGGGGGGAAAATATGTGATATTAACAAAAAAGACATTCAGCCAGTAAGTACCTGAAGCAGGACAAAAAGTATATCTGCAGATTGTTCTTTGAGGGCTAGCACTGTAGAACTAGATGTTAGAACAACTCCTAACAAATGATAATGCATAAATGATCTATAGACCTAGTCTCTCAAATACTGGCTGTCATGGTATTTAGAACTTCATAACTATTTGTTTTGGAGGATGTCCCATAATTGGAGAGGATTATTTTATAAGATCCCTGGCATTTGTATGCCTACTGCAGAAGCAAATCCCTGCTGTGACTACCATAAATGTCTCTACATATCGTCCTTCACTTTCTGGAGCAAAGACATTTCCAGTTGACAATAATGATTCCATCCTTACTAGGCTCAGTTACTTTTAAAAGAGACACACAAAAATAAGTTAATTAGTAGTTAGTGCTCTGTATGCACAAGGATCTATCCATGAAATGGTGGGCAAGGAAACCTCTCAATGGTTTTGGCTTCTTCTAGGACCATAAGGCAGTGTGCCACCTTGGCAGAGTTTCTAGTCAGGGATGAGAACTAGATGGTGTATAAAATGAGTTTCATTGGCCATCAACTGTGATACTTTTTCTCCATGCACAGAATAACATCATTTACTAATGAAACCACAAAACTCTTAGCTATAAGAAGCCAATAAGTCAAATTGAATTTGCTAACAAAAATTGATATTTATATGGGAAACATTGAAATCTTTACCCCAAACAATGTATCAACATGGATAAAAACATCAATAAAGTTATACATTCTCCCCTTGAATTGATTTTGTTTCACTTGCTCTGATGTTTTTTGGATTAACTTTATGAATGCATTTTCACAGTGTTTGTTTCTTTGGCTGCTAAACCATAATTCTTTCCTTAATTATGATATTTTCCTAAATCTGGCATTTTTTTATCAGCTCACTAATGCTGGAAAGGATTTGCTGAGATGACAGCTAAACTAACACATCCTATGTATAAAGGACAAAACCAAGAATACAGTTTGTGAAAATTTGTATAGAAAAATGTATATACTTTCCATAAATGTGCAATAATATGCAGCAATTGTCAACACTGTACTTTTATTTAAGTGTCTTAACAGTTAGTTTAAGCTGGAACATGATTCACAATGTATATTGTGACAGTCTCCAAAATTGGTATAGTAATGATGTCAAGAATAAGAGAAAACTCACAATTTTCAAATAATTTCAGCCAGGTTTGATGGATTAAAAGATGTGTACAAAGGATATCTACCAAACAGATTTGGTTCTGCAACAATTAATGAATATTGTCACAAACACACTTACACTAGCAAAGATATATTCAGTCATATCACAATTCTAAGACACATGATATCCTGTAAGGTTGTATCAATACAATGAATCAATATCCTAGTTCAAAGGAAATATTTTCTAATTTTATTCTCTACTGGTATTCATCAAGTAACGCTACCTCTGCTAGAAGAGCTTTGCTTCTCAGGTAACATCATCTTAGCCTAACTAAATTTTAAAGCAAAAGTACTCATTAAATCAATGTATATTTATTATCCATATGCTCAGGCATCACTGTTGCCTGATTATGTTACTGAAATGTCAAGCTGAATGTACTTGAAGTTCACATTCTGTCTGTTAGACAAAAGAAATGTGTGAAAGAACTACATAAATAACTTTAGCAAATCAGAATGCGAAGCATGAATCGTGAACACTGCCTTGAGTCACAGCTTCACTTGAATCCTGCTTCCACACCTCCCGTGGCTTTTCTCCACCTTCTTGGCAAAACACATTCGATTTCAGAAAATAAATAGATATTAATTTCCATCAAATGCCCATTTCAGTTCATTATCTAGAAAGGTAAATATGCACAAAGGTGACAACCAAGTCAATATTGACTTTCAGGAATAATAAATCTTGACAGTCACCAGGACAAGTGGTTTATGTGGAGGATATGCACATGTATAATTCTACTAGGCAGATGAACTATGGGATTAACACATAACAATTCTGCAAACACATGAGTATGCATATATACAGACATATAATTTCATATTACTAAATTATTTTTAAAGTAATTAAATGGGTACAATACAACTTGATCAATGTCAACCATTCTATTGTCCTTCTACATCTCTCCCAACCCCACCCATCCCTCCAAGTACTAGTTACATTTTCACATAAGTACATTGAACATTATGACTGTACTCATAAATTGATAGATTTAATTCAAAACAAACTTTAAAAATTCTTTTCAGCCAGGCGCCGATGGCTCATGCCTGGAATCCTATCTACTGAGGAGGCTGAGATCTGAGGATTGTGGTTCAAAGCCAGCCCAGGCAAGGAAACTTCATGAGACTCTTATTTCCAATTAACTATTAGAAACCGGAAGTGGTGCTGTGGCTCAAGTGGTAGAGTGTTTGCCTTAAGCTGAAGAGCTCAGAGTCTGTGCCCAGGCCCAGAGTTCAAGCCCTATGACCCACCAAAAGAAAAATGGTTTTTCATAATTGAGTATCCACAATAAAAAGTAATCAAATTGCTATGCTATATTAAACTATTACATAACTACGTTAAATTCTATTTTAAAAAATCCTGAGGCATCTTGATATTATTGGAGGGAGGAAAGAACAAAGTACAGTCCTAAGTGCAAAGCTATTATCATAGATGACACCCTAAGCAAATAGTCAAGCATAAGATTAAAATGAACAGTGCACCCGAGTCAGAAACCTAAACTGAATCCAGATTTGTAATAATTGTATTTAAGTGGTATACTGTCCCCAATTCTATTCACACTGATGAACACCAACGACTTTTGAGAAGTCTTCATTGATGGTGGTCTATTGTTTATTTCTTTCACAGTGAAGGAGGAAACTGAGTTGGATATGATGGAGGGAAGGAAGGACCACCACTGTGTGTCCACATTCAAGAGACTGGCACCGTATGTCTCAGATCCAAGCGGATGCCTCTGCTTGGATTTTACTCAACTTGTCTGTGCTTCAATTTATCAAGTAGTTATTTTGCCATTCACTGTGCTATACACGGGCAATTTAATCACAGCTAACATGAGATCTCTTCCTCTGAGAAAGTCCCAAGGGAATGTGGAGCATGGAGGTGGGTAATTCAAGGGCCTTTACAAGATAATTCTTTAACATAAAAATAGCTGTTGACTGCTTGTAAAGGAGAGCTAGGTGAGGAGGCAATTTTTTGTCAAGCTACTATCTTTTCAAATCAGTAAACGCCAATAAGATTGTCTTGCCCTGACACTCATAAAATAGCAGGGGGGAAAAAAGATTTCCAATAGTTTAAAAATATAAACCACTCTTCTAGCTATTTGAAATATACAATGCTTCACTATTAGCTATAGTCACCTTACTGTGCAGTACAGAACATTAAAAAAAATTCTCTAATCTCACCAACAAAGGGATGATAAATGTTTGAGGTGATGGATATGCTGATTTCCTGATTATTACATAATATAAACATCCTCATATCACATTGTGTCCCCTAAATATGTATAATTGTTATGCATCTTTTTTTGGGGGGGGATCCGGTCGTGGGGGCCTGAACTCTGGGCCTGGGCACTGTCCCTCAGCTCTTCAGCTCAAGGCTAGTGCTCTACCACTTGAACCACAGCGCCACTTCCAGCTTTTTTCTTTTTGCTTATGTGGTGCTGAGGAATCGAACCCAGGGCCTCATGCATGCAAGGCAAGCGCTGTACCACTGAGCCACCTTCCCAGCCCCTTGTTATGCATCTTTAACATTAAAAATAATCAGCTGTTTATTTGTTGTGGTTAGGGCACAGATAGCATTTTGAGAAGGATGTGGACAGACACGAAGGTGTGCTCCCAGTGTGGTCTCATTGATACAGCGGTCATGTGTGCCAGGCTTGGAAAATGATTGAAGAATAACATCATCCCACTCTTCCCCAAACACTCCCATACCTAATCCTATTGGCATGCAATATTAAACCTACCTTCCTGCATAAGAACAAGGCAGTGAAGTGGACCCTGAGCTGGGGACCAAGCTGGTCTGATTCCATTTTGAGCTTTGCCTTTGTTTTAGTGATTTTATACTCGATGGACCTAGTTCCTAGAATGAAAAAAAAAATGCATCTGGTCCCCCTCCCCTTAACAACCTAACCCACTCAGACCGACTGATAAAACAGATAGGTTGTAATCTGTCTCAAACTGGTGACACCATACCATGTGCTTATGGTAAACTCCACCTTTTGCACACCAAAAGGTAGACCCTGCCTTACCCGCTAAATTTGCATGACCAAGGCGATAGGCTGGTTTAAACAGCCATTACAGACTAACTGTAACCTCATTGGCCACCTGCGTGTGGGCTAACATGATTATGCAATCCTTTGTGTGTGCTGCTAACCCATTGGTCACCTGTGCACGGCCAGGCTTGACCACATGGATTTGGTCTTTAAAAAACCCTAGCTTGTGGGCCATCCGGGGTCGCAGTATCAGCTCCCGAGCCTGTGCTTCGGCCCTGACCAGTCTGTGTAGGAACCTTCTCAATAAAGTTGCTTCTTTGTTAACAACTTTGTTGCGGTGGGCTCTGTCACTCTGGACGACTAGATGGGCTTGCCTGCCTGAGTAGGGGGTCTTCCTACTACAGCAGAAGTCTCCCAGTGTAACCTGCCTGAGAAGAATCAAAGGAAAAAGAAAATGCTAAGCAGCAGGATTGAGGCCTCCTCCTTCCATTTTCCCAGAAACAGCTGTCCATGTCCTTTATTTTTCACATTAAAATCCTATGTACAATTTCAATTAGGAAGCCCAAAGTTTTTGCTTTCAAAACTGTAAAGGTTTAGGGCCTTATTCCTTGGAATGCTAATGCTTTTCTGAGAGCTAGAATCTAGAATTTATCAATTGTCTAAGTGTGAACAATTTCAGGTTGCTCAGTGCCCTTTCTGGGTTGTAGCGATCCATAGGGAAATAAAGTCAGTGTTGTGGAATACAGGGCATTCTATAGTTACTTAGTCTCTCTAAACCTAAGCAGGGAGATTAGCTTCATCAGTGCAACAATTGAAAAATAAGATACAAGGATAAACCTCATAAATATGCCAAGCACTAGGCTAGCTGAAGGAAAAATCATAAGAACTTGTGAATAAAATAGAATTTGCTGGCTTAAGGTCCTATGCAGCTGACAATGAAGACTAGACCCAACTGAGGCTTCGAGGTCAGCAGGCAGCTACTCTTAATTAGATCTAGTCAATGGTAAAGAATAGTGACATTGAGTTTAGTATTCTCAAACCTACCTTCCCATCTATCCCTGCTGAGTGAAAAAAAAGCTATGGGCTGGGTTTATACATGATTTTTGTGGCCTGAAAACAGAGAACAAAATCTGAATGACTTTTAATTTTTGCCTAGTTTTCCCGGTTTTCCTCATTAGGATCAAACTTTTATGAATTGATTTGTTTAACAAACAGAAATGATGTTTCTTTTTTTTTATTGTGAAAATACCGTACAGAGGGGTTACAATTACATGGGCAAGGAAATGAGTACATTTCTTATCAAGCATTGTTGCTTCCTCCTTTGTTTCCCCTTCCCATCTCTTCCCACTCCCCTCCACATTACCTCATCCCCAGTCTCTCCCCACCCCCGGCCGAAGTTGTATAGTTCGTTTTTTGACATAACAACTTGTACATCTCATTGTTGCAATGGGTCCAACCTGTATTCCTATTTAAACAATTTGTTTTTCCTTTCCTTTCCACAAATTATACCAACATCAAATACAATGAAAAAAACAGGGATTATACCGTGGGGGAGGGACATACAAAGCAACAAAGAAAACATCTTATTAATATGTTAGAAACAATCGCAAGAAAGAAAAAAACATTTGAATTGGAAAGACTTGGAAAAAATTATATTAAGTGAAGTAAGCCTGGCCCAAAGAAACATAGGTCCAATGGTTTCCGTTATTTGCAATAACTAGTATATGTCTGATATTTCTTTTATGGTGTGTAGAATGATGTTGATATTTTTATATGAAGTGAAATGATTAAATCAAGCTAGTTCATACATTTACCAATTCACATATTTAACATCTTTTTGTGAGTTCTTTGACAATATACTTTAATTTTTCAGGTATGTAATGCATTGTTGTATATTATAGTCACCACACTGGATAAAAGATCTCTGAAGTCAATTTCTCTTGTACAAATGAAATTTGTACTTTTTGACTAACTTTTACTCATTTCATATTCTGCTTGCGAGCTTGACATAGGTTGTACATAAACTGAAGTTTTGCTGGATTTGTCTTTCTGTTCACAGTATATTTTGCTTAGTGTCTAGGTTTATCTAAGTTGACACAAATGACAGTTTTCCTTTCTTTTTAAGGCTAATGAATAACTATCACCCACACTTTATACACCTGCTAATGGGGACTTAGTTTATTCAATGATGTATCTATTGTGATTCATGCTTCAAAGAACATAAGAGTGCAGAATTAAAAAAAAAAAAAAACTCAAAATCAGAACATGCCTGCAAGACACCTGTGGCTCACACCTACAATCATAGCTACTCAGGATACTGAGATCTGAGGATCATAGTTCGAAGCTAGCCAGGAAAGAAAAGTTCATGATCTCCTTATTCCAATTAACCAGCAAAAATCCAGAAGTGGATCTGTGGCTCATATGGTAGAGTGCTAACCTTGAGCAAAAATCTCAGGGACAGTATCCAGGACTTGCTCCAGGACGAGCACACATAAAATAATATCCAGTGAACAAACTATGGGTTAATGCAGTGTCCTGTAGTGAGGAGGGTCTTTAATGGACACAAAACAGGTGCATCACAGAGACAATAGATCATAAAGTCTACTAAGGATACTACCAATGGATTGTAGCCTGGTTACAAATAGTTGATAAAAAGTTTTAATTAGTGATATGATCAACTTTTATCAGTATTATTCCTATAGAAACCATGATGATTTCAAGATATGGGAAAGGGACTGTTTCCATGATTAGAATGAGAGAATTTGGTCAAGGGGGCATAATCTGTGATCTCTACAGAAGGCTTTCCCCTCCCTAGATCAGAGAGAACTGATTTGCAGGGATGAGCATCCCCTTGAATCTAAGAATAGCTCAACATCAGTGTTAGTTTCACAGCACAGCAGAGTAAAAATACATATGATCTTTGGCACTTACACCTCATACTTATAGCTCTAGCTGCACAGGAGGCAGAAAGCTTAGGATCAAGGTTCAAAGCCAGCCCCTCAGAAAAGTCCATGAGACTTCTTTCTCCAGTGAGACAGCAAAGCAAACAGCCAAAAGCGAGACATGTCTCAAATGGTAGAATACAAGCCTTTAATGAAAAAACAAGTGAGAATATGAGGCTTTGTGTTCAAGGAACACATATATACACACAGAAACACATATACATACACATTATATATACATATATGTATGTGTATATATATATATATATATATATATATATATATATATATAGTAGACTCTATGATCCATTCTCACTGTGATACATCTGCCTTGTGTCCATTAAAGACCCTCCTCACTACAGGATACTGCATTAACCCATAGTTTGTTCACTGGATGTTCTTTTATGTGTGCTAGTCCTGGAGCTTGAACTCAAGTCCTGGACAGTCCCCCTGTTCAAGGCTAGCACTCTACCATTTAAGCCACAGCTTCACTTCTGGATTTTTGCTGGTTAATTGGAGATAAGGGGCTCATGAACTTTTCTGCCCTGGCTGGCTTTGAACTGTGATCCTCAGATCTCAGCATTTACACTGTCTGTCTATCTACAGATAGATAGATAGATAGATAGATAGATAGATAGATAGATAGATAGATAGATAGATAGATAGATAGATAGATAGATAGATAGATAGATAGATAGATAGATAGATAGAAGACAGACAGTCTTTGAGCACCAGGACAAGTAGATTGATTAAAAACCTATTGTAACCACTTACTGGCTGCTTGATCTTGGTCTTTGGTCATTTTTCTAACCACTCAAACCAGTACACCTTTGCTCCAGAATGAGAAAATAAAACTCTGCATAACTGTAGTAAGGAATAGACAGTAATCTCATCAACTACCATCTTTGGAATTGGGTGTTTTAATCCGTTGTTTTATTTTTTTGATTAGGTCGGAAGATTCTTATTGTACACTGAGAGGTATCATTTTTGCTTTCATAACTTGGTGATTTCTGTCTGTATCCATTCAGAAAGATTCTGCCCTGGTTGACTGCAGCTGGGACTTCACGGAGCTCTTCATGTCACCGGTATGAGAGAAGTGAGTATAACAGCAGATTTGCTGGTGACTGTAACAGGAAAATGGCTGGAGCTTTGTATTCTCCTACAGTCCCCCCAGAAGTCTCCACTTCTGTTCACTAAGCAGGCTTGAAGATTAACTTCCCTTCTGTAAATTAAATCTTTCTTACTTCCTGTTATTGGTTAATCATAATCTGCAGCTTACAGATTAGTAGCAGTTGAGAATGGGAAATGAAGCCACCTGTTATTCTGAGATGAGATGGGGGTAGCAAGAGGAAGAGACCTTGAACTGATTCTTTTTGATAAACAAAATTTGGAAAGTATAAATCATAGAAAGCCTAACAGTAAGCCTCTACCTCTGGGTGTATATGGCCATTTGCTATGGGCTATTAATAAAATTGATGCATCAATTTTAATAGAGATGTGAGGAAGTATTTTTATCATAACCTGGGCATGCATAGAATGGGTATAATGAGAACTGATGCAAATTTGCCTAAGTGTTTAGTTCGAGAAATTACATATTTTGGGGGTCACGTGCAGCCATGCTACCTAAATTTCTTGGGCTCCTGTGTGTTCCTTTTTCCAGTGAGCAGAAAGTTCAGTGGAAATTTTTAAAAAGCATTAGCTTAGGCCATAAAGCATAAAAATATATCGCTTAGCATAGTAAAAGTTCATTGGAATAGGTAAAGTGAAGGAAGGAAAATGGAGGGGAGACTTGGGGGGAGGTAGAAAAGAGCTGAAAAGCTCAAGAGAGAAGAGGATAGAGGGAATCGAAAATGAGAACGAAGGTGACTAGAGTGTAGGGAAAGGGCACTGAAGATAGGAAGCAGAGAAAAATGGGGAAAGGTTTAAGAAAGGAGAAGAGGCGTTTCCAATATTGAACAGAAATAAAGGAGTGAGTGTGTCAGAGGTGAGTGAATTACCTCTGCTGCTCTTTTTGGACTATGTAGACAGTGATCCTAACTCTTCCCATCAACAATTTCTCCTGAACCAAAGGCTTCATGTATTTACAGAGAAATGCTTGGTAACAGGCATCTCCTGAATACTTCCAGACTCAGCATCGGAATGAATTTGGCATTTACAATTGTAATAAGCCTTTATATTAATTTTTAATTAAACTTCCTACACATGATTTTTAGCTCAAAGTCAACATCAGCAATACCTCCACTACTTATTCCCCTGAAACAGTCTTCCAAGTTACACTGTAGGTCAACTGGAAGCTCTCCTGGATCCTTCCCATTCTAACTTCATCTCTTTCAATCTATTGAAAATCATGTTTGTAGGGAGTGTAGAACATACCACATACAACCTTGTGCAGGCTTATTGATCTCTTTAAGATCCATTCAAACATCTTTCTCCCATTTTGCTGCTCAGTTTTCTGTTTTTCTGTAATTTTCTAGATGAAGTTATTTTTCCTACTCTCTTCTGGGATTCCCTTTTTGAATTTCTCAGCAAGAGAGTTCATTGACCAAGACTCAGTATCAGGGGCAGGTACTGTGACAGAGAGGAGGGATCCAGTGGGGAATTGTCTCATTTCTCTGTCAGACAGAGGCAGACTCTGCCCACAGTCCATTTGCCAAAGGAGTTGCAAGGACAGCAAGTTTACAATTGCCTTGGCCTTCAGCACCTGATTACCCAAATGAAGAGGAAGCATGCTATTCCAGTTAGCATGTAAATGGAGGTATCATTGTCCTTGTCTTATTCTTTATCATATTTTATTGTGATATTATACTTAGGGAGATTCATTGGTAATTATAATACTAGCTGTAACTATTGAGTGTTCACATCATGTTTATTTTATAAAGTACTCACACTGATTCTGCAAAGTCTATGTTAGTTATCATCTGTAGGAAGGAAATCTGGGTGAGAGATCTACCAAGAACAGTTTGACTTACACCCTTTCCATCATTATCCATTCCCTTTTGCTTATGTGTTATAATTTTAGCCTTGTAATATGAGGGTGAAGAGTGGTCAGGCTGGGAACTGAGCAGGACACTGGCATTACTTACCTCAGACATCCCAATCATGCTTATTCTCAGGCTTTCCATGACTCAGAAAATGACTCTCTCTTTCTCCAAGTATCCAGTACTGTCTCCTTTGATAAACTTTGCTTCTGGACAGTCAAGTGTTGTTCTGTGCAGATTAGCATTCCTATAGGCTCTCTCCCAACAGGGCTCTTTGTCTTAAGGCTTATTTCTATGAATTGGAAAAATCCTTCCCGCTTAATTAGCTATTCAGGGGATTAGTGGAATTGGCAGAGGCATTGTTTAGGGACAGATGGGAGGAGGCGTTGGAACCGGGTGGGCTTCCCCAAATGCCCTGTAGGTGGCAGATCGCTGTCAGGCATGTGCTGAAATTGGCCTTGTTGAGATGGTTCACATTTGGTGGCTGTACCTACATAGTTCAGCAGAGCGGTACTGAAGTTAAAGTGGCATTTTACTCCCCTCCCCTGAATGTGTAACCCAATAATGAGCTCAGGGACAAGCCAAGATTAATATAGAAAGTACAGGACCACAGGACAGCATAACAGAGAAAAGTGAAAGAGGAAGGAAAAGACAGATAGGCAGTGACCTAGCCTAACATTTATGATACATCTGTCTACTGGGCAAATTTCTATTCCCTTGGACAGTCTTCAGAAGGATATTTATGTTTCCAAAGGTGGATAGTTAAAAATAATTTCCATCACAAGGAGTGTTTTGGCAATTTCCCTCACTTTCTTTCTATCTTCAACATTACTGCTGTCATCCTTTAAAGCTCAGTCAGTTCAGCTGATCTAAGGAACAGATGGCATTAATCAACCCCCAAGAATATGCACAAAAACAATTAGAAATGTGGAGATGTGGAATTTATGCTTGCAAATCAACTATTAATGATATCATATCAACATGGCACACCCAGATTCTCCTGTTTTCTCTTTCCACTGAGAAGCCCCTAATAGTGGTCATGATGCTGAGCTTACATCCTCTTTCCCTCCACCCTCCCTCCTCAGAGGAGGAATGAGAACCAGGAGGCTGAGGTTTAATTACACATTCCTTAATGACTAGTTCCCACTTAGCTGACAAAACCAGCATAATTTACAGACTAGAAGATACATCACAATGATGGATACAGGCAGCATGTGCTATACAATGTCATGCAAATATGAAATACACTGCACTGAGAATATGGTTGTTTGGTATTCCCAGAGATGAACTTCATTTCAGACAACAGAGCACCTTTCCTAGCATCTATTGCTCTCATTTGTCAAAAACAATGGAAGCAGCTACAGAATACATTTTAACCACAAATCTGTACTGATATAAGTTTACTAGCTCATACATCCCTATGTCATGAATTAACTTGGCCATTATTTTCACCTAGTATCTGTAAAAACGGGAGTTAGAAACACCCTTTTTGGTTTAAACTATCAGTTGAGTAACTATGATCATCTCTTAGCTATTTTTTCTCCACCAATCTTGGGCTATCTCAGTCTGTGTCTCATTAAGTGATTTTTTTCTGATGCATTCCATTATGATAGTTACAAGTATAAAATTGTTCAATAAATTTCATTAAAAGTAAAAACAAAAGTCTCCCATGCTTTGGTTTTTAATTCTACCCATATGCCTCTAAATAACCCTTGCTCTTCTTCTTGCTAGTGAAGTCTGAGCCGGATCAAACTTTTTAAATTTTATTTTCCCTGGCTCCAGACGGCTTAAGTTGCTCATTTTGTGCCTTACATTGCACCTGTGCTTACCTTTATCATAACATTTGTTACTTTAACATTATCATAAGTGAATTTCTCTGGCTGCCAACTGTTCAGAATTCCTAGTGGTCATGACTACATATTTTGGTTTGGATTTATCTCCCCAACTTCATAGAAAAACTTAACCTTGAGAAACAAAACCAGAGCTCAATTAACAGAAGGCTTGCCTCACATGTGCAAGGTCCTGAGTTCAATCCCCAATAACACAATATAATGCAATTATCTATATCTATATCTATCTATCTATCTATGCAATTTGGTCTATGGATAATAGCCCAAGGGGTTGAGCTTGACATGTGTGAGAATTAGGATATAGTATCCATTAAAAAAGAAAGAAAGAAAGAAAGCAGGGAAGGAGAGAAAGGGGAAAAAAGGAGAGACAGAAGGAAGTAAGAAGGGGGGAGAGATGAAAGAAAAATGGAAGCAAAGAATGAGAAAGGAGTATGAAGAAAAAAGATTTAGTAGTTGTGGTTAATTGCCTCTAAATTTTTTTTTTTGGTCGTGGGGCTTGAACTCTGGGCCTGGGCGCTGTCCCTCAGCTCATTAGCTCAAGGTGAGTATTCTACCACTTGAGCCACAGTGCCACTTCCAGCTTTCTAGTGGTTTATTGGAGATAAGAGTCTCACGGATCTTTCCTGCCCGGCCTGGCTTGAACCATGATCCTCCGAGCTCAGCTTCCTGAGTAGCTAGGATTACAGGTGTGAGCCACGGGCACCCAGCTGCCTCTAAATTTTTAAATGATAATACATAAAGACTATTAACACTTAAATTCTGATCATAGCTTAAGAACATGGCATAATCTCATAATCATTATATCTAGTAATCATAATCATTATATCTAGTAATGTTGTAGGTTTGCAATTTAAACAAAGATTTTTCCAGTAATCCTGAACTGAAATTCCATTGAACAGAATCTATTTTTTTCCTTTTATATTAAATCCTGTGCTATGAAAAAATTTATAGTAATACAAGCAGATATATTTCAGATTGTATAGCAATCACTCATTAAAACTGCATAAAGCAAGTTAATAACATTAGCCCTAATTCAGTACTAAGGTAAGATAGATGGAAAGATTTTCTCTTTCATGAACAAACAGCCATGTGACATGTACATGATTATCTATCTCCACAATGAAATCATGGGTACAAGAATTCTCATATACATACAGGGTCTAATTCTACAGCCTATATTCATTATAAGATAATTTGAACATTTACTGTTTCATTTATCAACTAAAATCTTCTCAGACTTTTCAAAAGAATGTTAAGAAATAGTTACTAGTTATAAAAAACTAAATACCAAACGAACACATTTTAAAAGTGAGTTTCTAGAAACAAGGACCTACAGGAATTGTTTAGAAATGAAAACTCTTTCACAGGAATCATTCATTTATTCTATCATTCATTTACTTGCCCAATGTATTTAGTGTTGGATTTAGGAATTCAAACAAAATATAATCAACAAGAAACTTTTCATTGTAGCTTAGGAGAGAATAATTATAAGAAATCCAACGGGAATGTCATATATGGGGCAAATGATTCATTTTGGAAAATATTGGTATGCTTATAGATGTGTGTATGTGTGCACATGTGTGTTTATATGTGTATAGTTGTCAGAACACGAAGGAAGGTTACAAATAGGTAAAGATGTTAGATAAAAACTAAGAACGCTATGCAAAGAAATTTAGGAGATATGATTCTGCCTAGATTGTCTGTGGAATATGCTGAAATTGCCTAAAGCCATATGGGAAGGGTGATAGATTCAAGATTAGGGTATTAGATAGGCCCAGCATTATATTGGAGTGCATAACTGATGTCTACTTTGTATGCTTTGACCTGTCATCTATTAAATTACAGGATATGATTTTAATTGTTCGAATGCACTGCCATTTGTTTAATAAACATGGGAGGGGTATTCACAAGTAATCCTTGAGGTTTTTATCCTTTCTAATCAAGGATTTAATCAAATAATATGCAAGAAAAATAAATTGGCATGCGCTTATACAGGTATGAAATCTCTTAACTTTGGATATTGTTATAACATTTACCAACTTGTATTATGTTTATATGACAATTTGAAGTGGTTTTTATTTTCTACCTTTCTGTTTGTTTTTTTTTAAGTATGACCCAGCAATTGGCTCCAATGTAAACTTCTATTTTATACCCTTTGCCATGGATAAAGTTCCAGAACCTGGTCTTAGAGATTAGGCATCTTTCCACAGATGTTTATAGGTAGTGCCTAACCAAATGTATCATAATAAAATTCATATCTTGCAAAGAGTTGAACATTTAAAAACAGATACAATCTTAGATCAGTTTTACACTATTTAGCTTTATGGTATTAGAGAAATTATTGGCATCTATAACATAGAAGTTAGTCATCTATAAACCGGATCTGTTTGTACATGTCATGTAAAATTATGTGCATGAAATGAGAGCTTTAAGAGTATAGTTGTTGGTAGAAATTAAAATTACATTATGCCATAATTCAATTACAGTTGCTTTATAATGTTGAAGTATAACCATCCCAGAAATATACAAATAAAATAGTCACTATGCAATAGCATTAAATATAAAATAAATTAGAATTGTATTGTATATTAGTTATAATTTGATCAAATTCCTTCATTTATTATGGAAATCATTAGGCAAAGCAGGTTATCTTCACAAGGTCATCAGGCAGGAAGTAGCAGATTTTGATGAAACAGAGAACTTTATTTATAAGTAAAAATATGTTGGTAATTGGCTTCAAATGAGTATACTACAACTTTTAAATAAAGTTATATTAAGTAAATTGCTATTTTTTTCTGTTCTTCCAAGCACCTAGACATCATTCTTCACTGTCTTATCTTGTGATGACAATTTTCATTGCATATACAGACAATATCTCACTTATATCTCACTTATAAAAGCAAAGATTATCTCAGTTATAAAAGAAGATTTCTCACTTATAAAAGAAAAAACTTTGGATCACCATATAAAGGGTTTAAAGACATTTCAAGTGATATCACAGAGCTATTGAAAGGAAATTCAAACCACTCAAGAAAAAGGGGAGCCAATAAAAAGCACATCAAATTAATCAAAAGAGCAGGAAAAATCTGCAATTTAAAGGACACTCATTCATTAG
This sequence comes from Dipodomys spectabilis, assembly GCF_019054845.1. Classification (NCBI taxonomy): domain Eukaryota; kingdom Metazoa; phylum Chordata; class Mammalia; order Rodentia; family Heteromyidae; genus Dipodomys; species Dipodomys spectabilis. Next base: position 12,028,373 of record NW_024870771.1, read on the forward strand.
AACAAGAATAAATAAATACAAGGTGAGGTGATTCAGATAGCAACTAATATTGTAAAGTTGAAATGTTGTTGCAAAATTACTAATACCAGCTTTAATTTACATTTTGTAGAACTGCTGACCTGATGTGAGATGGAGTTTATGTAACATAATGGAAAAATGGGAAGGGAAGGGATGGTAGGGGAAAATGAAGGAGGGGGAACAATGCTCCATAGGAAATGTGATCATCACCTTACTCATTTTTTAATTGTAACTCCTCTGTACAGGATCTTTACAATAAAAGTAAACATTAATAAAAAAGATAATGGAAAGAAAGTTCATGTGACCCCTCAAAAGTCAAACATGAGACAATTCAACAAGACAATCCTAAGGACTCTTCCAAATAAGCATTAAAGTGCTTCAGTCACTTCTGCTAACTATAGATGACACTTAAGTGTATCACAATCATTTTCTCACTAAACAAAAACAGTTTTTCCTTGTTTATTCAAAATAGTATGTATTGATTGGGTTTATAAATTGGCTTCTGACAGTTCAAGATATAGTCTACACCTATCTTTGTAGATACTTGCAAGTGTGATTACCATATATCTGAGATAAAATTCCTGCCTGAGATGTCAAAAGTCAGATGAAGAATTTTGTGTTCTTCTCTTGAAGTTCTATCACTTTGATCCTAACATGAAGCAACAGACTTAGATAAGGTGATTAGAGATCCTCCCAATTCATTTGGGTAAAACTTAAAGCTACTGATAATCACATAATATATTCCTTTATAAAGATACGATGAGTAGTAGCACTGTGTGTGTGCTATGCTCATCTCCTATCATCTGAATGCAACTTCTCCCATTACAATAGTCTTTCATCACACCTCATATCAGAAGAATCTGTTTAATAAGACATTTAGCCTTTCACTTTGGAGTAGTCACATATCTCAATTGGTGAAAGTTGGATAACCGTAATGGACATCTGACCTCTTGGCTGTGCCCTAAATAGGACAAGAGTTTCTTAGTTTTTCTAATTCTCAGTTTCACTTTAAGAAACTATCAAGTTCTACCACTCCTTCCTGTGTCAAAGGAGTTGATATTACATGCGAAATGGTTTTTCATTTAAAACTGGGCTGTTAATATCTATATTTGAAATTAACTAATCCCCTTAAGGTAAACCCAATGGAAATGCTGGAGCTATTTAATATCCGGAATAGCTGGAATGGGGGAATTTCCAGAGATTTTATTACTCATAGGTAATTATATTCTCAGCTTAGATTCATAATATCTATATTGTAGCTGGCCCTCCTAACTTGGCTTTATTTTAATTGTGTTTAATTAAGAACATATAACACCTGTAACTGGATAAACATCCATTTTTCCTTGGAGTTGAATGCCCAAATTTTGATCAGATTTTGAGATACTAAACAAATATACATCCATGCATGCATGTGTGTGTAAACATACATACACACACAATATAGCAATAACAACAAATTATGAGGAAAAGAATAAAAACAAGCAAGTTATTTTTACATCAAATAAGTCCACAGGCATAATTACATGCTATGGAACAACTTAATATATGTTCCATTTTTAAATCTACCATCACAAATAACATATTATTTCGAATAGAGAAAGAATAATCTTCAAAAAATAATTTCTTCAACTTTAAAAAGACTATTTTAAAGGAAATTTCTGTTTCTCAAAACATGCACATAATGGCAAGCAGCTTGTGCCTGGTAGCAAACACAAGCTCTACATAGAGTGAATAAAGAGCATACACAACAGACGTGTGCAGGGAATATAGAATGATCAGGCTCTTTTTTGTTGGAAGTGTTACCTCCATGCACTAGGTTCTTAAGTCTTTCTCTGCTGCTATTCTATTGTTCTCTGAGTTAATACATTTTACAGAGTATAATCAACATCTATCATTTGTCCTTAAGAAAATCAACTACAAAATATTTAGCAAGCAGTGTGCATTCAATTGAAATGTTGATTGGAAATGGGGGAATTAAACTGTCACTGATGAAATACTAAAGCTCATTATCACAAAGTTTCATTTTAAATGTTCAGAATTAGCTTTGTAACTGCCTCAGCAGTGATAAGCATGAGTCTTAAATCCATGCCATTTAGGTTTTATGAGCATTATTAAAACATATTAACCATAATTCAATTAATTTACAAAAAATGCCATTCTACATTTTCCCCTGACTCATAAGAAAAGGTGCTGCTTGAGGAAGTCCAAACCATACTCCTATGAAATATGTGTTATTTCCGCTCTTCCTCACCCCCACCTTTGTGGACCTTCAAAGTATTCACTCCTTCCAGACAGATAAGTGTGCTAAGGGGAAAATGTAGTTCATATAGTCATACCTTTAGATCATCAGGACAATACTGACCTCTAGTGTTGCCGGAGGTAGAGAAAAACTAGCTACTGTCAAAACTTCCTCTTTCTAAATCACTTAGACCTTTTTCTAAAGCATCACAGGAACAATTTCACAAATAATTGAAGAAGAGAAGGAGAAGGAAGAAGAGAAGAAAGTGGAAAGGGAAGAGCATAAAGAGAAAAGAGGAAGCAGAAAAAAGAAAAGAAATATGAGCTTCTCACCTGCTCCTATATACTCCCTGAAGTAATTTCCTAACTAACTTAGTTCCTGGTAGGCTGGCTTCTTTAGCCCTACTTTAAGAGAAAAACTTTAAAAAAACATCTTTATTGAGCATTATTATTGTAGTTAGTAGTACAGACTGTGTAGCTCCAAAACTTCTGATCACAGATAGAAACTGTGGTTCTACTTTGGACAATTTTTAAAGCTTAACCTTTTTTACTTTCTTTCCTTGGAAGGTTTGCCCTGGAGTGGGGGGAGGGAACACTTTATGTTCTCTTGGATGGAAGGTGTGAGGCAAAAGGGATCCTGAGGAGAGAGATAGAAATATCTTCACCTTTTTCTAACAATAAAGCAAATTAACAAACAAGAAAAGATATAAAACTGTTCCAATTTGGATAATATTTGCAAGGCTCACGACAGGAATAGAGGATGGAGGAGCAAGCCCAGAAACTTGAGAAACCTTGATAAACCATCTTTGGAAACAACACAGATGGCTTAATTGCATTCTTTCTCATTTAGAGTTCCCGGAGCTGGAAAAGAAAAACAAACTTCCCTTCCTGTGCCTAGAGAGGCAGCTGAGCAATTGAGCTTGAACCTAATAGTTCTAGCGATTTATTCAAGTTTGACGAAGTGGGTTCTTTAAATACACCATGCAGGTGGCAGATCTCCGGGTGTCCAGCCTTCCTGCTTATTAAATTAAATGTTCTGCATTTACTAAGGTTTTAGAGCCTGGACAACCTAGGGTGCACTTAGTGCATCCCATTACAGTGTTGGTTGCCACAAAGATTTGGGGTGGAGTATATTAAAGCTCTTCTCCCTGTAATAGGGGCAGCTGTTTATCTTGTGGTTAAAAACATTGGGCCATAATTCTTAGGCCCAAACTCCCAATTCTATTGGTTGCAAGATACCCCAACTGTGCTAAAGCCAGATGTGGTAGGCGGCCACAGTCAGAAATGAGCCGCTCTCAGCAAGCCCCTCAGCTGGGAGCATTTCTATCCATGGAAGCTCAGCTCCTGGTGCACTCTATTTGAACAGGGGCCCTTCACGGGAAAGCCCTGATTGTGGTTTAGCAGCGCTAGAACCCCGAGCTAGTAGAAAGCTAAGGGAAGTTTGCAGTTCCTGGAGAAAGGCAGGAACATCAGCAGGGGTGGTTTCTGGGAGCTCTGCTAACTTTTGGGATGGAGTGATGGAACCGAACCGATCAGCATTTCTTTTCCTTGTTCCCTCTTCCCAGAGCTCACACAATTAAGTACACCCGGACAGATGATTTTCTTTCTACATGTAGTCACCTCCCACCTCGCCTGCCCGCCTCCAGCTTTTGGTACTCACAGTTGGTCGCTGTTAATCCTAATTGCCACAAGCCAGAGAACAGCAAAGTCAAAACGCTGGTCAGCCGTGCCGTAGAATCCATTTCCCCCGAGTGAATGGCCCCTCTCAATTGAATCCCAAATTCGCAGGCGCCAGTCTTGGCTTCTCTGTCTCTCAGTCTGTCTGTCTCTCCTCTCCTCGCCGCTGGACCCCCTCCCACCCCCCTTTGGGGAGATACACTCTTTTTCACTCCATCCCGCGCCGAGACGCTCTAAGGAAACCGTGGCCAGGGGGGCTTCTCCAACGCTGCGGCTCTGTCGACAGTCCCTGCAACTGCTGCTGGCGGTTCTCGCCTTCCTCGCCCGCCTCTTCCTCTTTGTCCCCCACTTCCTTAAAGGTGCAAATCCAAACCCAATCGCTCAGTGGATAGCCTGATCCACCTTGTCGGGCGCGAGCTCTGGAATCAGCACCCGGGTGGCGGACAGCTCCTTATAGGCGAGCCGGGCTGCGCGGCACCGCCCCCGGCCAGGCCCGCCCCGCGCTCTCCTATAAGAGCCGCCTGGGCGGGTCTTCACACGGCTCTGGTGCCTTTGCTCAGGCTGGCTTCCACCGTGTGCTTTGGCTGCCTGGGAGGGAAAAGGGAAAGGATGTCTGTCTGTCTTCTGTCTCTCCTCTCTCTCTCTCTCTCTCTCTCTCTCTCTCTCTCTCTCTCTCTCTCTCTCTCTCTCTCTCTCTCATTTCCGCTCTTCATTCCTCCCTACTGCCTTCCATCCCCACCCCTAATCCAAGGGAGGATTAGAGATGCAGAAATTTAAGCCCGGGGGGTGCACGGATGCTGCGAAAAGGACACTATAAAGGAGTTGGAAGACAGGCGCACTAGAAAGAGGGAATTTCCCGTGGAAAGCTTTGCAACCTAAAGGACATGCCTTCCTTTCCCTTTTGGAAAGGAGGAGCAAGTAGCGCTTGGATGGTGAGATCTAATTTCCCTTGCGCTGGTTCCCTAGGAGGGAAAGCTGCTGAAATGGATAATATTAGGATTTTTGAGTTCGAGTTTTAGCATTAAGTCTACTCTTCTGCTTTCCCCGCCCCAAGCCCGGCTCTCTCCTCGCTGCCGGCAAATACTGCAGAGTGTCCGGTGCTGCTTTGAATCCAGGAGCAGCTGTGGTTCACTGGGTATGAGAGGTGGATTGAGGAAGAGACAAATGGGTGTGGTAGTAAGGAGAGTCAGAGTAGGAGCCTGGGTTGGCTCTTGAAATCAGAGTGGCATTTAAATTCAAAAAGAGAAAAAGAGTTCTTTGATTTCTTTGTGGAGGCTGTCTATTAGAAATCCTAGTTTTTGCTTTCTAGTACGTTTATCTGGGGACTGTCTTGCTTTACCATAAATCAACTTATTTTGTTTTTATTAGAAGCTGTCAGAAAGCTGTCAAACGTTCACAGAGTGAGCGACCATAATCATTTCCCCTCTATGAAGCTCACAATCAAGTTAAGGCTGATAGATTCTGCCCAATTCAGAGGAAGTTCACGTCTCTCTCTCTGTGTCCTCACCCCAGCATCAACAATTATGCAGACTTCTTTTCCACTTCAGATTCCTGACAAGCCTTGTTGTTCAGCAGCCGCTGCATAAGTACAGCAGATTGAGCAGACTATAAGGCATCTTTTGCATGAATCCAGAAGGTTCTCCTTGTGGCCAGAGCCTTTTCACGTCATTGGAATACTAAAAGACAGTTCAGAGATGACCTTATCTGGGTTCCCTGTTATCTCATGAGAGAAGAAGGAATTCTACAGTTTCTGTCAGTTGCAAATAAATGGCCCTCTTCTCTGTAAGCTTCTTAGGGAAAGTAGTTATGTAAGTCACTAATGCTTGGGCACCTGGAAGACAGGCCCTGCAGAAGCTTTCCTGGACAGGAAAGACTGCACCCGGGAAACAATGAAATACAAAATATCAAAGATGAGGAGCCCCAGGAGCTGCCCTGTTGGCAGGAGGCTGCCAGAGGAGGAGAGTATTGAAGTTCAATGGCTTGAGCCTCCCTCTCTTCTCCACACCAGGAACACATAAGTAACTGCCACCCCATGCTTTGCCTGCAAGAACTGAAGATTAAAAGTTGCCTAGATGTCTACCTTCCTAACCATATTGGGAAGCCTAGGGGAAAAAAAATAAACCCTTATTCAGCTTTGTATGTTCTTAGTGTATGTGGTACTTAGACATTTTTTAAGAACATAAAATGCTATAGATATAATTTAAGACATTTTGGAATTCTGCCCTCACAGACAAGCCTACAGGTGAACTTTGGATTTTGTCTATACTATCCCTGTGCATTTACCAAACACATTTACAACCCTATACAACAATTGCAACCACTTTGATTGTCGTTAATCAATATAGAAGTGGTATCATACTGCTTGTACTTTGCAGTTGATGTTGTGTTATTGACATTTATGCATATAGCTACATGAAGTATCTTTCTCTTCATCTTATCTGTTGTATTTATTTTATCTCATAAATATGCCAACATTTATTTGCTTGTTCTTCTATGTATAATCCTATATATTATTTACAATATTCTCCCCAATATAAACTTGGGAAACTCTTGTAACTACATCTTAGCTATTTTCATATTTAAGAATTTTTTTGTGTGTTTTGTTTTGTTGTTTTGGATTTTTTTAGGGGGGGGGAGTTAGTAATATGGCTTGCACTCAGGACCTTTCAATCACAAGTATTCTGACACTTGACCCTGTTTGTTTTTGTTACTTTTTAAAATTGAAACTTACATTTTTGTCCAGGTGGACTTGGACTTGGACCTAGACTCTTCTATTTATGTTTTGTTTTGTTTTGCTTTGCTTTTTGTGCTAGTTGGTACTGGCAGGACCTAGCACTTTTTTGGCTTTTTAACTAAACACTTGTACTCTACCACTTGAGCTACACCTCCACTTCCAGCTTTGTGCTGGTTAATTGGAGATAAAAGTTTCATAGATATTTCTCCTCTGGTTGTTTTTGAACCTTCAGATTTTAGCCTCCTGGGTAGCTTGCATTATAAGCATTAGCCACATGGCAACAGGAAAATAGCTGGTGTGACAAACATGCATCACAACCACCAGTATTCAATTGGTTGAGATGGTTCATGCTGTCCTAAACCTGCAATTCTCCCAGGTAGCTAAGATTGATGCGAGCCACTGAACCCCACTTCTTCAGCTTTATTGGCTATTACAAGTTATTCCCTAACATGGTGGTACTAATTCGTAATTCATACTTCTGCCTTTGCTAACAATGTGTGCTATTTCCTTTAGGTTCACATCCTTCTCATCTCTTCAAAGTTTGTCTCTTTATAAGTTCAAAATTGATAGTGAAGGAAAGTTTAATCACTGGGTTTACAAGTTTGATGCATCTCCAAGAAAGAAAAAAGGAAACAAAACCAAAAGTTTGGATAAATAAAGTATTTTTTAAATTGTATATGCAGACATCATTTACTGGCAGAATGACTTAAAATGCATCATTTGTGCCAGAAAATATGCCTGTAAAGTACATTAAAAAAGGCAAGTAGAGAAATCTGTTAGCATAAAGCCCCCCACTTGTGAATGATCTTCCACTTATTAGTAAATATTGGTGCTCTGTATTTAGGTGTACATATGTAGGCTCAGTGTATAGTATATAAATTGCACCTAATTTAAAATCTGACTTACAGTTGTCGCTTTTTTCTCTCTCTCAAACACACCTGTTCTCAGAGCAACTTTGAGCCTTAAACAGCAGACATTTGTCTAAGATTTGTTAACATTTCAGCAAGAACACTGCAGTTCTGAATGGAGAAAGGGGGAAACAGCTGTTCCCTTCAGACAATACTGTAAACAATGCCATCTTCTGGGGGCATTCTGGCAACAGGATTTTTTTTTTAACTCCACAATAGAATATTAATTGCTATTAAAAACTGGTTTCAGCTAGATTGGTATTTATCTACTGAAATTATTTGTAAGGCTTTTAGTCTGATAAATTCACCTTTCCTACAATGGAGTAGAAGTTGAATAATCTCCCATTTTGTTCCCATGTGGCTGCATATAAGCTAACTTATTCTTGCAGAGTACCTTGTGCTGAAGAGATTCATAATTTCTGGACAGTCAGCATAGACTGGATAGTAATAGGGAAGAAGGATAATGGATAATTGAAATCTGAAAGTGCCTCTATGTAAAAATAATAAATCTGGATACTTTCTCAAAAAACTTTTAACCTGAATAAATATAGATAAATAGAAATATAAGAAAATAGTTATTATATTTCAATTGTCATTTTGATATCTCTATTTCTCTGTCCTCGGTAGCACAGGAGGAGAAGAATCACTCATCAAATGAAATTTCAGCCTTTGGATATTCAACACATGGCTGGGTGCATTGATTTTCCGGCCCTTCCCTAAAGCATTCAAAAGAGATGTTTGGTCCTCTCCATTTTATTGATAAAATCCTAAGTGAAGACAGATTGAAATCTTAAATATTATACAGAATTAATAGCTTCAACCCAAAAGATACTGAATATAAAACTCCCCACTCTATTTCCTTTACCTTTAGAAATCCTGCAGATATTGTAACATATGAAAACTGGAATGTAGAGAAGATGACTTTTTAAAATATATTGATGAGGCAAATAGATAATTTTCCTTTCAACTTCTTTTCTTCATATTTTGATTTTATTTTTCTTTCACATTTTGTTTTCCTTATCTATAGAATGTGGCCAACAACACAGGGTATAGTAAATAACAACAGAAAAGAAAGAAAGAGAAAATGTTTTCTTGAATCCTTTACAGAGTCAAAAATGGTTTAAGCAGAAGAAGACATACACAAATGTGTGAGTGTGTGTGTGTGTACGTGTGTGTGCCAGTGTGTGTGCTATGACTAGGACTTGTGCACTGTCTCTTGGGCTTTTATGCTCAAGGCTAGCACTCTACCATGGAACCACAGCTCTACATCAGATTTTTTGGTGTTTAATTGGAGATAAGAGTCGCATGGACTTTCCTGCCCAGGCTGACTTTCAGCTGCAATCCTCAATCTCAAACTCCTAAGTAGGTAAGATTAAAGGTGTGAGTCACTAGTGCCCAACCATACACACATTTAAAAAAGGTAGCAATAAAATTAGCAAATGATTCCTGCCAAGCATCTCCTATTATAAGTTTTTCTTTCTCTGGGAAAGAACACTTTCAGGCAACATAATGAATTAATTCTTTTTGGCTCCAGGAAAAGGGTTTTGAGTCACCCAGTGAGCTATAAAACTTGTTATTCAGGTCAGGTCAAGTCAAGTGTATTTGCCTTAACAGGAAAGTCAAGTCTAAAGATAATGAAAGCAGAATTCTACCTTTGCAGAAGACTGGACATTCATATTAATGCCCAAGGACTGTGAGCACATGTGGAGAAAAATGTTCTCTCTCCTTAGGTTCCCTCAAGTAGCTCTAAGTCCAATTCAGTCCTGTCACCACAATATTCATCCTGACCTAGTCTCCTTAGCTGGATGCTGGTGGCTCATGCCTGTATATACTAACTACCTAGGAGGCCAAGATCTGAGGATCTTGGATTTAAGCCAGCCTGGGCATAAAATCCATGAGACTCTCATCTGAAATTAACCAACAAAAAACTTAAAGTGGAGGTATGACTCAAATGGTAGTACACCAGACTTTAGTGGAACAAAAACCTATAGAGCCCAGATCCTGAGTGCAAGCCCCAGTACTGGCACATTTTTACACACACACACACACACACACACACATTTTTTTTTTTGCCATCCATCTCTTGTATTTAAGTAGGTGTGCCTGACAGGTACTTCCTGCTAAAATACCATGGTACTTACACATACTGCTGTCTCCTTTTCCCACAGACTTCTTCCCACTAGTAAATCCTTAAGCCATAAAACCACAGTATTAATGCTGTGATGGATTCTAGATTATGAATTCTAGCTAGACCTCTTCTGTTGAAGACCCTGTGGACTGTAGGGTAAAGCGTTTGTTCATGTTCTGATTAGTTTCTCAAAAATGCTTTCTTAACGAACTTCTGAGTTTGAGTTTTCAACATACCTATTAGGTTTCAAGAAATGTTGACAACTAAACAAGATTAGATAGAAATGGGTATTGCCATCTCTGTCCAAAATTATATCAATCCTAGGTCAAGTCCTTGCACAAAAACTCAGAGAAATCCTTGTGGTCTTTCATCCTCCTTTTTCTAAATAAACCAAGATATCAATTATATGAGAAAATGAATATAAGTGAATTTTTGGATGATATTTGGGTAGTTCACTCTCCTGCTTATGTATTTGGATTCATTCGTTTGTTTTTGAGGCAGAATCTCTGTATTTAGCCTAGGCTGGCCTTGAGCTTGCTGTCCTCCTGTTTCAGTCAGCCTTCCAAGTACTGAGATTACAGACTTATGCCATGACACCTGGTATGTGTTTTGCAATTATTTGGTTGTGTGTTTGAATACTGTTACTGGGTTTGATCTAGGGTCACACTCTCACTTAGCTTTTTCAGCTAAACCATCGCTCTCTACCATAGAAGCCACACTTCCAGTACTGAGTAGCTAGGATTCTAGGCATGAGCCATTGGTGCCTGGTTTGAGTTAGTTTTTTGTTTTTGTTTTTCCAGTCCTGGGGCCTGAACTCTGGGCCTGGGTGTTGTCCCTCAGCTCTTCAGCTTAGGCAAGCACTCTACCACCTGAGCCCCAGCGCCACTTCCTTGAGTGTGTTTTTGAGAAGAGTTCTATACAAACCTAGTCATATCATATGTAGAAACTGATGCTAAAAATAACTTATTTATTTATATCTGTCTTTTTCTTTAACAACTGCTACCTAAAATCACCAAGTTGTCATGTATAATGGATTTCTTATTTCCAGAGAAACCTATATGGAGTAGTTTCATGAGAACTGCTCTGAGATTAAAAATTAGAAACCCTGAGTCATGGCCTTGACGTTTACCAGCATGAGATTTTGCATCTGTGAGTCCATTTTTTTGTGATTCAGTTTCCACACCTGTAAAATGTGAATTTTGACAATTGTTGACTTTTTATGTTTATTTATATTTAATAGAACTGTACATGTAAAAATACTTTGTAATACAAATGCTCAGTCAACAACTTATTCAACCAATGAGTTTCTTACGCATTTTATTTCTTTCTGTGTGTGTGTCAACGTGGGATTTTTTAAAACTATCTTTAAGTAGTTGTACAAAGGAATTGCCATTTAACAAAACAGTTTATCAATACATTACATCTTAGTCAATGTCACTACTATGCATTTTAGTTTCTTCATTACTGGGATACAAACAAATGCAAATATTCAAAATGCTTACTCAGTCTAGGATAAAGAGTCTCATTTTGTTTCTCATGAGATCACAATAATTCAATCATCCAGTATTAACTAGCTGGCCAATACAAATATTGTTTCATTTGCTTTTCAAATATCTTATAGTCTTCATAATGTCAAGGCAGGAAAATGGTATATAAAAATAAAGTTAAGCCAGGCACTGGTGGCTCATGCCTGTAATCCTAGCTACTCAGGAGGCTGAGATCTGAGGATCACAGTTCAAAGGCAGCCCAGGAAAGAAAATCCGTGAGACTCTTATCTCCAATAAACCACTCAGAAAATAGGAACTGGCACTGTGGCTCAAATGGTAGAATGCTAGCCCTGAGGTGAAGAGTTCAGGGACAGCACCCAGGCCCCAAGTTCAAGCCGCACAACCAACAAAAATAAATAAATAATAATAAATAAGTTTAATTACTGCCTATTAGGAGATGAACAACATTATCCTGTATGTTTAAAATATGACAAGGTGGCATATTAATTTTCTAATTAACAGCCAATTCCAACTTCATGGATTGTCCAACATGCTGAGGATGAAATCCTGACTAAAGTAAGTGTACTACAGCTCTTGCTTTCCCTTTCCAGGGTGATTTACCAACACATGCTCTGTGACCCAGTTCTGACTAACAGAACTCCATGGGAAGAAAAATAGGGAGAAGGTCACAAATAAAACTTGATTGTCCCTGCTGGATGCTGGTGGCTCATGCCTGTAATCCTAGCTACTTAGGAGGTAGAGATCTGAAGATCACAGTTTAAGGCCAGCCTGGACAGGAAAATCCATGAAACTCTTATCTCCAATTAACCACCAGAAAACCAGAAGGAGAGCTGTGGTTAAAAGTTGTAAAGTGCTAGCCTTGATTGTAAAAGACCAATAAAAAAAAAAAAAAAAGATTGTCCCTGATTTTCTCCATATGAAAGACAACATGTCATGGGAACATATAGGAAAATGAGATTCATAAGAGAGAAAGACACCAAAATAAAGAAATGTATTTTCTTGAGATATTGAGGTTACCTCTCACAAGTAGAAATCGCTTTTGAATCACTGTGGTTTAAGTTCAAACTATCCTTCTTTTAAATATTAACCTACATTGGGCATTTTTACTTTGTTTCCTCTTTCAGAATTCAAAATGAAGTACAGAATGAGCACTACTGGCCACACTTGGTGCCTAAGGATATTGAAATCTTGAAAGTTAGGAATACCGCCAAAACACACAGTGATTAAACATAAGTGCAAAGATTCTAAATTGTACTTTCTAATTCTATCATATCGGCTATATCAGATTATTGCTTAGTTCTTTGTTTAGACAGAATGAAATAAACTTACTGCACCATATGTATGCATGTGCTTATGCAAGTGTTTGACTTCCTCATTTGAACTCAAATAAGATTGTTAATTAATTGATTAATTAATTAGTGCTGGTACTGTGTTTTGAATTCATGGCCCTGTGCTCTCTCGCTCTCTTTCTTTTATTAATCTCAAGGCTGAAGCTCTATCTCTGGAGCCATACCTCTACTTCTGTTTTTTCTAGTTAATTGGAGATAAGCTTCTCACAGAAAGATATTTTCATGAGACATTAGGTTAATTCCCTAGAATAGAAATATCTTTCTGTTGTTTAGGTTAGACAGGCTTGGCTGACTTTGGGCCAAGATCCTCAGCTCTCAGCCTTCTGAGTAGCTAGGATTACAGGCCAGAACTACCAGAACTTACAAAAAAGAAAGAAAAAAGAAAAAAAGAAAGAGAAAGGAAAGAAAGAGAGAGAGAAAGAAAGAAGGAGGAAGGGGAGAGAGAGAGAGAAAAAGAGAGAGAGAGAGAGGGAGAGTTTTCTAGCCTGCAACACTAGCTACTCAGGAGGCTTTTTATATTGTAGCTCAAAGCCAATTGGAGCTCTGTCTTCAAAATAACTATCAGGAAGCAGGGGTGGAAGTAGGTCTCAGGTATGGAGCACTAGCCAGATAGCAAAGCTGAGCATATAAGAGGCCTTGAATTCAAATAACAGTACCACAAAAAAAAAAAAAAGAGGTGGGGGAAAGAATAGAAGAAATGAAAAGGCTTCTTAGGCTTTCAGGGAACAGCTATCTCAATAACCAATGTGATATAAGTTTATTAAATTTATTAAAATTAATGAAGAACAGTAGATATATATCTGAGATGTATACCTGATTTGTTTTAAGTGACTCATTCTATAATCTCAATAGACAATAAAACTATGCCATGAAAATTCTTTTCAACTTGTCATTTTTCAAAAGGCCTATTATTGGGGGGTGGGTAATAGACATTTGCAAGTAGAAAGAGCTGATTTGAAAGCATTATTTCATTATGTAACATAATCCTCAGCATTTACGTCCTTTTATATTCTTGTATAGAAAACATGGTGGAAAACATCTCTATAATATACTTTTTATTGACATTTTTAATAACGTGGAATGAATGTTAGCCTAGAGCCAGCAGGGGGTGTGTTGACTAGTAGGAAGGAAAAGAAAAATACAGAACAGATTTGATGCTGCCGTGTGGTTAACCCTGTAGGTTGCTGAATTATTGTTTGTTTAGGGAAAGGGGAAAAGGATGCAGAAGGACTCAAAGCAGATAATCAAATCTATTGATGACTTATTTTAAATCTTTCCTCATATCTCTGACTTTATTTCAACTAAAAGTCACACAAGAACTATAATAGTAAATTTTGCAAAGTAAAATACTGAATAACATTCATGAACTTCTCGTTATTAAAAATAAATATACTACTAAACGCTTCCAATGGAAAACTTTATTTTTTAAACCATTCAGAGTCATTTGATTTGAAAATATATTTTCAAGTATAGTGGTACAGCACTAAACTCAACTGTTTTGATGGTTTGCTTTTTAATTATATTGTTCTTATTTTTAAGTAGTTTCACAAAGTGGTTATCATTCAAAAATCAGTATATAAGAACAATGCATTTTGATTCATGACACCACTTCCCTCCCAACTCAAACCCGCCACTCAATTTTCTTAGTTTTATAGGCTGTGCATCCCCCACCCCCGCCCTCCTCAATACTTCCTATCTTCATTCATTCTCCCCTTCTCCCCTTGACATCTCACACCTTTCAAGTGCCAGTTTTCTGGTATTCATTTTCTTGGACTGTGAGTTATTTTTTTTTTCCCTAAGGAATTATGCCGTTTGACTTCTTCCCTGCGAATGCAATATTTCATTTGCATATACATGCATACAACCTCATATATGTTTCCTTGTGATTTATACAGAAGATCCAGATTTCATATAGGAGAGAAAACATACATGCTTTGTCTCTGTGGGCCTGCCTTGCTTCACTTAGCATCATATTGTCAGGTCCATCAATTTCTTTGTAAATCAAGTAATATCATTCTTCCTAATGGATGAGTAAAATTCCACTGTGTATATATACCACAATTTCTTGATCCATTTTTTCATTAAGGGTCATCTAGGCTGATTCCACACCTTGGCTATGGTGAACAGTGCAACAATGAACATGATTGCATGCATGACTTCACCGTACCTGATTTGTCATCTTTTGGATAAATGCTGGGTCATAGGAGGTTTTTGTTTTTGCCTTCTTGCTTCTGTTTTTTGTTTTGTTTTTTTGGATATCCCATATGGATATCTATTTTCTTCCTAAGTCTTCATCTGTTCAAGAAACTTTTACTAAGACTCATTGATGTACACATTATTGTGGAATAAATGCAATAACAAAATAATCTCTGAAGTTTCCAGTTTAGAAAGCATAGACTGAGTGGAAAGGATTGGACTCATTTTCTTTTCCTGAATAAACTGAATTTATATCTTCAAGTGTTGCCTATAGTACTTATTTTACACTTATACTTTGTAATAGGACAATTCTCTATTCATCTGATTTCCAGCAGATATTGACTATTGATCTTTTCTCACCTTCCAAAATACAATCTGCTCCAGCTTTGCATGACTATACTTTTCAATGAACTCTTACTTCAATATTCATTGAGACTTAACTTGTAACAATATAAATTACTATTATCCTTATAGAAATAAAAAATGAGATGCTTGTGGGAGCTGGTTATTTGAGGGGCTGAGATCTGAGGAACATGGTTCAAAGCTATCCAGGGCAGGAAAATCTGTGAGACTCTTATTTCTAATTAGCCAGCAAAATGCTAGAAGTGGAGCTGTAGTAGAGCACCAGCCTTAAGCAAAAAAAGAAGCAAAGTGTGAGAGTGAAAGGCCTTGAGTTTAAGCCCTACTACTTGCACCAGAGAGAGAGAGAGAGAGAATTAGAAAGACCATAACCATATGCTTATTGCCTGGATTTTGTTTCTGACACTGCTATGATCAAGGCAGAGGAGAATCAATCTTCTTGTCAGTTTGGGCAAGGATTGCAAATAAATATCTTTCCGTTTCTTTGTAGATTATGACTTTTTTTGTAATGCTGATGAGTATTTGTTTTTTGTTTTTTTTGGTCCAGTTGTGGGGCCTGAACTCTGGGCCTGGCAGCTGACCCTCAGCTCTTCAGCTCAAAGCTAGCGCTCTACCACTTGAGCCACAGCGCCACTTCTGGCTTTTTTCTTTTTGCTTATGTGGTGCTGAGGAATCGAACCCAGAGCCTCATGCATGCAAGGCAAGCGCTCTACCACTGAGCCACCTTCCCAGCCCACTGATGAGTATTTGAACCCAGAGCCAGTTCTTATTGTTAGGGTGCCAGTAACATACATGCTTTCCAGCTACAACAAGATGACATGTCACTCTTCCATTTAACATACATTTTCATTTTTGGTGTTATATTTCTCTAATATATAAACATACTACACAGTTAATGGACTGTGTGGTCTGTGCATGTGTGTGTGTGTGTGTGTGTATGTGTGTGTGTGAATAAATTGGCAAGGACTAAGGTTTGCTCTAAATTTCAACAGCTTCATAAAGTCAATGAGTTGGTCTATTATAAAAGAACTTACGTAACTTTAAAAATTATGCATAAAATTGTGTGTAAAATGTGTGTAACCCCTCTGTTTTAGCATCTTCAAATAAAAATTATTTTTCAAAAACAATAGGGAAAAATTATGGTATCCTCCAGTGTTGTTGTATTCAAAATGTGAGAAATCAGAGGACCACATGGCTTGTGAGGGCTTTTTCTTCTGAGTCACTTCCAGTATGAAGACACCTTCTGTTAAAAGTGGGAGTGTTATAGGGAACAGAGTCCACCACTCAGAGACAGACTTTATTGGGGAAGTGGATAGCTGACCTGCCACGGATGCAGCACAGACTAGGGAGATAAAACTACAACCCCAAAGGGCACACAAGCTAAGGTTTTTTTGTTGTTGTTGTTTTGTTTTTTTTGTCGGTCGTGGGGCTTGAACTCTGGGCCTGGGCGCTGTCCCTCAGCTCTTCAGCTCAAGGCGAGCGCTCTACCACTTGAGCTACAGTGCCACTTCCGGTTTTCTGGTGGTTTATTGGAGATAGGAGTCTCACGGTCTCTCCTGCCCGGGCTGGCTTTGAACCGCGATCCTCAGATCTCAGCCTCCTGAGTAGCTAGGATTACAGGCGTGAGCCAAGCTGTTTTTAAAGGCAAAATCCATGTGGTCAAGCCTGGCCCCATGCAGGTGGCCAATGGGGTATAACACATGCATAAAGACCTCATATTTATGTCAGTGGCCAATGGAGTTACAGTCCCTGTCATAGTATCTGTTTGAACTAACCTATCATTCTGGTTGAAATTGGCAATTTGGGGGTCCCCACACAAAGCAAATGGATTTTCTTGAACTCCTGGGGGCAGGGATAAGGCTGCTCCTTCCTGGAGGGGCAAGGTGGGGTGGGCTAATTTACTATTGTTAACAAATAGTAGAATAACAGGGCCGCATATCTGTTGTTGTTTTTTTATTGTGAAAAAGAGGGGTTACAATTACATGGGCAAGATAATGAGTACATTTCTTATCAACCATTGTAGCCTCCTTTGTTTCCCCTTCCCATCCATTCCCATCCTCCCCCTGCCCACCCACCCCCACCCAATCCTCCTCCCCTCCCACCAAAGTTGTAAAGTTCGTTTTTCCAAAAAACGACTTGTACATCTCATTGTTGCAATGGGTCCACCTGTATCCCTATTTAAACGATTTGTTTTTTGCCTTCCCCTCCACAAATTATACCAACATCAAATACAGTGAAAGCAGGGGTTATACCCTGGGGGAGGGACATACAAAGCAACAAAGAAATCATCTTATAAATGTGTTAGAAACAATCACCTGAAAGAAAAAAAAACATTTGAATACTTATCTTAGGGTTCATTTCCCTAACATCAACTTATCTGACCTTTTCTGCTTGACTCAGACATATACTAGTTATTGCAAATATGGGAAATCATGGGACCTAAGTTTCTTTGGGCCTGACTTACTTCACTTAATATAATTTTTTCCAAGTCTTTCCATTTCCTAACAAATGGGGCAATGTCATTCTTTCTGATGGAGGCATAGAATTCCATTGTGCATATATACCACATTTTCTTGGTCCATTCATCTACTGAGGGGCATCTGGGTTGGTTCCATATCTTAGCTATGGCAAACAATGCTGCAATAAACATAGTCATGCTGGTAGCTTTAGTGTAGCCTTGTTTGTGATCATTTGGGTAAATGCCCAAAAGTGGGATTGCTGGGTCATAAGGGAGCTCTATGTGGAGTCTTTTGAGGAACCTCCATACTACTTTCCAAAGTGGTTGAACAAATTTACACTCCCACCAACAATGCAGTAAGGTTCCCTTCTGGCTACATTCCCTCCAGCATCTGTTGTTATTAGAGTTCTTGATTATAGCCATTCTAACTGGGGTGAGGTGGAATCTCAATGTTGTTTTGATTTGCATTTCTTTTATGGCTAGGGAGGTCGAGTATTTCTTCATGTGTCTGTTGGCCATCCTTCTTTCCTTTTCAGAGAAGTTTCTCTTTAAGTCTTTAGCCCACTTATTTATTGGGCAGTTGTTTCTTTGAAGATTTGTTGTTGGGGGATTTAATTTTTTGGGTTCCAGGTATATTTTAGATATGAGACCCTTTCTGTTGTAAAGCTAGTGAAGATCTTCTCCCAATCTGTGGGCTTTCTATTAATCTTGCTAGCTATGGGGCCGCAGATCTTATCTGGCCTAATGATAACCAAACAAGGCTCAGATCCTGTCTGGGCTATTGAGATCCTGTTTAGGCTATTGATAACCATATAAGACTTCAGATCTCACAACCTTATCACAACAATCAATAGGGCTTCCTCATTTCCTGGGGTCTCAACAAATAGCATGTTTCCTGACCCTGGGGGGCTTGTGAGAAACCACTATTTTGATTCTCAGGGGTGGGGGGAAACTCCTGGTATATTAAAAATGGAGTCAGTTTGGGTTCACCCCAATAGGAGGAGGCAAGAACAGTGACCCCTTTGTATTTCTGACTTGACCTGAAGTTCCTGTTTGGTCTCACCCTTTCATATTTGGCCAAGTAGACTTAGGAATAAGAGACCACCACATGTCACCCAATTTCTCCCAACTGTGTTATGTTGAACAGCTCACAAATTAAAACCTATAAAAATAGATTAATAATAGTGTACAACCTCAGACATCTTGAAATTGAATGTTCTATTATTATATTATATTATAATTATATTATATTACAAATTATAGTATACCTGACAAACATACACAATCATATTTCAAATAAGTAAATTTATAAAAATCATTAGGAATAACACAGTCCAATGAGAAAATAGTAGTAACAACCATATCAAAAATTGCCACAATGATTATACCTTTTATATAAGTATAATTTTATTGTTATTATTAAGTTGTCATACAGAGGGATTGAATTCCATAAGTCAGGTAATGAGTACAATTCTTTTTGGACAATGTACCCCTTCCTTGATTTTCTCCTCTTTCCCCCTGTTGTTACCCATGAGTTGCACAGTTTAAATTTTATATCATATATATTGAATACATGACTGCATATTTTCCCATTTCCTCCCTCTTTGTGTGTCACATTTTTGCCTTTCCTAAATATACTATTGTAATTTTATTTTTTTACATCTTGTGGGTTGTTAAGAATTCAGTCTTCGATCTAGTGCTTTATACATGCTGCAGCTCAGCTTTCAATTATGCCATCTTTGTGATGTCACTCTTGTAAAGCAATTATATAGAAATTGTTTAAAATTTAGAGTTTATCATAAGAGACATTTTCTGAATATAGAAAAATACATAAGAATATTCATTGTAGATTTTTAAGAGTAAAAATAGAAATAATTTTCTCATTGTATATATTAGAAAATATTCATATATCTATGTACATATATATGCAGCATATGTGCATCCACACATATATATTGAGAACTACTTAAATTGATGTGCTATCACCGAAATATTGTAAGACTTCCCAGTTATAAAATCTTAAAATTTTATAACCATCTCTGAAAAATAACAAGAATATATCAAAAGAGATTACAAGGAAGAAGAAATGCATTGATGGTTACTAAATGTGTTAAAATATTGACATCCTAATTATCTGTGGTTAATGATATAAAAATCAATCCACAAGTTAAACACTCTCTTGTGAGAACTGAGAAGTCATATGAGATCAAGTTTCCTGTGAAGAATCTCAGAATGATAGTGTATGTTTCTTGGATAAAATAATATTCCATAAGTACTTTTTAAATTACAGAAGTGCTAAATATACAATAGGTGCTAAATATAAACTAGTTGTTAATGAAAAAAATGACTGGTTCTTATCTATCTTGGCATTTGTTATAGTAAGGCCAGATATTCACTGGGGAAATTATCAAGTTTTACATAATTTCACTATGGGTACTGAGAGTCTTGGAAATTATCACTAAATGAGTGATGATCTAGTCCTATGAAATTTGAGGATTGATTCCAATTGAAATATATACTAGAAATCTGTACAGAGCTCAGAGTTGTACTTATAACAAAAGAACATTAAAGCAAGATACATAACCAACTATGCCAGATGGATTAAATAAGCTACAGTGTTATTGATTAAAATAGTATCGTCATTATAATAATATGCCTCTTTTTATCTTTTGAGAAAATCAAAGAGCAAAATCAGAATATATGTGTAGACGTATAAAAATACAAAAGTGAAGCCAGTCTCAGGTGGCTCCTACTTGTTATTGTAGCTACTCAGGAAGCTGAGAGCTGAGTATCACAGTTCCAAGTCCATGAGACTCCTATCTTCAATTAAGAACAAAAACTAAAGTTTTGGCTCAAGCGGTAGAGTGCTAGCTTTAAGCAGAAAAGCTCAAGGATAATGCTCTTGAACTGAGTTCTAGCCTCAGGACTGACACCAGCACAACAACAACAACAAAAGGAAAGAAAATGAAAGAAAATTGTTGTCTTTAAATTATAGAATTTTTCTAGTTTATCAAATTTTCCATATTACCTCTAATTATTCAGATCTATTTTTAATTTGTAAATTGAGTTTTCAAAGACTATGAAATGACTAATGTTCACAAGTTATTAAAAAAGGCTGAATGTCCAACGAAGTGCAAAGGAAATCACAGTTTGCTTATTTCATTAATTTCTTTTGTAAAATGTGTCAACCATATTTAAGAGGTTATATGCACAGATTGACTGATTATCCTTTGTTTTTATTTGGACTATTTTTAAAGAGAGTTCAGCAGTGAGAGATTAAAATTCAAAAGAAAAGCTGGAGTACATTAAGATCTTAGACATTATGTTAGTTTTAAGCAATGTTTTTCTAGAAGTGTGAAGAAGTGGAAAAGAAGAGTGAATGTTTAAAAAAAAAAAAACCACTGCTTATTTAATTTTTTAAAGTACCATAGTGTGAATTTAGGGAACAAGAAAAGGAACAAAAAGGTTTTCACCAAAAATAAAACAAAACAAAACTGAACCATCCCTATCCTGGCAAAGTGTATTTCTTCTACCTTAGTCTTGATAATTTGATCACCAGGTTGTAGTTTGCTATGTGATTTCCTTGTCATTGTTATATTTGAAGGAAGTTTCTCTTGTTTCATTCACACATTTGCAAAGGCAAATGAAAAAAAATGTATCAGAAAAAAAGGAAGCCATCGAATTGACATTGTAAATATATCTGAACATGTGTTCAGCTGCAGTGACTTTGCAAGGCCTTGAGGTTTCCTGGGAAACATTTTCATTCTAACTTTGTGTGCAAAAAGCAAAATCTGTCCCAGTCATAGGATTCAAGCTGGTTTAATTATTTCTAATTTATAGATGGCATCAGTCCTTTTAGCTCCTTCATGGATATGCAGGTAAAGGAATGGAGACATAGCAGTTTGCAATCAAGGCAGCCCATATTCAAAAGCTAGACCTGTGGTAATGCTATGTAACCAGGGAGAAAATGCCTGTCCTCCTTTTGGCTGGTTGTCTCTTATGAATAGAATGGAGATTACTTATCACACTACTGAGGGCACATGCCCTCAGTACCACATCGGGCAAGACCACATCTGGCACAGAATGGATTTCAATACATAAATGTTGTTCTGCTTCTATCTGAAAATACTTTTTAAAACAAAGTATTTTGGTGCATTAAATAAAGTTAATTTGAAAAAGATGATACTTTAAATATGAAAAGTTTTTTTTTTATTTGCTTGTTTTTGTTTCTAGTTTTTGTTGTGGTTGTTGTTATTGTTAGGTTTTATTTTGTTTTGGTGCCAGTACTGGGACTTGAACTCAAGGGCTGTCACTGTCTCATAGCTTTTTGTTCAAGGCTCTACCACTTGAGTCATACCTGCACTTCAGGTTTTTCCTTATTTGCAATAACTAGTATATGTCTGAGACAAGTAGAAAAGGTCATATAAGTTGATGTTAGGTGAAGTGAACCCCAAAATAATATTCAAATGTTTTTTTCTTTCATGCGATTGTTTCTAACATATTTATAAGATGATTTCTTTGTTGCTTTGTATGTCCCACCCCCACTGTATAATCCCTGCTCTCACTGTATTTGATGTTGGTATAATTTGTAGAGGGGAAGGGGGGAGGAAATGGAAAGGGATGGGAAAAGGAAACAAAGAAGGAGGCAACAATGCTTGATAAGAAATTTACTCATTGGGCTGGGAAGGTAGCTGAGTGGTAGAGCACTTGCCTTGCATGCCTGAGGCCCTGGGTTCAATTCCTCAGCACCACATAAGCAAAAAGAAAAAGCCGGAAATGGTGCTGTGGCTCAAGTGGTAGAGCACTAGCCTTCAGCTGAAGAGCTGAGGGACAGCACCCAGGCCCAGAGTTCAGACCCCACGACTGGACCCCCCCCCCAAAAAAAAAAGAAATGTACTCATTATCTTGTAATTGTAACCCCTCTGTACAGTAGTTTCACAATTAAAAAAAAAGTCTCATGGACTATCCTATCTATGCTGGCTTGTAACTTTGATTCTCAGTAATCAGCCTCTTGAATTTCTAGAATTACATGTGTGAGCCACTGGCACCTCACTAAATATGAGGACTTTTTAAAACTTAAAAAATACAATGGAGCCGGATGCTAGTGGCTCATGCCTGTTATCCTAGCTACTCAGGATGCTGAGATCTGAGGATTACAGTTCAAAGACAGCCCAGGCAGGAAAGTCTGTGAGATTCTTACCTCTAGAAAAACAGAAGTGGTGCTGTGGCTCAAGTGGTAGAGCACTAGCCTTGAGCTGAAGAGCTCAGAGAGAGTGCCCAGGCACAGAGTTCAAGACCCATGACCAACAACAAAAAAAATGAAAGTGGTGTTGTAGCTCAAGTGGTTAATTGCTAGTGTTAAGCACAAAGAAGTTCATGGACAGAGCCCAGATGAGTTCAAATCCCACAACCTCAGACAAAACAAAAACAAACAAAAATACAATGGGACCACACAGAAAGAAGTTGCAGAGAAGAACTTAAAAACTTTTATTAAGACTTATTTCCTCTCCTGGTAAAATGAAGAATGCAAGATTGTCTTTTTCCCATCTGAAAATTCATGCCTCTAATTCTTTGGTCGATTTCATTTGCTCAGAAACTCCTAGTATAAATCAATCTGTTTCTTTGGAGTAGAAACTTTTCTTTCTCTTTTAAAAATAAGTCCTATCTTTCACAATCATGTTTTCTAGACCTCAGTTCCCCCATTAAGCCTTTCATCTCTTCATCTGCCCTGTTCACAAGAGCAGAAAAAAACAAAACAAAACAAAACCTAGGTTTCTCACCTGTATTTATTTACATTGTATTCATATGTCAGCCCATGGTAAACCATTATAATTGTTGTAAATATGGTCCCTCGTGCTTTATTGATGTTTAAATCACTGAACACTCCAGCTCAATATACTTGACTTTCTTCAGCCTCATATGCATTTGACATAATCATATTCTCTCTGTGTCTCTCTCTTTCTGACTCCCTCACTTGGTCTCTGTTTCTCTCCCCCCCCCCCCCCCCCCCCCCCGCTCTTGTCTTCAATGGACCATTCATTTTCCCCTGCTTTGCTGAAAGCTTTTTAATAGAGTTCATTTTCCACTATTGCATCTTTATAAGTTGGAGTTTCTCAGAGCTCAATTTTAGGTTATTCTCTTTTTTACCACTTAGTTGTTCTCTAGGTACATTTATGTTCCCATGGTTTTCATGACAAAAATTCAATCCCAGTCCAAGATGACTCCTCCAAACTCCAGCATTCCACAGACTCAGCTGTCTTTCCACTACCTGCACCTGGATGCTAGAGAGCCGACCAACAGCATGACCCCATCATCCTACTTTATTCAGCACTGCCTCCTTCAGCAAACATCAGCACCTTCCACTAAGATTTAAAATCCACATATTTCTTCACTCCTTTCTCTACTCACATCCTATCAGTTCTAATTTCTGTTTGTTTCAGAAAATGTTGACTTAAACTAGGTAAAGTGACTCACGCCTGTAATCTCACCACTCAGAAAGCAGAGGCAGGAGGATTTTGTGCTGGATGATAGCTTGAGCTATATAGTGATACCATGCCTCAAAAATCAATCAATGACAAGTGTAAAGGGAATCCAAATAGGGAAAGAAGTAAAACACTCCTTTTTTGCAGATGACAAGATTCTGTATTTAAAAAACCCCACAGACTGCTCTCCCAAGTGGCTTGAGCTGATCCAAAACTTTGACAAAGTAACAGGGTATAAAATCAATCCACAAAACTCAGTAGCTTTTCTGTATGCCAACAATGAGAAGAGCGAGGCTAAAATCAGAAAAGCAACTTATTTTGTAATAGCCTCAATAAAAATACCTAGATAATATTAAGAGAATTAAGCCAAGCCCAAAGAAACATTGGTTCCATGGTTTCCCTTATTTGCAGTAACTAGTATATGTCTGGGACAAGCAGAAAAGGTCAGATAAGATGATGTTAAGCGAAATGAACCCCAAGATAGGGACACAAGTGATTTCTTCTTTCTTGCTATTATTTCTAACATGTTTATAAGGTACTATGTTACTTGTTGCTTTGTAAGTCCCTCCCCTACAGTATAACCCCTGTTTTCACTGTATATGATGTTGGTATAATTTGAGGAGGGGAAGGAATAAACAAACTGTTTAAATAGGGATACAGGTGGACCCATTGCAACAATGAGATGTACAAGACACTATGTTGAAAAATGAGCACTACAATATAGGAGAGGGGAGGGGGGAAGGTGGGAGTGTAATGGAGGAGATGGGAGGGAAGGGATGGTAGGGGAAAAACAAAGGAGGAGATAACAATGCTTGCTAAGAAATGTACTCATTACCTTGCTCATGTAACTGTAACCCCTCTGTACAGTATTTTTCACAATAAAAAACATAAAAATTAAAAATAAAATACTAGGAATTAACCAAAGAGGTGAAGATCCACTATGATAAAAATTTTTAAATCTGAAAAAAGAAATTAAAGCAGATTTAGGATGGTGGAAAAACCTCCCATGTTTCCCATGGGAAACATCATGAAAATGAAAATACTTCCCAAAGCTATCTACAAATTCAATGCAATGCTCATCAATATCCCAACAACATTCTTTAACGAAATAGAAGAAGCAATCTAAAAATTCATATGGAATAGCATAAGACTCCAAATATTCTTAGCAGGAAAAACAGTGTTGGAGGAATATCAATACCAAACTTCAAATGCTATTATAAAGCTGTAGTTACAAAAACAGCTGGTACTGGCACATGAACAGGCCTGAAGACCAATGGGATAGAATTGAAGACCCAGACATGATCCCACAGACCTATGGCCATCTAATCTTTGATAAGGGAGCCAAATTATCAGATAGAAGAAAGACAGACTCTCAAAAATGATGCTAGCAGAACTGGCTATATACATGTAAAAAATTGAAATTAGATCCTTATATATCACACTGCACTTGAATCAACTCCAAATGTATCAAAGGCATCAAGGTTAAAGCACAGTCCCTGAAAACATTACAGGAAGGAATAGGAGAAACACTAGCACTCCTTGGCACAGAGGAAACTTCCTAAATAAAGATCCAGAAACACAACAAATCCATAAATGGGGTTGCAGAAAACTGAAAATTCTCTGCATGGCAAAGGACATAGCAGCAAGATAAATAGAAGGCCCACAGATTGGGAGAAGTTCTTCACTAGCTATCTAATAGACAAGGGCTCCTTATCAAAAATATACCTAGAGCTAAAAAAAACTAAGCCCCTCAAAACAAATCCTCAAAGAAATGCCCACCCCAACAATAAATGGGCTAAAGAATTAAAAAGAGACTTCTCTGAACAGGATATAAGAATAATCAATAGACATATGAAGAACTGTCCCACATATCTGGCCATAAAAGAAATACTACAATTTGATGCCAACTCACCCCAGTTAGAATGGCCATTATCAAAAAATAATAATATTAGCAGATGCTGGTGGGGATGTGGAGTAAAGGGATCCCTCCCTACTACAGTGTTGGTGGAATGTAACTTGTTCAACCTCTCTGGAAAGCATTATGGGCGTTCCTCAAAGGAGTAAACATAGAACTCTCTGTGGCCCAGCAATCTCACAATCTCACTTCTGGGCATTTACCCAAATGTCCTCAAGGCTGCACTAAAGCTACAAGTACAACCATGTTAATTGCTGAATTATTTTCTAAAGCTAAGATATAGAATCAGCCCAGATGTCCCTTAGTAGATGAATGGATAAATACACACACACACACACACAAACACAAAATGGAATTTTATGCTTATATCAGGAAGAATGACATTGCCCAATTCATAAGGAAATGGAAAACTGGAAAAAAGTCATATTGAGTAAAGTAAGCCAGACCCAAAGAAACATAGGCTCCATGGCTTTCCTCATTTGTAATAATTAGTATATGGCTAGGATAATCCTTGCAAAGATTCACAATAGTCCAATAGCTATGTACATATGATCACATAAAATGATGCTAATCTAAATGATCTCCACGATATGGAAATGAGAAGGGTTTTTGTGGTTTTGTTTCTCCAATCTCTCTTTCTCTCTCTAATCTCTCTCTTCCTCCTTCCCCTCCTCTCTCTTTCTCTCCCTCTGTGTGTGTGTGTGTGTGTGTGTGTGTGTGTGTGTGTGTGTGTATTATTTGCAGTTATTCCTTTTGTCTTTCATTCTCCCCTCTCTGGTTTATCCTTTGTTGTCATTGTTTCTGATTTCACTACCCTTTGTCTTGTATATAAGTTTATCTGATTTGGAGAAGGGAAGGGGAATCACATAAACAGTTGG
Source organism: Dipodomys spectabilis (assembly GCF_019054845.1). Taxonomy (NCBI): domain Eukaryota; kingdom Metazoa; phylum Chordata; class Mammalia; order Rodentia; family Heteromyidae; genus Dipodomys; species Dipodomys spectabilis. The sequence goes on from NW_024870771.1 coordinate 12,055,222, forward strand.
ACAAAGTGTGAACCAAGCCCGTGGCTCACAACTGTAATCCTAGCTACTTAGGAGGCTGAGATCTGAGGATCGTGGTTCAAAGCCAGCCTGGGCAGGAAAGTCCATGAGACGCTTATCTCCAATAAACCACCAAAAAACTGGAAGTGGCACTGTGGCTCAAGTGGTAGAGCACTAGCCTTGAGCTGAAGAGCTGAGGGACAGTGCCCAGACCCAGAGTTCAAACCCCACAACTGACCAAAAAATAGTGTTAACCAATGCAACAAGACCCTATGCTGGAAATGAACTTTACAACTTGGGAGGAAGGGAGTTGGGGGAGAGGGAAAGGGATAAAATGAAGGAGGGAATAACACTGCTCAAAAAGAAATCTACTCATTGCCTTACTTAAGTAACTGAAACCCCTCTGTACATTACCTTTACAATAGAATCAATTAGAATAAATACAATGAATTAGAAATCAAACAAGTAAAACACTGATTGCAATTCATCTCTTCTTATACTCTTTAGTCTAGCCTGCCATAATACTTTACATGTTCTTTTAAATTATCTTTCAAAATAGAAGACATTGACCCTTTCACAAGTATTTTACTATAGTTCAGCCATTAAAAACATGATTCTAAACTCTTAATTACTCTACTAAAAATTTTAAATAATTTTTGTACTAATGTCATGAAAAATACAAAACTTTAACATAGTCTTTCCAGGTTACAAATAAGCTAACTCTCTTTCTCCCTTGGATGTCTTTTTATTCTAGCCCCTAGGACAATGATTCCTGCAAAGTTCACGCTTACAAATAATTATTGACTTATCAATGAATAGCATAAAAATTAATAGGAAATAAGTACAAATGGAGTCCTAGAACCACCGGTGAATATGTTTAACTAATCTTTTAACTGGTAGAAATTGTGGTAGAGTTAGAAAACTTTTCTTTCGTTCTTTCAAGTTTTTTTTTTTTTTCCAATTGGGTTTCTCCTTCTTTGCAGGTGCAAAAAGGCCAGGAACACCTTGCCATCCTGGATTGAGGCTGGAAAAAGAGGAGCCTGCACAAGTGACTGAGGAGAACTCTAGCCTCTGGTATATAAAGGACCATTGAGATTCTCTTTGTGAACTGGAACACTCTAAGGATCCTCATCTTGATCTGAACTAAGTTATAGATAGGAATTAAACATTGTATTTGCAAAAGATTGTCTCCAGTTAGTAGTCCCCTTAGAAAAGAAGCATATTAGGTATTAATAAAAATAATACTTGTTATTAAAATTATAACTATGTACTAGACAATTTTCTAAACTGCTGAGTGAATTATGTTATTTGTTCTTCACAGAAATAATATTCAATGGGTGAATTCTATACTTTTTGGTAACTTAGGGAATGAAGGCCTAGGATAATTAATTGACAGGTCTACAAATTCACAATTTAAAGACAGTAGCACTTCCATTCCAATCAGAGGTCTATATGCAGAGCTATATGCATTATTCCATAGATCTAAAAATCTGTTTGGTCTTAGTGTTTAAGTTTTACGTCAGCTTTTTTCTTTCTTAGTCCTAGAGCTTGACCTCAGGGCCTGAGGACTGTCACTGAGCTTCTTTTTGCTCAAGGATAGCATGTTACCACTTGAGCCACAGTACTACTTCTGGCTTTTTCTGTGCATGTGGTGCTGAGGAATCGAACCCAAGGCTTCATGCTTGCTAGGCAAGCACTCTACCACTAAGCCACATTCTCAGTCCTGGTAAATTGAATCTTGATGAAAATATTTTTCTTTAAATTTTACCTCTCTCAGTAACATTATCCTTCGATTGTTTTCTATTGTCCACACAGAAAAATCCTCAAGAAATAGGTTTTAGTGTTGCAAATATTGTTTAAAAGAATCAAGGCTATCCATTCAGCTTTATAAATAAAAAAATAAGTGCACTACAGTATTTTCATACAGTTACCTGTAGCTTTGACAAAACCATCTTTCTTTTCTAAACTTTTCAAAGATACATATCTTTTTTTCATAAGGTTGTATTTTTTTTCTTAGATTTGCATTGGGAAAAATCAGACTTCATTGTCAGTGTTAGTTTAGGCACAGGGATGCTTCTAACTGAAGAATAAGAATAACTTGGTAGGTAACATCAGAAAGGGCTAAATGGATTTTTGATTAAATTTTCAAAATGCTTGTTCATGTGGATAAAGCAGAGAGATTTTGAGCCTGGGAGGTAAATCTTCTATACACATCATTTTTTCTTAAGTAAGCCTATTAATGCACTTCCCTCCATAACGATGTGATCTGACTTAACGTGTCAGAAGCAACCCGTTTTGCTAAATATCTCCACACGAGCCTAAACACAGCATTTAGAATTCCAACATTTTCAACAAAATTACTTGTTCAAATTTCAGCAATATCTCTAGTTAACATGCCTGAAGAAATAATTTAATGCCCCAAGTAGTCATTAACATATTGATGTATATTAGTTATCAGTTACTCTCTGGCAAGACACAGTTGGGAATGGTTTTGAGAGAAAAGATGAACAGGTACAAGTGCTTTATGCAGATTTGATGGGCACTTTGGATAGAGACCAGCACTGAGTCAAAGAATACCTTGGGAATGGAGGACAGAAGTAGACAGAGCAGGGACTTGTGACAGCTTGGGAAACATATAAAATTGTTGTTTAGATTCTTTAACTTTGCCTAGCACTGATAATGTCCTGTGTGACTGTTTTACTATATTTTGATACCTACAGAATAGTTTTGAAAAATCTAAAACTTTGGTTTGCATTTTCATCTACAATCAAGATGTGATTGTGCCTTAGATTCACAGGAAGTTGATTGCATTGGACAAGCCCATACAATTCATTTGACAGAGGGTCCCCAACTTGACTAGACCCCAAGCAACTGCTGAGAAAGAACATCTTCTTTGAAAATTCAGACTTACTCCCTGGTCATCTTTATTTTTTGACAAATAGTCCATATTAATTCCACAAACAGTCAAGTTTACACAACCCTCATTCTTTAGCTGATCAGAAAACAATCAAGAGAGGAAAAGGGATTTGCACAAAATAACTCTGTGATGAGATTCTTGCTGAGTTAAAAATCTAAAAGTCTCAACTCCCTTTGCACATTCCATTCATTACCTAAAGCCCTCTCCAGCTGTGCTTTGATTTATCTAGTGATAAAACTGACCCAAAGCTTCTTTCCCCTTTCTTTTTCTAATGTAAGCTACCACCCAGGATAAAACAGATGAGAAGGGTGGGGAGTAAAGATTAGATTGCCCTGGTGTTAACCTTTTAATTAAATCAATTGCTTGTGCCTCTAATAAAGGGAGTGTTTAAATGGAAAACATAAGAGAGCTGCGATGACATATTAAATGCCCTCATTTACTGGGGAACACAGAAGGCAGAAGTGCCAGAAGCTGAAAGTCTTCCATTTGAATGGAGGAGTCATCTAAAGGTTAGAACTCTGCAGAGTCTTGGTTGTTAGAAACAATTCTTCAGGGCCATAGGCTCTGCAGTGGCTCCACACAGCCTGAAGAGGAGACGTGAGTCCATCCCCAGAGAGCACCTATTAGCAGGTTTGGAGCAAGTCCAGGAAAGATAGTTGCCTCATTATTAATGGCAAATGAACTATGGACGATGCTGTCATAGAACTTCTACGTCAGCCCAAGTTCTCCACTCCACACCCTTCTCCACATTGTGTTGTTTTTGGAATTCTACTCAGGCAGTGCTTGAAGTCTATTCCCCTGGTTCTCAAAATGGCAGGTAGCCAAAGTGCTTTTGTATTAAGAACTAATTGGGGGTGAGGAGGGGTGATGTGGTCAGCTTCTGGAGCTAGAGCAAAGGCAAATGTCTAGAGAGCCTATTTTTAGTTGCATTGGCGCCTAAATTGGTCACTCAGAGAGGGAGCTGCTCACAGTGGTCAATAAGTAGATCTCTAATGTATCACACCTGAAACCGAAATCAGTGCTTTCTATTGTGCGCCTTATTATAGGAAAGGCATATTTCTCACCGTAGTACAGTCAGTTTTCTTTACCTGCTTTGCATTTCTTATTAACAAATGTAACATGGCAGAGTAGAGAAAATAAACAGCTTTAGGTGGGACAGGCATGAATATCAGAACTATGCTTTGCAGTTAGGTTTTAGAGCTCTCATCTGTTAAGTGAGGATAATATTTTATTCTCTTAAGTTATCACTTTTCACTAATTTATGGCATGGGAAAGAAACCTAGTGTATGCATTTGAGTGACTAGATGGAGTAATAAGTTAATGTGGCATTGAGAAAATTTACAGTCCTCACTAATTCTTACTCGCCTTAACATATATGTATGTGTATGTGTATGTATGTGATTATCTGATAACATTGTTAAAAAATTCAGGAGCCACTTATGGCTTTACTTAGTTATGGCTTATTTTACTTTTTGAGCACAACCTATATGTAAATCCTATGTGATATGCTGAGAGGATATTCAGATGAATGAACCACATTTCATATTCTCAAAACAGACTTTATACTGATTTGCACAAACATACATGCAATCACGTGCCATCATCTTTCATCCAATGATGTTTCTGAGAGTGAGTCCAAAAGATTCTGTCACCAGGGGACCCTGAACCTGTATTTATTTATGTAATTATACTTTATGATAAAATTACCTCACAGCACATTTCTCAGAACATATCCCCAATTATCAAGTAATGCATGAGTATAATACTTCAAATGGAATGTATTTTGATAGAAGCAGAAATCAAAGGACAAGCATTTATGACATGGTAGAAAATGGATGGTCTCTAAGATGACGCTAATACCATCATAATACGCTGCATACCAGATTTCCAAACCCGTGTGTAAAAGGAATGAGTGTACACATGCCTCAGTTATTGGAGTTTAATAATGGATATTTTTATATTTTCATATGACTTCAGTAAATTCTGGGAGAGATATTATGTAGCCCCCATCTATCTTTTTTTTCTACTGTCATGTCTATTTTTAAGGCCTTCTTCTATATCTCAAGAATGACTCACTGCAAATGTAGTTGTATGAAGATAATGGTGGGTAAAATCCTCTAGAAGGTAGGAAATACTTTTAAAGTGTTTTGCTGAGAGTCTGTTGCTTTAATTAATATACTGATGATGAGAAATAATTTGTCCAAACTGCCCCATGTGTGTCCTACTGGAATAAGATTTGTAGCAGACAACTCCAAAGACTCAAGCAACTCATATCATGCTAAGAAGATGCTAAACATGGAGAATTCCTTGGTTGTTGTGTTGGTAGCCCAGAAGATAAATTAATTATTTGACCTAGTCTCCATCATGCTTCCCTAGCAACCACAAACAACACAGCCTCAAAATAAGTTTTGACTGACTTGTGCTTGATTTTGAGGAGGATTTGGTTATTAGGGTATCGTTCACCAAAAGGAGACCACCACATGGTTCAGCAAATAAATTTATTGAGTGGAGAACATACTGCCAGCCTTCAGGAGATGGAGGAGGTGTGTGTGCAAGGAATGCAGGGAGAGGAAAAGGGAAGGGAAAGAAAAAGGGGAATAGTGACAAGGGGTAAACAGAACCTGCTGGCCCCGCACAGGATGGAGGTGTGCAGTGGACAGAGGGTGCAAGAGATGCAGGAGAAGGAAAAGGAGAAAGGGGAAAAGGGGCAGGGGGAAAGGGGGGAGAACTAATGATGGAGACTGATGTATAGGAAGGGTGGGAAGTGTGGCCCCAGAGAATACCCCAGAATATGAGGTACCACCCACTGTCTCCAGGTGGGCCAGTGGGCTGGAGCCTTCTAGGGAAGGACAACAAGGGAAAGGGCCATTTCTCACTGTGCAGACCTAACAATTATAATCACAGGGCTCAAGCTCAGGCCAAACCAAAAAGCAAAGCCCTTGAAGGATTTCTACACTTCATCTTATATCTGGGACTTGTTATTCAACTTCTAGGATGTTCTCTTCCTTTTAGCTTATGCCAGACTTCATTGGATTGTGGTTTATCTCTTTTGAGAAGATAGATACAGCTCAACAGAGATTGAAATTTTGCTTTATTACATTCTGTGTTTAAGTCATAGAAACACTTGGTGTTAAGTTTTATCTAGTTCATCTTCATATAATGGTAGGTAGAAATAAAAAAATAGATCTGAACCAAAAACATAGAAGATGCTCAGGTATGAAACATACTTCTTGTGCTAATATTTTATTTTTGTTGGTACAGTAAGCATATGGATTCTCAAATCCAAATCATGTAGAAAAGTTCCCATTTCCTTACAGTAAATACAATGAACACTCCCCACCCACAAACACTATATATTTTCTAAAGCCTACCCAGGATGTGTGTTATTGGACTTAGAAGTGATTTTTCTCAGTACTCATGACATGAGAATATGGAAAGTTATAGCAGCCACCTCGTGAAGCACACACAGGAAATAGAGGCTGGCATCTCTTGCTGGCAACAAGTCAGACAAAATATTGGATAGAGGAATTGCTGCCAGATTACAGACAACCATGAGCATGGAGCAGAAAGGATTTATATTGTGTTGTTTATTGACTTCTGACTGTGACTACACCATGGTTTAAGGTGTACATCATGCATATATCACACCTTTAAATATTCTTGCAAGATTGATAGTTAAGTCTCTTTTTTGCTACCAGGGAAGATGAAGCTCAGAGAACACAAATAACTTCCTCTCAATTACCAGATTACCAAATGATAAAATTTGGACCGGAAGGCTGGGAAGTCGTAGAGTGCTTGCTTTGCATGCATGAGGCCCTGGGTTCGATTCCTCAGCACCACATAAGCAGAAAAAAGCTGGAAGTGGTGCTGTGGCTCAAGTGGTAGAGCACTAGCCTTGAATTGAAGAGCTGAGGGACAGTGCCCAGGCCCAGAATTCAGGCCCCATGACTGACAAAAAAAAATGGACTGGAATTCATATGTCACTGAATCAATATGTGTCTGTTATTATTATAATCATTATTAATATGTTATCATTATTATTAGTATTTCCACAAAATAGCCCATTTTCAGTCATTGAGCAGAGGGTAAGGCAAAGTGCAGAGGTGTGTGTGTGTGTGTGTGTGTGTGTGAGTGTGTGTGTGCGTGTGCATGCCAGTGCACATTAGATGCATAGAGAAGGAAGGCATCCTCTGTCCTGAAGGAGCAGGGCATCATGCGAGAAAGGCTGTCCAGCATACAGTAGTTAGAACTGGGAATGTGCACCCAGTGATAGTGTATGGTTATATGGGGATTTGGGAAAGGCCATTTTGACCAGCTGCTGAAATCAGCATCTACTTCTTGCTTCTCTCCAAGCTGAGGCTTGAAATCAGGGCCTGAGCACTGTCACTAAGCTCTATCACTTGAGACATATATCTATCTATTGGTTTTAGTAATTAATTGGAGATGAGTATCACAGCTGTTCCTGGGAATGCCATTCTCAGATCTCAGCCTCCTGACTAGTTAGGACTATAGATGCACACCATTAGCATCTAATTCAAAGTACAGATAGTAAAAGGCCTTTTTTTCCCCATCAGTTTTGCATGCCTTGCTTATGGTAATTTTTTCATGATATTTGAACCCTTCTTGTCCGTATAGTTATGTTCCCACAGCACCTTAACTTCATCTGCTTCAGCCTCATGGTTTATAAGCATATTTTCCAATAAGTAATATTATCCCATTGAGGCATGGGTTTTGATGGGGTGTGGAAGAATCGCCTTTAAAAATGTATAGATAGGGGCTGGGAAGGTGGCTCAGTGGTAGAGCGCTTGCCTTGCATGCCTGAGGCCCTGGGTTCGATTCCTCTGCACCACATAAGCAAAAAGAAAAAAGCCGGAAGTGGTGCTGTGGCTCAAGTGGTAGAGAGCTAGCCTTGAGCTGAAGAGCTGAGGGACAGCGCCCAGGCCCAGAGTTCAGGCCCCATGACCGGACCAAAAAAAAAAAAAATGTATAGATGCTCCTCAGTATACAGTGGACTAAGTCCCAACAAATTCCTTGTAAGTTGACAAAAATTTAAGTTAAAAATATACTTAATGTACTACATATTATCCATCCCAGGATAGGCTAGCCTACCTTAAATGTTCTAATAACATTTATATTAGCCTATGGTTAGCAAAATCATCTAAAATAAAATAATAAAAATAAAAAATTTCTTAAAACACATTATATACAATGAAGTTCTAGCTGTTTCCTGTCATGATTGCTGACAACCATAGCTACTGTTCTTGGCCAATATATTAAGAGACAATCACACTTCCTATCACCATCACAAGAAATATGAGTTCCACGGAATATTTATTTCCTTTGCAGAATTGTGAAGTCAAAAAAATCACACACTGGGCATTTCTAATTTGGGGATTGCCTGCATTGTAAAGTCTCAAATGTGAACTTTCAATGAATATGATCAAGGAGTCAGTTTCCAGTGGGGACATATTGGGATTATTTTCTTCCTAGAAGTCTTCAAATCACCTTCAGCTGAACACACTTCAATACCTGCTGCAATTAAGCACTATTAAAAGAAGCTAGTCCATTTGTTGCATTTGTGGTTGTTGATCAAATTCTGCCAGGCTGGATGGCAGCACTGGGTCCACAGAAAGGAAGGCACAGTCTGTCCTGAAGGAACAGGGTGTCATGTGGCACACAGTAGTTGGAGCACAGAGTATGCACCCAGTGATAATACATGATCATGTGAGAGTTTGGGAAAGGCCATCTAGACCAGCTGCCAAAGCCAGCTTCTACATCTTGTCTTTCCCAAATTCAAGTTATGAACTGACTGGAAAATTCATAGAAGTAGATTATAATAAAAGTAAGATATCCAAAGAAAAAACAAGGCATTGTCCTAGCTCTGAGAGGGGTCACTCAGTCTGGAGCAATGCACAATAAATGTTTAATGTAATTCCTGTAAGGTGCAACTAACATTTACAATCTATGACAAGTATTACACAAGTAATATAGTGTCATCCTGGTCAGTATTCTACACTGCTGTGTTCTCTAACAGGGTAACATGTAAGCATTCAAAATGTGCATGATTAATGTGGGGGGGGGGCAGTGAGAAAGAGAGAGAGAGAAAGACAGAGAGGGAGGGTAGGAGGGAGGGAGAGAGAGTTGTACTGGGACTCGAACTCAGGCCCTCATGCTCTAGTTTGAGATTTCTATCTAAGCCTAGTACTCTGCCACTTGATATACACCTCCTGATTAATTGGAGCTAACAATCTCATGGATTTATCTAGTCAGTCTGGGCTGGCTTTGAACCATGATCCTCAGTCTCCTAAATAGCTAGAATTAGAAGTGTGAGCCACTAGCACCCTCCTTAGAGTTAATATTTAATTTTACTGAAATGTTGTTAATATAAAATGTACATAGAGTTTTAAAAATGAAGTATGAAGCCAGGCACCCTTGGCTCACACCTGTAATCCTAACTACTCAGAAGGCCAAGAGCTGAGGGTCGTAGTTCAAAGCTAGCACAGGTAGGAAAGTTCTTGAGATTCTTATCTCCAATAAACCACCAGAAAAGCAGAAGTGGCTCTGTGGCTCAAGTGGTAGAATGATAACCTTGAGCTGAAAAACTGAGGAACAGTACCCAGGCCCAGAGTTCAGGCCGCACGACCAAAGAACAAACATACAAACAAAAACTAAGTCTGAAAAAGCAAATGTCAAATACTTCTCTTTATTTTCCTATTTTTAGTTTTGGCAACATGTGGAAAAAACATACTGGCTTACATAAACATATTATTTTAAGTGAGGAAGGCAAGAGAAGAGGGTACACACACTTAATATCTACACCTGCTGGGGTCCAGATGCCAGAGACTGAGGGGCTGCAACAGTTTTGGAAACAATGAAGTCCGGGGTCCCGGATTAAGGTGCCAGCTGCTTTTGCAGATGAGGGTCCACTTCCTGGTCTGTATATGGCAGCCCTTATGCTGGGGAAGAAAGGAGAAAGAATGAGGAAGCAACTCTCTTGCTTTATCCAAGGCCACTAATCCCATCCAGAGGCCAAGCACTCAAAACCTAATTATCTCCCAAAGGCTCATCTCCAAATACCATTACAGTGAGGATTGAGATTTCAGTATCTGAACTGGATGGGGCAAAATATTCAGCCCACTGTGGGTAATTATAGCTTACTTTGTGAGCTGGAGTGAAAGATACGCATAAACAACTACAGGGAAATGATTAAAGAAGAGGATAGAGGCATAAAGATGAGTTGGGTCAAGAAGGCTCTTAGTGATTGTTTAAAGGGAAAGAAATATATAGACCCTGAACTCTAGGACTTATCAGGAGGATATCAAACAATGCTGAAAAATTCTACAGCAGCATTTCTATTTAAAACCATGAGAAATACTGGGTTTTATGAGAGTAATCTATTGGGTAGTATTTAGGGTCTGTCTCTGAGAACACTTCACACATTGGAACTGCTAGGCAACTAATTGCTAACTGAATATAGATTTTTTTTTTCCTTCTAAAGTAGGGATAATGCAGAGCACTTACGACTGTCAATCTCGCTTCCTGTCCCAAGATCTCTACTCTGTTGCAGAAAGCACAATCAAGGAGTGAAGGTTATTGATCTGACATGCTTTCAAACTCAGAAGTTTGAGATGGTTTTGCAGTGATAGCCAGTGTCCACCAGGTGGCAAAAGGCAGTGAATCCTGTCCACTTAGGCCAGGCTAGCTAATCTATAGGATCTTCAACATATAATTTTATCAATTTGCTACAAAGAAACACTTTTAAGTTGTAATAAAAAAAGGTTTAAAGCATGACTTCAAGCCTGAGTGCTCTGATTTCACATTTGACTCATTTGTGTTTAGAAGACAACATTTAATGCAGGAAGAATATTTTTTTTCCAATTGTAAAGAAAATAATTTTATGTGGAGATTTTTTGGGGGGCAATTGAGTGTCTTATTCTCTATTTGTACAACAAATTAGTTGTACGAAGAATTTTTATTGTTACATTTCCATATATGCATGTTACATACTTGGATCAAATTCACCCCATCTATATTAGTTTTTTAAGTTTTAGTAGATTTGAAAATAAAACTTCATAATAATATATACTTAATAAAATAATAAAGAAAATTGGAAGAAAACAACAGGAATTTTGATTTCTGCAAGGTACATTTAGGATTGACAGATTTTTAGATTAAAATTTTTCTGCCCTCTATCCACTGTCTAAAGGGAAATAAAGACATTCAGCTACAGTCAAATATATGATGAGAAAAATAGATGTGGGGTTTAATCCTGAAAATGCCAGAAACTGGCTGTTTGATTTGCTCATACCTCTTTCCTCATTGGACCTTAGTTTCTTCATCTATAGATTGGGAGTATTAGAAAACTATTAAATATAATAATTATGATTTGATAGTTACTACTGGAGAGTTATGCTCTAGGATAAACAATTTGTGTCACTATCTCACTTTTTACAACTTTATGAGGCAGGTAGTTGCTTAACTTTAGCTATCTGGGTTATGGAGGAAATAAAAAAATTAACCAACAAATCCAAGGGACACAAACGTTAAGAGTAAATGTTAGGTAAGGCTTTGAATCCAGGTTTGTCCAGTTACAGAGTCTTAATTTCTTTTTCTTCTCCTTTTAAATCTTCGTGACAGAACTTGGTTTGAGCTCAGGGGTTTGTTCTGGATTGGCTATGCCTCCTTGCTTGACTACGCCCCTCAAGGCTGAGCCACACTTCCTCTTAATTTTCCTGTTTAATTGGCTATAAAAGTGTCAAAGACTTTCCTGCTTGGGCTGGTTTGGAACTGCGGTTCTCACATCTCCACCACCTGAGTAGCTAGGATTACAGGCACCAACACCAGGTGAGTCTTAGTTTATTTTTTGTTTTGTTTTGCCTTTTGCTGGTCCTGGATCTTGAACTTTGTCTGGGAACTGTCCTTGAGTGTTTTTGCTCAAGGATAATGCTCTACAACTTGAGCCACACCTCCATTTCCAGCTTTTTTGGTAATTTTTTATTGGAGATAAGAGTCTCATGAACTTCCCAGCCCAAGCTGGCTTTGAACCTGGATCCTCATATCTCAGCCTCCTGAGTAACTAGGTTACAGGCATGAGCCACTGGCTCCCTGTGAGTCTTAGTTTCTGTACACCAAAGCATCGCATTTATAGATTATCTCTAAATATCTACTTGCTGTCACAAAGATCATTAGACAGTTTATAAGCAATTAAAATTTTTCAAGGTTCAGAATAGTAGTTTTGTAAATTGAAATAAAACTAAAAAGAGACTAGGTAAGTACTTAATTTCTGATTGATGCTGCTACAAATTACCACAAACATAATGTATCAAAACAATATGGAGTTATGCCCATGATACGGGCTACAAGGGGATATCGATAGTGATGCTCCTCTTGTAGAAATTTCAAAAGGGATCCTATTTACTGCCTTATCCACAAGCTAGAGGCTCCTGAACTCCTTTGTGGCCTCTACTCCCATCTTAGAGATCAATATCTGAGCATCTTCAAAACTTTCTGTGACTCTGTTTCCAGTCTTCCTACCTCCTTCTCTTACACAGTGTCCTGTCTCTTATGATGTGAGAGCCATCTGGATAATTCAAAATCTTGAAAACTTGCACCATAGCATATTTGTAGTTACTAGAGATTAGGATGTGAGCACTATGATCTGACATTTTTCATTGTATAGTACTTGATACTTCCTGAGTTCCTACTAAATTCAGGCAGTTTTTATGGATGATAATTTTCTTTCCTACAGCTCTGTAAGGCAGCTCCCTGAGGGACATTTTGGTATAGTCCAAGACCACCAGCTATTAGGTAACATAGCAGTGTTTTCCAGATCAGAGACTTATATATCAACATTTCTCCAATAAGAATTATGGTGTATGCACAGGAATACTGGGTGTGCCAGTATTGATAGAGTGACCATCTCAGTTTCCGTTAAGGAATCAGGCCTTCTTGTCACTATCTATAACTGCATTACACCACTGGAAAAATCACGTGGCAACCTCTGGAAGGCTAAATTTCTGCTCTGCTCTGTAGAGACCCAAAGTTTCCTGCAAGCTGACATGGTTCTAAGCTAAAAATAATTTTTAACATATGTGTAGACTAGAGCAACTACTATCAGAAGTGGCACACATATTAGTTCTGTCTTCCCCAAAGTCCCCCTGCTCTTTTTTGCAGCTTTACCTGTTCAAGAGTATCATATTCAAGGAATCATAGTGCAGGAAATCTTTAATTTTTTTTTTCACTCAGTCTCCTTTCTGTTTTTCTCTTTGTTGGGAGTTACTTGGGCTTGAACACAGAGCTTTGTTCTTCACATGTAAACCTTCTGCCACTTGAGCCATACCTCCATCATTTTAGCTTTTGTTATTTTTCTCATAGGATGTCTCATTTATGCCCAGTCACACCTGAGTCAGAGTCTTCCTATATTTATGTTCCCCACATACCTGAAATAACATATTTGTGCCATTATGTTCAGCTCTTATTTGTCTTGTAAACTTTTTCATCTAGGTGAGTCTCAAAGCATGCTTTTTCTAATCTCTACCTCAAGAAGAGCTAGATATCAAGTGTGAGCCACCATGCCTGGCCAGAATAATTTCTTCAAGGTATATCAGTTAACAAAATGACAATTTTGTTGTTGACTACCATTCCATGTGACTAGGCCAGTATGTTTACTCATTTCAAAATCAACTTATACTCAGCTTATTTCCAGCTTTTAAAAATTATGCCTGAAGTTTCTATACACAATTATGTAGTTTTCATAATGGTATTTTTTAAAATTTTATTTTATTTGTGAACATACTGTACAGAGGGGTTACAATTACGTGGGCAAGATAATGCATACATTTCTTACCAAGCATTGCAGCCTCCTACTTTGTTTACCCTTCACCTCCCTTCCCAGCCTCCCCCCTCCCCTCCCAATCTTCCCCCCCTTCCCCCCCCACCGACATTGTAAAGCTCCTTTTTGACATGACAATTTGTGCTTCTCATTGTTGCAACAGGTCCACCTGAATCCTTAAACGACTTGTTTTTCCCCATCTCCTCCATAAGTTATACTGACATCAAATATATTGAAAGCGGGGGTTATACTGTGGGGGAGGGACATACAAAGCAACAAAGAAATAAAGTTATAAATGCGTTAGAAACACATGCATGAAAGAAAAAAAAACATTAAAATACCTATCTAAGGATTCATTTTCCTAACATCACATTATCTGACTTTTTCCACTTGACTCATACATATACTAGATATTGCAAATAAGGGAAACCATGGGACCTGTGTTTCTTTGTGCCTGGCTTACTTAACTTAATATAATTTTTTCCAAGTTTTTCCATTTCCTAACAAATGGGGCAATGTCATTCTTTCTGATGGAGGCATAGAATTCCATTGTGTACATATACCACATTTTCTTGATCCATCAATCTACTGAGGGGCATCTGGGTTGGTTCCATATCTTAGCTATGGTAAATAATGCTGCAATAAACATAGTTGTACTGGTAGCTTTAGTGTGGTCTTATTTGTAAACATTTGGGTAAATGCCCAAAAGTGGGATTGCTGGGTCATAGGGGAGCTCTATGTGGAGTCTTTTGAGGAACCTCCATACTTCTTTCCAAAGTGGTTGAACAAGTTTACACTCCCACCAACAATGAAGTAAGGTTCCCTTCTGTCCACATCCCCTCCAGCATCTGTTGTTGTTAGAGTTCTTGATTTTTGCCATTCTAACTGGAGTGAGGTGGTATCTCAATGTTGCTTTGATTTGCATTTCTTTTATGGCTGGGGATGTTGAGCATTTCTTCATGTGTCTATTGGCCATCCTTCTTTCTTCTTCAGAGAAGTTTCTCTTTAAGTCTTTCGCCCACTTACTTATTGGGCAGTTGTTTCTTTGAGGATTTGTTGTTGGGGGATTTAATTTTTTGAGTTCCAAGTATATTTTAGATATGAGACCCTTGTCCGTTGTATGGCTAGTAAAGATCTTCTCCCAATCTGTGGGCTTTCTATTGGTCTTGCTAGCTATGTCGTTTGCCCTGCAGAAGCTCCGCAACTTTATGCAATCCCATTTGTCCAACCTTTCTTTGATTTGTTGTGTTTCCGGGTCTCTATTCAGAAAATTTCGGCCTGAGCCAAGGAGACCTAGGGTTTCTCCTATTCCATCCTGTAATGTTTTCAGAGTGTCTGCTTTGTGTTCAAGGTCTTTGATCCATTTGGAGTTGATTCTGGTGCAGGGTGATATATAAGGATCTAGCTTTAGTTTTCTACATGTAGTTAACCAATTTTGCCAGCACCATTTACTGAAGAGGCTGTCTATCTTCCATTCTATTGTTTTAGCTCCTTTATCGAAGATTAGATGGCGATAGGTCTGTGGGTTCACTTCTGGGTTTCCAATTCTATTCCATTGGTCCTGATGTCTGTTCTTATGCCAATACCAAGCTGTTTTGATTACTATGGCTTTATAGTAGAGTTTGAAATTTGGTATTGATATTCCTCCAGCAGTGTTCTTTCCGTTGAGGAGCGTTTTTGCTATTCGGGGTCTTTTGTTGTTCCATATGAATTTTTGGATTGCCTCTTCTATTTCCTTGAAGAATGAGGTTGGAATTTTGATAGGTATTGCGTTGAATTTGTAGATAGCCTTGGGAAGTATTGCCATTTTCACATGTTAATCTTTCCAATCCAGGAGCATGGGAGTTTTTGCCATTTTTTAAGTTCTGTGTTGATTTTCTTTTTCAAGATTTTAAAGTTTTCATCATAGAGGTCCTTCACTTCTTTGGTTAAGTTAATTCCTAGGTATTTTATTTTTTGTGGGGCTATTATAAATGGAGTTGCTTTCCTAATTTCAGCCACACTTTTCTCATTGTTGGCATACAGAAAAGCCATTGATTTTTGGGGATTAATTTTATAACCTGCTACTTTGCCAAAGTTTTGAATCAGCTTGAGTAATTTGGGAGTGGAGTCTATGGGATTCTTTAAATATAAGATCATGTCATCTGCAAAGAGGGAGAGTTTTATTTCTTCTTTCCCTACTTGGATCCCCTTTATGTCTGCATCTTGTCTTATTGCTGTAGCTAGGCATTCTAATACTAGATTGAAGAGAAGTGGAGAGAGTGGACATCCTTGTCTTGTTCCTGAGTTAAGAGGAAATGGCTTTAGTTTTTCACCATTAAGTACAATGCTGGCTGTAGGTTTGTCATATACAGCCTTTATTGTATTGAGGAATGTTCCATGGATTCCTAATTTTTCCAAAACCTTCATCATAAAGGGGTGTTGGATCTTGTTGAATGCTTTTTCTGCATCTATTGAGATAACCATGTGATTCTTATTCTTGCTCCTGTTGATGTGATGAATAATATTAATTGATTTGCGTATATTGAACCAGCTTTGCATCCCTGAAATGAATCCTGTTTGATCATGGTGTATGATTTTTTGGATGAATTGTTGAAGTCGATTGGCCAAAATTTTGTTGAGAAGTTTTGCATCAATGTTCATCAAAGAAATGGGTCTATAGTTCTCTTTCTTTGATTAGTCCCTGCCTGGTTTTGGGATGAGGGTTATAATGGCTTCATAGAATGTGTTCAGTAGTGAGCTTTCTCTTTCAATTTCATTGAAGAGTTGGAGGAGTATTGGTGTAAGCTCTGCTTTGAAGGCCTTATAAAATTCCACTGTAAAACCATCTGGTCCTGGACTTTTCTTAGCTGAGTGGTCTCTTATTGCTGTTTCTATTTCAATGCTTGATATGGGCCTGTTAAGATGGTTTAACTCATCTTGGTTTAGTTTTGGCATGTCAATATTTGCTAGGAAAAGGTCCATTTCTGTCAAGTTCTCAAACTTATTAGTATAAAGTTTTTAGAAGTATTCCCTTAAAATGTTCTGAATCTTGGTTGTTTCTGTGGTGATGTTTCCATTCTCATCTCTGAGTTTATTAATTTGGGTGTGTTCTCTTCTTTTTCTGATAAGATTTGCTAAGGATCTGTCAATTTTGTTAAGTTTTTCGAAGAACCAACTCTTTGTTTTGTTGATTCTTTCTATAGTTTTTTTGGATTCTAATTCATTTAATTCTGATTTCATTTTAATTATTTCTTTCCATCTACTGGATTGGGGTTTATCTTGCTGCTCTTTTTCAAGGAGGTTTAGATGTGTCATTAAATTGTCAGTTTCAGATCTCTCCAATTTGTTGATGTAGGAGCTCAGAGCTATAAACTTGCCTCTGAGTACTGCCTTTGCTGTGTCCCAGAGGAGCTGGTAGTAATTTGTGTGTTCATTTTTGTTCAATAGGATGAACATTTGAATTTCCTTTCTAATCTCTTCCATGACCCACTCATGATTCAGCATTGTGTTGTTCAGCCTCCATGTGATACTGGACATTCTTTGGTGGCTTTTGGTGTTGAGTTCTAATTTTATTCCCTTGTGGTCAGAGAGAATGCAAGGTATAACTTCAATGTTTCTGAATTTAGACAAGTTTGCTTTGTGGCCTAAAATGTGGTCTATTTTAGAAAACGTTCCATGTGCTGCTGAGAAAAACGTGTATTCTGATGCTGCTGTGTGAAATGTTCGGTAGATGTCTGTTAAGTCTAGTTGAACTATGCAGCTGTTTAGATCTGCGGTCTCTCTGTTGAGTTTTTGCCGAGTTGATCTATCTAGTGGGGTGAGTGGTGTGTTAAAATCCCCAACAATTAATGTCTTTGGATCTATATGGGATTTGAGGGAAAGTACTGTTTCTTTGATAAATTTGGGTGCTCCATTGTTTGGCAAATAGATATTTAGAATTGTAATATCCTCCTGAAGGAGATCCTTTGATTAGAATGTAGCAACCTTCTTTATCTCTTCTCACGAATTTTAATTTGAAGTCTATTTTATCTGATATTAGGATTGCAACTCCCACCTGTTTATGAGAGCCGTTTGTTTGGTAGATTTTGTTCCAGCCTTTAACATTGAAAATGTGTTTGTTTTTACGGGCAAGATGTGACTCCTGCAGGCAGCGGATAGAAGGGTCTTGTTTTTTAATCCAACTAGACAGTCTATGTCGCTTAATTGGAGAGTTCAGTCCGTTAACGTTAAGAGATAGGACTGAGAGGTATTTGGGAGTTCCTGCCATGTTATCCACCTTCTTGGGGATTGCGAAAACTGGGTTCTTCCTATGGTTCTTGGCTTCTCAGTTTGGGTGCGGTTTCTTGGCCTTTATTGTGGTCTTGTTGGTTTTCTATGTGTAGGACTTCTTTAAGAATCTTTTGTAGGGCTGGTTTGGTGGAGATGTATTGTTTCAATTTTTCTTTGCTATGGAAGGTTTTTATTTGGCCTTCAGTTATGAAGGAGAGTTTAGCTGGGTACAGTATTCTTGGTTGATAGTTGTTTGTTTTTAGGGCATGTCATATATCATTCCAGGCTCTTCTTGCTTTGATTGTCTCTGCTGAGAAATCTGAGGTGATTCTAATTGGTTTCCCTTTGTAGGTGATTAACCTTTTCTCCCTGACAGTTTTAAGGATCTTTTCCTTGGTCTGAGTTGATCCTGTGTGGATTATAATGTGGCTGTGGGATGTCCTATACTGGTCTGGTCTATTTGGGGTTCTAAAAGCTTCTTGAATCTGAATAGGCCTATCTTTTTGTATGTTTTTGAAGTTCTCTGCTAGGATCCTGTTAAACAAATTTCCTAGACCATTAACTTCTGTTTCTAGGTGCTCCTCTACACCCATTATCCTTAGATTAGGCTTTCTGATGGTGTCTTCCAAGTTTTGGATAGATCTATCATATTTCTTGGACTTGTCTTGGATGGTTGTATGTTCTTTCTCTATAATATCTAGGCTGTCTTCAATCCCTGAGATTCGATCTTCTGCATGGTCTAACCTGCTGTCAAGACCCTCTACTTTGTTTTTTATCTCATTTCCTTTCTAATTGGTCAGCTTTGATGGCTTCAAATTCTTTGTTGAAGTTCTGTTTTAGGTCTTGTATGAATTTCTTTATTTCCTTAATTTGATGTTCAGTGTTTATTCTTAAATCACTTAGTTGATTGGTTATGGTTTCTTTGGACTCCCATTCCTTCTGTTGGGTTCCATTCAGCATTCCCTTTGTGGTCTCCCTGACTTCCTTCAGCTTTTTGTTAATGGATTCCATGAATGCCTTTAGTGATCTTTGTGTATTCTCATCCTGCTCTCTCAATTCCTGTATTACTCTTTGATTAGCTTCCTCCCATTCGCGGGATTCCTGCAGTTCTCTTTGAGTGTTCTCAGCCTTCTCATGCAGATCCTGTATCAGTTTTTGAGTAGCTTCCTCATGCTTATGGTATTCCTGTGTATACTTTCGGGTTGCCTCCTCTCTCTCCCTATCACGCTCATACAGAGTCCTTTGTAAGTTGTCAAACTTTTCATTTATCATGTTTGCCAACAGTGTTTGTAGAGCTATTTGGGAACTCTCCTCTGGATTATTCATTATCTGTTCTGTCCCCTGATTATCAAGATTGGGAATTGAGATACCTGGATTTGCCATTTTTCTTGTGTTTTTCCGGCTTACTCTGCCCATTTGAGATGAAAATAGCACCAGTTTTGTGCTAGAACACTATCTTAAGGCTACCGTCAACCAAAGTATGAATTTGTACAGTCAATAGTCTACAGATACAATCTATTTCAACAGATACATCTATTCAACATCAAACAACTATATGTTAATGGGCTTCGAACTGCAGAGAAGAATTTGGAAAACCAGAAATTATTAGGGTTAGGGAGAGATGTGAGTAAAAAATAGGAATAGATTGGTGTGGGGAGGCACAGGGAGAGTTAACTACGTCCTAATCTCAAAGCAGGAAATAGGTTGGGTAGCATGCAAGTAGAGAGAGAGAGGAAAAAGAAGAAAGGGAAAGGGAAATGAAAAGAGACCAGAAAAAATAGACAAGTAAAAATTAATGATATTATGGAGATTCAAGAGCAATCTCTTTAGAAAGGAACGTGAGTATATTGAGAGATTGGGGGGGACATAGAGAAGATGTGAAAGACTTAAAAAAAATGCTTAAAATGTTATATAGGTATAAAGAGGTAGTACTGCTATTAAGGAATTTAAGTCTCAGAGGTTTTGAATTGAGTAATAAATTTGTGGATTAAGTGTGTACACAATGGGAGATAGGGTCTACCTTAACTATGGGTTTGTCTGAGGATGTGCAGGACAAGAATTAAGTCATATAAAGAAGAACAAAGGAGAGGAAAAGGTGAAAAGGATAAGAAAGGGAGACTAAAAAGATCAGAAGTTCAGTAGAGCTAAACCAAAAACAAAAAGATAATTAAAAAAGAAGAAAAAAAAAAAGAAAGAGAAAGAAGACAAGAAAAGAAAGAAAAACACACCTTCACATCCCCCTAAAATAAAAATTATAAGAGGAAAAAAAAAAGTTACTGGAAAACTATTTTTTTTTCAAAAAAGGCAAAAATTAAAGGTTAATAAAAGTTTTAGAAAAGAAAAAAATTTTTTTTCTTATATATAAGGAACCAAAAAAAATGAAAAAGAAGAAGGAAGAAAAAAAAAAATGTTCTTTGATTTTTTTGGGAGGGGTGGGAAAAATCCTGTATCTCCCTTGTGTCTGTAGCCAGCCTCTTGTTGGAGTCTCTGGTCTGCTTGAGGTCCTGTGGCTTGATTGGTTTCTTAAGTCAGATTGTTCGAACAGGCAGAAAAATGCTCTGCTTTACCCAAGATTTTGAGATCCCCTTCCCAGGTTAGTTTAATGGGAGGGTGATCTGGTTTGAGAATCACAAAAGAGGGGAATGCAGTGATGAGGCTAGGTTCTGGGTAGGGTTGAGGCCTTTCAACAAACAGTAGCTTTTCCCTGGGGCTATTTTGTGAAAAGCTCACAGAGCCCAGCCTGGAGCCATTCTCAGGGTTTCTGTGTTTCAATTGATTGTGGAGGCTGCTAGAGGGAGGGGCAGCCTCTGGCTCTGGTTACCCAGTGCGGAAAGCCACTCCTATGGCTGGTGCCGGAGCTGGGTGACTTTTCCCTGCATGGAGCTGAGTCTGGCAGGTCACTTCGCCGTTAAGTTCTTGTGATCTGCTAAATGACTCGTTTTATTACAAGGCCTGAGTTGGAGCTGGCAGCTCCGCCGAGCTTTGTCGGTATCCAAGATGGAGATCACCGGTGCTGGCGGGGGAGGGGTGGCCTTCCCTCCTCTGCTCCCTGAGAAGGAGTGAGGACGTCCAGCTTCTACTCATGCTGAGTCTTGGATCCTGGGTCGTCTCTGGTCCGCAAACTGCAGGATGAAGATGTCCGCTCCTTGTCGATTCTTGCTGGTGTTGAGTAGAATCCGCTCGCCCGCCGCGTCTGGCTCCTTCGTCCCGGACTCTGTGGCTCAGTTATGGTGCCCTGCAGTCGCTGCCGCGACCCTGCTGCCGCTGCGGCGGCTGCTGGCAAGTGCTCAGATGTGTCTCTTTGCCTTGATTTCCCCTCTCTTGCCTAAACCTCTGTCCTGTGATGGCACACTTGGTGTGGTTCTCTGGCTTAGGGCTGTTCACTGGAACTCTAAAACTGCTTTCTATGCGAGAGCTTGTTCAGATTCCAGCTTCTCCTCCGCCATCTTCCCGGAACCCATAATGGTATTTTTATAATAATAGGAAAATACCAAGGAGCAGGACTGCTGTTGGGAAATATGTGTTTCGCTTGATTTTTAAAATATTTTTTAAAACTGTTTTCCAGAATTCTCTGACCACTTCACATTCTCACAAGCAAATACATGAAAATTCTAGTCACTTTGTATTCTAAAACTTAAATAGTTTAAAGTTTTGCTTTTAAGTCACTTGAGTAGATACACAATGAAATCTCATTGCAATTGTATTTTGCATTTTCCCAAGATGGTAGTGATGTTGTTTCTTTTCATGTGCTTATTTGTTGTTTACTTGAACTAAAAAATCCAATTTGTTTAACTTTTTGATTTTATTTTCTTTCTACTGAGTATCGATTATTCTTTATACACTCTTATTTTTTGGCCAATACTGGAGCCTGAACTCAGGTTCTGCCACTTCAGTCACATCCTCAATTCTAGCATTTTGGTTTACTGGAGATAAGAGTCTTACAAACTTTTCTGTGGAGGCTAGCTTTGAACTATGACCCTCAGATTCTACATATTAGATTATACACATGAACCACTGGCTCTTTGTGTTTAGTAGATGACAGCCCTTCCTTGGAGATGTGATTTGCAAACATGTTTCCTAATTTGGATCTTACTGCCTGTGTTGTTCATCTTTCTCTTGTGATAAACTTCTTCAGAGAACAAGTTAAAAAGAGAAGAGTTTTATTTTGTCTCATTGTTTCCGTGTTTTCAGTTCATAGTCTTTGGTTGCATTGTTTCCATTCCAGAGAATCATGATGGGAAAGCATAAGATGGAACAAAGCAGCTCACCCCATGGGGGACAGGAACAAAAGACAAAGAATTCCTACACAGTGTGCGTTCTGATTTTTCCCAAGCATTCCATCTCTGGCCCCTGTCAATGAGATTGTGCTGCTCAAATGCTGGGTGGGTTTCCCCACTCAGACAGTCCTCTCTGGAAATCCTGATAGACAGAGCCAGAGGTGTGTTTACACTAAGCCTCTAGACACTTTTCAATCCAAGAAGTTGACAATCATAACCATCATAGAGTCCTTCACTGATCACTTACAAAACATTTTTTTCTTTTTGCAAAGTCTTAGCTATCATTTTTTTCCTTTTATAATTTGATTTGTCAGGTGATATAGGTAAGTAGTACTTGCACAAGTGAGTTCTCAAGGATATTTTTTTTCTATATTGTTTTAAAAAACTATTTCCACAGTTTATATATGTTTTAATTTTTAGTTATTCTTGAGTAAGTTTATGTTTAGGTCAACATTCATTTTTGCATATGAATGACAAATTGCTGCAGTTGTATTTATTCAAAATTCTAGGTTGTCTTCAATAAATTTCTTTTGGACCTGTGTCAAAAGCAATTGTCCTTATTTGTGAGAGTCTACTTCAACTACTTTTTCTATTCTACCAATATATGCCTCTGTGCCAGAGCTGATTGTACTGTATTGATTAACATAGTTCAATGGAAAGCCTTAAAATCACGAACATGTTTTGCCAACTTTATATACTCTTTCCAAAATGTTTTAAGCTATTTTAATGACCATTGTACTTTCATTCACATTGTTTAAAACTTAGAATGGATATCTTAAAAAAAATCACATATATCAAAAGATACAAAAGGAAAGCTGGGTGCCAGTGGGTCAGACCTGGAAGCTTTGCCATTGGAGGTTGAGACCAGGAGGATCATAGTTTGAGGCCAGCCCAGGCAGAAAAGTTTGAGAGACCCCCTCCCCCTTCTCAACCCATAGCTGGGCACAGTGGCACATGCACCTGCCTTCCTTACTACTTTTTTGTGTGTGTGTCACATTTTTTTTAATCATAAAAATACCGTACAGAGGTGTTACAATTACATGGGCAAGGTAATGAGTACATTTCTTATCAAGCATTGTTGCCTCCTCCTTTGTTTCCCCTTCCCATCCCTTCCCATCTCCGACCAACACCCCCACTGTCCCCTCCACACCCCCCCTCCCCGCCAAAGTTGTAGAGTTCGTTTTTCAACATAACGTCTTGTACATCTCATTGTTGCAATGGGTCCTATTTAAACAATTTGTTTTTTTCCCTTCCCCTCCACAAATTATACCAAATCAAATACAGTGAAAACAGGGGTTATACCGTGGGGGAGGGACATACAAAGCAACAAAGAAATACCTTATACATATGTTAGAAACAATAGTAAGAAAGAAAAAAAAAACATTTGAGTCCTTATCTTCGCCTAACATTTACTTATCTGACTGTTTCTGCTTGTCTCAGACATATACTAGTTATTGCAAATAAGGGAAACTATGGGACCTAAGTTTCTTTGGGCCTGGCTTACTTCACTTAATGTAACTTTTTTCCAAGTCTTTTCATTTCCTAACAAATGGGTCAATGTCATTCTTTCTGATGGAGGCATAGAATTCCATTGTGTATATAAACCACATTTTCTTGATCCATTCATCTACTGAGGGGCATCTGGGTTGGTTCCATATCTTAGCTATGATAAATAATGCTGCAATAATTGCCACGTTGATACCTAACACATGCCTGTAATGCTAGCTACTCAGGAGGCTGAGATCTCAAGATCTAGGTTCAATGCAACCTGGGAAAGAAAAGTCCATGAGACTCTTATCTCCAGTTAATTATCTGAGAGCCAGAAGTGGCACTGTGGCTGAAAGTGATAGCATGATAGCCTTGATCAAAAAGCTCATGGACAGTGCTCCAGCCCCACAACCCACAAAAAAATAAAAATAAAATAAGAACATCTTGCTGTAATTTTATTGTATTTATGTTGAAATTATAGGTTAATTTGAAGGGGATTTACATCTTAACTATTTTGAGTCTTCCAGTCTATGATTGTATGTGACTATTTCTAGCACATTTTCCTTAGACATTTGATTTTTTGAGCTATTATAAATAGTGGTTTGTAAATTTGTATTTCTTTTTTTTTTTTTGTGGGTGGTGGGCCCTGAACTCTGGGCTTGGGCGCTGTCCCTGAGCTCTTCAGTTGAAGGTTAGTGCTCTACTACTTGAGCTACAGCACCACTTCTGGCTTTTTCTGCTTATGAGGTGCTGAGGAATCGAACCCAGGGCCTCATGCATGCAAGCCAAGCACTCTACCACTGATCCACCTTCTGAGCCCTTAAATTTGTATTTCTAAGTGTTCATTCCAGTAGATAAAAACAGATATTTCCCATGTTTATCTCCTATCTTTTGATCTTGTTTTAAAATTTTCTTAGTCACAATAGTTCTTTGTATAGATTGCTTCACAAGTTCTATTTAAACATATGGTCTGAAATTAGTAACTGTTTTATTTCTAATTTTTTAATGCATGTCCCTTTTTTATCTTTTATCACTTATTGCCTTAGTTAATGTTGAGTTGAAATTGAGATTGGATATTTTTATCACTAGGTAGGCTATTTGGATATTTGTCAAAACCCATTAACCAGGTTGTGACATTTTTTTTCCTGATATTCCTAGTTTACTGAGAGGCTTAAGGTTTTTTTTTTTTAAATTCTTTGTTTTGTTTTGTTTGTCATTGTGCTTGAACTCAGAGACTGGGTGCTATTCTTGAACTCTTTTGCTCAAGGCTAACACTCTACCTCTTTGAATCACAGTGCCTCTTCTGTTTTTCTGGTGCTTAATTGGAGATAAGAGTCTCATGGACTTTTTGCCCAAGATGGCTTTGAACCTAGATACTCAGCTCTCAGACTCCTGAGTAGTTAGGATTACAGTCGTGAGCCACCAGTACCTGGCCTTATGTATGTTCTTGTATGTTCTTTTCAGTTCATAGATTCAGAGAATTCCTGACCTTCTAAAATGATTAGAAAGTCTTATTCCTAGACCATTTTAATGAGATGATTTTGAATGTATTTGTATTTTGTAAAAATTTCTAGTGAATCCATTAGCTCTTCATATGTGAAGATTTGTGATTGTTAATGTATTTAGTGTCTCATATAAAAGATTTTTGGGTTATTTTCACTTTAACAAATCATTGTAATTTATGCTTTATAACAATTAATTATCCCATTTCTTCCAAACTGTCCAACATTTGGGCCTGGTGGAATTTTATTTTAATGTAACTTACATTTCCCCTTTATTCTTTTTTTTTAATTTAAAATTCATTCTATTGAAAAGTTGATTAGTAGGGAACATAAAGTTACATAAGTAAGGCAATAAGTACATTTGTTTTAATCACTGTTACTCCATCCCTCTTTATCTCCCACTTACCCCTCTCTATTCCCTCTGCCCCCAAATTGTAATGTTCGTATCCAACATAGTGTCAAGTGAGTATCAATGTTGGTTTGATTCATATGTTGACCTGTTGTTTCTGTGGTTCCCTTTCCCTTAACTATTGGCTTAACTATTATGCAAAATATATGGTACAAAAGACTAAGAGAAATGCAGAGAAAAAAATAGAGAAAAAAGATCAAACTACATAGAGGGTCTAATGAGAACCTCTTGTTTCTATAAGTTGTAGTTCAGGGTAATATGATTTATTATATATAGTCCTATGTACTAAGCATTTGGGTAATTTAGAGCCCACATTAAGAATATCATACACCTCTTCTAGTACTTACAAATGAGGGAGACCATGCAACCTACTTTTCTTCAGGTCTGTCTTACTTCATTTAATATAATTTTTTCCAAGTCTTTCCATTTTCTTATGAGTGGAACAATGTTGTTCTTTCTGATGGAAGCATAGAATTTAACTGTGTATATATACCACATATTTTGATCCATTTGTCTACCGAGGAGCATTTGGGTTGGGTCCATAGCTTGGCTATGGTAAATAATGCTGCAATGAACATGGTCATACTTTATAGTTTTAATAGGCACTTGTTTTTGACCATTTGGGTAATTGCCCAGAAGTGGGATTGTTGGGTTACAGGGGAGCTCTAGGTGTAGTCTTTTGAGGAACTCCCCTTTATTCTTGATGCTGTACTTTGGATTTCTCTTTGGTTTCCTTGATTTTATTAATTTTTAGGCTCTTATTTTTTGTATTTTTCTTTTCGTTATTTTTTACTCCTTTCTTATGTATACTGGCTTTAAGTTTTTTTTTCTTTTTCTGGTTTCCTATGAGGTAAGTTCATATTTCTCTTCAGTTTAATATATAATAATATGCTTTTCCATCTAAACTATTCTTGCTGTACCTAGAAATTTTAAGTATTTATTTATTTTATTTTTATTCATTTCAAAAATATTTTAGTCTGTTGAAATTAATTTTTAAGCCAATAGATTATTTGGACATATTTAATAATATTTAATGTTGATATATAGTAATATATAATAATATTTAATATTCCAAATACTCCCATTTTTTCCTTCTATCTTACTTTAATCAGGCAATTGATATCCCATTCCTTTTGGAGTTACTTAAACTTTGAGATAGGGTTCCAAGAATCCTTTCCTTCTCTTATTGCTTTCTTCAAATCCACAATCCTGCTTCTGCCTTCTGAACAGTTGATAGGCAGGTGGTTAGGCAAGAGTTACAACTCATATTTTTCTTACGTTTGAAAATCAGGTAGTATGTTTAAAATATTGTTTCAAGTTTCTAATGTATTAAGTATAATCTTCCTCTAATTAATCAAATTTGACTCCGTGATTTCATATGTTTGGTACTCTCATTTTACCCAGGGCTCCAGACTGCTACTCTGCTATTTATTTATTTATTTAGTCAGTCGTGGGGCCTGAATTCAGGGCCTGGGTGCTGTCCCTGAGCTTTTCTGTTCAAGGCTAGCACTCCACCACTTTGAGCCACAGCGCCACTTCTGGGGTTTTTTTGGTAGTTAATTGTAGATAAGAGGTCCATGGTCTTTCCATGGTCCATGGTTGGCTGGCTGGGCTGGCTTAATAATTTGATCTTCAAATCTCAGTCTCCTGTGCAACCAGTATTACAGGCATGAGTCACCAGTGCCAGCTTTTTGCTATTTTGGAGATGAATTTCCCAGATATTTCTGTCCTAACTGGCTTCATACCATGTTCCTTCAAATCTCAGTCTTCTGAGTAGTAAGGATTAATACTATTTAGACACTAGTTCCTGGTTCAGGATACTTTCATAATTAAAGTTAAAGTTTAGGTTTGTGAAGGTTCCATGTACACTTGAAATTAATTTTATTTTGTTCTTTTTATGTGGAATGAATGCTCTAAAAATGTCAGTTAATCCCATTTGATAATATTTTACAGCTGTTTGCTCTGTTTTGTGGTTGTCTACTGCTTTATATATTAATGTGAGAATATTGATGTTCCTAACTATGCTTTTGGATTTGTCAATTTTATTCTTAATTTTATCAGTTTTGCCTCAAATATTTCAAGATTTAGTTGTTAAATGTATAGCCATTTAGGATAATTATGCCTACTTAGTGAACGAAATTTTAGTGTTATGTAATATGTGATTGTTCCTGGACATTTTCTTAGTTCTGAAGACTTTTTCATGCCTGCTTTTTTAGTGGCTACTAATATAGCCACTGTGTATTAAGATCTGCAAGGTGTCTGAGATTTTACCCTACTTCTAAGCATGCAGTTAGTCTGTGACTGTTCAAAGGATGTTGAGAACACTAAACTCTCATATCAGGGACAAAAGACAATTTATGTCTCACAGAAAGAATAGTACCTCAATTGTCAGTATTTTGTATTAGTTTTCCAAGGTGCAGATCTTACAAGAAAACATGGAAGGGCTAAAATAGCATGTATAATTGTCGATGGTTGTAAATGAGCAAGTCTGATCTTAGGCTTGTTCTTTGACCCAAAGGAATAAGAGATACAATAACTTGTTTTCTCTTGGTTTCTTCTTTTTCTTGTTGTATATCAACATTTATGAAGAACTTCAGGAGATCATAGCATAGTATTACTAGCATGGCATTCAAATCAGATTACATGGTTAAAATAACTTGAGAATAAAAGCATTCTCTATGTAAGGAATTATTTAATATTAACACTGCTTTTCTTCTGTTTGGAGGTTCCAAGTTTTTAGTTGAAAAATGAAAACTTTTTCCATCTACATAAATTTCTTAGCATTTCTTACACAGCAGATTCCCTGTGGATTTCTTTTTACAAGTTTTCCGACACCTAAGAAATATATTACAACTTCATCCCTTAAGAATATTTTGGACACAAATCTGAGTTGACAGTACTTTAGTTTTTTCATTTTATAAGTGATATTTTCTGTTCTTTGCTCTTTCTGCCTTTTGTTCAAAAGTTCACTGTCCTTTGCTTTATGTTCCCTTGTAAATAATGCTTATTTTCCTCTAAATGCTTTAAATATACTCTTTCCATCTTTTTCATTCAGTCTATTGTAGGTCAATTACAATGTATTAAAAATTATCCTCCTTAGCATTCACTAAGATTCTTGTATTTTTTGGTGCAGGCATGAATTGAAGTTCTCATTGACCATTTCACTCCTGGCTAGTACTCTGCCACTTGACCTATGCCTCTAGTCCAGCTTCTTTGCTTTGGAGATTGAGTCTCCTAAGACTTTTCTGACACAGCTGATTTTGAATGATGAGCCTCAGACTTCAGCCTCCAGAATAGCTAGGAATATCGAAGAGGACTACCAGAACTGACATATTTTAATTTACACTGTTTACCAATCTTTTCAGCTATTGTTTTTGCATCCCTCACTCTCCTTTATACACTCAGTCAATGCCTTTTGCGACTTCTTCTGGTATTCTTATGGTTTGCATACTAGTGAGAGCTGTGGTTTTACTTCATAGGTCCCTCAGATATTTGACTTTATTTTACTGATTGTCTTTTACATAATGAATCCTTTCTATTAATGTATTTTATGTGTATTAACTAATTCTTCCCTCTATTATCTTCATCTACTATTGGTCCCATCTGATCAGTATTTATTTACTTTGTACCTCCTTTGTTTTTTTTGTTTTATAAATTTTTATCTGCAAATTTTTATTAAACTATGTTCTATATTTCTATATTTTTCTTGTAATATCTCCTTATTTCCAAAGTATTTACCTCAACTTCCTGTTCAACATTAATATTAGATTCTTTAAAAATCTTTGATAGTTTCAATCTCTCCTCTTAAAGTTGACATCCATTGATTTAATTGCCTTTGTAAAATGTTATAATTCTGTGTTTTTTCATAACCAACAAACATATCGTTTATATCTTGGCATCCTGAATTTTATGTTGTAAGTCTCAAAATCTTGTTTAGACTGTTGATGTATTGATATCTAGAAGACAATTGACCATACTAGACAGCTTCCTGAAAACTCAAGGGCTGTGAATCCAAACTCATTATTTTCACTCAGAAGTTCCTGAAGCTGCCAATAAATAATCAGTCTGGGATTTGGATGGCAGTCTGTGTTTGAGTTTATTTGTGGAAGCGTTGGGCGTGAGGTTTAGTTCCAGAAACGTCCATATTTGGGATGGGCTAAGAAGTTTGTAAACAATTTTATGGAATTATTTTCTTAAAATAGCTTCCCTTTCTAACTTTTCTGACATTATTTTCTGAACAAAAGGGATCCTAGAGTTGATCTTTAAACAACAAATGAAAAACCTAATTTCTCAGTGTGGCTATTTTTCTTTGTGACTATATCCACCCCTGGGATCAAATAGGAAGAGGGCAAGGGCAGGAGAAGCAGACCTTACAGCTGAATACTCCCCTGCAACTTTGATAGCACAGGTTCTCATCACCTAGACTTATAGGATTCTTTCCAGTTGTGACTGCCTTTGTGTCACGGAAGATCGCTGGCAGGTAAGGTTCAGAGAGAACCTAACAACATTATAGACTTTCCTTAATGTCCTGTGCCCTGTTAATACTCGCTGTTCCTCTGCTAGCACAATGAAGAGAAAATGTTTTTTGAAGTTGCTTTGGTCCACCCTTTGTACCTATATGTCTTTGAGTGCAAGTTGGAAAAAACTAAGGCACTCTGTTTAGATTTTTACTTGTATGTAGTAGGAGAAACAGGTTGGTGCATTCTCTATTGATCTGTATAAGAATTACAACTATAAGAAATGAGAGGCAAGTGACCGATATGGGCTCAAGGTTTATTGAGGGACAGACCTGCTGGGCTGATTTAAACAGGAATGGAAACAGCAGAAGTGGACAGTTATGGGTAGAATTTAAACAAAATTTATGGGGCAGTCACATGGGTCACATTATGTGGTAGGGAGCAATCACATGGGTCATGTTTACATGGACCATGGGGATTTGAGGTGGAACTTAGTTCCAAAGAGGAGGTGTTATGTGGTCTATAGGAATTGGGGGAAAGATCTTGTTCTGAAAAGGAGTGTAATGAGACTTTTGTAACTGGGGTGGGAATTTGTACCTCACACCGGGAAAACAGTACAACCTGCAGAAAATGGAAACTTAAGAGATTTTTGTCAACAGGTAGGGAAACAGAGTGGGGAATTATTGGGCAAGCTGACTCCAAGACCTTAGAACAGCCTCTTCATTGCCCTTAATTTTCAATTCTGACTGAAATTACCTTAAAGATCTTGTGAAGGAAAGAAATAAAATATTTTATTTTCTTTATATGCATTTGTTTTATTGTTTGCTTTATTTTATTTTTATTCTCCAGACAATTTTCAAACAATTATGGTATCTGAAAATAGCAAAAATTATAAATCAAAACTTGGTGTGATAGTTGGAATAAACTTTGCTTGTGGCACTAGTCCAGAAAATAGTGGCTAGAACTAACCCAGTATATTTCTATGAAAACTTACTCTGAGGAGTGAAACCAACAATGGCTGAATTTTTTCATTAAGCCACAGGAGGCAGCAAGAAATAGCTAAAGACCAAGGGGCTTGCAAAAAAGAACTTACCATTGTGGCTGCTTAATTTGCTGCAAAGCACTGTATAAATTATTTAGCCTACATAGGTATCTGTAACTAAATCTAACATGCACTATAAAACTGTTTCTACCTGGATTTGTCCTTGATGGATCAGACAAGATAAATAAAAGCATGTAAAAATAAGTATCCAAAACAGCAAATTCATGACATATACTACTAAGTGCATACTTTTTCATAAAAGAATCATATCAAACACAGAAGACTATGAAATCAAATGTGAGCACACAATGACAATTTAGATACTTTTAGGGATAAAAATGTTAAGAAAAAGACTTCTAAATAATGCATCTACATACATAAAAATAAAGACAGTAGAGTTTAAGGTATGCATAGAACTTAATGTTTCAAACATAATTACTGGAGCTTGAACCCCAAACTGACATTCCACTACTTGAGCCACAGCTCCACTTTTGGCTTTTTGGTGCTTAATTGGAGGTAAGTGTTTCATGGACTTTCCTGCTCAGGCTGGCTTCAAACAGATATCCTCAGATCTCAGGCTCCTGAGTAGCTAGGATTACAGGCCTGAATCATTGGCACCTGGCCAATCAAATGATTTTTAAAGACTAGAGAGAGCATAATACTTTGGAATGATTATCTTCACTAGCAGGCTGCATTAGACGGTCTCTGAAGCACTGTCTATATTCTTGAACTGATTCTCATGGCTATTGCTGATGTCATATGTGAGCATGTAGTGGACATGGCTTCATGATATGATTTGTGTATGTTATGGTATGCACATTTACTTATTTATTTATTAAGAAAGGAATGAAAGATGCATAAAGGACTAAAAGAAATTGGGCTTGACTTCCTGGGCTTTGTTTTTCATATCTGTAGACAAAAAGGGGAAGAACCACACAGAATCTAGAGCTTGTACTCTATATCTGTTATTCTATAATCGTGGTAATTTGCATTTTGTTTCAAACATTGGCTCTTCCGTTACCAAAAGATCAAGATTTAGGCATATTCTAGAGAGGATATAAGGTGGCGATGAACCAGTAGGGAAACACCACAGCTCTCTCCAACTAAATAGAGAATTTGGGTTCCAACATGCAGTTCCCCCAAGAGATTGACAAAAGCATAAAGACTAACAAATAGAGAAATACAGAAACTTAAAAAAGAAAAGAAAAAAAACCTCAAAACTTTCACAAAGACAGAAAAACGTGAAAACCCCTCCCCCATCCATCTCCAGCTCTGCACCAATAAGTCCCCAAAGCAGCCCAGCCCGCAGCTGCCTGGGACCTCAGAGCACAACAAGCAGACTGTAGAACCCAAATGCAGAAAAGTCCCACAGCACAGGGCCCAGACAGTGTAGACAAGAAAGAGACCAGAGATGAGGTTCCATGAAACCCAGAACCAGAGCTCCTACCACCGCACTGCTCAGCCCACAATCATCACAACAGAGTGCAGTGGCAACCAGTGATCTACTGCACATTGATACAGAGATTTGCCACGGCACCGCTGGACAGCCTCTAACCAGTTCCAGGATCAGTGAGTAGCCTACGGTGGACGCCCACCACTGCTGGCAGGGGAACTGCACGCAGGCTCCAGCAGCCTGTGAAGCAAGCTCCACCTGTAACTGTGCGAAAGCTCCAGCAGCCCCACCTGTGTGTCCCGGGTGGGGGATCCAGCAGCCTCTGCTGCCGGTCTTTGGCTAAGTGGAGCTGGAATCGTGGGTAAGCTTCAGCAGCTGGAGGAGTGTCCACATTCCACCTGGAACTGAAAAGCAAGTGCACCCCAACCAGGATCCTAAGCAGCCTAGGCCACCAGTACAGCAAAACACACCCATACTCCATCAGCAACCCAGGAAAGAACTCCAGTGAGAGCAAAGAAGAAATGGAGAACAAAAGATTAAATAAAGAAATGATGGCAGAATTGCCCAAAATAATAAAAAGAGAATTACAAGAGCAATTTCAAGAGTTCAAAGAAGAAATATCAAAGGAATTCCAATACCTAAAAAAAAGAGACACAGTCAAGAATAAACATAATACAAACCTCCTTAAAAGATGAAATTAATACTTTGAGAACCCATATAGAAACCATAAATCAATCAATTTCCACAATGCAAACCACAATGGAAACCATAGAAAAGAGAACGAATGAGATGGAAAATACAAGATCAGAAATTGAAGATAAAACAGAGGAGCTGGAGAAGAAAGTCATAGATATGAAAAAAGCACTCAAATTACCAAAGGAAAGTCCAAGAACTGGCAGACAATGCCAACAAGTCTAGTTTTCATATAATTGGGATTGATGAAGAAGAGGAAAACCAGAATAGAGAGATGCAACTCTTATTCAATGAGATTATTACACAAAATTTCCCCAATCTCAAGAGAGAAAACCTCACCCACATAACAGAAGCATACAGAACACCTAGAACACAACATCCTAGATGAAACACTTCTAGACACATTGTAGTAAAGACACTAGACCTGAATTGTAAAGTGGTAATTTTAAATGCTGTAAAATCAGAGAAGGAGCTAAACTACAATGGAATGAAAATTAGTATTACTGCGGACCATACAAACCATGAACACAAGGAGAGCCTGGAAAAGTACTATCCAACTCTGAAAACCAGTGACTGCCAACAAAGACTGTTGGCCAGTGAAACTAGCATTCACGTTTGATGGAGAAACTAACATTTTTAATAATAAAGAAAAATTGAATGAATTCATGAACAAGAAGCCAGGACTACAAAAAGTACTAAATGGAGGAATATAGCCTGAAGAAAATAATCAAGACCAGGTACCCACATCAGACAGAAACCTAATGGAGAGTTCACTTTATTAATATGAAATGCCCTTCTTTGTTTTTTTTCTCATTGTAATTTGAAATATGTTTTATATGATATTAGTATTACTACACCAGACTATTTACGAGAGCCATTTTGTTGGAAGACTTGGTTCCAAACTTTAACTGGAATAGTTAATATTTGAAAGGCTCAAGGCCATAATTAATGAAATACAAGGAAAGACAGAGGAATGGTGGCAGATTAGGTAAGCTAAGTAGACAGGATAACTAAGCAGGCTAGATTAGATTTTGTGATGAAAATAGAGTATTAGTGAAAAATGCTGGCGAGTACTAATAAAGCCAATGAATTAAAGCAGTTTAGTTTAAAGCATTACATTTCTTGGTAATTATACTAAGGTTCTGTAGGTTTTCAGCCTCAGAAGATGCTATAAATGACAAGTAGCTCTTTGCATTATTTTTATAATTATTCTAGAAATCTAAAAATTACCTCAAAATACAAAGTCAAGAAACTGTGTTTCCCCAGTCCCTTTAAGTAGACTATAGGAAACATTAGTGGTTTGACGGGGCACAAACATGTCACAAATTTGAAATGTATTATGATATTGAAATTAGTTATCATGATTCTTACAGAAATCCTTTTACTCTCCTACTGTATATTCTTCAAAGTTCACCTATGCCTCAAAATTGGAACCAGTCAGTTAGTGGCCAGTGACCTTTGTGTCTTTGCAGATACTTATTTAGTAGCTGGGGACAATTTATCAAAGCAAGTATACCTTTAGGTTGTTGTCTTGCTGCTTGTATTTATTGAATTTCCACTTTTTTTTTTTTTTTGGGGGGCGGGTCTGGTTGTAGGGCCTGAGCTCTGGGCCTGGGCACTGTCCCTCAGCTCTTCAGCTCAAGGCTAGCACTCTACCACTTGAGCCACAACGCCACTTCCGGCTTTTTTCTTTTTGCTTATGTGGTGTTGAGGAATTGAACCCAGGGCCTCATGTGTGCAAGGCAAGCACTCTACCACTGAGCCACTTTCCCAGCCACTGAATTTGCATTTTTGTGGTTATCTTTTCACAACCATGTATCCATAGCTTCAGAGATTTGTAGGAGTATGAAATTTGAGACAGAAATGTTAATGAATTACTCAGAATTACTAACACAAATGTAAACTGAGAAGAGTAATCCATTAAAAAGAAAAATTGCAATTGTACTATTGACAAGTTGAATTTTACCAATTTGTTGCATTAGTGTGTTGTTTGAGATGAAACTCTATAAAGAGTAGCTGCAAGAACTATGATATTTTCTTTGATTTTTCCACAAAATGTTTCAGGACATATTTAGTAAACTAAGGGTATGGATAAAAAGACAATTACTACCACAGACTTTGTGTCCAGAACCATAGACTTAGTTGTGTTAATTTGGAAAACAAATTAAATTATAAAAGCCTTTAAAAAAGATTTAGACATTCAATCTACTTTTCATATTCTTACTACCCTATATCCAATCATCAGTTTTCTTTTGGGTTTGTTTTAAATATGTATCTAAATTGTAAACATTTTTCACTTTATTGTCCTTGGTTCCAAGCTTATTAGCTCTCAGTTAGACTTTCACAAAAACCTTTGACTAGAATATGTCTGAGGCAGGAGGTAGATGAGAGACAGGATAATCACATTACTTTTAACAAATACCAATAAGGCCAGACTCACAAGTTAAAACCAGGAACTGAAAACACCATAAACTCCTAACATACCAAGCCTCCCTTTTAATGTAAGAATGTCAGATTAGGAGACACAGCAGGAGCTATGTAAACCTGCCATCTCCTTTGAGATGATAGTAAACTGGGGACTAATTTGGAATGGGTAATGAGTGACTGAAAAAATGAAAGGTTTTTAGGTCAAAAGATACTAGGCATTTGGGCAGGCCTCACCCATTTTACTCACTCACCTCAAACCATTATGTAAGAATTTGGAGTTGCTAGACAGACACTTATTCCCACAGCTCAAAAAATATTAAAACTGTACATAAGAACAGCTATTTTGTATCTTTAACTCCCATTTCCTGCTTGGGAAACAGGTAATGTTTCTCTTCTCCTTACTTTAAATTTTTATTGAAACTTCTACTTTGTGAAACTGTCCTTTCTGTAAAACACCTTGAAATGCTGTTTTATTGGTCATGAGTTGCTCTTAAGGACATGTGACTTCATATGAAAATTGGGAAACTGAGGGAAGCCTTCATCCTGTTGTAAGGTAACTCAATCATGAGAAATAGAGGAACCACATTTTGAGAGGTCAAGTTTGGAATTTTGATTGGAAAGCCAGCAAATTCAGGTGAACTCCTGTAACAAAGGCCTGAAGCCCCACGAATACACTTAACACTGTTAAAAAACTGAGCCATGAGAGCCAGAGAGGAATGAAAGAGCAGTAGAATAATACCATTAAACCAGATCAAGTCCAATGGAGAGCTGAAGTTGCACACCATGTTGACCAACGGAGAGCCAGAAGACAAGACAGGAACATGAGGCAGAATGTAATGGTGACTGAGCTGGTCTGGGCCTCAATAGTGTCAGGGTCAGGGGAAGAGTCTCCGAAGTTCAAGGCACAGGACTGACAAGTCTAGTAAGCTATCATCCAAGTCTCCAACCCTGCCTCACAGAATTCAAGCACACACATCACCTGGCAGGTGAGACTTCACCTTCTTCCACCACGAAGACAAGATGACACCAATTAAACACAAATGTCCTATGATCCACCACATGGCCAAGATGGCACCAGCTAGATTCTGTATCCCTATTTCAATCCATCCTCCACCAAGAAACCCTCCTGTCTGTTATGTCTGCCTGGGAAAACAGCCTTCCTCCCTTCCTCTTCACCTGCCTGAAACCAGTAATCACCTGACTGTGAGTCAGCAAAGGACCCCTAACTCTGAGGTTACTTCCTCATCAGCTGACATAATTTCCTGAACCGCCCTAGTCACACTTCCTTTGGACAGTGAAAGATTCCCCAGCCTTTGAGATTAGTTCTGCATCAGCTGTGGTCCCACCTCCCACTTTTCCCTATATAATCACACACTCAACACAAGTCCCTTTCTCTTTTTCTCTTTTTTCTTCCCCTCTGTCTCAGTGCACCTCCATCTCATGGGGAGCTGGCAGTTTGCTCACCCCCCAAAATAAACTCTTTTCTGCCTGAATCGTGTGACGGTTTCCTTTTGGTGAACCTTACACTGACCTTGCTGTCCTACAACACAGAAGCCAGTGACTCTCTTAAAATAGAAGTTAGATAAGTTATTTTTGCATGAAAAATAATGGAACGGGTCACACATGTCACTCATAGCAAAGTCAAATTCCCTGCAGTGGCCTACACAGTTCTACAATAGCTGGTGTCCTGGAAAGGCTCTGAAAACACCTTATGATCCTTCTTTTCTACCACTCCCAACTAGGGTGGTTCTCACCCTCTTGCAGTTCCTAGAGGTGTGGAAATATCACGAGTCTCAGTGCCTCTCTCTTGGTTTTCCTCCACCTGTGTCCTTACCCTATTGTCTTATGACTGGCTCCTTCTCAGCTTTCAAGTATTTGTTCAATCATCACTTCTTGAAAAAAAAACTTCCCCTCATAATCCTATGTAAATTGGCAAAAGATTTCATCTCCAGAACTCCTTATCCTCCTTTAAGATATTTTTGAAGTTTCTCTTCTTGAGGAAGTTTCATATGAACTAGCTGCATAGGACACCTAGAGATGAGAAAGAGTTCTTAATCCCTCCCCCTTGGGTATTTATTTCAGATACAGAGATTCTTGCTTTCATGCTTCTTACTCAAGTGACCATAAATATATCTTAGATAAACTATAATGCTTATCTATTTAGAACACTTACAAAATTTGTTATTCAGATGTCATCCCAGAAATTAGAGAGAAGACATTGCTGAATAGCTGTTTTCTCACAAAAATACAAAGATACGAGTAAAAAGAATAACTACTCTTGTGATACAATTGAAAAAGGAAGAAAGAAAATATGGAAAGAAACAATAAAAAAAAAGCTAATTAAAACAAATGGGTGGAAAGTACAGGCAGACACAAAATGCTTAACAAATATTTTCTTTATAATAATTAAAACTACCTAATAATGTTTT
The DNA here is from genome assembly GCF_019054845.1 of Dipodomys spectabilis. Classification (NCBI taxonomy): domain Eukaryota; kingdom Metazoa; phylum Chordata; class Mammalia; order Rodentia; family Heteromyidae; genus Dipodomys; species Dipodomys spectabilis. The sequence continues at coordinate 12,093,335 of NW_024870771.1, forward strand.
GATCAACTCCAAACAAAGCATTTCTTCCTTCTAAATTTTTAGGCCAGAGGCCATAGAAACCTGGTGGTTTCTATTTCTAATTGACTCCTAATTGGTTGTCAGTCCTGAAAACAATGATTTAGGGGAAAAGCCTGAACAGAGAACTAATCTAAAGTGTTTATTTCACCTCTTTGTATGAGTATGATACAACATTTGCTAAAAACGTACTCCTAAAATTAATAGATTTTGGTGAGATGCTGTGTTTAGGAATGTCAAGTAGTTCTAGTTGACCAGCTTCCCCCCAAAAAACTTCTCTTTGTCAGACATCAAAGATGGGTCGTAGTCACTGTTTCCTGCTCAGGTACCATAATTCTGGCAAGGCTTTTACAAGACAGATGTCAAGAAAAGTCTGATGGTGACTTAGAGAACAAAGAGTGCTAATGAGAAGGACCTCCATCTACAAGCCATCTAAGAATTTGGGGATCTCTCTTATTGTCTTATATCTGTATTCAGTCCAAGTTGGATATTTCTCTCATGAAAGGAGTTTTAGCTATTCTGTTAAGAGCTTGGTTTTAAGATTTATAATTGCATCTCCGCTGAAGCAGTCTTATCTCCTGGAAATCCTAGGGTAGGGATGGAAATCCCAGAGCCAGTCTACACTGCAGAGCTTAGTGATGATTAGTGTCACTGGGGCGATGCTTTAGTGTTCTTACCTTTAGCCTTAAAAGCACAAAGCATCTTTTGCAGTATTCCGTGGATATCTATATGTCTGGTTTCCTTTCATTTACATGTACCTTGATACATGCAAGTAAAAGGTTGTATTCAGCATTCAAACTGGAAAATATGAATTAGAGTCTCCACAAACTTTTACTTTCCAATCATAAACTACAAATAACTCTGGAATTTTTACTTTCTAATGAGTAGAAGATGGCAGTATAGCACTTTGTTAATTTTACTGTGTAACATTAATAGCATTTGTCTATTGTGCTATATTTTGCTCCCTTGTCCTCCCTACTCCTCTTTCTTGTTCCTATCCTTCTTTCCTCTTTTCAATCACTATGAAAAATTATCTCATTCTAAAGCACTAGAACAGAACATGTTTAGGAATGAAAAGATATAAATTTTTTGCCAGTGGCAAAAAAGGTAGAGATGAGTAAAAAGAATTGAAAGTAGGGTAATGTACTATTTAACAACATAAATGTTTTCTGATTACTAATTAGTTAGTTGACTTCATGATTCTATAAATATGGAAGAGCTGATAGTTGACATAACAACCAGGATGGCAGAGGCATCATCCAGTAATATAATCTTATGGGATATATATATATATATATATATATATATATATATACACACACATAATGTATATGTATATGTATATATACATGTGATTATATATGTATATATGTATGTATATATACATATGTAAATCAGTCCTTGATTGTAATTTTACAATGATGTCAATGGTTGTGTATATATATATATATATATATATATATATATAATACATATACATATATGTAAGCCTAATAGTTTTGAAATTGTTTTCATTCCTCAGTATATTAATTTTAAATTGTGTTGATAAAAGTTTCTCAACAATCCTGGACATTAAGAGATACAACTGGGCAATGGTGCTATTCTGAAATTATCCTGATTTCCTTCCTCCTTTCTTTCTTTTTTCTTCTCCTTCCTTCCCTTCTCCTTCTTTCTGCCCCCTCTCTCTCTTTCTTTCTTTCTTCCTCTTTCTTTCTTTCTTTCTCTTCCTTCCTTCCTTCCTTTCTTCTTTCTTTCTTTCTTTCCTTTCTTTCTTTCTCTCTCTCTTTCTCTCCTTCTCTTTCTTTCTTTCCTTCCTTCCTTCTTTTTTCCTCTTTCCTTCCTTCCTTCTTTTTTTCCTTCCTTCCTTCCTTCCTTCCTTGGGTCTTTGGGCTTGGACTCAGGGTCTGGGCACTGTCCCTGAGCTTTTTTACTCAAGATTAGTGCTCTACCACTTTCAGCCACAACTCCAATTCTGTTTTACTGATGGTTAATTGTATATTGGATGTAAGGATTTCATGGACTTCCTGCCCAGGCTGGCTTTGAACTGTGATCCTCAAATCTCAGCTTCCTGAGTAGCTAGAATTACATTGGCACCCAGACTCATTTCATTTTTTAAGGCAAGTTATTCAAACTGTACTTGTGTTTTTTTTAATTTTCAAATTGTCTTGAGATATAATTAGTAAATAGTGAATGGAGTTTGGGAAAAGATGAACTTAGGTTTAAATTTACTTCTATCCTCTAATACCTGGGCCACTCTGCCAAGTGCCTCACAATACTCAACCCCAAACTATTCAGCCATAAAGTAGAAACTTAAATAGACTATTTGAGACTTAGATAAGGTGTGTAAAGGGATTATAAGATCCAGGATGATAGTAAGTATGCTATAAATACTTGCTAATTATTATTAAGAAGTAACATAATTTGAGTCCCATTTATGAAAAGATACTTCATTTAAGGTTTATTTTGAGCTACTAAACTATGATCAGCACAAACATAAAGATAAAAGTCCTATGCATATTACTAAAAATATTCTCCTATAATCAGCACATTAGCAAAGAATTCCTGAGCTGACATTTTTTATCACACCAGGGGTTTCTTGCCATTGCTAAGGTTTTCATCATTCCACAATGATATCCAAGCTCACCAATACAGCATGTCTTTCTCAAGTCTTGGAAACCCTATTTTTATGTGTTAAATAGTTTCTATACTTACAGTCCAATGGGACAAAAATGTAAATGTATATAACACCATAATTAATTCTGGTTTACTTTTTAACACATAGATCAGTCTTAGAGTCCCAGGTATTTGGAATCAAAGTAAAATTAGTGAGATGAATTCCAAGTCTTGAAGAATTTGGATCTCTGCCTAAGGATTCCTTAACTTTCCATTTGACCTCCTACCAAGGTTACCTTGGGCTCAATTTTACTGTTTTCTCAGATTTACAATTCTTTGTGCCTTGTGTTGTGGAAAAGGTTAAGTATTCCTGATTTTTTTTAAATACTCTGATTTTTTTTTTAGTGTCTAACTGATGCCACAAGTGGCAAATTGCCCTCAAGATCTCATGGAGATAGGTCAAAATCAAAATGCTAGTGTGCCAAAAATCTTATATTAAAATTATCTACAGGCTATGTGTATAAGGTATATTTTTATTGAAGTGAATTTGTTCTTCAACTTGAATCCTATCCTGAAATATTGCATTATATATGTGAAATTTTTCCAAAATCCCAAAACCATACATATACGAAAGATTTCTGGACCCAAGCATTTCAAATAATGGATACTCAATCTGTATGTATTCTTTCTTTTCTGCAACACTTTATTCCATGTGAACAATTGCCCTTTTCCATATTTCAGGCACAATAAAACAAAAAGTAAAACAAATCTTCCATATGTCCAATGCATGTGCATGTGCAACAGATTCCGTTAGAGTTGTGGTGGCGTCGGGTAGACAAAGGCAGAGGTCACATCAGAACCACATGAAACCCTCAAAATAGAATGGCACTCAACTTCCTTCAATCAGCCACCCATTTAGCCTATTCCTAGATTCCCCTCCTTACAGAGGTTGAGTTCCTTAGAGTAAAAATTTCTACTTCTCATCTCTCCCTTCCCTAATGCTTTTTTCTCACCCTTCCTGCTCTGGCTTTGCATTTTCACTGAGCCAAAAGGTAGATGGCCAAAGTGTCTAAAGGAACCTCTGGGCATTTTCCAGTCTTCGTTCCTTCCAACATCCGTGGTGCAGGCTTGTTTTTTCTTCTCCAGTCAACTTATCAAGGTATTATTCCAAATAGTACCATTTTCTTTTTCTAAAGTAAAAGTTATTCCATCCAGGAAAGAGGCTCTTCTAAATTTCTTCCATACTTATTTATGCTATGTTCTCTTTGGCACAGCTATGATCATAGGTTTCTAGGATACTAGGTTGACTATAAAATAAAGAAGTCCAGCTTTTGTGTCATTTGTGACTTTAGGAGACTATCAGAATTCAGGTCAATCACTTCCCAAAGTCAGATCAATGGGCATCTTGAGGAATCTCTCTTGTCCTATTTTGTAAGTTAGTGTTGGTGATAAGAGGACCTCAGTTTGGGAGCTACCCATGGTGGAAGGGAGGGCTGTTGAGGAACCCAAGTCACATGATCTCTTTGGAATTCAGTTTGGAAAATACTAGATAAGATGAGAGCCATTTGCCTTCCTACTCTCTCCAGCGTGTTTACAGAGCTGGCTGGCTTTCTCAGGTCCTTTGTCCTAGATTCAGGGCTCTCAGCTTAGAATTAGCAATAGATTAGTCTCTTTTTTTCAGGTGAATTCTTTATCCAGGACTCTAGGACATAAACTTCTAATTTTTTGATCCAATTCCCTTTTTCTCCCCTCAGGAAAGCCTTTGGAAAACTGTAAGTTGAATTGAACAGCATAATACTCAAAGGGATTTCACTAAGGCTGGCAAAAGGAGCTGGTTTTCAGGTGGCTTTTTTTCCCAACAGTTCTTCCCTGGGAGTCAGTAGGTCATCCTGTGGCCAAAATTCCAGAAATAAGTGCTGCTTGATAAATTGCTATTTGAAACGAGGTGTTTCACCTTCTTCATCTAAATTCTCACACAGTAAATATAAAGTAGTCTTAACTACTATAAAGAAGAGCTGTTTTAAAATGAATAATAGAAGCACTACATTATATCAAAACAGCTAGTTCCTATTCATATAGAGTTCTGTTCTAGTGGCAAGAGATTGCAATTCCTCTATAGTTACAATTCACATGAACTGTTTTAAGAGACAAGCCACAGAAGGGAATACACTACCATATGCTCAAAGGGACTAACCAATCTGTAAGGAGAAAGTGCTGCCTTAAAATGTGAGTGTAAATATGAGACCTTAAAGGTGATCCTCAGGGGAGGATTAGTTAGATAAGTTTCTAAACCCAGAATGGTGGCTTGATTGCACCTTTCCAGGATAAGGAAGTGATGGGATTTAGTCAAAGTGTGAGATAAGAGAGATCAGCTAGATGAGAATATTCTCAACTGTAGTTGGGAGCTAAAGAGGAGAATTCAGATTTGGACTGAAAACAGGATCATTTGGGGCCTTTTGTGCCAGATCAGAACTTAGAAGAGCTTCTTGAAAGTTAATAAAGAATTTTTGTCTCACTTTCCTTTTTTATTCTTTTTTATATTATTTTAAAAAATGTCAGGATGATATATAGAGAGGTTATAGTTACATAAATAAGATAGTGATTACATTTCTTGTCTAACTTGTTACCTCTTCTACCATTTTTCTTCCTCTTTCCCTCCCCCTGCTTTTTAAATTTTTAAAAATATTTTGTTGTTGTTGTTGTGGAGCATGAACTCAGGACCTGGGCACAGTCCCTGAACCTCTTTGTGATCAAGGCTAGTGCCACTTGAGCTGCAGCTCTGCTTCCAGTTTTTGAGTTGTTAATTAGAGATAAGAGTCTCACGAAGTCTTTTTGCTTGGGCTGGCTTCGAACCTTGATCCTCAGATCTTAGTCTCCTGAATAGCTAGGATTACAGAATACTGCCAGAGGCTATATACAAATGTAGTGCAGTACCCATGATATCCCAACATCATTCTTTAATGAAATAGAAGAAGCAATCTAAAAATTCATATGGAATAATAGAAGATCCTGAATAGCACAAACAATCCTTACAAGAAAGAACAGTGCTGGAGGAATATCAATACCAAACTTCAAACTCTATTACAAAGCCATGGAATAGAACTGAAGACCCAGAAACGAACCCACAGACTGATAGCAACTTAATCTTCAACATGAGAGCCAAAAATAGAATTGCAGAGAGACAGCCTCTTCAACAAGTGATGCTGGCCCCCTTGTTTGGCCTTTGGTGAAAGTTTTATGAAGGTTGGCATCAGGCTGGTCTTGCAGGCAAGAAGCCTGGATCACCTCGAAGGACAGTAAGCCAGCTGGTGTAGACGGGTCAGGCTTATTCTTTCATAGTAACTCAATTATTAAAACCACATGAGAACCATTTTTATTTCTTTTTTTTTTTTTTTTTTTTTTTTTTTTTTTTTATTGTAAAGCTACTATACAGAGGGTCACAGTTACATGAGTGAGGTTATGAGTACACTTCCTCTTGAACATTGTTACCCCCTCCATTGTTTTCCCCCTACCATCCCCTCCCTCCCTCCCTTCCCCGAGGTTCTTTTTTTTTTTTTTTTTTTTTGATTGTGATTAAATGATTACATAATTTCAAAGTCACAAGTTCATTCTAACTTCCCTGGAGCAAATTGTCTACCACAGTCTGTAATATATAACAGTGTTCACATGTTATATACCATATTTGTGATCAGCAGCATGAGGATATTTAGTAGTGGTTCAACCAGATGAGCGGGAGTTCTTTGTTTCTTAAGTCCTGTTAGTTTTGTCGTATCACTAACCTTTTGGATTTAGCATCCACTTATGAGGGAGACCATGTACCGTTTGTCTCTTCGTTCTTGGCTTACCTCGCTCAACATGATTCCTTCTAGCTCCATCCATTTCCCTGCAAATGCCATTATTTTGTCATTTCTAATGGCTGCATAATATTCCATTGTGTATAGATACCACAATTTTTGGATCCATTCATCTGTGGTGGGGCACCTAGGTTGTTTCCATATCCTAGCTATTGCGAACAGTGCTGCAATAAACATGGAGGTGCACGTGTCCTTGTATATTGGTTCCTGTTGTTCAGGGTAGATGCCTAGAAGTGGTATGACTGGGTCGTAAGGGAGGTCAATCTTTAGCTTTCTAAGGACCCTCCAGACTGCTTTCCAAAGTGGTTGTATAAGTGTACATTCCCACCAGCAGTGTAATAGGGTTCCTCTTTCTCCACATCCCCTCCAGCATTTGTCGTTGGCTGATTTGTGGATGTGGGACATTCTGACTGGGGTAAGGTGGTATCTCAGGGTTGTCTTTATTTGCATTTCCTTCACCACCAGGGATGATGAACATTTCCTCATGTGTTTCTTTGCCATTTTTATTTCTTCATTTGAGAAGTCCCTCTTTAGTTCCCTTGCCCATTTAGTAATTGGTTTGTTAGGTTTGGGAGGGATTAGTTTCTTGAGTTCCCTGTATATACAGGATGTTAACCCCTTGTCTGATATATTGCTGGTAAATATTTTTTCCCAATTAGTTGGTTGTCTTTCTAGCTTAGTTGCGATAGATTTAGCTGTGCAGAAGCTTTTTATTTTAAGGTAGTCCCATTTGTCGAGTCTCTCTCCAACTTGTTGTGACCCTGGGACTCTGTTCAGGAAGTTCCTTCCTGTGCCTATTAGTTCAAGTGTCTCTCCTACTCTGTCCTGCAGTAGTTTCAGAGATTCAGGTTTAATGTTAAGGTCTTTAATCCATTTTGAGTTGATGTTGGTGCATGGTGATAGGCTGGGGTCCACTTTTAGTTTTCTGCATGTGGCTGCCCAGTTTTCCCAGCACCAGCGGTTGAAGAGGCTGTGTTTCTTCCATTGTATGTCTTTGGCTCCTTTGTCGAATATCAGCTGGCTGTAGGCCTGTGGATTTATATCTGGATCTTCTATTCTGTTCCATTGGTCTTCGGGTCTGTTTTTGTGCCAGTACCATGCTGTCTTTGTGATTATAGCTCTGTAGTAGAGTTTGAAGTTCGGCATGGATAGCCCTCCCATATTGTCTTTATCCCCTAGAATTGTTTTGGCTATTCTAGGTCTTTTGTTGTTCCATATAAATTTTTGGACTGTTTTCTGTATTTCAGTGATGTACGTCATTGGGATTTTAATAGGAATTGCATTGAATTTGTATATTAATTTTGGAAGTATCACCATCTTTACTATATTAAGTCGGCCTATCCAGGAGCATGGGAGGTCTTTCCATTTCCTAGTGTCTTCTGCAATTTCTTTCTTTAACTTTTTATAGTTCTCATTAAATAGTTCTTTTACATCTTTGGTTAGGTTAATTCCTAAATATTTTATTTTTTGGGAGGTTATTGTGAATGGGGTTGCTCCCTTTATTTCCCTCTCTTCCTGTGCGTTATCAGTGTATAGGAAGGCAACTGATTTTTGTGGGTTTATTTTGTATCCTGCTATTTTGCCGAAGTGACTTATGATTTCTAAAAGTTTGGGGATGGAGTTTTTGGGATCGTGGAGGTATAGTATCATGTCGTCTGCAAAAAGGGATAGTTTCACTTCTTCTTTCCCTATGCGGATCCCTTTAATGTCTTTTTCTTGCCTTATTGCCCTGGCTAAGGGTTCTAGGACTATGTTGAAGAGGAGTGGAGACAGTGGACATCCTTGCCTTGTTCCTGTTTTTAGGAGGATTGGTTGTAGCTTTTCCCCATTAAGTATAATATTGGCTATTGGTCTGTCATAAATGGCTTTTATTGTTTTTAGAAATGTTCCTTCTATTCCTATTTTCTCCAGAGCTTTTAGCATGAATGAATGTTGAATTTTATCAAAGGCCTTTTCTGCATCTGTGGCGATAATCATGTGATTCTTGACCTTGGCTCTGTTGATATGCTGGATTACATTTATTGACTTACGTATGTTAAACCATCCCTGTGTCTCTGGGATGAAGCCTACCTGATCATAGTGTATTATTTTTTTTATGTGTTTCTGGATTCTGTTAGCTAGAATCTTGTTAAGGATCTTTGCATCTGTGTTCATCAAGGAGATTGGCCTGTAATTCTCCTTTTTGGTTGGGTCTTTGCCTGGTTTGGGGATGAGTGTGATATTGGCTTCGTAGAATGAGTTTGGGATAGCTCCCTCCTTCTCTGTTTCTCTGAAGAGCTTGAGGAGTATGGGTATTAGTTCTTCTTTAAAGGTCTTATAGAATTCTGCTGTGAATCCATCTGGTCCTGGGCTTTTTTTTGTTGGAAGACTTTTGATAGCTTCCTGTATCTCATTATAGGATATTGGCTTATTTAATTGGTTAACTTCTTCTTTGCTCAGTTTGGGTAACTTGTATTTCTCTAAAAATGCATCCATTTCCGCCAGATTTTCTTCCTTTAGAGAGTATAGCTTTTGAAAGTAGTCTGTTAGAATTGTTTGGATATCTTGGGTACGTGTTGTGATGTTTCCCGTGGCATCCCTAATCCTATTAATATGGGTTTCCTCTCTTCTTTTTTTAATTAATCTTGCCAACGGGCCATCAATTTTGTTTATTTTTTCAAAGAACCAGCTTTTTGTTTGGTTTATTTTGGTTATGGTTTTCTGATTTTCTAATTGGTTAATCTCTGCTCTCAATTTGGTTATCTGGCTTCGTCTAGTAGCTTTAGGTCCCATTTTTTCTTGTTTTTCTAGCTGTTTTAGTTGCAACATGAGATTATTTACTTGGTCTGTCTCCATTCTCTTGATGTGGGCACTGAGGGCAATAAATTTGCCCCTCAGGACTGCTTTTGCTGTGTCCCACAAGTTTCTTTGTGAGGTGTTTTCATTTTCATTGAGTTGTAGGAAATGCTTTATTTCTTCTCTGATCTCTTCTGTTACCCAGGCCTTGTTAAGGAGTGTGCTGTTCAATTTCCATGTATTAGAGAAATTTCTGCGGTATGCTTTGTTATTGAGAGCTAGCTTGATTCCACTGTGGTCAGATAGGATACAGGGGATTATGTCGATCCCTTTGTATTTGCTTAAGTTCCTTGAATGAACTATGATATGGTCTATTTTGGAGAAAGTTCCATGAGCTGCTGAGAAGAATGTGTACTGTGTTGTTTTAGGGTGAAATACTCGGTAGATGTCAGTTAATTCCGCTTGAAGTATGGCCTCACTTAATTCGGTAGCTTCTTTGCCAATCCTCTGGTTGGTAGACCTGTCCTTTGGTGAGAGTGGCGTGTTAAAGTCTCCTAGTATTATCGTATTGGGATCTATTTTATTCTGTAAGTTTGAGAGCATTTGTTTAACATATCTGGGTGCACCGATATTTGGGGCATATAAGTTGATGATGGTTATATCCTCCTCTTGGATTGTTCCCTTTATTAATATGTAATGTCCGTCCTTGTCTTTCTGTACTGATTTTAATGAAAAGTTTATTTTGTCAGATATCAGGATAGCTACACCTGCTTTCTTATTGGGGGAATTTGATTGGTAGATCCTTTTCCACCCCTTCACTCTGAGTTTGTTTGTATGTTTGGCTGCGAGGTGGGTCTCCTGAAGGCAACAGATGGATGGGTCTTGTTTTCTGATCCAGTCCTCAGTTCGTTTTCTTTTAATTGGCGAATTCAGCCCATTTATATTAAGAGAAAGTATAGAGAGATGCATTGTTGTCCCTGCCATTCCGTTTTCCTAAGTTTTTCTTCTTTCCTTTCCTCCTGTGCTTGCTCAGTTAGACTTTGAGTAATGCCTGTTTGGGGCAGGTCCCAGTTCCTGGTTGCTTTCTTCAGGTTGTGTCCCCCCTCTTAGAATTCTTTGTAATGCTGGCTTAATGTTTATGTATTCATTTAGTTTTTCTTTGCTATTAAAAGTTTTCAGTTCTCCATCGAATGTGAATGCTAGCTTTGCCGGGTATATCAGTCTGGGTTGGCAGTTATTGGCTCTCAGGGCTCGTATGGTGCTTTCCCAGGCTTTTCTTGCATTCATTGTTTGTGTGGAGAGATCTGCAGTGATTCTAATTTTTTTCCCGTTGTAGTATAGCTCCTTCTTCATTTTTGCTGCATGCAGGATTGTTTCCTTATTATTCAGATCCATCATTGTTACTATTATGTGCCTAGAAGTGTTTCTCCTGGGATCTTGCTTGTTGGGTGTTCGATAAGCTTTTGTGATGTAGTTAAGATGGTCGTTTTTGAGGTGGGGAAAATTTTCATTGACTATCTTGTTAAATAGGTGTTGCATTCCCTTGCTCTGGAATTCCTCACCTTCGTCCACTCCGATTATGCGAAGGTTAAATTTTTTAGCATTATCTGCTTGCTCTTGAATTTCCCTTTGGTTTAATTTGAGTGATTTTTCCATATCTGTCACTTTTTGGTCCAGTTGGTGTATTCTGTCTTCTGTATCTGACACTCTACCTTCCATTTCATTCACTCTGTTGACCGTGGCTTCTATTGTGGTTTGCATGATGGAAATGGATCCCTTTATGGATTCAATGTTGGTTCTCAGAGTACTGATCTCACCTCTCAATGAGGTGATATCAGTATGCATTACCTCTAATTTGGCGTTTATCTCACTTCTTACTGAGGTTTGTGCAGCTTCTATTTTTGCATCCAATTTTTGTTTGATATCCTGTATATCTTTTGATAGTTCATCCTTGTGCTCTTTCAATTTCTGATCCATTTCTCGCTTTATTTCTTGAGTCATTGCCTCCAGCAACCCTTGGATGTAGTTTTTGTCTTCCATTCCTGCTTTGCTCCCACTGGGGCTCTCCCCTGCGTGGCTGCTGGCTTTTGAGGTGAGCTTGCTGTCCTGGGTAGTGGTAAACCTTGTGATTTTTCTCTGTGATTTTCGCATGGGGGTTCAGGAGACTGCTCTTCAATCTTGTTTTGGTGTGTCTGTCTTTGCTTGGTTGCTGATTCTCTATTGGTAGAGAGAGTCTGTGTCTGATCTGGATTCTGTTGGGAGCCTATTTCCAGCTGCTATTCACTTAGGATTCTCAGCTCTCTGCTGTAGCAATTCCCGCCTTTGGAAGGGTTGAGCAGCCTAGACTGCTTGTGTTTGCTCCTGCGGGTGCTCTTGGGAAGATCAGATGCTCTGGATGCACTCTCCCAAATACTGGAGTCTGCTATGGGCTCCTGATGTGTTTTTGTTTGTTTTGGGCTGGTTGTGGGCTTGAACTCTAGGTTTGGGTGCTGTCCCTCAGCTCTTCAGCTCAGGGCTGGCACCCTACCATTTGAGCCACAGCCCCACTTCTGACCCTTTTTGCTTTGTTCAGGCGCCGGTCCCCTGGCCTGGTTCCGGCCCCAGCCTGGAGCACGCTCGTTAGGCCTGTGCTAATGTGTATACCACCTTGGTTATGCAGCCTGGAGGACACAGTTCAAATTTCTTCTACTGTTGGTAGTCTTGACCCAGGGGCACTGTTCCTGGCTTGAGCATTTAAGCTCCCTTCCCGGGGCGCTCTTGCTCTGGCCTGGCCAGCAGAGTGTGCTCCACCGGCTGGTGGGGCTCTCGAACAGTTCCCAGTTTTAGTGGGTCCTGTGGTCCGGGTGTTGGGGTAGGGAGTCTAGGTCAGGGTCTGGGGATTCCCTCCAGCTCTGGTCTCCCTTGATGGATTCCCTGTCCCCTGATGGGTACTCACCCTGTAGGTCGTCAGTTGTTGTTGCAGTCCGTCAGTTGTTGTTGCAGTCCGAGTTCAGTTGGGGTGGTTGCGGGCTCCCATTTTTATTTCTCAATGACATAAACACAGCCAACTAGACAGCAGCTATTAAAGGCCCCACTTCCTTACTGGAGTTCACTCCTACAGTACATGAATGCGGAGATAAAGCACATATAAGCCCCAGCTTACAGACAGCACTCATTGTGACTTCAGCACCAAGCCATCTCAGTCAATTTCAGACACAAGACAGGAAGCTACTAAGGTTGACATCATTAGTAGCTCCAGCTTTCTGGTGATTTAATGGAAACATTTATTGAAGCTGAAACCCTTGTTTCCATAGTCAAGTTTTCCTTTTCAGTGTGCAAGGCAAGCCCTAAAGCAGTTCTCAGTTTACAAGTATGGATGAAGTATACAGTCTATTCCTATTTGTTGCCTACCTCCCAATGACAGTTCTAATGAGAGAGAGAAAGAGAGAGATCTTTGTCATATACGTGACATGACAGTAAACTTACCACACTAAATAAACCATGTAATCTTTCCCTGTTTATTAACACTTTTTAGTGACCTATCATATCACCATGCAAGGATTACATTTCTACTGAGTGTACTGAGTTCAACGCAGAGGCTTTGAAATAGCAGTGTCCAAATATCTTCAAAGTCAGCCTTGACTGGATTTTCATCCCTATTTCTATGAGAATCCCATGAACCCTCACAGGCAGGCATGAGCAATTTTGGGTGAAAGTTCGAAGCTTTTCCTAACTTCTCTGTGAATTGCTAATATCGAGAAGTCCTGCAGATTCATGAATACATAAATTCATCCCCTGGGGACTACAAGCTGTTTTATTTTTTTTACCCAGGTTTATAGTCTTTCAATCTGAGCAGACTAGAGTTGATATTCTATCTCCCAAGCTGAGTAGAAATGGGATGTTAATTTATTTAATCTAAATACTTTAAAAAAATTTTGTTTTCTTGTCAGTTGCAGGGCTTGAACCCTGGGCCTGGGTGCTGTCCCTCAGTGCTTCAGCTCAAGGCAAGCACTCTTATCACTTGAGCCAGAGCACCACTTTGGGTTTTCTAGTAGTTAATTGGAGATAAGAATCTCACAGACTTTCCTTGCTCAGGCTGGCTTTGCATTGCGATCTTCACATTTAGGCCTCCTGAGTGAGCCACTGCTGTCTGGCAAGTGCCTATTTTTTAAACTCTGGGCCACAAACAATACGTGGTAGTAATATTAAGTTACTTTTCATAGAAACATATAAAAATGAAATAAAACACAAGTTCTGTGAGATTGATTGATTGGTCCTAGGGTAAGGTTGAGACCACAAGGCCTAGTAGATATTTTAAGGCTTCCTTTTTAGGTGTTCTGCAATTGTAGACATGTGGCTTTAGTTTGTTTTTCTAAGGAGGCCATTTTATTTCGGTTTTATTTAGTTTTGTTGTTGTTGTTTTGTTTTGTTTTGTTTCTGTTGGTCAAAGAGCTTCAAATTGGTGCTTGGCTGGTGTCTCTGAGCATTTTTGATCAAGGCTAACACTCAACCACGTTGAACCATTTTGGTTTTTGGGTGGTTAATTAGAAATAAGAGTCTCACAGGGACTTTTCTGTCCAGGCTGGCTTTTAAACTGTGATCCTCAGATCTCAGCCTCTGGAATACATAAGATTACAGGTGTGAGCCACTGCGGCTAGGCGAGGAGGCCATTTTACCAGAAGAAAATAGACCATCAGTAAATGTGCAACCACTGTAAGAAATGTCATCATTGCAAATTGGTAGCTAAACATTTAATACTAAAACTGTAGTTATTTGATCCCAGGCTCAAAGTCCTGGAGTTTCACCTATCAAGTCCAGCTGCTCACCCCATCTGCCAAATAGAGATATGGTGAAAGGCAGAGAAGAGATGAATTATGTAGTGGCAACGAGAGCAGAACATTTCAGTGTATCTTTTGTCATCATCAGCTGTCTTCAGCATTAAACATTTCAAGTTACAGATGTGGTCTGGTTACCCCTATGCCAGAGTTTGTCTCTGCAAGGGTCCTGGAAAAGTTGTTATACTTCATCACTTAATGGGAAAAAGGGTAGTCACTGTTGCATGGAAGATGGTGTTCCTTTGGATCAGTTTCATCTTTTGCCACAAGATGATATAAAGAATGCATTTCCTGTCTGAGGGGCAGTTTACCTTTGTTACAGGTGCTTTTCCATAAACTTCTCTTTTTTCCTGAGCCAAAGGTGACTGTAAAGCATATGCAGGAGAGGCCTATCAAAGGAGCCAGATACAAAGCAGCAAAAGGTGGAATGGATCAGGGAATGGGGAAGTGAAAGTTGTTTATTAGCTCATATCTTGTTTTGGTTAACTCATGGGCCCAGCAAAAACAACTTTTAGGTACTTCATAAAATACCAACTGGTTCACTCTGAGGCTCAGCTTATTCTCTAGGACTTGATTTCCAAGAGCTTTCTTGTACTGACTCCATGGCTTTACAACATGAGGAAATCCCAAGTTATTAGGGATAACTGTACTCTCTAATTACAACCTATGCATTTCATTGCTATGCAAAGAAGAATAAGTCTTTTCAGCTGTGAATCTACATTTATTGACTTTCACCAGAATGAATACTTATTTGACTAGAAATTTGAAATGAAATAAATGGATTGGATTCTAAATTATGGCTATGTCATTTCTCCTTTCACCATAAACCCCCTCTTTTCCTTACAGACATTGATCCAGATGTTGGATTGCTGCTGTTTTAGTGTATGCCAGAACAAAACAGTACAAGTAAATAAATAAATGAGTAAGTAATGTAAGAATTAAAATATTTTCCATGAAACAGGTTGTTTAACACAACTGCCATTTAAAGAATGGTCACTCTCTCCTTAACTATCATACAACCTAGGTCCCACAAAAATCCACAGATGTCTAAAAGTTTTTGGCTAATCTTGTGGTTAATTTTGTGAAATCCTTTTGGAATAAAAAGCCATTTTGGTTAAACCACCTCTGTTATCAGCCAGGAGTTGTTTTTCTGATGTGTTCCTGCTTTTTCCAGGTAAACTAGAACCAGTTGACAGATAAACCCTTGACCTTCTTTAAACTACCTAATCCTGTAAGATTGTGAACCTAAGCTCTCACCAACTGTGAGGAGAAGCATAGTATGTTAGATGAAAAGCCTGGGTGGTGTTACCACCTAGAACACTGCATACTTGGCTTCCTGTCATGAGCATGCCCTTGAACAGAAATAAAATTTTGTTTTAGTGAAGTTCCTCTTGACTTGATGTCCTCATTTTTACATGGTACCCAAATACAGTAACAATATAGCCTACTGACCAAGAAAGGGAATGCAGCTCAATATTTATAGTACTTCACTGTCTCAGATCTCAATACTGATGAAATTTTTGCCTCTATGGAATTGGCACATGTTTACAACACTGCTTTGGGTGAATATAAAGTATTTGTGTGCATATGTGAATAAACTTTACAACTTTGGTGAGGGGGGAGGATTTGGTGGGGAGGGGCGAAGGGAGGATGGGAAGGGATGGGAAGGGGAAACAAAGGAGGAGGCTACAATGCTTGATAAGAAATGTAATCATTATCTTGCCCATGTAATTGTAACCCCTCTGTACAGTATTTTCACAATAAAAAGAAAAAGAAAAAAAACTTTGCCAAGTTGAGTATATTTGGTTGCTATAATTGTACAGGTAATTGTCAGAAAGCATCTGCTCTTCACCAAGGGATATATAGAGCAGTTTTAATGCAATAAGCTAAGAAACAGAATCCAGGAGGCCTGGTCCTAGACTATACACATTCCAGGTCACTCCTGTGTCATTCTATCTCTGTGCCTCTGGAACATTGCCTATCTTGTGTTTGTTTCCTCTTCTGTAAGATGAAAGCCTTAACAGAGCACAATGTACAGGGAGGCTTAGAAAAAATCCTGTGCTAAAAATAAAGATCTCCATTGTAAAAGGGCCTCAAGTGTACAGATAGCCCACCATGTTATTAGTTCAGCTGTACCAAAGTCCACAAAGGAAAAGACAATGGCATGTGAGATAAAGGGTGTGGTTTAAATCACAATAATAAATATAGTAATAACCTATTGTTGAAACCGTACTATGAATTGAGCTCTGTGCTTATACTTGAATGCACTATTATGTTTACATCTCCTGAAAACAATGAAAATTAGAATTGTGTATTATCCACATTTTAATCTGAGAAAAATGGACTTTAGAGAGTCATATTTTTGCCAGACACCAGTGACCCAGGGCAGTAAATCTAGGATTTGAAGCCAATCAAAGTCCAGGAGACTCTTATCTCCAATTAACTACCAAAAAAAAGCTGGAAGTGGAGCTATGGCTCAAGTGATAAAGTGCTAGTCTTGAGAGAGAAAGCTCAAGGATTGCTTCTAGGCCTGAGTTCAAGCCTGTGGACTGGCACAGACACAAAACTAGTAACATATTTTCAACTATGGAAATATGTCGAACCAGTCTAAGCCATAGCATTATCTGACAATAAAATCAGCATGGTTAACATTTGTCGGGCACTGTCCCAAGCACAAAATTACAACCAACTCATCATCTATCTGTTACCAAAACAACTGTGTATGCACAGAACACAAAGAAATAAACAAAGAAAAAATTAAACAGAGTTCTGCCTAAACATTAAATGGTGCATGTTGTGAAACTTTGATTTTAAAATCTTTGTTTTTTTTTCTTTCTTTGTCTATATTTTACCCTAAGCACTTCACCATGAGAAGCTAATAGGTTTCATCAAAATTAGCACTTGAGAAAAATGACATGTACACAAGTAAAGTGTGGCCTCACAATCTACCAACCTTCCTGTCTGTGATAAGTTAGTGAAAGACATTTTTTAAAATTTTATTTTATTGGAAAGATGTAATATGACCATATGAGATGATGCTAAGGAAATGAACCCCAAGATAGGGACACAAGATATCTTTCTTTATTGTTGTTGTTATTGTTTTTAATATACTATATGATGTTTTTGTTTCCTTTGTATGTCCTTCCCCTTATGGTATATCCCCTGGTTGTCATTGTACTTGATTTTGGTACCCTGCATCTTGTATACACATTTACCTAATTTGGGGATGGGAAGGGAGATAACAAAATGCTGAAAGACATTTTACTGGGTAAAAAGCCATTTTTTTATATATTGTCTCAAGAAACAATAACGATGGCAACTAAAGACTAGTGAAAGTGTATTGTGTATATAACTTACAAATCCTGGAGCTTTAATCCCCAGTGTTAAAAATAAATAAAACACCTGACATTTACTGGGTGTTTTACTTTTGTTCTGCATTTAATTCACAGACTCCTCTATATTGAAGACTTTCTAACCTTACTTATTACAGTCAGCAACTGAGATCCAGAAACTTTTTTTTTTTGTCAGTTGTGGGGCTGAACTCTGGGCCTGCATGCTGTCCCTCAGCTCTTTAGCTCAAGGCTAGTCCTCTACCACTTGAGCCACAGTGCCACTTCGGCCTTTTCTGTTTATGTGGTGCTAAGGAATTGAACCAAGGGCCTCATGCATGCAAGGCAAGTACTCTATCACTGAGCCACCTTCCCAACCCCCAGAAACTTCTTACATTCACTCAGCAAATACATAATGAAGCCAGAACTGCACTCAAATTTTGTCTTACTCCAGATAGGTTATTCTGGACCACTGAGTAAGCCTTTCTATCAAATCTAGTACTAGTAATGTGGTATGTCAGAATTTAAAGGAGATTATTTTCATCATCTTGTTTTAGAACTTAGAAAATGGATTCCATTGGATCATAGTCAGAGGGGAAATTTGCAATTTTAGAGTCAATGCTTAATGAATTACTTCACAAATTATTCATTTATATCTATTTATATGGTAGAAAAACAACAGCACATGTCCCAGATGACTCTCTTAGGCTAATTCCTGAGTTTCTACACATTTGAGATTTAAAAATCCTTTAATTATAAAAGTAATGTCATTTTAAAAAGTCAATATTTTTATTCATTGATGATGGATTGCATTCATAACCATGCAAGTTGAGAGTACACATGGGAAAAAAAAACTAAAGAATTTATTTACTTAATTTTTTTGTAAAGGTGATAAACAGGGGGTTTACAGTTACATAAGTAAGGTAATGAAAAAAGGTAAGGTAATGAGTACATTTCTTTTTGAACAATGTTACCCCCTCCCTCATTTTCTTCCCCCCACAAGTTTCTGCTCCCCACAAGTTGTAATTTTCATTTACAACATAGTGCAGTGAGTATCATTGTTGCATTAGTATATCATTTGTCCTGCTGCTTCTGTGGTTCATTTTATTCTCCACAGATCAGATAAACTTATATAAAAGACAAAGGGTGAGGAAAACTAATAAATAAATAAATAAAAAGGAAAAAGCTGTAAACAGAACATAATAAAAACATCTGTTTCTAATTCATATAGTTTATTTAAATCTGCATCCATATACATGATCATATGTTCCTAGCTATTGGGCTATTGTGATCCTCTGCTAAGAACATCACAGGCATATTCTAGCTATAACAAATAAGGGAAACCACACAACCTACATTTCTTTGGGCCCAGCTTGCTTCATTTAATATTTTTTTCCAGGCCTTCCCATTTCCTTATGAATGGGCAATGTCTCATAGAATTCGATTGTATATACATATCACATTTGTTTGATCTAGTCATCTATTGAGGACCAACTGGGTTGGTTCCTATCCTTAATGCTGCATTGAACATATTTGTGCTGGTAGTTTTAGTATGGACTTGTTTTTGGTCATTTGAGTAAATGCAATTGCTAGGCTTTATGATTACTCTTTTGAAGAACCACCATATTGTTTTCCAGAGTGGTTGAACAAGTTTACACTACCACCGACAGTGTAATAGTGTTGCCTTTTGGCTACATCCCATTCAGCATCTCTTATTATTTGTTTTCTTGATAAAGGCATTTTAACTGGGGTGAGGTGGCATCTTAGTGTAGTTGATTTACATTTCTTTTATGCCCAGAGATGTTGAACATTTCTTCATGTGCCTATTTGCCATTCTTATTTCCTCTCCAGAAAAGTCTCTTTTGGACTATTTTGCCCATGTATTAATGGGGTGGTTGTTTCTTTGAGGATTTGTTTATGGGGGTTTTAGTTTTTTGAGCTCTAGGTATATTTGTGATGTGAAGTCCTTGAATGTTGTATAGCTAATACAGATCTCCCAATTTAGGAGTTCCAACATATGCCAAAGAGCTCTAGTGTTTCCCTATCCCTTCTTGTAATATTTTCAAGGTATCTGCTTTTATCTTGAGGTCTTTGATCCATTTGGAGTTGATTCTGGTGCAGGGTAATATATAAGGATGTAATTCAGTTTTCTGGACATGTAAAGCCAATTGTGCCAGCACCATTTATTGAAGAGATTGTTTTTTTTCCATCTGATGTTTTTGGCTCCCTTATCAAAGATTAGTTGGCTAGAGGTTTATGGGATCATATCTGGGTCTTCAATTATATTCTATTGGTCCTCAGGCCTGTTCTTGTGTCAGTACCAACCTGTTTGTGTTACTAAGAGTTTGTAATGGACTTTGAAGTTTGGTATTGATATTCCTCCAGTACTGTTCTTCCTGTTAAGGATTGTTATTTTTCAATTAGGAGTCTTCTATTATTCCATATGAATTTTTGGATTGCTTCTTCTATTTCATTAAAGAATATTATTGGAATAAAATACAGTGAAAACAGTGGTTATAACGTGGGGGAAGAACATACAAAAGAAATACAAAAGAAATCACATGATACATTATAAATACATTAAAAACAATAGCAAGAAAGAAAAAAAACAACACTTGTGTCCCTATCCTGGGGTTCATTTCACTTAACATTAGCTTATATGATCATATGTACATAGCTTTTGAACTTTTCTGCTTGTCCTAGACATATACTAGTTATTGCAAATAAGGGAAACCATGAGACCTATGTTTCTTTGGGCCTGGCTTACTTCACTTAATATGGTTCCCTGCATCTTGTATATACATTTTTCTAATTTAGGGAAGGGAAGGGAAATAACAAAATGCTGAAATAAGGATATGGGTTGACCTATTGTTACAATGAGATGTACAAGACACTATGTTGAAAACGAACTTTCTAACTTTGGGGAGAGGCAGGGAGAAGTTGGGAGGTGGGGAGGGAAGGGATGATAGGGGAAAAACAAAGGAGGGGGTAACAATGCTTGATAAGAAACGTACTCATTACTTTACTCATGTAACTGTAACCCCTCTGTACAGCATCTTTACAATAAAAGCATATATATATATATATATATATATATATATGAATGTTGTTGGGCATAAAAATAGAATGTTGGTGGGATATTGATGGTATTGCATTGAATTTGTGGATAGCTTTTGGCAGTATTACCATTTTCATGATGCTAATCCTCCCAATCCAGAAGCATGGGAGGTTTTTCCACTTCCTTAAATCTGCTTTAATTTCCTTTTTCTGGTTTTTAAAATTTTCCTTTGAGAGGTCCTTAGCCTCTTTGGTTAATTCCTAAGTATTTTTTTCAGGCTATTACAAAAGGACTTTCTTTTTTTATTTCAGCTTTGCTCTTCTCATTGTAAGCATACAGAAAATCCATTGATTTTTGTGGATTAATTTTATATCCTGCTACTTTGCCAAAGTTTTGTGTCAGCTTGAGTGACTTGGAAGTGGAGTCTATTGTGTTCTTAAAATACAGGATCATGATCTGCAAAGAGAGAGAATTTTACTTCTTTCCCTATTTGGATCCCCTTTATATTTGCCTCTTGTCTTGTTTCTTTTTTCTGTTTTTTGTTTTTTTTGTTTTTTGGAGTTTTTGGGGGGCCTGAACTCTGGGCCTGTCCCTCAGCTCTTCAGCTCAAGGCTAGCGCTCTACCACTTGAGCCACAGTGCCACTTCTGGCTTTTGTTTTCTGCTTATGTGATGCTGAGGAATTGAACCCAGGGCCTCATGCATGCAAGGCAAGCGCTCTACCACTGAGCCACCTTCCCAGCCCCTTGTCTTGTTTCTCTAGGTAGGAATTCCAATACCACATTGAAGAGGAGTGGAGAGAGTGAACATTCTTGACTTGTTCCTAATGTTAGAGGAAATGGCCTTAGCTTTTCATCATTAAGTATAATGCTTGCTGTAGGTTTGTCATATATAGCCTTTGTTATATTGAAGAATGTTTCATGGATTCTAGTTTCTCCAGAGCTTTCATCATAAAAGGTGTTGGATCTTTTCACATGTATTTTTTCTGCATCTATTGAGATGATCATGTGGTTCTCGTCCCTGCTGCTGTTGAATTACATTCCTTCTCTTTGGTCATTTGCCATGTCAGTTTCTTTATTGAAGGTTTGTTTTAACTCTTGCATGGACTGTTTACTTCCTTGATTTGGTTTTCAGTGTTGTCTCTCAAATCCTTTATCTGAGTGGCCATGTTTTCACTGGGCTCCCTTTCCTTCTGTTGGATTCATTCAGCTCTCTATTTTTGGATTTCATGAATTCCTCTATTAATCTTTGGTTGGCCCCATTATGTTCACATATAATATGTTCACATATAACCATGCACAGGATTTCAATGTTCATTCAGCATATTTACCAGCAGTGTTTTTAAAGCATTTTGATGACTATATGCTAGGTCTTTCATTGACTGCTCTATTGCCTGTTTTTTGTTATCCCCCCCCTACTCTGAGTGAGTAGAGGTTCATTTAATTGCCACAGTTCTTGTGTCTCTATGGTTTGTTCCTAATGGGTTATTCACAAGTTCCAGGTTCTAGAGCTGGTGTTGAGCTGGCTAGCTGAGACCAGTTGAGGGACTTCTGTGTCTGGATTGGCATTTTCAAACTCCTCTTCCTGGCTGTACCATTGTGGTGGCATGCCAGGCAGCTGCTGCAGACTCTCAGTGAAGGTCCACTAGCTGATTCCTGGATCATCTTTCCTACTTACTCTCCTTGGTCCCCCTGGGTCCCTTGGTGCTGCATGCTTTCTGTAGTTTTTGAGTGGTTCTCTGTTTAAAGTTTGGTTGATGTGTTTCAGATATGCACTTCTGGGTCTACCGTACTGCCTGGGTCATCGCAGAGCCATGGAGCTCTGGAGCCACTGCTGCAGTTGCACAGCAACTTTTTAGTTGTTTTCCCAATAAGAAATTTCTTCTGAATTAGGATAAGTCTTTATCTGTTGAAAGTTTGATTCGTGTGGATCTCTTTTAGTTAAGTGTATCCTCCGATCCTAGATCTCTGTTTGGTCAGAGACACCTAGGGAGTTTATCTGTGGTGGTGCTGCCATCTTCCCAGAAGTCTCTTATGTGTATCTGTTTAATTGGAACAAAAAGTAACAAGCCTCAAGTATGGTTTCTTGTAGTTATAGGTGAGATTCAGAAATAGAACCAAGCAATCAGTTTTGGCTGTGACTTATTTCACAGTTCCATCCCTACTGATGTAATGACACAGCAATGTTTTTGATCAGCATGTTAACAAATGTCCTACTTCTGAACACAAAATATCCCCTCTTCTCAATAGTACTTGCTACTATCTGAATTCTGTTTTCACACTCTCACAGAGATCATGCCATGAGCCAGTAATTCTCCTGGTATTGCAAAGGTAAACTCTACATTCGTGTCCCCTTTCTCATGCACACTGATTCTTTTTATAGACTGGTTTATATCTCAGACATTGGTTAAAAGATCTTGGAACACATTGCTTGCGCCAAGTAGTATTGGAAATGGAATCACTGCCAAAATATTTTCAAATAGCAGGGAAATTTAAGCTTATAGCAATACTGTGGATGTCTTATAAGTCAAAATTAATGGAAAAGCCCAGTGGAGTAGAGACAGAAATAGGTAAGAGAAGCAAAATGGATCGTTTTTGTCTACATAATTCCTAGGATAAAGCAAAGTTCATTCACAATATCTCACAAATTTGTAGTTTACTAAGACATAACACAACCCAAAAGAAGTTCAGCAGGTTCTGTAGGTTCACCAGTGGTACTTATCTGAATGAAAGGAATGGTGAGTACCATAGCTAACAAGTCTTTGATCCGGGTACAGAACAAAGAGCTTCTGAGCTTATAGGTCTCTATAGCCCCTTTAAATGGACCAGGTCATTTAGGGAAACTATAGGATCCAAGAAGCCACACTTTCCACTATTTTAAGTAGACAGATAAGAAATAAGAACTTCTGACCTCAACTTCTGCCCATCAGTCAACATAAAAATCAAAACTCCTAAAATGATCTAACCTCTTTTAATGATCAAAATAATGCCCCCTAGCTCCTCTCAACCTTTTGCCCCTTTGGATTCTTCAGACCTGCAAGTTATCTGATCCTGTACTAATTCCTGTCAGCTAAACAAATGTGCAATGATTTAACATAGCTTTGATGGTTTAGATTTCTGCCTAGATTTTTGTCATAGTGTATTTTTAAGCAGCTGTATTGAGATGCAATTCACATTCCATATAATTCACACATTTAAATGCGATTTGCTAATTTTCAGTATAATCATGAAAATGTATCACAACTATCATAATCAATTTTAGAATATTCTTTAATAACTAAGAATTTTTTTGGCAAGGACTTCTGTACCCTATGCTATACTATCTCAACACAATTACCAAGCTTCTGTCTTTCCTTTCATTTTCCTTCTTTCTTTCCATTTCTTTTTCCTCTTTTTTTTCTTTTCTCCTCCCTCCCTCCCTCCCTTCCTTCCTTCCTTCCTTCCTTCCTTCCTTCCTTCCTTCCTTCCTTCCTTCCTTCCTTCCTTCCTTCCTTCCTTCCTTCCTTCCTTCCTTCCTTCCTTCCTTCCTCCCTTCCTTTCTTCTTTCCTTTTGATAAAATCCAGAGCTAAAGTACACCAAGCAAGACCTACATTACTATTTCCTCAACTTATTTTATTAACTATACAAGTTTACCTATCATGGACATTTCATATAAACAGACTAATATAATTGGTGACTTCTTGTATATGGTTTACTTCACTTAACATTTTATTTTCAAGTTTCACCCAGGTATAGCATTTATCAGTTTTACATTTGTTGTTGTTGGTGGTGGTGGTGGTGTTGATAATGAGGCTTGAACTCTGGGCCTAAGCGCTGTCTCTCAAATCTTCAGCTCAAGGCTAGTTAGTGCTCTACCACTTGAACTACAATGCCACTTCCGGTTTTCTGTGGTTTATAGCAGATAAGAGTTTCACGGACTTTCCTGCCTGGGCTGGCTTTAAACTACAATCGTCCAATCTCAGCCTCCTGAGTAGCTAAGATTACAGGCGTGAGCCACCAGCGCCCGGCTACTTTTATATTTTTTTATTGTGAAAATACCATACAGAGGGGTTAAAATTACATGGGCAAGGTAATGAGTACATTTCTTATCAAACATTGTTGCCTCCTCCTTTGTTTCCCCTACCCATCCCTTCCCATCTCCTGCTACCCACTCCCTCGCCCCCGCCCCCTTCCCAGCCAAAGCTGTAAAGTTCATTTTTCGACATAACCACTTCTACATCTCATTGTTGCAGTGGGTCCACCTATATCCCTATTTAAACGATTTGTTTTTTCCCTTCTCCTCCACAAATTATACCAACATCAAATACAGTGAAAGCAAGGGTTATACCATGGGGGAGGGACATACAAAGCAACAAAGAAATCATCTTATAAATATGTTAGAAACAATCATATACAAGAAAAAAAACATTTGAATACTTACCTTGGGGTTCATTTCATCTAACATCAACTTATCTGGCCTTTTCTGCTTTGTCTCAGACATATACTAGTTATTGCAAATAAGAGAAACCATGGGACTTATGTTTCTTTGGCCTTGGCTTACTTCACTTAATATAATTTTTTCCAAGTCTTTCCATTTCCTAACAAATGAGGCAATGTCATTCTTTCTGATGGAGGCATAGAATTCCATTGTGTATATATACCACATTTTCTTGATCCATTCATCTACTGAGGGGCATCTGGGTTGGTTCCATATCTTAGCTATGGTAAATAATGCTGCAATAAATATAGTTGTACTGGTAGCTTTAGTATGGTCTTGTTTGTGATCATTTGGGTAAATGCCTAAAAGTGGGGTTGCTGGGTCTTAGGGGCGCTATATGTGGAGTCTTTGGAGGAACCTCCATACTACTTTCTAAAGTGGTTGAACAAGTTTACACTCCTACCAACAATGCAGTAAGGTTCCCTTCTAGCCACATCCCCTCCAGTATCTGTTGCTATTGGAGTTCTTGGTTACAGCCATTCTAACTGGGGTGAGGTGGTATCTCAATGTTGTTTTGATTTGCATGTCTTTTTTTTTTTAGGGGGTGGGTCCAGTCGTAGGGCCTGAACTCTGGGCTTGGGCACAGTCCCTCAGCTCTTCAGCTCAAGGCTACCACTCTACCACTTGAGCCACAGCACTACTTCTGGCTTTTTTCTTTTTGCTTATGTGGTGCTGAGGAATGGAACCCAGGGCCTCATGCATGCAAGGCAAGTGCTCTACCACTGAGCCACCTTCCCAGCATTTCCTTTATGGCTAGGGAGATTGAGCATTTCTTCATGTTTCTATTTGGCAATCCTTTTTTCCTCTTCAGAGAAGTTTCTCTTTAAGTCTTTGCCCAGTTATTTATTGGGCAGTTGTTTCTTTGAGGATTTGTTGTTGGGGGATTTAATTTTTTGAGTTCCAGGGATATATTAGATATGAGGCTCTTGTCTATTATATGGCTAGTGAAGATCTTCTCCCAACCTGTGGGCTTTCTATTGATCTTGCTAGCTATGTCCTTTGCCATGCAGAAGCTCTGCAATTTCATGCAATCCCATTTGTGCAACCTTTCTTTGATTTGTTGTGTTTCTGGGTCCCTATTAAAAAAAAATTCGGCATGTGCCAAGGAGACCTAGAGGTTCTTTTTCCTTGTTCTGGTCATGGGACTTGAACTCAGGGCCTTGGTGTTGGCCCTGAGAATTTTTACCCACATTTAATTCTCTACCACTTGAGCCACAGCTCCAATTCTGACTTTTTTGATAGTTAATTGGAGATTAGAGTCTCAAGGGCTGGCTTCCAACTGCAATCCTGAGATCTCAACCTCCTGAGTAGCTAGGATTATGGACATAAGACACTTGAACCTGGCTTCTTCATCTAGTTTTATAATCAATTTAGAGTCTATTGCATAGATTAATAACAGCTACCTTAATGAATGTGAAGTGCTACTTTTACTTTGATCTGCACCTCTTTGATGGCTCACAATATTACATATCTTTTCATTTGCTTTTTGTATATTTGAATAACTTCTTGAGAGAAATATATATTTAAATTTTGTATATTTGTAAACCTGAACGGTCTTTTCATTGTAGAATTTTATAAGTCCATTAGATATTCTAGTTACAAGGACACCTTATCACATAGGACTTTGTGAATATTTTTCACGTGTTTGATAATGTCTTTTAAAACTTAAAAGCTCTTAGTTTTAATAAAATTCATCTGTTTTTTAAACTTGGCTACTCCAGTTTTTGGCCAATCAAATTTTATGTGACTATATCTCAAAACATTTTTAGAGGCATGTTTTAACTCATATTTTGTCCTTTTATTTTCATTTAACTTTCTTTTTTATAAGGTAAGGGTTCATTCAATTCCACTCTTTTTTAACTTGCCCATTTTCTCAACACCATTTGTTGAAAATACTATTTTTATCTATTCAAGAGTCTTGTCATATTGAATGGTCTGGGATTGTCAAAATATGTTACAAGACTTCATTTCTAGGCTCTATAAATTCTGTTTTATTGCTCTGTAGAACAATGACAGAGTTCCACTCTTGATTAGTATAGATTTGTAACAGTTAAGAAGTGCAAAAGTATTAGCCATGCATTTTAAAAGCTATTCATAATCGTGTGGATTCTCTTAGTTCTTTTGCCATTCTATCAGTTTGTCAATTTCCGCCAACAACACAGCTACCATTCTAATGGATAAAGCATTAAACTTTAAGTCACTTGCCATGTTAACCATGTTAAGTATTCTGATTCATGAACTTGAGATACTTTTCTACTTGTTTTGCTAGAACTAGCTTGAGGTGTTGGGGTATTGTATAAGACTAAGAACACCAACTAGAAAGGAACTCAGCAAGGCAAAGTTTACTTTTGAAGAAGAGTGTGTCAGCAGCCAGAAATCTGGCAAGCAAGCAAACAGAGCAGGGAGGCTCCTCCCTTTCTCTCCCTGACACAGCAAGCCCTGCCTCCTCTGCTCAGATTGGCTGAGCTCAGGCTCACAATCTGCAAAAGGATGTGGCTTAATTAACAGGATATTATTAAAAGTCATGGAACTACTAACAGGGTATCTTAATTAAAATGCAGCAGGAAAAAGAAGTAACTGAAATATAATTCATAAGGACCAAGCCACCTGGCCAAAGCAGGAACATTTCAGAAGAACAATTCTCACAAGATTAACAGAAAAAAAAAAGCAAACTACTTTGATAGAAAAGTTGGTATTTTTCACAATTTAGGCATATAAAAAACACTTTTTTTTGGCAGTCCTGGGCCTTGAACTCAGGGCCTGGGTGCTGTCTCTGAGCTGGTTTTGCTCAAGGCTAGCTTTCTACCACTTGAGCCACAATTCCAGATTTTTCTGGTGAACTGAACTCAGGACCTCATGCATGTGAGGCAAGTGCTCCACCACTGAACCACTTCCCCAGCCCTAAAAGCACCTTTAAATAAAATGTAATATTAACATTCTTGCAGATTGTTATGTAAAATGTACTTCAAATTATTTTACTATATGTAATTTAATGGAATATTTTTTCTAAAATTCTTTTTCAGAAATTATATTAATTAAAGAAACATAGGTCCCATGGTTTCTTTTGTCTGCAATAACTAGTATATGTCTAGGACAAGCAGAAGAGGTCAAAAGCTTTGTACATATGACCATATAACCTGATGCTAAGTGAAATGAACTCCACGATAGGGACACAAGAGGTTTTATCTTTGTTGCTGTTCTTCTTAATATACTTATAATTTACTATGTGATTTTTTTTGTTTCTTTGTATGTTCTTCCCCCATGGTACAACCCTTGTTACTGTATTTAACTCTGGTGCCCTGCATCTTGTATATGCATTTTTCTAATTTGGGAAGGGGAAGAAAAATAACAAAATGCTGAAATAAGGATATAGGATGACCCATTGTAACAATGAGATGTATAAGACAGTATGTTGAAATGAACATTACAACTTCGTGGGGGGGGGGGCGGTGGAGAGAGGAGAGGAGAAGTTGGGGAGGTGGGGAGGAAAGGGTTGGTAGGGGAAATTTAAAGGATGGTGTAACAATGCTCAATAGGAAATGTACTATTACCTTGCTCATGTAACTGTAACCCCTCTGTACAGTATCTTTATAATAAAATATATTAAAAGATTCTACAATAAAAAAGACAATAAACAAAATTCCTTTTCAGACTGTTAATTTCATTTTTGGATTATATTCATATCAGTACAATTATTACTTATATATTTATCTAGTATCATATTATGTTGTTGATGACATTTATTATTTTCATAGACTTTTAGGCAATTCCCTTTGATTATATGTATTAAAGTTTCTTTAAATGTAGATAGTTTTAACATTTCTTTTCCAACCTGCAGGATTTCATCCTTTTCATTACTTGATTACAATTACGTAAGTAAGGTAATAAGTACATTTCTTGTCAAACTTATTACCCTTTTCCCTCATTTTTCTCACACTTTGCCTCCCTCCCTACATCCCCTCCCAAGATGTACAGATTATTTTCAACATACTGTCTTGTGTATATCGCTGTTGCATTGGTTCCACCCTTGTCCTTTGTCTCACTATTTGTTGTTCCCCTCCCCTTCCCTAATTCAGGTAAATGCATATACAATACCAAGTTACCAAAATCAAATACAATAACAACAGGGATATACTATAGTGGGAAGAACATACAAAAGAAACCAAAAAAATCACATAATACATTAAAAACAACAACAATAAAGAAAAATTTCTTGTGTCCATGTCTTGAAGTTCATTTCACTTAGCATCATCTTATAACATCATTTAATTTTTATAATCATTTTAATGTTTTATTTCCTTGGCTAGACTCATTGGCTCAATGACAAATAGAAATGATATAATCAAACATCCCTATTTCCTGTCTAAATTTATGATGGCAGGTGTTCAGCATTACAAAATTAAGTAATTCAAGTCCAGAGAGATAAAGGGGGCAGGCTTTTCCTTATATGTGAAGCTAGATTTAGCCTATAAACTGAAAAGTAAGTATGTTGGTTGATATGCAAGTATACAAATGTAGTAAGTGAAATATAGTAGATTCAAGGTAGAACTCAAATAGTGTACTTTCTTAGAAAAGCAAAGTCAAAGTTCAATGAAGCTTGTTAGACTTGGCTTGTTAATGTTATATTAAGTATTTTTACACCAATAAAGAAGCTATAGGCATCTGTCTTTTTAAAAATTTCTTTGTAATTTTTAAAAAATTTTTATATTATTGTAATAGTGGCTTGGGTAGCAACTGTGCCTTTTATAATTTGGTAAATCTGATAAAGAGGGTGGATATGGTTGAAATACTTTATAGGCATATATGAAAATGGTACAATGAAAGATATTGAAATTATTTTAAGAATCAGTAAAGTAGATAGTTGTATCAAACCCTTCTCTCTAGAATGAAGGACAAACACCAGATTAAAAAGCAAAGATAATGTAATTCTCACTGGAATAAGAACAGATGGAGAAGAGCAAGGCAGTGTTCTCCATTCCAGCCATGCAGGCTCCTTCTATAATCTTTGCTGTAAGATCCAATAAAGAACAGAAAAGCAAGGCAGAAATAGGATTTGTAGTCTCAGCCTGATCATCACATAGGAAAGGATGAAAGTGTAGGTCTGAAGTTAAGAGACAAATGCTTTATGGATGATACTAAAAAAAAAAAAATAGACCTTAGTGTAAATTGAAAAAGAATACCAGCAAGAGAAAAGGGAACTTAAAAATATGATCTATGCAGAAGACTCAATAAATACAACACATAAATTAAAGAAATGGGAGAGGGGGGCCAAGATTGCAATGGGACAGTAGGAAAACACCACAGCTCTCTCCAACCAAGTAAAGAGTTCAAGTTCCAATGCTCAATTTCCCCAAGAGATTGACAACAGCAAAAAGTGGAATACCCAGAGAAAAATAGGAGGTGGGGGGGGGGTGGTGAAGGAAAAGGAAGAATTTCAGAATGGAAAAGTGGAAAAATCCTTCCTCCAACACTTGCTGGCTGCGCAGCTCTGCACCAAACCACAGTCAGCCCTGTGCAGCTCCGGGCTGCTGGAGACCCAAGAGCCACAGTGGGTCCTCTGCAGGCCAGCACAGAAGAGGCCCAAGGTGCTGGTGCCCGACCTGCTGATTGCAAACAGAGAAACTTCAGAGCTCAGAACCTGCACAAAGATCCTTCCCCCACCCCTCTCCAGTAGAGTGGTGCCACTCCATCATGCCAAAACCACTCAACCTCAGGGTCAAGTGGGGAACCCCAGAACTACAGGGGTCTATCTGCAGAATGCCAGTGCAGAAGACTCTCAAGGTTCTGGTGCTGACCCAGAGAGCACAAACAGACAGAAACCTCAGAGCTCAAAACCTGCCCTAAGACCCTTCCCCCATCCCTCTGCTGGTTGCCAGTTCCAAAAAAAAAAAAAAAAAACAACAAAAAACAAAAAACAAAAAAACAAAAAAAACGCCCATGGTGCTGACTTGGACAGCATCAACAGAGGCAGAGACAGTGAGTAACATAGACCCGGAGCCACCACCACCTGGCCCAGCCAAAAGGCATCTCAACCGAATGTAAAGTGCAGTGACAACCAGTGACCTACAATACACAGAAACAGCGATCTGCCACAGCACCATTGGAGAGTTCTCATCTAGCTCCAGGGTAAGTACTCCACAGGGGACAACCTCTCCCTCCCCCAAGTCCTGGCAGTAACCCCCAGAGCTTGACCCAGACTCCTCCCCCTACCACCTGGACTACAGGTCCCACTAAAACTTGGAACTGTGCAAGCTTTATCCCCTGGGAGGGAGCTTAAACACCCAAGGTTAGAACAACACCCACGGGCCACAGCAGCCAGCAGTGGAAGAAATCTGAACTGCATACCCCAGGGTGCGCACCCCAGATGGATATACAGAAGCACAGGTCCAACCAGCATGCCCAGGCTGGGAACCTGGAGCCAGAGCCAGGCCTGGGGATTGGGTGCCTGAGCTACATAACCCACACACCCAATTGAAGTCAGAAGCTGAGCACACACCTCAGCAGAGGGGGAAAAGCAGGGAACCACGACCCCTGGGAATTGTGCCCATGATGGCAAAAGACCTATGTGTTCAGGGCACAAGAACCAGAAGCCAAAATCCCACCAGAGCCTGACCTGTATGTTCCCAGCTGGGAATTAGACAGCTCAGGCCACCAGCACCTTATTATAATCAGGAGCTCATAGCAGACTCCAGTAACTGGGAGAATACACCCAATCTACCCAGTCTCACCAAGAGCACCCGTAGGAGGAAGCACTAGCCATCTAGGCTGCTTAGTTCTTGGCTAAAGGCAGAAACTGCCTGTGATCTCCAGCAGACAGCTGAGAGCCCTACATGGGTCAGACTAACAGCTAGAGATTGGTTTCTCCCCCAACAGAATCAAGACTGGGTACAGGATCTTTCAGCCAACTGAGGGCCGAGAGTGAGCTTCATCAATTGATCCAGAAACCAACCCAGAGCCAAGCAAAGGCAGCCACCTATTGACCAAAACAGTCAGAGTTTCAGATTAGTTTCTAATAATCCCTGAAACCCTATGTGAAAATCACAGAGAAAAATTACAAGATTTATCAACAGCCACGATAGCAAGCTACCCCCAAAAGCCAGCAGCCACTCAGGGGTGAGCCGCAGTGGAAGCAAAGCAGGAATGGAAGTCAAATGCTACATCTAAGAGATGCTCAAGACAATGACTCAAGAATTAAAGTAAGAGAGTATGGGAAGGGATGGAAAGGGGAAACAAAGGAGGAGGCTACAATGCTTGATAAGAAATGTACTCATTATCTTTCCCCTGTAATTTTAACCCCTCTGTACAGTATTTTCACAATAAAAAAAGAATTAAAGCAAGAAATAAATTAGAAGTTTAAAGAACACAGAAATGAAGTATCAAAAGAGATGCAGGATTTCAAATGGGGTGCATGCAAAAACAGATGCAGTACACACCTCGTTAAGATGAGATTAATACTCTGAGAACCAACATAGAAGCCACCAATGGCTCAATTTCCTCCATGCAAACCACAATGGAAGCCATAGTCAAAAGAGTGAGAAAAATGGAAATTAGAATATCAGATACGGGAGACAAAATACAGCAACTGGAAAAAAAAGCCACAGATATGGAAAAATCACTAAAATTTTGCCAAAGGGAAATCCAAGAAAAAGCAGACAGTGCCAAGAAATTTAACCTTTGTGTAATTGGAGTGGACCTAGGTTAGGAATACCAGGACAAACAAAGGCTGCACCTATTCAGTAAGATTATCAATGAAAATTTCCCACATATTAAAATAGAACATCTTACTTACATAACAGAAGCATACAGAATACCTAACAAACAGGATCCCAGGAGAAACACTTCTAGGCACATTATAGTGAAAATGATAGATCTGAATAGTACAGAAACAAACTTACATGCAGCAAAAACAAAGAAGACTCTTATCTCCAATAAACCACTAAGAAACTGGAAGTGGCACTGTGGTTCAAGTGGTAGAGAGCTCACCTTGAGCTGAAGAGTGCAAGGACAGCACCCAAGCCCAGAGTTCAAGCCCCATGACAAAAAAAAAAGGTAGGAGTTGCCATCCTGATATCTGACAAAATAAACTTTTCATTAAAATCAATACAAAAAATACAAAAAAGGGCACTACATATTCTATATATTAATACAGGGAACAATCCAAGAAGAGGATATTACTATTATCAATTTATACTCCCCAAACATTGGTGTACCCAAATATGTTAAGCAAATACTCTCAAACTTAAAGAATAAAATAAACGAAAATACAATAGTACTAGGACACTTTAATACCCTATACTCACCAAAGGAAAGGTCTACCAACCAGAGGATTGGCAAAGAAACCACCAAATTAAGTGATGCCATATTTCAAGTGGAGTTAATTGACAGCTACTAAGTTGTCTACCCTAAAACAATCCAGTACACATTCTTCTCAGCAGCCCATGTGACTTTCTCCAAAATAGACCATATCATA
Organism: Dipodomys spectabilis; assembly: GCF_019054845.1. Taxonomy (NCBI): domain Eukaryota; kingdom Metazoa; phylum Chordata; class Mammalia; order Rodentia; family Heteromyidae; genus Dipodomys; species Dipodomys spectabilis. Next base: position 12,126,739 of record NW_024870771.1, read on the forward strand.
GTTCATGCAAGGAATTTAAGCAAATACAAGGGGATTGATATAATCTCCTGTATCCTATCTGACCACAGTGAAATCAAGCTAGTTCTCAATAACAAAGCATACTGTAGAAATTACTCACATACATGGAAATTGAACAGCATACTTCTGAGCAACACCTGGGTAATAGAAGAAATTAAAGAAGTTAAAAAGTTCTGACATCGATGTTCATCAAAGAAATGGGTCTATAGTTCTCTTTCTTTCTTTCTTTATAGTTCTCTTTCTTTGATGAGACCCTGCCTGGTTTTGGGATGAGGGTTATGATGGCTTCATAGAAAGATTTCAGTAGTGAACTCTCTTTCAATTTCATTGAAGAGTCAGAGGAGTATTGGTGTGAGTTCTGTTTTGAAGGCCTTGTAGAATTCTGCTGTAAAACCATCTGGTCCTGGCTTTTCTTAGATGGGAGGTCTCTTATTGCTGTTTCTATTTCAATGCTTGATATGGGCCTGTTAAAATGGTTTAAGTCATCTTGGTTTAGTTTCTGTATGTCCATATTTGCTAGGAAAAGGTCCAAGTTCTCGAACTTATTAGCATAAAGGTTTGAGAAGTCATCCCTGTAATTTTCTGAATCTTGGTTGTTTCTGTGGTGATGTTTCCATTCTCATCTCTGAGTTTATTTATTTAGGTGTGTTCTCTTCTTTTTCTGATAAGATTTGCTAATGGTCTGTCAATTTTGTTAAGTTTTTCGAAGAACCAACTCTTTGTTTTGTTGATTCTTTCTATTTTTTTTTTTTTTGGATTCCAATTCATTTAATTCTCATTTAATTTTAATTATTTCTTTCTGTCTACTGGATTGGGATTTATCTTGCTGCTCTTTTTCAAGGAGGTTCAGATGTCTCATTAAATTGTTGGTTTCCGATCTCTCCAATTTGTTGATGTAGGAACTCAGAACTATAAACTTGCCTCTGAGTACTGCCTTAGCTGTGACCCAGAGGAGCTGGTAATTTGTGTGTTCCTTTTTGTTGAATAGCATGAACATTTGAATTTCCTATCTAATCTCTTCCATGACCCACTGGTGATTCAACAGTGTGTTGTTCAGCCTTGATGTGTTACAGGATTTTCTTTGGTGGCTTTTGGTATTGAGTTCTAATTTTATTCCCTTGTGGTCTGAGAGAATCAAGGTATAACTTCAATGTTTCTGAATTTGGACAAGTTTGCTTTGTGACCTAAAATGTGATCTAATTTGGAAAATGTTCCATGCACTGCTGAGAAAAAATGTATTCTGATGCTGCTGGGTGAATGTAGATGTCTGTTAAATCTAGTTGATCAATGCAGTTGTTTAGATCTGCAGTTTCTCTATTGAGTTTTTGCTGAGTTGATCTATCTAGTGAGGATAGTGGTGTGTTAAAGTCCCCAACAATTAATGTCTTTGGATCTGTGTGAGATTTGAAAGAAAGTAGTGTTTCTTGGATAAATTTGGGTGCTCCGTTGTTTGGCAAATAGAGATTTAGAATTGTAATATCCTCCTGAAGGAGAGATCACGGTTCAAAGCCCACCTGGGCAAGAAAGTCCATGGGACTCTTATCTCCAATAAACCACTAGAAAACTGGAAGTGGTGCTGTGGCTGAAGCGGTAGAGTGCTCGCCTTGAGCTGAAGAGAGCAAGCATAGCACCCAAGCCCAGAGTTCAAGCTCCACAACCGAAAAAAAAATTAATAAAACAAAAGACTGTTTTTTTTTGAAAAAAAGATCAATAAAATTGAAGGACCTTTGACAAGATTACAAAAGAAGAGAGGAAACACAAATCATTAAGATCAGAGATGGCATGGGAAAAATTACAACAATTACCCAAGACATCCAAACAAGTATACAAAATTATTTCCAGAATCTACATTCACTAAGAAAAGAAAACCTAGAAGAAATGGATGAACTTTTAGATAAATACAAATTGTCATAACTGAACCAAGAAGAAATAAATCAATTAAATAAGCCAACATCTTACAATGAGATAGAGGAAGGAATCAGAATTCTTCCAACAAAGAAAAAGCCCACGACCAAATGGATTCATTATGCAATTCCATAAGACCTTTAAAGAAGAACTACTACCCATAATCCTGAGACTCTTCTGAGAAATAGAAATAGAAGGGGTTATCCCAAGCTCATTCTATGAAGCCTATGTCACACTTATCCCCAAACCAGGCAAAGACCCAACAAAAAAGAGAACTACAGATCAATCTCCTTGATTAACACAGATGCAAAGATCCTTAATAAAATTCTAGCCAAAAGAATCCAGGAACATAAAAAATATCAACATTGCGACTAAGTAGGCTTCATCCTATAGATGTAGGGATGGTTTATTATATGTAAATCAATAAATATCCATTACATCAACAGGTCCAAGGTCAAGAACCACATGATTATCTCCATTGATGAGGAAAAGGCTTTTTGATAAGATACAACATTCATTCATGTTAAAACTCTGCAGAAAACAGGAATAGAAGGAACATTCCTTAAAACAATAAAATCCTTATACGACAGACCAAAAGCCAAACTTATACTTAATGGGAAAGAACCATAACCAATTCTCCTAAAATCAGGAACAAGGCAAGGATAACCACTCTAACTACTCCTCTTCAATATAGTTCTGGAATTCTTAGTCAGAGCAATAAATCAAGAAAAAGTCATTAAAAGTATCTGCAAAGGGAAGGAAGAAGTTAAATGATCCCTTTTTGCAGATGACATGATACTATACCCCTATGATCCCAAAAACTCAACCCCAAACTCTCAGAACTTATAAGCCACTTCAGCAAAGTAGCAGGATGCAAAATTTAACCCACAAAAGTTGTCTGTCTGTACATCAACAATGTACAAGCAGAAAGGGAAATAAAGAAAACAACCCCATTCACAATAACCTCAAAAAAGAAAATATTTAGGAATTAACCTAGTCAAAGATGTAAAGGAACTATTTTAGTGAAAACTATAACAACTTAAAGAAATTGTAGCAGACAGCAGGAAATGGAAAGACCTTCCATGTTCTGGGATAGGCAGACTTAGTATCATGAAAATGGCCATACTGACAAAATTGATACACAAATTCAACACAATCCCACTGAAATCCCAATGATGTTCATTTCTGAAATACAGAAAACAGTCCAAAAATTCATATGGAACAACAAAAGACCTTGAATAGCCAAAACAATTCTAGGCAAAAAATAAAACATGGGAGGAATCTCAATGCCGGGCTTCAAATTCTACTACAGAGCCATAATAACAGTCAGCATGGTACTGTCACCAATACAGACCTGAAGACCAGTAGAGTAGATTAGAAGATTGAAAAATAAAACCACACTCTTATAGTCAACTGATATTTGACAAAGGAGCCAAAGACATACAATGGAAGAAACAGCTTCAACTACTGGTGCTGGGGAAAACTAGGTGGCCACATGCAGAAAACTAAAAGTGGACCCCAGCCTGTCACCATACACTAACATCAACTCAAAATGGATTAAATATCTTAACATCAAACCTGAAACTCTGAAACTACTGCAGGATAGAGTAGGCGAGACACATGAACTTATAAGCACAGACAGGAATTTCCTGAACAGAGTTCCAGGGCCACAACAAATTGGAAAGAGACTCGACAAATGGGACTACCTTAAAATAAAAAGTTTCTGCACAGCTAAAAATATAGCAACCAAACTAGATAGCCAAGTAATTGGGAAAAATATTTACTAGCAATATATCAGACAAGGGGCTAATATCCAGTATATAAAAGGAGCTCAAGAAACTCCCAAACCTAACAAACCAATTACTAAATGGGCAAGGGAACTAAAGAGAGACTTCTCAGAAGAAGAGATTAAAAATGGCAAAGAAACACATAAATATTTACCATCCCTGCTTGTAAAGGAAATGCAAATAAAATCAACCCTGTAATACCACCTTACCTCAGTCAGAATGGCCCACATCCTAAATTCAGCCAATGGCAAATACATGAGGGAATGCAGAGAAAGAGGAACCCTATTACACTGCTGGTGGGAATGTACACTAATACAACCACTTTGGAAAGCAGTTTGGAGTTATCCCCAAAAGCTAAATATAGACCTCCCCTATGACCCAGCCAAACCACTCCTAGTCACCTATCCTGAGCAACAGGAACCAGTATATAAGGACACATGCACCTCCATGTTCATTGTAGCACTGTTTAAAATAGCCAAGAGATGGAAACAACCCAGATGCCCCACTACAGATGAATGGATCAAAAAATTGTGGTACTTATATACAATGGAATATTATGCAGCCATTAGAAAGGACAAAATAATGACATTCACAGGGAAATGGATGGAACTAGAAAAAATCATGTTGAGTGAGGTAAGCCAAGAGCAAAGAGATAAACAGTACATGGTCTATCTGATAAGTGGATGTTAAATCCAAAACTTAAGGCGATATGTCAAAGTAAACAAGACTGGCCAAATAAAGGACTTTCACTCATCTGGTCATATTATTACTAAATGACCCCATGCTGCTAAGCACATATATGGTATATATGTGCAAATCAGAGGCAAACTAGGAGGAGGACACAGAAACAAAAGGAAATGGGAAAACATACAACAGTGGGGCCCATCAGCTGCACTGGTCATTGATCAAAACAAAGTAAGCAACTCAAGGGCAGCAATGGAAAGGAGGGAATGAGTGGGAAGGAGGGAAGAGCTGACACTAAGCAAAAGGAAAGAAATGCACATACCATCCAATGTGAAAGAAATAACTGTATTGTCAAAGCTCATAGAATTCATAAACTTCATAGACCACGATAAAGACAATTTGCCCCATGAAAGTTAGAATGTGTTTGTGACTTTAAGTATCACTATCTCACAATACTGTGAAATTTGTGAAATTTATGTAATCACTTAATCACAATAAAAATGCTATAAAACTGAAAAACTGAAACAAAACAATTAAGAAATAAAAACAAAAAAAAAGAAATGAATTTAAAGCTTATTTAGAGTAGAAGTTAGACACTGACAAATTAGGATGTACCTGCTAAGAGATTGTCAGAGACTCATTCCAAGTCATCAACAGTTCAAAAGGCCAGTGCCAAAATCAAATAAAGTAAGTATGAGCTGTCAGTAGCTCTCTCAAATTTTCATATCAAGACATAAGTATGTAGTTCATAACTTTATACTTTTTCCTCTTTATATTTTCCTTCCTTCCTTCTTCTCTTTCTTTCTCTCTTTCTCTTTCTTTCTTTCTTTCTTTCTTTCTTTCTTTCTTTCTTTCTTTCTTTCTTTCTTTCTTTCTTTCTTTTTCTTTCTTTCTTTCTCTCTGTTTTGACAATTGATGAAAATGCTACAAGACATACAAGCAATGAGAAATAAGGCATCATAACTTATGATTATTGCATCTACTCAAATTAGATGATGCATAACAATGTCTTAATTTAAGCTACAGGAAGATAATACCAACATCACCCAGGACTGCTTTCACTATATGAGAGATTTTGGGGCAGATAGTACATAACTATGGAGCCTCATTGTCCATATATACTACAGAAACCAAATTGCACATATGGTATTATAAAGATATTGGGGGCATAGGTTACAAAAGATGGAGGAACTATACAGAATGAAGTAACAATATACTTTTGGGTAGTTATCTGTCTGTCTATCTATCTATCTATTTATTTATTTATTTTTGGGTCTGGTCGTGGGGCCTGAACTCTGGGCCTGGGCGCTTTCCCTCAGCTCTTCAGCTCAAGGCTAGGGCTCTACCACTTGAGCCACACCGCCACTTCCAGCTTTTTTCTTTTTGCTTATGTGGTGCTGAGGAATTGAACCCAGGGCCTCATGCATGCAAGGCAAGCGCTCTACCACTGAGCCACCTTCCCAGCACTCATTTATTTATTTTTATTATTAGCTAACAAAACCAACATGACTTTGTATTTGTGCTATAGTGCCCTTTAAAATAATTGTATTTTCATGGATTCCTTTACTTTTTGGCTTACTTCTGTATGTTGAGTAAAAAAGACTATTTACAGAAGTGTTTCAAGCACTTTTCATGTCCTAGAGCCAAAAGTATAGCTGTAATTATTTATGTAGCGTCTGTCCAGATAAATGTCACAAGCAAATTGCAGAATCCACTGGAGATTGCCTAGTGAGTCAGAGAAGGGTAGAGGATGGGGGATGCTATGACTCAGTGAACATCATCAGAACACCTGTGGGAGATTGGTTTGCTTACAGTGATTGAACGCAAGGGGAGTTAGGCAGGAAATAAAGGGAGGCAGAGATAGACTGGAGATAAAAGAGAGTGATATATGAAAAAAAGACATGAGAAATCTCACTGGGCACACAAATTCACAAATTGTTCCAGGGTAGAGAGTAGCAAGGAATAAATCATGAGCAGAAGTAAGGGGCCATCCATGGCCTTTTCTCTGTACATCTGAGAGTCAAATTTTTATGTTGTAAGTATGGGACTGATAAAATAATTTCCTTCAGTGATTTGCATTCTAGACTAGCATTTTGCAAGCAATGATAATATTATATATTCAAAGGACTGAAGATGTAGCTCCACTGTAGAGTACTTGATTGGCAAGCATAAGGTTTTGAGTTGAAATCCCAGTATTGCTCTCCCCAAAGAACTAATATTAGAAACATATTGATGAATATGTAATGAAAGTTATCACTACTGTAAAACTTTACAGACCAAACAAACTATACTTACTGTAGCGTCCACATATTGAGTGAAATTATAAAACATGCATAGAAATGATCCGTGATAACTTTGGAAGCTTGCTCTCTGTAGAGGAGATGGAAACAAAATGTCAACTGGGAGAATTTCCGCATTTCAACTAAATATTTCTCTAAATGAAATATATGCTTTATAAATTACAAAAAGAAAGTCCTGTATAAAGTCCACTGTTCATAATTTTAGCAGTTATTTGTCTGAAATCACTTGCAATTATGTTTCATATATTTAAAAAGTCATTCTTTTGGAGAATGCAGAAAGAAGGAAGAGAGGAAAGCTAAGGCGAAATTTCAGGAACAACCAAGTAGGAGTAATTACAGAAATTATCACTTTTGAAGAGTTAAGCAACAAAGACATAGTAAGAAGTGTGTCACACTATACTTGTTTCAGTAGCTCCTATATTCTGAAATAATAATTTCCCACTTAGCCATGGGCCATCACAATTCCTAAGGAAATAACCATCTCTCTCCCTACCACCAACTAGAACCTTGTTTTGTGTGTCTATAGGAACAACTCATGGGCTTCATACATATCTAGCACCCAAGACGTGATGATTAATGTTATAGTGATATTATAGCAACAAGAATATGAGTAAATATTTACTTATTTTATTTCCTGTAGTCCTTGAGTGATAGCTATAGTTATTGCTAAGGGAAAAGCACAATGTTATCTATTCAAGTTTGCCTCAGGAGTTGTTCACATTTTGTCAAATGTATACTAAAGTGAAGAGTTCCTTTAGTCTAGCTATTCAGCTTTGACTACTTGAGAAGTAAAGGGAATAGTCACAACTCCAACGAGCAAGCCATGTGTCTTTTATTGTCTCCATTTTTTGGAAGAATATTACTACTAGGGATTGACCCCTGGCATTCTAACACTTAAGTCATGTCTTAGCCTCTCTTGATGGAAAGGGTTCAGTGTTTGTCAGACTTTACCATATCACTGTATTTTTCAAGCACTCTATAGGGTAGATGACTTTTTGTCTTCTTATTCATCAGGTGGTAATAATGGAGTCTTGAGTGTCCAGCCACATTTGTGGATATGTCTACTGCCTTTAGATCTTCACTTTTGCTATTTTGAGGCTCTGTTATGGTCTTTGTAGTGTGCATATTTAGGACTTTTATCTCTCTGTTGTGGGATTGACATTTTTATCAGTATGCAATGTCTTTCTTTGTAGTAGTAATTTTCTATTCTATGAAGTTATTTATCTAAAATCAATATATAACATTCTTTTATAAAACTACAAATGGTGTGAGCAATAAATTTCTACTTTTTTGTTTTTGAGCTACATACAAAATTTATTGAAGTTACTTTATTTTGTAGACAGAATATCATTGGCTCATTTTTAATCATCTGCCAGTGTTTGGCCTTTGATGTACATGTACACATATATTATTGATAATTTTGATACATTAGGGCTTAATTGGTTCTTTCATTATTTATATTTGAATTATATTTGATATCCCAATTCTTATTCCCTTCTGTTGCCGCATATATTTACATTTTTAAAGATTCTATCTTGATTCTTGTAATTTTACATTAATGGATGCCTTGGTATATTTTTACACACACACACACATATTCACACACACACAAATACACAGAGCAAGAAAGAGAGAAGCTAAGTCACCATGACTGAGTTTTTCAGAACTACCAGAAGAGAATTGAGAAACTAACTGGACCACAAATAGGTAAGCCAAACAAACCACAATAGCATATATTACAATCCAATTTACAATTAAATTTCCAAAAATTAAGAAAAACCAAAAATCTTAAAAAGCAGCTATATAGAAATGACTTCACATGTTGAATAAGACTGGATAGCCTATTTGAAACCAGGAAAGCAGAAAGAGCAACTGTATATACAACAAAAAAGTTTTTCTATGAAAGAAAAGAAAGTGAGGCTATTTTCATATATAGAAAATCTATTCGCTTTTGTTGTTAGCAAATCTACCCTGAAAGAATCTCTGAAGAAAGTTGGATATCATGGCTAACATCTGTAATATGAGCTAATCTCAAGGTTGATATTAGGTGGATCATGTAACTAAATCTGATTGGTCAAAATGTTAGTGAAATCCCTTCTTAAGTAATAGCTGTACGTAATGGAGCATACCTATCATCTCAGATATGTGGGACTCTGTATATTTTCTGGCCAACCTGGGGCAAATAATGAATACAAGCCTTATATATCACTGGAAGAATGCAGTACACTACTTCTAGCTACATATCTATCGATCTAGCTGTCTGTCTGTCTGTCTGTCTGTATAGACAAGACAGATCGATAGCTATACCATATAAATAGATAAATCCCCTTTCCTCTCTTTTGCCCTCCTTTCATTTTAATATATAGTATTATGAATATTACTGACATATTTTTGCCTGCACAGGTCTGGAAATTTATTTTCCCTTTCCTTTCTCTGTTTTTTTCCCTGCTTTTATCAGTTCTTCTCATTTTTCCTCTCATTCACTCAATCTAACTTCCATCATTTTCTACCATTGGTTATATCTGGATAATATACAATGATGAATTTTATCTTAGATATTATATTTGCCAAGTCTGTGATTTCCTTTTTTTCTGTTGGCTGTGGGACTTGAACTCTGGGCCTGGATGCTGTCCCTCAGCTCTTCAGCTCAAGGCTAGTGCTCTACCATTGAGCCACAGCACCACTTGTGGCTTTTTCTGTTATGTGGTGCTGAGGAACCCAGGGCTTCATGCATGCAAGGCGAGCAATCTACACACTGAGCCACCTTCCCAGCCCTGTGATTTCCTTTATATTCTTCCTTATTTCTAAAATTTCTTTCCTGGGATTTTATAATTTTTATTTTGCTTTCATTGTATTTGCTTGCTGAGGCATTTTTGATGGTTGTTTTAAAAATCTTATCACTTACTTCCCACATGTGAACAATCTCAGTGATGACATCTGTTGCTATTCTTTTCTTACTTTTTTTTCTGGTCCTTGGTGTGGGGAGTGATTACTAATTATACCCAAGACATTTTGTATATCGTTTTCTGTAACTGGATCTTTGTCGCCGTCTGTTTCTTGCTAAGTGCTTTCACTGTTTAGGGTCAACTGTGATGGTCAGGTTGAGGTGCAGGCTTTGCTTTCTGCTGGTGGTGCTTATAGCATTGTGGCCCTGTGGGGAGCTTGGAGCCAACTCAACTCTTAACCAGTGCAAAAGGTGGGTGGGTATACCTGTCATTGCACAGACTGCTGTCCTCAGCATGGAAGCAGGACAGGCCTCACCGTCACTGCTTTCAAGTTCTGGAGGGAGATTATCTTCCTAATGGGCCCTGATGCCTCCACAGAGGAGGGAAATGAACATTCTCTCTCTCTCTCTCTCTCTCTCTCTCTCTCTCTCTCTCTCTCTCTCCCCTCTCCTTCCTCCTTCCTCCTCCCTCCCTCCCTCTCTCTCTTTCTTGCTCTCTTTCTTTCTTTCTTTTTCTTTCCTGGCCCTGGAACTTGAAGACCTGAACTCAGGGCCCTAGCACTGTCCCCTAAGACTTTTTTTTCTGGTTAATTGGAGAGAAGTGTCTCATGGACTTTCTTACTCAGGTTGATTTCAAACTACTATCCACAGATCTCAGCTTCCTGAGTAGCTAGGATTACAGATTTGAGCCACCAATGCCCTGTTGTGCCTCTTTTCTTCCTATCTTTCTCTTCCCTCTTTGCTCCTAATGCTTCCAGGTGGATGGATGTGTAACTTTATCCACCTGTAGAGGAGAAAGGAAGCCCTATTAGCCTTAACTGAACCACCTTGTTCTGCCTTCCTGATACTCTTTGGGGCATAGACTCAGCTCCCCATTTGGCATCCTCAGCTCAGGGATGAGAAGGGGAGTTATGGCAGAGCCCAATGGTGAACAACTGTGCCTTACACTATGGGAGTGAACCTCCTTGTTGCTAGTGGACAAAACTTTAGCTCACTGATGACAGTCTCTAGGTAGGTGATAGATGAATTACTGTTTTACCAGATGATGAGGAGATTTGAGGAGCAATAGACTATTCTGGAGGGTAGGGAAAAGGGAATGAGTTAGAAAAACCACTATCAACTTGCTGTTCACGGAACCACGATAGTTATGGAGGTCACCACTTTGTGGTCTGTTGCTATTTACCTGGAGTAAAAGTATATTTCCAAGGCATATATTTTTCTCCTTGTCTGTCCCTAACTCTCTTAGCTCCTGGGACAGCTTTCTTGGATCTCTTTGGTTGGGACCTATTAGATAATAACTGAGGCATTTTCAGGGTCTTTGGGGGGGGGGCGGGGAAGAAAACGTACTGCATTGCCTTTTCTCTTGTCCCTAGGGCTTTAAGCAGCAAGCCTTCTTCTCTCCATCATTCAGAGCCATGCTACCTTTCCATCAGTTGTTGCTCAGGTCTGGTATTTTCTGAGAACTCAATGAGATGGTATTTGTCAGGATTGAAATGTGAAATGTTAACTATGTGTCTGGCACATTGTAAGAACCAAGCAGATTTTAGTTGCAATGGGCATCCATAAGAAACAAATTCAGAGCACAGAGCAGGGAGGGGAAAGGTAGCATTCAGGGAAATGGACAATAGATACTCTGCCTGTGGTACTCAGTGCCATACTGGAAGGGTGACTTAGAATTATACTTTCTTGTTACTAATATTCTGACTTTAGAAGTCTCTTAACAAAAGAATGATGCTCAATATAATCAGCAAAAGTGGCTAGTTTTTGTTTTTATCTGAGTATGGTTAAAAATAAATTATTCATATATCACCTTCACATTTTTCTTGGCCTAGAGAAAAAGTAAATCTCAAATAGCTACTGTCACCTACAGTGAAATTTCAAGTTTAAGGGTATTTTAGAAATCAGGTAATAAATCACAGAAAGAGTAAAAAAAATAATCTGAGAATGTAATGTTAATGTTTGTTAATTCAGTTATATCATTATTACTAGTTAAAATGAAGCAATTCCAGGAAATGTAAACATAATTCCAGCATCAATATTTAATCATAATATTTTATCATTTCATAATTCTTATCATTTATCATGAATTTAGATTGATGTTCTCCTGAATCACAAGTCACCATCCATCTCCTCAAACTCCATTAATATGAACAAATAAATTAAAACATGCAGAGTAAAATGAATTTTGTGGCTCATCAGATAAAGTCGATGTGCCCTTCCCACCCCCCACAGGATAGTGCGATTTTTAAAAATAGCTAATCTGACATGCTATAAATTCATTGTTACCAGAAGGCTGAGAAAGCCTCAAGCAACCTTAAAAAAATCATTGAGTATAATTCTTTTAGAAAAGATTACATATACATGCTACTATGGGAATTGTTTCCTTCCTTCTTTTCACTTTTCCTTCTTTTTTCCTTTCTTATATTTTTCTTTCCTTTCCTTCCCCTTCCTTTTTTCCTTCCTTCCTTCCTTTTTTCCTTCCTTCCTTCCTTCCTTCCTTCCTTCCTTCCTTCCTTTCTTTCTTTCTTTCTTTCTTTCTTTCTTCTTTTGGCTCTTTGGGAAGTAGTTTTATTTTAGAATATTTACAAAAATTATAAGTAAGTCAGATGATTTCTTTGTATCTTTCTTCAAGACTCAGCATTATTGATTTTTGGCCACTTTTTATTTATGATGTTCTTTCTGAACTATTAGTAAATAGAAAACATGGGTTACCTTTCCTACTAAACATTTAGATACTCAATTTCTAAAAAAAAGTTTCTAAAATAATTTCTAAACAGTTTCTAAAAACAATTCCTAGAAATAATTTGTCAACACACTGAAATTTAGCATTGACATACTATGTGTAAGCTACAGTTTTTTTTATTGAAAAAAATAGTGTACATAGGGGTTACAGTTACATGAGTAAGGTAATGACTACATTTCCTATCGAGCATTGTTACCTCCTCCTTTGTTTCTCCCCTACCATCCCTTCCCTCCCACCTCCTCAACGCCCCAGGTTTCCCTATTTTCCTAGTAATAAACTCTAGAGAAATTTAACCCATCTCCGTATTAAATAAAATATGATAAATAAAACATGATAGTATATTTGGAAAAGCACCTACTCAAAGACCAAATAGAATTTAGGCCACACATATAATACACTTGAAGCCCAGAAAAAAATATATGAACTACAACTTATTTATAGATTAGAGGAGGTAATGTAATTATATCAGTACGTGAATGAAAGTCATTTGTTAGAACTCACTGCCAATATCATACTTAATGATGGAAGATTGAGAATTTCCCTCTAAAATCAAGAATAGAAGAGTTGGGTGCAGTTGGCTCATACCTGTATTCCTAGCTACTGTCAGAAGGCTAAGTCAAAACACTGAAGTTCCAGGCTAGCCCAGTAGAAAAGTTGAGAGGCTCTATCTAAATTAACAAGTAAAAGGCTAGACTGGAGTGTAGATCAAGTGGTAAAGTGACAGCCATGAACAAGCAAGCCAATCAAGCGCAAGCTCAAGCACTGGTACTGGCGGAGAAAGAAGGAAAGGAGGAAAGGAGAAAAGGAGGAAAGAAAGAAAGAAAGAGGAAAGAAAGAAAAGAAAGGAGAGGTGAAGCTAGAGAAGGAGCAGAAGAAGGTGG